>NC_047105.1:96972885-98172885 GCF_902500255.1 Thalassophryne amazonica | reverse complement strand
TCGGTCACAGACGTTGACTTCAGTTTCCTCCCATTCGTTCCTCATTTGTTTTGTTGTGCATTTTCGATTTTTGAGACATATTGCTTTAAGTTTTCTGTCAAGACGCTTTGATGTCTTCCTTGGTCTACCAGTATGTTTGCCTTTAACAACCTTCCCATGTTGTTTGTATTTGGTCCAGAGTTTAGACACAGCTGACTGTGAACAACCAACATCTTTTGCAACATTACATGATGATTTACCCTCTTTTAAGAGTTTGATAATCCTCTCCTTTGTTTCAATTGACATCTCTCGTGTTGGAGCCATGATTCATGTCAGTCCACTTGGTGCAACAGCTCTCCAAGGTGTGATCACTCCTTTTTAGATGCAGACTAATGAGCAGATCTGATTTGATGCAGGTGTTAGTTTTGGGGATGAAAATTTACAGGGTGATTCCATAATTTATTCCTCAGAATTGAGTGAGTCCATATTTTTTTCCCTCTGCTTGGTCTAAAAAAGTAACCGTTACTGACTGCCACAATTATTTTTCCTGATTTCTTATAGTGTTTCTTAAAGCCAGAAACTTGCCATTTGAAATTACTTTAGTTTTGTGTCAGGTCTGTGATCTGCTTTTTTTCTATAAAATTAAACAACTGAATGACCATCCTCCAAGGCCAGTGATTCCATAATTATTGCCAGGGGTTGTATTTGGTCTAGCTTCTGAATTTGTGTTGCGTCTCTTTGTAATTTAACAGAGGCAGTCGTCATGAGCCTCATAAATTAATTTAAAGACTCTAGCTTCATGATCTTTGCTGTGGGCTCTACAGCGCATAGCTCAAATCTATTTGGGGTTTGTGGAGCAAACTTATGTGCATGGCACAAAATTGTTTGAATTATCCTTTTAATTAGTCATGGGTGTGTTTTGCGCGTAACATGAAATAAATCAGTTGATCTGTCCCTAATACATGGTGGTGACACAGAGCAATGAGGGCAGCTGAAAGACAACCAACAACAGCATAAAACCAACTGATCAAAGTGTCATCTGTCATCCCCTTTAAGCACCAGGGTGCACTGGAACCTGGGGCACTGCTGTTTCAACAGCAGACTGAAGTGAGAGGTTTTCTGGTGAGCACCCCTTGTATTGTTTTCACTTTTGGGATCCTCTGGTATCTCCTGACCTACACCAGCAAGGATTAGGATGCCAAAGTATACATGATGTCCATCTCTTTGCACTGGTCACCAAAAACACATCTCCTCGCAAGATTGGTCAAATCCATACATTTTTCTGAATTAAGTCAAGAATCAGCATCTCAAAAGTATGACTTGATATCCTGAACATGAGTTACTGCAAATCCTTTGGGCCCTGGTACAATCTGTATTACACACGTTAGCAGCCGAGTTGGGGAGCTCTTTCAGTTGGAATGAAGATCATTCAGTCTATCCATTTGTAGACAAATATGTCTGTGGGGTTCTTCCAGCACCCACCTGTGGTGCTGTGAAGGCCATCTTCAAATTCACGTTCACAGAATCTCTCTGTATTGATATTTATATTATCCTCATATTTGGAGACATCTTCCTCTTCCACATCACTGTGTGCCTGGCTCTCTACAAATATGAGCTCTAAAGCCCCCTGACAGCTAAATCTTTTGGTCATGAAAGTGGAAGATTCTTTCCTGTGATGTAGAGATATTTGTCTCTTTTGTCCCACACCTGTGATGTGCAGATGTGAGTCATATATGCTCAAATATGTTTGATGTTGCAGGTGGACACATGAGAGAAGGTAATGACTGTGGAAAAGTGAGGGCAACAGTTTCTCCAGTCTTAGAATGTAAAGCCCCATTTACACATAGACGGTTTTGTCGGTGGGTAGTACGTAGACCGAAGTTTGCGGTAGTTCTGGCTGTTTTCGCAGTGGAAAGGGGCGGAGCATTTCGCCGGCGTTTTGACCGCCGTACTAGCCGCAAATATGCGGATAAAACACTGCTAAATCCGCTGAATAAAGCGGCATTTTTACACCGTAGCATCCGGCACACGTCAGGCAACGGGGGTTAATACCCAGTTCTATCCTTTACAATCACAGGTTAAGACGTGCGTGAGAACGGCGATGTTCTGCTTCCGCCGATAATGCCCTGTGTACCGCTGGTTTTATCGAGGCAAATCCTGCGTTACTCCAGGAACTTTTGCATATAGGCACTGCCCCTAGAGTATAATAGGATGAAGCAGCAGGAATACATGCCTCTGTCACTGCAGGAGGAGGGAGACCATCCTCAGCCTTTTCTTCTCCTTCCTTTTCCACCTCCTCAATGTATTGCTCCGTCTCCACCTCCCCTCTGCTTCTGAACCAGACCTCTTGGTAAGTCCTTGCCGCTGCCAATTTTCTTTTAGGAGGCATACTGGAGCTTCTCTGCAAAAATATCTGGAGCTGGCCGCGAGTGAGAGGCCTGCATGCAGCGCACTAGCGTTTTTATACTGACCGCCGCCTATCAGCTGTTTGGAACGCCGTTAATAACCGGGAGGTGGCGTTTAGAACGGCGTACTGTCCGCTAGCGCCGCTGTTTTGTCTGCCTCTGTCGCCAGTTAAAACGCCCTTGAGGATGCCGATGTGGGCTCTATCGCCGTTTTACACGCCGTTGATTAGGGATACAATGCCGGCCGCCAATTATGATGGTGTAAACTGCAGCACTACAGGAAGGGGCAGGATGAAACGGCGATTAAAAAGTATCAAACATCGTTGTTCGCATTGTCTCCGTCGTCACGCGAATTCTCCGGGAGCACTCCCGGAATTATTTGACATGAATAATTTTTTCGACGATTCCCGGTAAAGCCGGAACTAAGCCACGCCCCCTAGTGCCGGCGTTAACAATGCTGTTTGATCCTTAAGACAGCCAAAAACTCTTCCGGGACGCTTCCGGGAGCTCTTACCGTCTATGTGTAAACGGGGCTTAACATTATTTGTGTGTGTGGGTGGGGGGTTGTGGCATGTTTTGGTGTGTCTCTGTGTATGCAGGTCATACAAATCCTAACTTGAAGACCATATGAAGGAAGTAAAAGTGTGGGGTATAGTAGGATGTGTCCTCAATTTCTTTCTTTTTTTGTACATGTTTATCACTGTTAGGATTTGGGTTGTTTTTGTATTATGCATTAGAGCACACCTGGGCATTTTATGGTCCGCGGGCCACATACGGCCCTTTGGCTGACTTGGACTGGCCCACAAATATCTGGAAATTAGAGAATAAAATATTTACTATTCTACCAAGTTAGTGTTGCGTGTGACCTTTGTCCACCTCCTAAGCCATTTGTGGCTGCGTGTGCGTGCCCTTCGGAGTATAGCAGAGACTGGCACAGAGCAATTGCCCCATGCCACACAGCCTGCTATGGCACTATTGCATAATTCATGCCACACAGCCTGGCATGGCACCATTGTGTAATGCACGCCACACAGCCTGGCACGGTGCCATTGCATAATGTATGCCACACAGCCTGGCACGGCGCCATGGCGAAATGCACGCCACACAGCCACACAGCCTGGCATGGTGCCATCACGTTTGTCCCACGGTGCGATTATGTAATTCATGCCACACAGCCTGGCATGGCGCCATGGCGAAATGCACGCCACACAGCCAGGCACGATGCCATCACGTTCGTCTCACGGCGTGATTATGTAATGCATGGCTCACAGCCTGGCACGGCACATTCGCATGATCCATGGGGAACTATCCGTGGGGACAGCGACGGAGATGGTTGTGGGGCCATGGATCCAGCTTTGGAGACTGTTTGGTTTTATACCCGCTTTTGTGAATGTTTCGTTTTCACACTCATGTATTCTTGGTGCGTGGGATTTTCAGTGATGGGAAAGGTGCAGGATCATTCGTCCACCTTTTCCCAATGATTTGTGACTTTTTGACTTTTTCTCCGTTCAGCTGTCGTTGTGTGCCGTGTGACTGGGCCTTTGTGACTGAACTAAAACAGCATTGCTTTTATTTTGATGCCTTTTTTTTCATTTGTTCTCGGAAATGATTAATCTAGTCAGTGAGTACCACCCCTCAAAAGTGTCCGCTCATGCCAAAAAGAGAAAGGTGAATGCTGAATGCTGAATTTTGATGAAGTTTAATAAATCCAGGTCCAGGTCCTCTCTCACTGATGATCATTTGTCAGCTGTGCTTCACGTCTCCACCTGACTTTGATACACTTATTAATGTTGGGAAGGTGTCGTAGCACGGACCCACAACAGGGGGCGCAAATGAACGGACAATGAATAAGCCAAAAAGTAACAATTTAATGTTGTGATAATACACAACTAAATACACAGAAATTGCAAAGTCAATTGACACCAGGTGACGTGTGGGCAGGCTCGAAGATAGAAGACCCCCGACGAGAGAGAAGCCGCGTCCCACACGGCTTCCACCACCAATGGTCTGAAGAACACCGGAGCCGCCAAGTCCCGAGTCCCCAGGTGGCCTCTGTCTTCGGCTGTCGACCCTGGTACTGCTGGCAGAAAGCAGAGACAAGATGAATGAGTGTGAGTCCGCACACTCAGTAATCCACAGTCTGTACACAGTTAGGAGGGAGCACCTCCACCTCCAATCACACACTCGTGCAGCTCCTGATTAACCACTTATCTGGTTTGGAGTGTGAGGCGAAGCCGTCGCTGTCACACCAAACGCCAATCCCACAGACAAGGAAAACCACCAGGAAAACGGCTGCAACAGAAGTTCAGATTATTACACATTATTACAGGTGGAGTTGCAGTCCGGCCTTTATGGTGATGATGATGATGATGATGAACGAGTGACAGCTGGTGCAGAGGATGAATGACAGCTGTCACTTCTTCTGGGTCTGGCGCCCTCTCGTGCTTGGAGCCCGCACTCCAAGCAGGGCGCCATCTGGTGGTGGTGGGCCAGCAGTACCTCCTCTTCAGCGGCCCACATAACAATTAAAGATCAACAGAGACTAGATTTCTCTCACTGAACAAGAAAAAAGAACTGAAAAATGCTAAAATGTGGAAGTGGTGGAACATACACATATAGTCATGTAAAGACATGATGAGAACGAGTGTACTGGGACACTTTTCTCTTTTTTCTGCACAGTTCAGTGACAATGATATTGTGACTTGTCTTTAATATTTGGTTTAAGGCTGAAACGATTATGTACATGTGATTTCTTCATTTTTTTAATTTTTTATAAATTTTCAAAAATGTCAAACTTTTTTTCACACTGTCATTATGGGGCATTGCATGTAGAATTCTGAGGAAAAAAATCATTTCATCCATTTTGGAATAAAGCTGTAACATAAAATGTGCAAAAAGTGCAGCTCTGTGAATACTTTCTTGATGCACTGTACATGTCGAGCTGCATCAGGAAGGGCATCTGAAATAAAAGGTGCTAATTCACAATGTTGCTTTCTTGCTGTCTATACACACAGGGTGTATGTGTGTCATCAACTCATTTATCTAAGGTGCATCCAAATATTGCACTGCTTAAATACCACAAATCCACTGCACTGCACTTTAGACCGGGGTTTTTTTTTTTATGTGGATCTCCACTGTGCCTCACCACATCTTGTTTTTAGACCAACATGTCTGCAGGAGCACATATGAGCACATCTGGACTTGCAGTTTAAAGTAAGTAGATGCTAAACCAAAACTGTACTGGGTGGAAACTACAAATGACAACAGTTGTGTTGCACTGTGCTGCTTTGCAAATTGTGGAAGACAGGTTTCTGTCAGTCAGTTGTGCTTTTCATCTATTGACAGTTCTTAACCACGTGAAGAGATACACCACACAGTTGCAGATTATGGACTTAAATTTTCAACCATCCATTTCTGATTACTGTTTTTTTAAGTGAATAAGTGATTTAATGTATATGCAGTGTGATATTTGATTTTTATTGTAAATAAAAGTTATTTGCTTGTGTTGTGTACCATGTAACCCTTAGCTGACATCATGGCTATACCATTCAATATAATGGTAGAGCCATTATAGCAGCTGGAATTAGAATTCAAGCGAATGGGAGTAGACCAACTGGGATGTTAGAGATTCATTCCTTCTCTGTTGCATTTTTGCTCCTGTTCCAAACATTTGCCATGAGATGCAGCTGGTGTGTGAGCTCAACGTTTCTCCATTGGAACTGTAAATAAAGGTGGCCTCTGTGCTCTCCATTCTATCCCTCACACATCCAAAATCTTCTTCCCTTCCCTGCTGTTATCACTCCAAGTCTTCCTCTCTTTGTTGCTGGCTGTCTGACAAGTTGTGAACATGTCCTGAGGGCATTGTTCAACACATCAATTGTCTTATTGCCAAGTGTAAAGGCTCTGTGACACTTGCATGACTTTGATCCACATACTTGCATGCACTCTGCCGTGCACGAGAGTAAACCCGTCTCAAAGTTGTTGTAAACCGTTGTAAACTGTGCGCGGCTTTGTGCAAGTGCGCAAAGAAAATTTTGAAATGTTCAAAATCTCCATCACACATTAATGATGTGAACTTCAAGTGAACATTGTCCAAACAAGTCAAAAACACAGCGTGTGTGTGACTGCGTCAGTGCTCCGCATCAGAGCGCAGCTCGTCTGAATGATTATAAATGAGATGTTAAATCTATCATGAACACACTTTTACAGCTGCACAGAAGAAGGAAAGAACATGCAACTGTTTTACCAAGCCATCACAATATAAACATTACAAATAATGACCTTTTTCGATGGTTCCAAATGTGTTCTCCACCTCGTTCAGCGTGCGTGAGAAAAGCTGCTGCTGGAACAGTCCGCTGTGATTCCGGAAGCAATTAGAGCCGTTTTCAACAGCCAACTCGGAGAAAATGATTAATCCACTACAAAATAATTATTTTATATATGCAGGGTCCAGCACACAACGTGTGGCAGTCAGTGGAACAAAGCGCGGCATCCAGCTAGGAACACGATGGGTGGGATCATCACGACGATGTGTGTACAAGTGCACTAGCGCTGTTTATGTTTATATAGTGAAAAAATAAAAGTTGTGAGAGACTTTGGGGCACATGTTGGTTTTGTTCCATTTTGGGTTGTATAGGTGCAGACCAAATTTGAACTCAATCAAATAAGATTTAGAGGTCCCCCAGAGTGACACATTTTTCTCTCCCTCCGCTGTCAAGGCAACGTCACCCTAACGGGAGAAGACTCTGATGACATTATTTTTCTTTTACAGGTATATGTGATGGCTTCTAATCGCAAAAAGTGGTGGTTGATTGGTCACCAAGAGGAGAACATTACTGGAATTACTGGATCACTACATTGCTTGTTTGGGGAAAATTGTTGCTTTGTGGGGGACTCCTAAACAATGTCCAATTACAATAAAATTTGTCACAAGAACAACATGTGGCCCAAAAGATTTTGTAACACTTAACATTTTGAACAGGTCTAAAGTGTTCAGATCAAAGTCGTGCAAGTGTCAGGGCACCTTAAGTGAGAATCTCCCCTACAATGACAGAGGACTGACATTTCTATTTCAGATTTTGTCACCCAGGATTTCTGCATCAGTTTGTTCCCACATGTTTCGAAGAGTGAAATAATGTGAGAGCTGTAAAGCAAGAGAGATGTTGAGATGGCAGAAACAGAATCAGAACCCAGGGCGCATATCTCTGACACTAAGCCAGTGATAATTAGATTTGATGTGAAACTCCACAGAACAAATGAGTACAGTGCTGTTGTCTGTTAATTATCTTTTGCCATCCTGTTGTTTCTCTTCTCTCAGTGCTTCCATTTGTGCAAAACATGATGCGATGACACAGGCAGAACGAATTATGAGTTTTAATTACTAATTATGTGCTAGAACAATGCAGTCATTAAGGACCCCTTCACACATAACACGATGTTGGGCGAAAGATGCAGAGACCGGAAGAAAATCCGCAAACAAAAAAACAAAATGGGGAACCACGAAACATTCCACCTACTTTCGGAAGGGACACATGGTCGGACAGGTGTGCATGATACTGCGGTGACGGTTCCATGCATGCTCGTGTTCACACGCACGAACACAGTGTGAGCACGTGGAAAGTCACGCGCACACAGCAGCGGAGCAAAAAAATTTAAAAAACAACACAATTTCTAATACTTAATTCTTGTTATAAAGCGCGGACTTAGACTCCGCTTAGATGTACACCAGGAAGTATTTAAATGATGTGGAGTACTGTTCTCCCTTTTATGTTTTACATGAAATACATGATGCACTCATCTCATGAAGACATCATCCAGGCTCTCATCTCATGAAGAGCCGGCTCCCGTGTCATGAACACATCAGCTGGCATGGCGTGTCCAGCATGCAATGATCTGCTGTTGACTGCTTTGCAAATGTGATATGTGTTTTAATTATTACAATGTGGGGAAATTCCGCAGATACAGTAAATTTTGCTGAGTAAAATATACTCTGCTGAGATAACATTTGGTCCCAGTCTAAAGACTAGAGTAAAATACACTCTATTATAGAGTGAAATCAGCTCTACTGTCTTGCCAAATCAAGTGTTTCTACTGCAATAAGAGTTGATTTTACACTGTGATAGAGTTGATTTAGCACTGTGTTAGAGCACATTTAACTCTATTTGGACTGGGACCAAATGTTATCCCAGCTGAGTAAATTTTACTCTGCAAAATTTACTGTGTACACGCGCCTCGTCGGGGCATCCCGTGAGGTGATTTTCTGCATGGCACGATATTCACCAGCGTTGCAGCGTCACAGAGTTTCAATCCTAATTGCCTGATTGTCAAAGCTTTATTTTGATGTGAACTTTTGAACTTTTTGAACTTAACATTTGAACTTTAACACTGGCCTTCGATGCTGATCACTAACTTTTGATGTTCATCCTGACTGACAGTTGCTCAGGATCAAAGTATTAAGAATCAAAGCCAAGATCCATCCCTTGATCCACATCTGAGCAAATTTAATAGGTTCCTACTCTTCCACCAAGTGCCATTACATTTGGTTCATAAATTTTGTGCAATCCTGCTAACAAACACACAAACCCATACTGTTAAGCACATGCAACAACAATTTGTAGCTGATTTTTTTCATCCCTATGTATGGTATAGGCAGTACGGTAGAATAGTGGTTAGCACTGTTGCCTCACAGCAAGAAGGTCATGGGATCGATTCCCACCTGTGGCCTTTGTGTGGAGTTTGCATGTTCTCCCCGTGGATTGTGGGTTCCCTCCAGATGCTCCAGCTTCCTCCCACATCCGAAGACATGCAGGTTTGGTGGTTTGGAAACTTTAAATTGATCGTAGGTGTGCGTGCGAGTATGAATGTGTTTGATTGTGTATATGTGGCCCTGCTACAGACTGGCGTTCTGTCCAAGGTGAATCCTGCCTCACGCCCTATAACTGCTGGGATAAGCTCCAGTCCCCCCACGACTCTTAATTGCAGTAAGCGGATATCGAAAATGGATGGATGGATGTACGGTACATGAATCACCAAAACAAACAAACAAAACTGCACCAAGTTAATGCATCCATTGCATCATATTTAATCACAGGAAGCTCACAAAGTCTAAAGGATTCTATGTAATGTAGAAAGGCTTTGTTTGGTGTATTACTTTAAAAGGTTTTGCCTTCATCTTTGCTATTTGCGATTTGTGTTGCTGATCAAAGCCAGAAAGCTGCTCAATAAATAACGTCTTTCATTTTCACCCAGAATTTCATCACAGTATTGGATTTTAGCGATAAACATCATGTACATTATATAACATGCTGCTTACTGGGTTGTGTTATGGTAAAATGATGGATCTTTGTGTCATCAGCCAATGAGTACACACATTAAATACCCACAAAAACAGCCTTCATACACAGATTCAACAATAAGAATGTTTTGGCTTCTTTTTCCTCATGATCGGTCGGCTCTGTTTTCAAAGCTGGCCATGAACTTCAGCTCATACATCACATATTGTCACCTGGAAGAGTGAAAGCCAGACTCTGAGGCTTAAAGCTGCCCTTACACAATGCAGCAACACAAAGAAAGGCCAGGAAGGAAGAATTACAAACACATCCTCCACAAGAAAGTCCCGGCCCAAGCTGGCGTATCGTTACACATATCACATCCGTTTATTCAAATAACCCTGATTAAATTATCGTCCACAGTCAAAGGGCTCCATATGCAGCTGGCTGATATTCCTGTTTGTTCACTTGTCCCTCCCCTATTGAGGGACTTGATTCCAGGAATGTTAAAAATGTGGAATCACATTCATGCAATGCAAGAAAAGGTTCAAGATGTGCATTAAAGTGCCAGAGTTTCTGTGCGATCATTTGATCTCATAGAATAAGATGTTCGTCTTTGGAGGCAGATTAAATGTTTTGGCGGTTTGTGGCATTCTCAACTCATCACATATTTACACTTGGTCAGTGCCCCTTTGTGTTGCTATGTGATCGGTGAGGTAGCCCCCTCGCAAGTGGTATAGAGGGGGATTTTCTTAAAAAGATTTGCAAGTTCAGCTACACATTGCCAGAAGGTACATCTGAGATGCAAACCTAGATTTGATCTGTTTTTGGTGAAAGAAAATCCTTCTCCGCTCTACTCTACTATGAAGCTAAGCGTGGTGATGCAAAATGCAGAACTTGCACTGTGCACAATTTCTCCAATCACAGCCACATAAGCCTATAACTTCTTCTGAGTTGTCTTGGTGTCTTTCTTCACTCTTCTCCTTCTTGCACAGTTTTTGAGAACTGTCTGCTCCATGCAGATTTACCATAGAGTGCCATACTGATTGATGTAAATTAACTCCAAGAAATATGAATGTAGACATATGAATAAAATACAGTTTAAAAAGTGGCTGTAAACATTCAGGGCAGTAGATTGGGTTGGTTGTGTTTTGTTTATGGGAGTAGGTCTATGTGGCTGTGTGTGTGTGTGTCCATGAGTGTTTGCAGTACGTTACGTTTGGCTCAGGGATGAAGCTTTTTGTCAGCCTCTCTGTTGTGGGACTTTGTTGATCTGTTTTGTCTCCTGGAGGGCAACAGGTCAAACAGGGGCTAGGCAGGGTCTGAAGGGCCTCCTGTCATGGTCTTGGTTCTCCTAACACAGCAGGATGTGGCAATGTTTTACAGGCTGGGCAGAGGGCAGCCAATGATCTTTTGGACTGAGCCTTCTTAACCAGAGCCCTGATATTGGAGGTCCAGGTGTGGTCTGTGGAGATGTGGGTGCCCAGAAATCTGAAGGTGATGACTGTTTCCACCTGTTCTCCATTTATTGGGGGGGGGGGGGGGGAGTCCTGTCTGTTCTTCCAAAAGTCCATGATAAGTTCTTTTGTCTCATGAGCGTTCAGGGTCAGGTTGTTCTCTGAGGACCAGCGCAACAGTTCCTCCAACTTAGCTCTGTATGCTGTCTCGTACCTGTCGCAGATGACTCCAACCACTATGGTATCATCAGCATATTTTATAATGCGTTTGATCCAGTGACAGGTGGGGAGGGGGATCTGTAATTTCAGCAGTTTGGTGATGAGAATGTCCAGTATGATGGTGTTAAACGCTGAGCTGTAGTCCACGAAGAGCATCCTCACATAGCTCTTCTAGCTCTCCAGGTAGCTTAGTGCTATGTGGAGAGTGAGGGCAATGGCGTCCTCTGTAGAACAGTTTGCTCTGTAAGCAAACTGGTGGGGGTCGAGGGAGGGAGGGAGGGAGGGAGGCAGTCTCTGATGATGGAAGACTGATCGCTTCAGGCCCTGATTATAGATGTCACGGTGATGGGTCTGTAATTATTCAGGCTGGCTATGTCAGGTTTTTTTGGGAGATGGGGTACAATGGTGGAGGCCTGACTGGATGTCTTTGGTAACATGATGAACACCCTACTTAAAATAATTACACAATGAGACAAGGTCAATATATGGTGGTCAACAGTGGTGGAGTTAAATGCAAACACTTTTGTACATCCCATGAGGGCCAATGGTAGTCCTAAAAAGACTGGAAATGTGAACTCTTGTTGTTAATAAAGTGAGCTGTCTATCAAATTGCTTCTGGAAATCACTGTTCAATAATGGCAGAATCACTGACCACATTGTAACGTAAGAAGACATGCAGTGATGTCCTGATGAATGTTTTACATATTGAAATCATCTCTGGTTTGCAATAAAATGGGCAAGTGTTTGAGTTTGAGTGTGGTTTGCTTGATTGGTGCCAAGCTTCAGTGATCATGACAGGACTGCCTCACACTGCCCCTTCAACATTTGGTTTTCATCTTCCCGTGGATTTGATTAGTGAGGTATCAGCTGAGCTTGACCTAATCATGTTGGTTTTGAAAAATTTATCTTGCCTCTCCTGTATGCAAATGTAATGACTTATTTCTAGATCAGAAAATCTAAAGCAGTTCCAAGTGAGGGCTCCTAGATGTTGTTTGTGGAGGAGGTTTTGGTTGATAAATAAAAGCAGATTTAGACCATGATGCACTGCATGTCTCCTGATCGTCCACCTGGCGGTGAGCCCACTGACCAGACATATCAAATGGGAAAGAAGCAGTAAGAGAACGGCCGCTGTGTATCAAACAGGACTCCACTGTTTAGACTATTCCATAACTTTCCAAGGACATATTGATAACACTGAGTGGAAGAGAAGTTCTGCAGAAACCACTGCACTGACTTACTGCAGCATGTGCATGTACTCATGTACACTATATGCTGGATTGCCTTCTGCAAATATATGCTGTTCAGTCGGCGGCATCCTTGTGTACATTTTACTCTTATGACAGTGTTGATGTTTGTTAATCACTTACAGATGTTGTTTGCGGTAGAGCTTCATGTCAAAAGAACCAGAGCGGAGAACAGAGGAAATTGGTTTTTGCAAAATCATGATGGTTCCCAGGTGAGTTCTCCATTGTTTTACACAGGAAACACAAGCAGGCACATTTTTCCTTTCCTTTTTTCTGATGTGCCTGACCTGCTATTTCTCAAGACATTCCCGCTTCAGGACATTTTTTTTTGACTGGTTGTAATTTGGTATTGCATTATTTCCAACACAGAAGAGAACCATTTTCTCTTTGCATTACATCTCTGTAAGATGGCATATAAATATTCAACTGTGATTCATTTATACATTTGAAAATAAATACATAGAATTACTGTTACTGACATGTAGTCATTTCGGATTATTTTCAGGAAGAAGGAAGAAGTAAGTCCTCTACAGGTCCTAAAGGTTGATGGGATGGTGCTTGTCCCTGAAAACTGTAGTGTGTAGTGGTTGTCATTGTCCAACCTGTCATTCATGTCATGACATCTGGGTAACAGATGTGAAACAATGGTGAAACAAGAAGTCCTCAACAGCGGATCAGATGGAGGAGGTGATGACTTGTAACTGGACGGCTGTGAAGGCTGCAGCAGGTCCTCAGGCCCTGATTGTCTGGGCTTTCCCAGCCATCGGACTAGGGTATGGATCTGTCAAGGTCTATGTGTTTGTCGACGTGGAACAACATTCCCACGTTAAACAGACCCATGCACAGCCGTCTCTAAATCAACCCTGGATGTCCACTATCCAGGTATTGATGAAGAGACCATCTTCCTTGCCACCGAGGGATTCCCACGATGAGTGTGTAGCAGTTGAGAACCTATGACTTTCCCTGGATGGGATGCCAGGTCACCGCAGGTAACTTTCCTAGCTAAGGCTCGTACTCATTTAGAGTTGGATGGACTGGGACAATGCAAATGAAGTATCTTGTCCAAGGACATGGACAGGTAATGTTTAAACACAGATGTGGAATCAAACCCCAGTGGAATCAAACTCTTATACCACTGATGTAAGAGGATTTTTTTTTTTTTTTTTACTTATTGACTTATATAGTGACATAAAAATACATTTAAAAGTAGTTATGAGGTTACTGGACAGAGGTGTTTGGTGGTGTCTGGTGAACCTGATACCTTTGCCTGAAAAGTAAGGTCCATATCAAATGTGGATGCATGGTGATTCAGTGGTGACAAAATTATTACACCAGCTACAGTGTAACCATGACCTGATCAGCCTCCAATAACACCTGGATGGTAGGTTTAATTTCCCTTTTTGTTCTGTGATATATATATATATATATATATATATATATATATATATATATATATATATATATATGGAACTTTTGGTTGTGGAAGCAAACACACTAGCCACTACTTCTGTATTGTGTTTGCTTTATATTCAGTTAACACTCTGGTTGGCAGGTGGCATCACCATTGAGATATGGAAATGTGCAAGCATGCACTCTAAGGGCCCTGTCCCTCTGGCGTTTAGGAGGATTTGCATATGGATTGCGCACAAAATTGGCCCATATTCGCCAAACATCCGCAATATTCGTGTAACATGCCTGTATGAGTCGGCCGTCATCCGAACACGCCAGTGATCATCCGCAGAGGCACGCATGTCCGCAGCCAGGATTTTTGAGCTGTTAAAAAATCTGAATGCGGATAACATCTGCCTTACATACTCCATATATACTCAGTTCATACACAATATATACTCACTCTATGCGCTGTATATCTGCCGTTAACCACTGATATCCGCAACTGACGGGGATTTGCGGCTTGGCAGCGGACTGGGACAGTGTGTAAAACAGATATATTGCGTGCCTAACATGTCCAACATCACAAGCTAAAATATGTTGTAGCGAATGCATACAAATTGGCCACAAAGCGTTTTTATTACATCTGCTTTGCAGCTGATTTGCGGACAATCTGTGAATGCATAACAAACACGTCACGTAAACCCAAAGTGTGGCAGAAAGCGACATACCTGCCAGTCAGTGCCGGTCCGGCTGTGTGAATCCTTTTATTTAACACCAACAAAAGGAAGAGTTGCTGTTTACCCACAACTCACTCAAAAAAAAAAAACAAAAAAAAAACACCTCGCATGACAAAATGAACATTAACTCTGTGATCAACATGTTCAAGTCCAGCAAATGCTCCAGAGGCTGTATTGTTGGTGTGAATAGTGATGCCGACGGCCTGAGTGCGCTTCATTTATGACCGCAATGCTGATGCCGTGCATGCGCAACACGTGCGCGATGCATTCATAATACACCCGTAATACTGCCGTGATAATCTTAATGTGTCGGATCAGTTTCCTCACTACATGCGTTATACGTATAATTGTGATTGTTCATCATATATTCGCTATATATTATTAATATATCCGTAATTCATACTGGGACATTTGTCATTTTTGGCCATTTTTGTTGCGGACGACAACGAACGCCCGCAATTTGTATACTCAATTCATGCGCAATTAATCCTCTCCCCAGTGGGACAGGGCCCTAATATCTGATCATGCTTGCAATATTTTCTCTGCACTGCAAGTGATCAACTGAGCAAGTTCACATGTGTTCACATGACACAGAATACATTATCTAAATTGGTATTTATTTGACTTTGGCATGGCAATGTGATTAAAATGAATTGTTTCTTGGTTAAACAGCCTCCTCCAAGTCAGCATCCGGTGAAAATGACAAACAGCAGGGCAACAGTTGAACAGTGGGACAGAGTGAGGGGGAAACAGGTAGCACCACCTAAAGAAGAGCAGACTATCCTGACTCTGCGTCTTCTAATTAGATCAGTTTGTAGTTAGTCTTTTCTGTCTATAAATTTTCCAGCCTCCTTAAATTTCCATTTGTACAGCTGGATGTAACCTTCTGGGACCCAAAGCAACATTTTGTTTAGGGGCTCTCCATATGAGGTATGAGCCATGTAAACCATTTTCTGTTGTCCCACAATCAGCAGATACTTAACAAAATAGCTAAGAGCTAAGCTAGTGAAAGGCATTAGAGGGCTTTATTTTATGAATTATAGATACTTAATGTCACCAATATATCTCATTAACTTTGAGGGACCACACATATTTGAGTAAGGTGTGGTCTTTTTTTAACCATATACTGTATTATGGAAGCACATTGCATTCACTGGATAAAAAATAAAATAATGCAATGTTAAAATACCCTCAGCCATATGAGCATAAAATTAAGAAACAGAATGTGACCTTTTGGCCCCTTTAAAATAGGCCAAGGTTAGCCATCTTTGAAAATGTCCAAAGTCTGTGTCCCAGTTATGGTCCCTGTGAATTTGAAGACCCTGGCAGTAATAGGACTGGACTTATGCTGAGCACAGACAGATGGATGGAGGTTAAATCTTCACAATAATTGATGGCCATATTTTGGCCTCAGATAAAAATTAGACACCTTATGTCATAATTATGAAAAAAAAACCTCGTAATTATGAGATCAGGATCTTGTAATTATGAGAAAAGATCTCGTAATTAAGAGATAAGATAAAGAAAAAGTTCTTGTCGCATGTAAATTCTTACTAATCAGTGAACAATGATCACAGTTAATCTGCTGTTACTATTTCCCAGTTGGAGACACTGGGAAATATGGATGTTTCTTAAAAATGAGGTGTGCAGGCATCTCAAGTTGCTGGGATTGTTCAGGTAGAAAGCCCAGTCTTATCAACGGTGTCAGACAGGAATGGTTGGACACAAATGCAGGACGCAACACAAAAGCTCTGGTTTAGGTTGGCGTTTACTGAGAAACTCAGTGGGGTTCGGTACACAAAAAGGCAGTCCAAAACAAGCAAACAAAGCAGAATCATCAGGCAAAAGCGTGGTCGGTACAAACAGGCAGGTGGTCAAATACACTACGTGGAAACAGGACTTGGAAAATACACACTAAACAGAGCCAGAAACGAGGGCACAAGGCGCAACGATCGAGCGAATAACCAGTGCAACCAGTGAGACTTATATACACCTGGGTAATGAGCAGCTGATCAGAAACACCTGTGCAGAAGGATCCAGAAGTGGGCGTGGTCAAGACAGAGACACGCCCACCACCCGGCACCAAGAGATGGGAAAGACATGATCACAAAATAATACTGACATAAACCTCGCAGAAGAACCGAACAATCACAGAGCATGACAAGTCTGATGTGCCAGATGTCGCTTTCTTGCTGCAGGAGCAGTTGAACCAATACAGGATGCTTCATGGATACAAGTTCAGTGGTCAATGTGACACCTTTCCTGATCTCATAATTACAAGATCTTATCTCATAATTACAAGATCCGGATGTCGTAATTATGAGATATAATTATCTCGTAATTAAGAGATCTTTTCTCGTGATTATGAGATAAGGTGTCTAATTTTATTTTTTATCTACTGAATGCAATGCTCTTCCGTAATATATGACTTTATAATATAAATTCTGTGTAACTTCATTATTAAATCACTTGTACCATTCATTGATTTTTCTATAATAGTTATTCCAGTTAAGGATCACAGGGGAGCTGGAGGGGTGAGAGGTGGGGTACATCCTGATCAGGATGCCAGTCTATTGTAGGGCCACATGTAGACAGACAAGCACAGTCACACAATCACTCACACCTACAGACAATTTAAATTTACCTAGTCTGCTGTTTTTGGAAGCCGGAGCACCTGGAGGGAACTCTGTCAAGCACAAAGGACCGGGCGGGTTGTGATCTCACTACCTTCTTGCTGTAAGGCAACACTCCTAAACCTTATGGCATGGTGTCACCCTCACTTATACTGGTCAGTTACAAATATTGCACTGATCAATATGAGCTTTTGATCAAATCTCTTGTCACGTTGGGTGTGGAGATATTATGGTAAACATACTTTCTGGGATATGTTTTGCTTGGCCTTGACATTGACCTTTGACCAAGGTGTTGGAGACACTAACACAAGTTGGAGACACTAACCTAAGTAATATTAGCACATTGTTTGTCGATAATCCATCCAGCCGTTTTGTGTATATATATATATGTGTGTGTGTGTGTGCGTGCGTGCGTTTTTAGTTATTTTTGTTTACTTACACACACACACATACACAGGAGTGACTACAGGATAATGACAATAATTTTACACTGAGTTATAAAAACATTGTGTTGAAAAGTAATAAACAGAGGGTCCAGGATTTAATCATTTTGACATTTGAGGTAGAAATAATATCTTGAAATACTACATGTCATAAAACTAAGACATTTGATTGATATGTACAGAGTTTATAATAAGGTCTTTTTAATGCCTTTAGGAGCTTTTATGAGTTTGAGTTTTATCTTTCTTTCATCTTCTACCGCTTAGTCCAGTTAAGGGTCGCCTACGGACAATTTTTTTTAAAGATTCCAATTCACCTAACCCGCATGTCTTTGGATGTGGGAGGAAACCGGAGCACCCGGCAGAAACCCACGTAAACATGGGGAGAACATGCAAACTCCACACAGAAAGGCCATGGGAATTGAACTCACGACCTTCTCGCTGTGAGGCAACAGTGCTAACCACTAAGCCACCGTGCTGCCCACAGTTTGAGTTTTATCAATATATCAAAATTATTTCAATATAGAAATTTCATATTGGTGTTAAGTTTCTGTCAAATGATATAAAAATAAAAATGAGATGATCAAAAGGGGCGGATGTAAGAAGTCTTGTAAATCACTTCAGCAATGTTATCTGGTTTCAAAAGCAGCATTTTTAGATTTCGAAGTGTTTTATTTCTCACTAACATTTATAAAATATATAAGAAACATATTACATTTATCCAGAAAGAGAGAGCAGCCAGCAGACATCACTGTGCTTCTTGACTCTGATTGGCTGTCGCCATGTGCTTCCCAGCATCCCTCGCTCACATCAGGGGAATACCCTATATTGACCTCATGTGTCACTACTGTAAGTAGTTCAAGATTGTCTGTTCTTTTCAAATTTTTCCCTTCAGGGGAAGTATTTATTAATTATTGGTAATGTCATATTATGAATCCCCTATTTAAAGGCTAATAAATAAAATCATAATGGTGCCAAAAGAAATTATTTTCATCACTTAAGTCTTAATTTGAAAGGCAGTAGAGCTTTTAACATTCGAAACACAAGGCAGTTGCTGATAATTTTATTTATTCAGTTTAACTTCTTACTGAAACAAGATCCAAACTGGGAAATTCCTCTGTCCACCTCAGCTGCTATGAATGAATTTGAATCAAGCAAAAATAAAAAAAATCAAGCAATGAATTTTGTCTAACATCAGCTAAGCATTGTAAAATTAGAAACAGTCACATAGAACAATGATGTCTTTCACTGTAAAATCTGTGTCATGATGCTGGTCTTGATTTTATGTTAATATGCCTTTTATTGTTTTTTTAATTGTAATTAGAAATATGAGAAGTATTTTAGTGAAACAGTTTGTGCACTAAAAGTAAGAAAATTCAGTGGCCTTTCTTCATTTGTAAAACCCTATATGCAACATGCATATTGAGCAGATAGGGTGACCCAGCCCTGACAATTTGACTCCTGTCACCATAGTGACATCACTGCAGAAGTCTGGTGATTCCTTTGGGAGGATATGGTGGGTATAAAGTTCATCTGGCCTGAAGTCCTGGTCATCTACAGCAGTGATACTTGGTTGCTTTTGAAGATGTAATCTCCCGTCTGATTTGCACTCAGCTGGCAGGATGGGAGGGTGCTGGTCCCCTGCTCCCCTGGGTTACCACATCCCATCCGTATCAGGGTCTGGCAGACTCTCACATAAACACTGATTACATGCGCTGGAAGTCACTGCAGGACTAAAAGCTGACAAGAGTCAGCGGGATGGAGTGGCACTGAAAGGACAAACATGGTGACAAGAAAGTAATACAAACATGTAGACCCATCATATGAATCTTGGTCATTCCAAACCTCTTTAGGTGCTTTTGATGACAACACTCACTCACTCACTCACTCACACACCTTCAACTGCTTACTCCAGTTAAGGGTCATGGGGGAGCTGGAGCCTATCCAAGCTGTCATAGGGCATGAGACAGGGTGCATCCTGGACAGGATGCCAGTCTTTGATGACACATCTTATTTTTACCCAAGGCCATCAAATATGGCCGTCGGGTATTGTGAATGCTTTGTGTCTGTTCGTCCGTCCGTCCATCTGTCTGTGCTCAGCATAAGTCCAGTCCTATTACTGCCAAAAAGTCACATTCTGTTTCAATCTGTTCCGTCTTTTTTTTTTTTTTTGAGTGGCAGGGGTGACAGCCAATCAGAGTAGAGATGCGCCATGATGTCAGTGGTAGGTCTGTCTAAAATCGCTTCATTTCTGTGTTAATATGAACTCTTTTTCATTTATTATGTAAAGCTAGAGAGAAATAAACACTTTTAAAACTGAAAACACTGTTTTCGGAACCTAACAACACCTTTGAATTGATTTAGAAGACATTTTGCCGATGTTAGAGTGATAACGTCACAGGCTTGTTTAGCTAGCTGCAAAGCTCTGCTTCATTTTTGTGTTAATATAAACTCTTTGTCATTTATTATGTAAAGCTAGAGAGAAATAAATACTTTTAAAACTGAAAACACTGTTTTTGGAACCTAACAACACCTTTGAATTGATTTAGAAAACATTTTGCCGATGTTAGAGTGATAATGTCACAGGCTTGTTTAGCTAGCTGCAAAGCTCTGCTTCATTTTTGTGTTAATATAACCTCTTTGTCATTTATTATGTAAAAACTAGAGAGAAATAAACACTTCTAAAACTGAAAACACTGTTTTTGGAACCTAACACCACCTCTGGAGCAAAATCACGGATGTTAGTGTGCACGCTGACATCCGCTAACTCAAAGGTAACTTCCTATGGAGTTGAATTTGTCTCATTCATACCTGCAAATGCACAGAGGGTGATCTACTATTCCTTGTCAACTTCCGCTCTTGTCAAAAGCTCATGTATAAACACGCACTGCCTCATGCAGACACCATCAAAACCATCCATTTCTATTTAATCCACTAGATGACGGATGCAGCCTGTGAGCTGTTGCCAAGCAGCCTCCATCTTGCTGTTTCATTTTATTTATTTTATTTTTATTTTTCGCAGGTGGGTTAAGAGCAGTCTTTAATATTAATATCTTTAATATGATGCGAGCGTCCAAACCTCTTACTTTCACCCCCAATTATTTCCCATCTTTAACTTAACTTCATAATGACATTAATGAAGGATCAGAGTAGTATCTTGTGTCGTGGCAGACATGGTGTGTTTCACAAACTGGTGGTATTATTTTCTGTCTGGAGTGGGACCAACAAATTCATTCAAGTCTTTGATATAAACAGTCTGATCCTCTTGTGTTGACAAATAGTGGCTGTACAAATGTGGGACTGAGTTTGAATAAATGTAACAGCACAGTAAAAGCATGGAAAATGCAGATTTATGGTGATAATCTCTTGAAAACATTGATCATGCCCATCAATTTCTATTTATGTCTGGTTGTTAGATGCTAACCAAGATGGCGGCGATCTGGCAACAGCCAGCAAATGAGGGGATCAGCGCGGTCCTCCATCTAGTGAGAAAATATAAATCGATGGTTAAAACGTATATATTGTTTTTGATTGATTTACTGATAGTAGGGCTTTATTGAACATGTACAAATTGTATGTATGTAAGACTGTCGGATCTTAAAAATTAATTAAACAACTGCAAATTATAAAGAACACAATGCTCATACAGCCGAGGATATTTTAGCATTAAAGTAGACCTGCATTGAAATAAATGTGCTCAGATTTCAGAAAGAAATAGCTGATATGTATTTATAAGACCCTTGTGAATGCAGTAAAGTAAATCTGTAAGCCCAAATTTGTAATTCAGCGGAGAAATCTTCGTTTAAAAATGACAAATTTGCAGCTAAAATTTAGCCCTCTGTGAAAACAGTTTGTACAGCCGTATCATTTCCATGACGTCAGGGACAAGACGACGCGCTCCCGCCTTCAGTCCAATCCCACATTGAAATTGATTTTATCTGTTAGTAATGTTACTTATACACGTCCTGGTTTCAACATCCAAAAGTAAGCTGCAATGAATGTGAGATACAGATCTGTGTGCTCAGATCAGCAACGACATCAACAGCGGGCGCCGTTCTTCCTCTCCCGCTCTCTGCCTCTGCTACGCTTGCTGTTTTAATGCGAAGCGGCCGGTACACCTGTTGCTGCAAGGACAGACTTCTTGCGGCAAAATCCACAGCATCGCATGTCTCGGCAATCGGAGCCCCAGAGCTCCATGGACACTGAGAGAGGTTTATATATTTTTAATGACTGGGATTCTTTGCGGGTCCTGCCTCCATATCCCGCGATGGTACTGGAGGCGAAAGACAGTAGATTTTCATTGCGAAACCACTCAATGAAACGGGCGTATGAAAAAGTCCCCCAAAATAATTTTCAAGCACAAATAAAAGAAATGTGTACTCAACAAACGTGCTGTAAGACAATATGAAGTTTTAAAAAAAGTAGATCCTTCCGTATAAGACAAGAAAAAGGTGCAGATGCAAACTGACGTAAATCCACAAATTACAATTGGCGCAATGCATGCTGGGAGAGGGTCTTGTCCGTGACGTCTCGGCAGCATCCATGATGAGAGGGACAATTTGCGGAGGGCTAAATGTTAGCTGTAAATTTGTCATTTTCAAATGAAGATTTCTCTGTTGAATGACAGATCTGGGCTTGCAGATTTACTTTACTACATTCAGAAGGATCTCATGTGTAAATGTAAGTCATTTTTTGTTCAAAAAATCTGACTGCATTTTTTTCAATGCAGGTCTCCTTTAAGTTATACGTATTTTTAATATGCTGAAGTTTGTCACTTAGTTTCACTTTCCATTAGCTGGATATTTTCTTCTCTGTTGAACTTTGCTGGCTCTCTGGTGTATTTAATGATCCTTAAAACTGTGAAAGCGAAACGTGTTATTTATTGTTACCATCAGCAGAGCATGCAGTGAATGTCCGTTCATGTAAAACAGATGCAACGGGTTCAGACGTCATTACTGAAGAGATTTCACTGGTTTTATTGCAACCAGATAGTGAAAGCAAAGACTGATGTTTATATCAGTGGCCTGCATGGAAAATATTTGATCTGCAACATTGATTACTTTACAGTGCACAATAATACAATGAAGGACTGTGTGGGTTCAGCTTGCGTTATTGATGTCTTCTTTTTTCTGTATTTATGGAAAATGACAAACTTTTGGGGAGGTGGTGGCCTGGAAAAAGAAGTGGGCTTTGATTCTCTGTTAGGGCCCCTTCACACATAACACAATTGAGGCAGAATGGCGCATGAAGGAGGAATCAAATGGCACTCATGGGAAATCGGAGCCGCACTCAAATGCCTTGTACAGCAGTCACAACATTCATTCTGGCACGGCACATGCACTCTATATTAACAGAATAGAATAGAGCCTTGATTGTCATTGCACATATATACGAGGTCTGTCCATAAAGTATAGGTCCTTTTAATTTTTTTCAAAAACTATATGGATTTCATTCATATGTTTTAACGTCAGACATGCTTGAACCCTCGTGCGCATGCGTGAGTTTTTCCACACCTGTCGGTGACGTCATTCGCCTGTGAGCACTCCTTGTGGGAGGAGTCGTCCAGCCCCTCGTCGGAATTCCTTTGTCTGAGAAGTTGCTGAGAGACTGGCGCTTTGTTTGATCAAACTTTTTTCTAAACCTGTGAGACACATCGAAGTGGACACGGTTCGAAAAATTAAGCTGGTTTTCAGTGAAAATTTTAACGTCTGATGACAGATTTTGAGGTGATACTGTCGCTTTAAGGACTTCCCACGGTGCGAGACGTCGCGCAGCGCTCTCAGGCGCCATCATCAGCCTGTTTCAAGCTGAAAACCTCCACATTTCAGGCTCTATTGATCCAGGACGTCATGAGAGAACAGAGACATTTCAGAAGAAGTCAGTTTCAGCATTTTATCCGGATATTCCACTGTTAAAGGAGATTTTTTTAATGAAAGATGTGTTGGCGGATTGCAGCGTCGGCTCGCAGCCGCCGCGACGCTCCGTCACAGGAAAAACACCTCCATTGGAAGCCTTAAGGACAAGTTGGAACATGTCCAGCTGTTAAACAATTTCTCATATACTCACTCCACTGAAAGCCATCAAAAGCCTGGATTTTACAAATGGTTATCAACACGGAGGTGTTTTTCCTGTGCCGCCGCACCGCGCCGGCTGCGTCCCGATGCGCGGACCCGTCCGCACGTCTTTCTTTCTTTCATTAAAAAAAATCTCCTTTAACAGTGGAATATCCGGATAAAATGCTGAAACCGACTTCTTCTGAAACGTCTCTGTTCTCTCATGACGTCCTGGATCAATAGAGCCTGAAATGTGGAGGTTTTCAGCTTGAAACAGGCTGATGATGGCGCCTGAGAGCGCTGCGCGACATCTCGCACCGTGGGAAGTCCTTAAAGCGACAGTATCACCTCAAAATCTCTCATCAGCCGTTAAAATTTTCACTGAAAAGCAGCTTAATTTTTCGAACCGCGTCCACTTCGATGTGTCTCACAGGTTTAGAAAAAATTTTGATCAAACAAAGCGCCAGTCTCTCAGCAACTTCTCAGACAAAGGAATTCCGACGAGGGGCTGGATGACTCCTCCCACAAGGAGTGCTCACAGGCGAATGACGTCACCAACAGGCGTGGAAAAACTCACGCATGCGTACGAGGGTTCAAGCATGTCTGACGTAAAAACATATGAATGAAATCCATATAGTTTTTGAAAAAAATAAAAAGGACCTATACTTTATGGACAGACCTCGTACATACAACGAAACTTGTCTTCTGCATTTAACCCATCCTAATTACAGTTAAACACAATCTAACCACTAGGAGCCATGAGCAGCCACAGTCCAGCGCCCCGGAAACCACCTCCAGATGAAGACAGTGCCTTGGTCAGGGGCAGAGAAAAGAGCAGACCCTAAATAAGTGTTTTTGAAATATTCGCGTGCCGCTTGTGGCGGAAAACTCATTTGAACAGCGGGCAAAATGAGGTCACACAGCCATCTGATCATGTTCGGAGCATTTAAACGGCATGTCGTACGCAGGTCGGGCATATTGTACCACGGCCGAGCAGCTGCACAAATTCATTGGCCATGTTGAACCGTGGCTGAATAACACCATTGAGGCAGCCTTCACACAAGTGGTCAAAAATCGTCGAATGCCGTGTGAGTGGCCAGTCTGTAAACGGCTGGAGTCCCAGTTCCACCCATGAACATCCAACACCACTTGCGGGACACTTAGGAAAGGCGGGGCTATTTGCGCAGCCTGCATAAGAGAAGAGGGGAGACGACCACATTCGACCTGGCTGTGCAAATGGCCCCACAATGTCAAACTGCCCCACGGGTGTGCCATTACCAAGAAACCTATACAGTAGTGTTCAGAATAATAGTAGTGCTATGTGACTAAAAAGATTAATCCAGGTTTTGAGTATATTTCTTATTGTTACATGGGAAACAAGGTACGAGTAGATTCAGTAGATTCTCACAAATCCAACAAGACCAAGCATTCATGATATGCAAACTCTTAAGGCTATGAAATTGGGCTATTAGTAAAAAACGTAGAAAAGGGGGTGTTCACAATAATAGTAGTATCTGCTGTTGATGCTACAAACTCAAAACTGTTATGTTGAAACTGCTTTTTTAGCAATCTTGTGAATCACTAAACTAGTATTTAGTTGTATAACCACAGTTTTTCATGTTTTCTTCACATTTGCGAGGCATTAATTTTGTTGGTTTGGAACCAAGATTTTGCTCGTTTACTAGTGTGCTTGGGGTCATTGTCTTGTTGAAACACCCATTTCAAGGGCATGTCCTCTTCAGCATAAGGCAACAGACCTCTTCAATTATTATGAGATATCCAAACTGATCCATGATACCTGATCTGCGATATATAGGCCCAACACCATAGTAGGAGAAACATGCCCATATCATGATGCTTGCACCACCATGCTTCACTGTCTTCACTGTAAACTGTGGCTTGAATTCAGAGTATGGGGGTCGTCTCACAAACTGTCTGTGGCCCTTGGACCCAAAAAGAACAATTTTACTCTCATCAGTCCACAAAATATTCCTCCATTTCTCTTTAGGCCAGTTGATGTGTTCTTTGGCAAATTGTAACGTTTTCTGCACATGTCTTTAATTTAACAGAGGGACTTTGTGGGGGATTCTTGCAAATAAATTAGCTTCACACAGGTGTCTTCTATCTGTCACAGCACTTACAGGTAACTCCAGACTGTCTTTGATCATCCTGGAGCTGATCAGTGGGTGAGCCTTTGCCATTCTGGTTATTATTCTATCCATTTTGATGGTTGTTTTCCATTTTCTTCCATGCGTCTCTGGTTTTTTTGTCCATTTTAAAGCATTGGAGATCATTGTAGATGAACAGCCTATAATTTTTTGCACCTGCGTATAAGTTTTCCCCTCTCCAATCAACTTTTTAATCAAACTACGCTGTTCTTCTGAACAATGTCTTGAACGTCCCATTTTCCTCAGGCTTTCAAAGAGAAAAGCATGTTCAACAGGTGCTGGCTTCATCCTTAAATAGGGGACACCTGATTCACACCTGTTTGTTCCACAAAATTGACGAACTCACTGATTGAATGTCACACTACTATTATTGTGAACACCCCCTTGTTCTTTGTTCCTCGCCAGCAGTACCAGGTCCGACACGCGGAGGCAGTGGCCACCTGGGAGTTCGGGACTTGGCGGCTCCAGTATTCCCGGGGTCTGGTGGCGGAGGAAACCGTGTGGTTCCGGTTCTACTTTGGAGAGGCATCTCCTATCTTCGAGCCTGCCCACACGACACCTTTGAGAATTGACTTTTGACCATTGTTGTAATCTGTTGTATTTGTTGTGCGCATTCACAACAGTAAAGTGTTGTTATTTGACCTACTCCATTGTCCGTTCATTTGCGCCCCCTGTTGTGGGTCCGTGTACCTACACTTTCCCAACAGGATATCTCGGCCAACGTCATGGACCCCGAGGGGCGTCAACCGGCTGTTGAACGGCCAATGGAAGAGCAGGGCGCACAGGCGTCTGCAGGAGGAATGGTTGGTGAGTTGCAGCGAATCCTCACCGCTTTTACGGCTCGGTTGGATCTAATGACCGAGCAGAACGTCCTCCTTAACCGCAGGGTGGAGGCTCTCGCCGCACAGGTGGAGGTGCGCCCTCAGGGCGCTGCTGCGGCTCCCCCTCCTGTCGATCCTGTGCGCAACAGTGACGTTCCACAGGTCGTTCAACGACCCCTCCCACCTTCCCCTGAAGCATACATAAGCCTCCAGAGCCATACGGGGGTTGTGTGGAGACATGCGCGGACTTTCTTATGCAGTGTTCGCTCGTCTTCGCACAACGTCCCGTCATGTACGCGACTGATGCTAGTAAGATAGCTTATGTGATTAATCTGCTTCGCGGCAAGGCACGAGCTTGGGCTACAGCGCTCTGGGAGCAAAATTCACGGCTCCTTCTGACATATGATGGGTTTGTGAGGGAGTTCAGAACAGTGTTCGATCACCCAAATAGAGGAGAGACCGCTTCAGCCGTGCTGCTGTCAATGAGACAGGGGCGCCGGAGCGCAGCTGCTTATTCAGTCGACTTCCGCATCGCGGCTGCGAGGTCCGGCTGGAATAACACTGCCCTCCGCGCCGCGTTGGTCCTGAAGGAGCTCCTGGTGGCCAAGGACGAACCGCGGGATTTAGACGGGCTTATTGATCTCGTTATACGATTAGACAATCGGTTAGAAGAACGCCGTCGGGAACGAGACGAAGGGCGTGGCCGGGCACGCGCCGTCCCTCTCCCTTCCGGTTCCGACCGAGTTCCACCCTCCCCACGCTCCACGGCCTCTACGCTCCATGTGGTGACAGCTCCCCCTGTTGACGAAGCTATGGACACGAGCAGGGCCAAATTTAGGGCACCAGATAGACAGAGGAGGCTGGCCCGCGGAGCGTGCTTTGTTTGTGGCTCAATAGAGCATCAAGTAAGGGACTGCCCCGAGCGGTTAAAACACCAACGCCCGCCCCTAGACACTGGGTTAGGGGTGGGCCAAAACATTCACGTGGGACATACCCATATTGCCACACGACTCCCAGTGACAATCCTTTATGAGGATTTAACCCTGAAGGCCCCAGCACTGGTGGACACGGGCTCTGAAGGGAATCTGTTAGACAGCAGATGGGCCAGGGAGATAGGGCTCCCTCTGGTGGCGCTTACCTCGCCTGTGCAGGTGCGGGCACTAGATGGCTCCCTACTCCCACCAATCACACATAAGACACCACCAGTAACTCTGGTGGTGTCAGGAAATCACCGGGAGGAGATCGAGTTTTTTGTGACTCCTACTACCTCCCGTGTGATTTTAGGGTTCCCCTGGATGTTAAAACACAATCCCCGGATCGATTGGCTGTCCGGGGTAGTGGTTCAGTGGAGCGAGACCTGCCATCGGGTATGTTTAGGTTCCTCGGTTCCTCCCGGTTCCCAGGCTAAGGAGGAGGTCAGAGTCCCGCCCAATCTGGGGACGGTGCCGGTGGAGTACCATGACCTTGTGGATGTGTTCAGTAAGGATCTGGCGCTCACCCTTCCCCCCCACCGTCCGTACGATTGTGCCATTGATTTGGTTCCAGGCGTTGAGTTCCCGTCCAGCAGGCTGTACAACCTCTCACGACCTGAGCGCGAATCAATGGAGACCTACATCCGGGACTCTTTAGCTGCCGGGTTGATCTGGAATTCCACTTCCCCGATGGGTGCAGGTTTCTTTTTTGTGGGAAAAAAGGATGGCGGACTACGTCCATGCATTGATTACAGGGGGCTGAACGAAATCACGGTTCGTAACCGATACCCATTGCCTCTGTTGGATTCAGAAATTAGATCTTAGAAATGCGTATCACCTGGTTCGGATCCGGAAGGGAGACGAGTGGAAGACGGCATTTAACACCCCGTTAGGTCACTTTGAGTACCTGGTCATGCCGTTCGGCCTCACAAACGCCCCCGCGACGTTCCAAGCATTGGTTAATGATGTCTTGCGGGATTTCCTGCACCGATTCGTCTTCGTATATCTAGACAATATACTCATCTTTTCTCCGGATCCTGAGACTCATGTCCGGCATGTACGTCAGGTCCTGCAGCGGTTGTTGGAGAACCGGCTGTTTGTGAAGGGCGAGAAGTGCGAGTTTCACCGCACTTCTTTGTCCTTCCTGGGGTTTATCATCTCCCCCAACTCCGTCGCTCCTGATCCGGCCAAGGTTGCGGCGGTGAGAGACTGGCCCCAACCCACTAGCCGTAGGAAGCTGCAACAGTTCCTCGGCTTTGCTAATTTCTACAGGAGGTTCATCAAGGGCTACAGTCAGGTAGTTAGCCCCCTGACAGCCCTGACCTCACCAAAAGTCCCCTTCACCTGGTCGGATCGTTGCGATGCCGCGTTCAAGGAGTTGAAACGGCGCTTCTCGTCTGCACCCGTTCTGGTGCAGCCCGATCCTAGTCGCCAGTTAGTGGTTGAAGTGGACACCTCGGACTCAGGGATAGGAGCTGTGCTTTCCCAGAGCGGGAAGACCGATAAGGTCCTTCACCCGTGTGCCTATTTTTCCCGCAGGTTGACCCCGGCCGAACGGAACTATGACGTCGGCAATCGAGAACTCCTTGCGGTGAAAGAGGCTCTTGAAGAGTGGAGACATCTGTTGGAGGGAACGTCCGTGCCATTCACGATTTTCACTGACCACCGGAACCTGGAGTATATCAGGACCGCCAAGCGGCTGAACCCCAGGCAAGCCCGCTGGTCACTGTTCTTCGGCCGTTTTGACTTCCGGATCACCTACCGTCCCGGGACCAAGAACCAGAAATCGGATGCCTTGTCCCGGGTACATGAAGATGAAGTCAAAACAGAGTTGTCGGATCCACCGGAACCCATCATCCCGGAGTCCACTATCGTGGCCACCCTCACCTGGGACGTAGAGAGAACCGTCCGGGAGGCCCTGGCACGAAGCCCGGACCCCGGGACTGGGCCGAAGAACAGACTCTACGTCCCACCAGAAGCTAGGGCTGCAGTCTTGGACTTCTGTCACGGCTCTAAGCTCTCCTGTCATCCAGGGGTGCGAAGAACCGTGGCAGTTGTCCGGCAGCGCTTCTGGTGGGTGTCCCTAGAGGCCGACGTCCGGGACTATATCCAGGCCTGCACCACCTGCGCCAGGGGCAAGGCTGACCATCGCAGGGCTTCGGGACTGCTCCAGCCGCTGCCCGTGCCCCATCGCCCCTGGTCCCACATCGGCCTGGATTTTGTCACGGGCCTCCCGCCGTCCCAGGGCAACACCACCATCCTCACGATAGTGGACCGATTCTCCAAGGCGGCCCACTTCGTGGCCCTCCCGAAGCTCCCGACGGCCCAGGAGACAGCGGACCTCCTGGTCCACCACGTCGTCCGGCTGCATGGGATACCATCGGACATCGTTTCGGATCGGGGTCCCCAGTTCTCCTCACAAGTCTGGAGGAGCTTCTGCCGGGAACTGGGGGCCATGGTGAGTCTCTCATCCGGGTATCATCCCCAGACCAACGGGCAAGCAGAACGGGCCAATCAGGAGGTGGAGCAGGCCCTGCGTTGCATGACAGCCGCGCACCCGGCGGCCTGGAGTACCCATCTGGCCTGGATCGAATATGCCCATAACAGCCAGGTGTCGGCAGCCACCGGCCTCTCCCCTTTCGAGGTGTGTCTGGGGTATCAACCTCCTTTGTTTCCGGTGGTTGAGGGAGAGGTCGGTGTGCCCTCGGTCCAGGCCCACCTACGGAAGTGCCGTCGGGTGTGGCGTGCCGCCCGTTCTGCCTTGCTGAAGGCCCGGATGAGGTCAAAGGCCCATGCAGACCGTCGGCGGACCCCGGCCCCTACGTACCGGCCAGGGCAGGCAGTGTGGTTGTCTACAAAAGACATACCCCATCAAGTGGACTCCCCCAAACTGCAGGAACGGTACATCGGTCCGTTCAAGATCACCAAGATCATCAGTCCAGCCGCAGTGAGGCTTCAGCTTCCGGCCTCACTGCGGATCCATCCCGTTTTCCACGTGTCCCGGATTAAGCCCCATCACACCTCACCCCTCTGTACTCCCGGTCCGGCACCACCTCCTGCCCGGATCATCGATGGCGAGCCGGCTTGGACTGTGCGCCGGCTCTTGGATGTCCGTAGGATGGGCCGGGGCCTCCAGTATTTGGTGGACTGGGAGGGGTACAGACCTGAAGAACGCTCCTGGGTGAAGAGGAGCTTCATCCTGGACCCGGCCCTCCTGGCCGATTTCTACCGCCGCCACCCGGACAAGCCTGGTCGGGAGGCGGGGGGGGGGGGGGGGTCCTGTTGTGTGGGCCGCCAGAAGAGGAGGTACTGCTGGCCCACCACCAGAGGGCGCTCTGTCTGGAGTGCGGGCTCCAGGCACCAGAGGGCGCAGCCGCCTCACAGGAGCAGCCAGGGTGACAGCTGTCACGCATCACCTGCAACAGCTGTTACCAATCATCCTATCGGCAGGAGTATATCAGCAGGACGACGTCTCCACCTCTTTGCTGAGATATCGTTTCTACCTAGAAGGTAACGTATCTCAGCTGACGGATTGTATCCTTTTGGATTTTGTGCATTGTTCTGGAGATTACTTTTCCAACGAGAGGTGGAGGTAGCTTTCCTACCGTTCGGATTCCTGGGTGCAAACGCGCCCTCCTTTAATTGTTCTTTGTTCCTCGCCAGCAGTACCAGGTCCGACACGCGGAGGCAGTGGCCACCTGGGAGTTCGGGACTTGGCGGCTCCAGTATTCCCGGGGTCTGGTGGCGGAGGAAACCGTGTGGTTCCGGTTCTACTTTGGAGAGGCGTCTCCTATCTTCGAGCCTGCCCACACGACACCTTTGAGAATTAACTTTTGACCATTGTTGTAATCTGTTGTATTTGTTGTGCGCATTCACAACAGTAAAGTGTTGTTATTTGACCTACTCCATTGTCCGTTCATTTGCGCCCCCTGTTGTGGGTCCGTGTACCTACACTTTCCCAACACGGACGTCATGTGTCACGGATCAAACCTCACCACACCTCACCCCTCTGTGCTCCCGGACCGGCGCCGCCTCCTGCCCGGATCATCGACAGGGAGCCGGCTTGGACGGTGCGCCGGCTCCTGGACGTCCGTCGGATGGGCTGGGGGTTCCAGTATTTGGTGGACTGGGAGGGGTATGGACCCGAAGAACGCTCCTGGGTGAAGAGGAGCTTCATCCTGGATCCGGCCCTCCTGGCCGATTTCTACCACCGTCACCTGGACAAGCCTGGTCGGGCGCCAGGAGGCGCCCGTTAAGGGGGGGGTCCTGTTGTGTGGGCCGCCAGAAGACGAGGTACTGCTGGCCCACCACCAGAGGGCGCCCTGCCTGAAGTGCGGGTTCAGGCACGAGAGGGCGCTGCCGCCACGGACACAGCCGGGGGTGACAGCTGTCACTCATTATCTCTTGACAGCTGTCACCCATCTACACTACATCATCTCACTCCATAAAGACCGGACGTCATCTCCACCTCGTTGCCGAGATATCATCTACCTGTGAAGGTAATATTCTCTGCCGTATTAAGTAATTATAACTTACATGTGATCTGTTAGCAGCCGTTGTCCTGTGGTGCCTTGTCAGCTGGATTGGCGGTTTGTGAGAGTGCCGACGTCTCCTTCCAGATAAGTGATTCAACAGGAGCTGCATGAGTGTGTGATTAGAGGTGGAGGTGACTTTCCACCTTCTGATTGTTTTTGTTACTGGGTGTGCACACACCCACGTCTCACTGTTTGTGCTCCTCGCCAGCAGTACCAGATCCGACAGTCGGGGACGGTGATCACCTGGGAATTTGGGACTTGGCGGCTCCAGTATTCACCAGGTTCTGTGGCGGTGGAAATCGTGTGGTTCCGGCTCTTCTCAGGACAGACGTCTTCTATCCTCGAGCCTGCCCACACGTCACCTTTGTGGATTGACTGTTATCAGATTCTGAGATTGTCTGTATATTCGTTGTGCACATTCACAACATTAAATTGTTACCTTTTGGCTCATCTATTGACCGTTCATTTGCGCCCCCTGTTGTGTGTCCGTGTCACTACACTTTCCCCAACAGGTCTTGTTGGATTTGTGAGAATCTACTGAGTCTACTGGTACCTCATTTCCCATGTAACAATAAGAAATATACTCAAAACCTGGATTAATCTTTTTAGTCACATAGCACTACTATTATTATGAACACTACTGTACATTAAAAAAAAAGCTTATAATGGTGAGGAGTTAAGAGGGCTGTAATTAGGGGGGTCAGCTGAAAAGCAAAAAAAAAAAAATGCTTAAAAAGGCAGGGGGTCTGGGGGGTCTTTCATGGAGAAAAGAATCGCATTTGATTTCCTTGGCATGGAAACGCTAGTAACATTTCAGTTTAGATTTTTGTTTGATCCACATATGAAGACCAAATTGGAAGGAAAAAAGGCAAACACTACATGATCAAATTTCTGTCAAATCTAAAACTTTTGCAGAGTAGTTAATGCTAAGTATTTACACATTTAGCCTAATATGTACAAACATCAAGCTAAATATTTAGCTAAATGTTGAGACAAATATGTACCTTATTAAAAGAGCTAATTGTTCCTTCCTGAAAGACAGATGTCATTCATGGATGTTTTATTTTGGAGTAATATTGTAGCCTGTGGCCTTTTGATGTCAATCTGAATTGCAGTTTCAGGGGCACTTCTAAAATATAATATATAATATAATAATAAAAAATGGTTGTGCAAAATTTTGTCAGTTTTTTTTTTTTTTTTTAGGTGCTCACCCTCCCCCCACCTAAAAAAATAATTTTTTGGAGGGGGGGCAAACATTCACCTGGGGAGTAATTCAATGTAGAGCTGCCACTGCAAAAAAGAAAAGGAAGAAATGAAAAAAATGAGCTTGCCATGATATATTTATTATTATTATTATTATTATTATTATTATTATTGCACTACCAGTCAAAAGTTTGGATGCACTTTTGGCTGGTAGTGTGTATCAAACAATGTCATTGCAAAATTTGTTGCTTTTGTCACAGCATATTTGCTGATCAAGTTCATTGGGGTCAAATGTCAGATTGCTGTAGCCCTTGCTGTCATGCCCACAAGTATGATTACCTAGTTTTGAATAACAGTGACTCTGTACAGTAACCTCAGTAAATAATTCTAGCATAGAATGCAAACATGGCTGACTGGTATATCCATATTTTGATTTTGAGCATATGAAGATTTTCCCCAAAGTGATTCCATTTGTAATGTGAGAACACAAACCTGTTTAACAGCCTGGAAATGATCATGTGAAAACTATTTAAACAATTATAAGGAAGAACAATTTTGGCACGAATCATGATACATGCTTCCATCAACAAACTCAAGCACATAATCTGAATCACAGTCAGGACGACTGTTCTGAAACATTGGGATCATATTGTGCAGGTTTTTTTTTTTTTTTTTTGTTAAAGTTACACTTTAACATTTAAAGTTGGTTCATGTTGAAAAGTGTTCTCACAATTGTAGAGAAGCTTGAATCTTCGACTGGACTGGGTTGCTTGATGTGAGGACGTTTCGCTTCAAATCGCAGAAGCTTCCTCAGCTAAAATTCTTGCTCTGGTAGTCTGACTTCAACAGAACAGAAGCCACAAAAGCTGGAGTTTTAAACCTAACCAGACACCTCCTACCGAGGCAGACTGCTATTGGCTAGTAACTAAACGATTGCTTTAATTAACACCTATTGTGCTCTAGTTAGTTAACTAGAGCACAATAGAGCACCATCAGAGAGCCTTGTCCACAACTACCACAAAAGACTTCAAGCTGTCATTTATGTTAAAGGGGGCAATACGCAGTATTAAGACAAGGGGTATGTCAACTTTTTAATCAGCGTCATTTGGGTAGTTCTCTTGTCATTTTGATTTAAAAAGAGGAAACACAGCTGTTTGACAATAAATGGCTTCACCCAACCACTAACTATGAGTGAAAAAAAATGTTTTTGTGTTGTCGTTCATATTCTCTGAAAAATGGCCAACGCCTCCCCTCCCCAAAATTCTGCCAGAGTATGTAAACCTTTGAGCACAACTGTAAGTGGTTTCAAGACACCTGTTTGCCTCTATTATCTTGATAAAAGCTGCTCTTTTACTGCAATGGAAAGCGTTCATGTGTAATTTGCTGGGAAATGTTAGGGGGAAATAATAGTGAGCTGGCTTACAACTACCCATAATGCTGCAGTGCACGTAAGTAGCTGCCTTATCAGTTACAAAAAAAAAAAAATCAAGTTAGCAGCTTTGACCTCACCAGTTGATGTAATTATATTCAACTGTTTCATTCAACAGCTCAGTTCCCACGTAGCCACTTAGACTGTGAGTCAGTGGAGTTTGTAAAATAAGGGAAAAGCTGTGTACTGTATCCCACAGATGTGGACTCAAATGAAGTTCATTGCGCCTTAATTCAGCGTTTACCACGACTGTTGCAAAATTAGCTGTACTTCACCAGGATTTGATTATTAAGTAATTTTATGCGTAGGTCATTGTACAGATGTAGAGAATAACTGCTGGGGTCCACCTCCTCCAGCTGCACAAAATTCTTTCAGATCTCTGTGTCTTGGCAAATAAAACAGAAATGATGAAACACGAATCTTAATTGGGCTATTAGTAAAAAAAAATGTAGAAAAGGGGCTGTTCACAATAATAGTAGTGTGGCATTCAGTCAGTGAGTTTGTCAATTTTGTGGAACAAACAGGTGTGAATCAGGTGTGCCCTATTTAAGGATGAAGCCAGCACCTGTTGAACATGCTTTTCTCTTTGAAAGCCTGAGGAAAATGGGACACTCAAGACATTGTTCAGAAGAACAGCACAGTTTGATTAAAAAGTTGATTGGAGAGGGGAAAACTTATACGCAGGTGCAAAAAAATATAGGCTGTTCATCTACAATGATCTCCAATGCTTTAAAATGGACACAAAAAAACAAAACAAAAAAAAAAAAACAGACATAGAACACATCAACTGGCCTAAAGAGAAATGGAGGAATATTTTGTGGACTGATGAGAGTAAAATTGTTCTTTTTGGGTCCAAGCGCCGCAGACAGTTTGTGAGACAACCCCCAAACTCTGAATTCAAGCCACAGTTCACAGTGAAGACAGTGAAGCATGATGGTGCAAGAACTATACGTACCGGCCCGGGCTTTGCGGTCGCAGGATGCGGGACGTCTCTGTGTTCCCAGGGTGAAGAAGACGTCTGCAGGTCAAAGAGCCTTTTCGTATCCTGCACCCACCCTGTGGAACAGTCTTCCCGCAACCGTGAGGCAGTCTGAGTCCGTAGACATTTTTAAGTCAAGACTCAAAACCTATTTTCTCTTTCTTATGGATAGTTTTTATTTTTATTTGTTTTATTCTTTTACTTCTGTTTTTATTTATGTATTTGAATTTTTTTAAAATTCATTTTTAATTATTTATTCAATTTTATGTTGACTTGTTTTATGTAAGGCGCCTTGAGATGGCTTTTGCTGTGATTATAAGCTAATTAAATTAAATTAAATCATGATATGGGCATGTTTCTCCTACTATGGTGTTGGGCCTATATATCGCATACCAGGTATCATGGATCAGTTTGGATATGTCAGAATACTTGAAGAGGTCATGTTGCCTTATGCTAAAGAGGACATGCCCTTGAAATGGGTGTTTCAACAAGACAATGACCCCAAGTACACTAGTAAACGAGCAAAATCTTGGTTCCACACCAACAAAATTAATGCCTCGCAGATGTGAAGAAATTATGAAAAACTGTGGTTATACAACTAAATACTAGTTTAGTGATTCACAGGATTGCTAAAAAAGCAGTTTGAACATAATAGTTTTGAGTTTGTAGCGTGAACAGCAGATGCTACTATTATTGTGAACACCCCCTTTTCTACTTTTTTTTTTACTAGCCCAATTTCATAGCCTTAAGAGTGTGCATATCATGAATGCTTGGTCTTGTTGGATTTGTGAGAATCTACTGAATCTACTGATGCCTTGTTTCCCATGTAACAATAAGAAATATACTCAAAACCTGGATTAATCTTTTTAGTCACATAGCACTACTATTATTCTGAACACTACTGTATAATGCTGTTTATACTGGCTCGTTTTAAGTGCGCTGAGCTCAATGTCTATGGTGTACTTTCTCAGTTTCCAGTTCCTCTGTGCATATTGCAATAAGGACAAAAGTCTCTCCAGAAGACTGCATTTCCTTGCAATTATTTGACACAGTATAATAAACATTTAAAGTTAAGCAAGATAAGAATTTTTAGCAGTGACGCAAAATGAATTATGGTGGTGTCAAAGTTCAGAACAGTCTACAAGTGCGACAGACTCATACAGTCCTATCTTCCACCCAGCACATTGCTAGGGTACCATGACACAGCAACCATGTCAAGTAAATAGCAAGTATAATTATGCTCTTCTGCACACCCATGTTAAAAAATAAGGTGTGGTCAGGTGGAGTGCCCATGGCTTGCTATCATGAGGCAACAGAAAGGGACTGTGCCATAGATCAACAACTCTGCACAACGGGAGGCACATTGGAGCATCACGAAGCTGAAAACTCAGAAACTGAAATGAAAACAAAAATGAACTAGAGTACTGCTCATAGAATGCAGACCTCTGCCAACACTAATTTTTAATTCCACAAAATTTTACCATGGAAAATTTTTCAATGTGAAAGTCCTGTGAGAAGTGGCTATTCATAAACCAAATTAGATGTGATCAAATGTCATGAGTATGCATGTAGTTCATGCACCAAATCAAAGTTTTTTTTTTTTTTTTTTTTTTTTTTTGTGGTGGTGGTGTCAGTTCTTATTCTTTTTTTTTGTTTGTTTGTTTGTTTGTTTGTTTTTTACTTTTTCAGTTTCTGAATTCTTTTTCAGTTAATTTTCACGGAACATTGGTTGTCTCTGCTGTGCACAATTTGTCATTCCTTTTTGGTGCTTGGTTTCCAACTGATAAGTTGAAGATAGGCAAACAGGCATAAAATAGGAACCTCCATCCAATTTTGCAGGTAAATGTATAACAAAAAAAAAAAATAATAATAAGAGTGAATGAGACACTTTTGATTGAGATATAATGCAAAATGTACATCAAATGGGCTTTTCAATATTACATTCAAATGTCCACAAAATCCACAATCCAGATCAGATCTGGACCAAATTTTGCCAGGTGATAGTGAGTGCCAGTCTGCACCTCACTAACAAATATGAGAGTGATTGGTGCATATTTGATTTAAAATATGCATTAAATGACATGCATAACACTTTCAAATATGAAAGAAATCCTCTGTGGAGTACTTGTTTAGCGTACATGAAATGTAAACCACCTCAGTGCCCCGAGATAACATAATACAGGTGAGCTCCATTAACTCCTGCAGGCACAAGTCATGATTTGGCTTTACATGCAATCAATTTGTGTACCCCGAAAAATTTCGATTACGGTATAAAAGTCCATTTTGATTTGACTGTTTTTGGGAGGGGTGGGTGCGAGAATAAATACGCACCAACCACATGCATGAGGGGCAGGTGCGTGCCTCAGGCACATGGGGTGGGTGTGTGTATAAATTCCGAGGTTATGTTTTAACCCATTTGTCTGTTTTTGAACAGCCTGTAACCCACAATTTTTCATACATTGTTCAATTTTTTTTTTTTTTAACAGAGGATTCAAATCCTGAAAGGCAAGAAGTGATTCAATTTTCAAGGCCATAAGTCAAAGGTTAAAGCCAGGAGGAAAAATCTTGGAAAACTGGACAAATCCCTATCCTTTAACACTGAATGAATTTTCCAAAATTTATAACTGTCAAAAAAGGCTGAATTTGTTTTATATTTGAGACCATTGTGAAGGATGCAGTGGTGGGCACAGCTAACCAAAAATGAGCTTTGATAACTGCTAATCAGTTAACTGAAAAGTTATCTTTTATAACGCTAAACCAATAAACCACTAAAACATTTTTCGGAAGCTACAGCTAACTGCTAACTGCTAACTTTTAGTATTGTCTCCGGTACACTATCAGCTACTGACAAGCCAAGCTTGAGTTTAAACACCACCAACGCTTCTCATAGAATCAAAGACGATCACAAACCCAAACACAACCAATGAGCAGTCGCTTCTGTCTTTGTGCGGCATGCCCACTGCTGTAGGAAAGAGTCATTATCCTTCACAGCATACAGTGGTCCAGTCGTGAGGCAGACGTCTTGAAAAGGAAAGCAGGTTTGACTGATGGTTTTGATTTCTAAATCAAATTAATCCGGATAGAATAACTACATTAATGTCAACTCTGTCATTTGTACAAAGTGAAAATATAACACATATCTTTTAATTTTAAAATAATGCACTAATTTCTGAAGTTTTGTTCATTAACAGACACAGATGCCCAAATGGATTATGGTTAAACTGAGTCTCCACTCACACTGATTGGTTGATTCATTCATTCTATGGAAAACCAACAGAAGTTACTGTAACATGTGTGTTGGTGTTTACAAATGTGCTTTTGTAAAATATATTATTTTTTTTCAATTGTAAGAAAAAAGTCTGTTTGTTAAGTTGTGATTCAGGTCGACAACCATGTGATATAACCGGGCGCCATTCCCACTGCCATCCAGTAGATGGGTCAAAATGCATAGAACACTGTAACTTGTGTTGGTTTTTACAGTGTAGTGCTCTAGCTTATCCTTGTTAGTAATCGCAGGGACCTGTTGGTCATTAAGGCCACTGTCACATGTATTTAGTGTTTGTATTATGACTTTCCAATAATTTAGAAGCTCCTTGTTTCCTCATTGTGCCATTTTGGTATCGTAGTTTCACCACCATTTTTCCCTAATGTTTGTTCAATAAATTTCAAACGCCAAAACAGTGGTGACGTTGATTATCTTCAAAAGTTGTTGTTGCCTTTTTGGTCAGGGCATACTAGCCCTCCAGCTGTTTGAAGTCAAGATTAGCCCATTTCAGGTACGGTTTCAGATTGTCCTTGAATCTTTTCTTTGGGTGGCCTTGGTGTCTGTAGCTTGACACCAACTCACCGTGTAACAGCTGCCTTGGCATTCTTGAAGCTCTATATGGATAACATGGCTCGTCTGTCTAAGGGCCCTGTCCCATTGGGGAGAGGATTAATTGCGCATGAATTGAGTATACAAAGTACGGGCGTTCGTTGTCGTCCGCAACAAAAATGGCCAAAAATGACAAATGTCCCAATATGAAATACGGATATATTAATAATATATAGCGAATATATGATGAACAATCACGGTTGTACAATGCATGTAGTGAGGAAACGGATCAGATGCATTGCGATTATCATGGCAGTATTACGGGTGTATTATGATGCATCGCGCATTAAGTTAAATCTGTTATAAACACAGGAATAAATAGTGTAACAGCTGCAGACAAGAAGGAAAAAACACGCAACTGTTTTATCAAGCCTTGACAATGTAAACAAGTCAAATAATTACCTTTTTAGAAGGCTCAACATGCTTTCTGCAGCTGGGCGTGAACGGCTTCCTCTGTGATGCAGGAGGTCATTAGAGCCATTTTCAACAGGCAATTTGCAGAATAAAATGATTAATCCACCATGGCAGCCAGTAGAACAAAGAACAGCATCCAGCTGTGAACACAGTGCATCTATTTGCATCCGCCGCAAATCAGATGCAAAGCAGACGTAATAAAAATGCTTTATTCGTGGCCAATCTGTATGCAGTCACTACAACTTATTTAGTCCGCTGTGACACGTGTGTCCCATCACCTGTGTGCAGAACATAATAATACAGTCATCATCGATTTTCATGTCATATATTAAGCTCAGTCGTAGGTGCCTAGAAGCCTAAAACCCACCTGTATCACAGGCGCTGTTAGCCGGGCTGGCTGGGCTAGCTGCGGTACCAGGACTCTCCTCCTCAGTTTCCTCTTCAGCAAAGCAGCTATCCAGCAGTTCTGTCGGCTGAACGCTGGGCTTGTCTCCCAAAATGCGGTCCAGTTCTTTGTAAAATGGACAGGTGGCACGTCCGCAACCACTTTTTTTGTTAGCGTCTTTAGCTTCCTTGTATTTAGCCCGGAGGCTTTTTATTTTCCAGTGGCACTGGATACAGGACCGTCTGTACCCGCATTCGCACATTTCTCTGGAAATATTTTCAAACACTGCTCAGTTTCGATAAGAGCCCTCTAGTTTGGCCTGAATAGAGTTGTCTCCCCAAATATTAATCAAGTCTAAAACCTCGCTTTCCCTCCACTGACCCGTCTCCGCATTGTCATCCGCCATGGTTGTTGTTGTTTCTTCCCACTTGTGCCGTGTCGGGCACAGAATAGTGACGTTCGTCACATAATGATGACGCATAGGTCAGATAAATGCGACCTGGCCATTCAGACTGTAGTCGCATGGCAAAAGATCAGATATGTATCAGAATTGGGACCACATACCCAAGTGGCCTGGATCGGATTTGAAAAAACCTGATCTGTGTTCAGACTGTCATGAAAAGATCAGATACAGGTCGCATAGGGCCAAAAAAATCGGATTTGGGCCACTTCAGTGTGCTGTCTGAACGTAGCCTTAGTCTGTGATGTGAACATGATGGCCACGCAAAATATCCATTTTACACACTGTCCCAGTCCGCTGCCAAGCCGCAAATCCCTGTCAGTTGCGGATATCAGCAGATGCGGGCGAATATACAGCACATAGATTGACTATGTATTGTGTATGTATGGAGTATGTATGGAGTATGTAAGGCAAGAAGTGATTTTTGTGCAGTTCAAAAATCCTGGTAACAGAAAAACATGCCTCTGTGGATAATTACAGATGTGTGCGGGTGTCAGCCGACTTATACAAGCATGTTTCACGCATATTGCGGATGTTAAGCGAATATGAGCCAATTTTGTGCGCAATCCATATGCAAATCCTCCTAAACGGCAGTGGGACAGGGCCCTAACCTGAGCTTGAAGAATCTTAGTTTCTGTGCTTGTAATGCTGGCTTTTTCCTGCCAGCGCATCTCCATAACTGACAGAAGAGAACTTGTGTGAAATTGTTCCATCTAATTGATATGCCTCAAAGTTTCACAGCCATACAACAGCGATGACAGAACTACCACATTCTACACTTTCAGTTTGGTGGATAAATGAATGTCTGTGCTGCAGTACTTTAGAGCATAGACCCCCCAAGGGCTTGGCTGGCTTTCTGGATCCTGGCAGTAACGTCCTGGTCCAGGGACCCATCACAGGACTTTATGCAACCCAAGTACTTAAAATTACTGACATCAGCTCAACACATCAATGTTAATGTATTGCTGGCAAAGAGTAGTCTTGGGCGCAGACTGACAGAGAACTCGTGTCTTCTTGACACTGATTGTCAAGCCAAACAGCCTCCCAAAAATGTAGTTACTAAAGCCTGGTCACTAAATATAGGGGGGAAGCATGAAAGAGAGGCAAACGAGGAAATTAATTAGGCCATAAAAGTGAATCCTGGACATCATTTCTTCATCTGTTTGCTTGGGTATTTAAAAAAATATAAACCACAATAATAAGGGAAATGCCTGCTAAATCTTTTAAAATGTCTGAAAGTGATGATCGTAATGTTGAGTGGAAGTCATAAAAAGACGGTGCTTTTGTTGGAACCAGTAAAAACGTGCTTTGAAATGTTTCTGTTCACAGCTGGCTGGTAAAATCAATTACTGCTTTGTTGAGGAACATGCATTATGGGACTTGAGTTTATTTGTGCATGTCCGTTTTCCTTGGGTCATGTTGACTACAGAGCAGTTGGAGAAGGTTGTTTGATTTTATTTATTTATTTATTTTCAGAAAACAACAAGACCAAAAGGGATCCCTCTCTGCTGTGCATTTAGTGCACAAACTACAAAGACAGGCTGTGGTCAGCACACCCTTGTGAAAGGAGCTAAAATAGTGTCAGCAGGATGTCCAACAGACTTCAGTCAAGTGTAGGAGACAGGAGAAGAGAAGGAGACACAGTCATGTGATATAATGTGCACATGGTTACCTCCCTGAGCAGGTGTTTGTCTCTTTTTAAGCACATTTATGGTAAATGGTTTCATCTGATATCTCATCAGCCTTGAAAAGAAACAATCCATTACATTTTAGTATTGTGTTTTAGTTTTGTTTTTTGGTATTTTGGATGTGGATTCTGCATTTTTTTTCTTTTGCATTCACCATATTGAGCTATCCCATAATCCCTTGAGCACGTGATAGGTGCTGCAGTCAAAACAACATGGAGAAACCACGTGATGACAATTGCAAGTGTACATTATACTACCAAAATGTAAATTTTCACTTCATAAACACAAACCAAATTTCAGACATCATATATATATATATATATATATATATATATATATATATATATATATATATATATATATATATATATATATATATATATATATATATATATAACTCTGGAACAAACAGCACAAACAGTGTTGTAAAGGACAATAAGCAGGGAGTTAAGAGCAAACTTCACTTTCCCCAGAATAACATATGAACAGGAAGCGATCACGGCTCACCGCAATTCCCACTGAAAATAACAGAGAAATCACTTGAGATTCTCACGTTTGCATAAAAGAAACAATACCAATGTTTAAAGACCCAGAAAAAATATTCACCAACGTTTTACCCTGCAATGTTGATGCCATTGTCCATGTGCAGGGGTTAAATTGCAGCGTTATCTGAGCATCTCACTGCAGTTCTCAATGTTGCTGACATCTCACTGTGCTGTAAACACTGAGATTTTGCAAGATTTGAAACCTCATTAGTGTGAATATTGAGGTGGGGCATCTTTCAACATGTAGCTGAATTTGTCCATACATTTCAGTGGATCTCAAATAGATCTGGTGTCCTGAACAATATTTAAAAATTCATTCTGTGAGCATCTGCTGGCACTCTGACTACTTTCTTTGTTTCTCTAACTATCCCAATTCATTTCTACCCACCTCTACCTTCTTATACTTTCTTGTACTTCCTCATTCCACCACCAAGTCTCCTTGTCCTTCCTCTATCCAGATGTCATGCCAAGTAGCTTCCTAGCTGTCTCCTCACAATTTATGCAGTAGTTGTCCAGTCTTCCAGCATATCTATATCTACACCTAATGCCTGTCTCACATCTTCCCTCACTTTCACACATCTTCCTCCTTCAGGTTCCACCATCTCACCCTTGCTTCACCTCTCACAGTCGCCTTCTGCTTCTCCAAAGTCATACAAACCACCATCTGATGTTGTCCAGTTATGATCTCCCCAGGCACCATCTTCGTCTTAGTTTGTATCACCTGAATAGTGCATACTTTGCCTGTGGGCACCTTTCTCCACTCTGCATCATCCTGTGTTCATTCATCTTCAGATAAGTATTCGCTACAGCCATTTCCATCCTTGCAAAATCCCCCACCATCTGTCCATCCAAATTCCTCTCCTTGATTCTGTATCTACACAATACCTGGATGCAAAACAAATCGATGAAGGATTGCAACTTCCATCCGATTCACCCTAGAGAATTCGGTGATAACCACGTCACAAATGGGCCCGGGGCCTATATAGGACTTGCTTCTCTTTTATTTCTCTCAATCTCAAAATATATTTTAAGCAGAGGTGGGACGAAGTCCCCATGAATTCACTCTCAAGTCATGAATCAGCAACTTCCAAGTCAAATCTCAAGTCATAATGACCATAATGACCGAGATTTCCTTTGGGGATGAAAGTACATGAATTTTATATAAAAATCATCACACAGAATGTTCTGAAGTCCTTTTAATGGCAGTATAGACAGTGTTAACCCCTTTCCAGCTAATGACATGTTGATCAAGAATTCTTTCGAAACTTGCCGGAATGCATCTGGCTGTACAGTTTTGATAATCTTTCTGAAATTAACCACTACTAATACAAACAACGGAGTGTTTTAGGTATCTTTCAGTGGTTTTACCCAGTTAATTCACTGTATTTCTGAACGCAGCAACTTAAAGAGCAGTTGGCTGTTGATAACCATTTTCATCATTTTCAGGTGTAGCTTCCCATAGATTCTATGTCTTCAATTTGCCTATAGATGGCTCCACAGTTGATCCTTTGTTTCAAGAAATGGATTTGATCTCAATCAGGATTAAATGAACAAAATATGACCAAATGTGACCAAAATAAGTTATAATTAAGTTATAATAAGATAGTATTAATTGGTCTAACAAAGGTAAGTAAGAGTAGAAACAATGAGATGGTACAAATTTTAATTTCAATGAACTTAATTAAGCCAACAGATTGTTTCTGAGAAGGTCATTGTGCTTCTATGGCAGACCAATTGTGCATTAATTAATGAGGCAGCAAATAATATTTTACTGCAAATGTGCAGTAAAATAACTGCAAATGTGTATTTTGCAATGACGATCGAAACTGGTTACACAAATACCCTCTGCAAGTTTCAAATAATGATTGCTAGATCAACATGTGATTAGCTGGAAAGGGGTTAAAACTGTCTATACTGTCATTAAAAGGACTTCAGAACATTCTTTGTGATGATTTTTATATAAAAGTCATGTACTTTCATCCCCAAAGGAATTCTCAGCCACAATCAGTCAAATAGCCAACTAACTGTGAACTCATGGTTTACCACTAACAAAGGGTTAATTTGAAGCACTGTACCCATTTTAAATTATTCTACCTGGTAGTTTCTAATAAAAGACATAACATTGTCAAATGTAATAAACTTCAACTTATTTTATTCCCATTCACTCATGAATAATCTGTGCTATCTACAAAATATATGGGGGAAAATTCATAAAAATTTGGGATTCTAAAGGGTTAATATCCCCATAGTAGGGTAAGAACTTAATTAAACCCTAAGAATGTATGTAGTGGTATGCCTTACACCTAAAAAATGGGGTTAATTGATGCCCTGATTACATATTGTGCCTTTTTTGTTAGGGGAATATATCAGATATTGCAGTACAAAGACATGTTAATGTTTTGGCAAACAGGGGGTTAATCTGCTGCACTGTACATATTTTAATTTAGTACAACATGATTTTCTAAAAGTAGACATCCATACCCTTCAAATAAAACAGGTCTCATTTTGTTCTACCGCTGGGAGGGGTATGGGTATTTTTTTCAGCCCTTGGCCGCTGGACTAATTTGCATGTCCTCCCTCACTCAGTCCATAAACCTTCTTTTTTATCCCTTTTTCCTCCTTTTAGTGGCTACAACCTCAACTTCCTTGTCCCTACAAAACATTTTTATTGTGACATTTGAAAGAAGCTAAAGTTTTATTACTTAAATTTTCCAACTTATTTTTCCACATTTGAAGGATTTGGTTTCCAATCTACTTCTGCCAACTCAGCTGCATGGAATTCTTGCAGTCTGCTAAGTCTTCTCAAGTGGCTTCACATTAGCAAGGCTCTGTGTAAGTCAGTGTAAGGAACACTGCTCATGCAGTATATTAGACTATCTGGTAAGCTCTTTTCAGGGTCCCCACAACAGATCTGATATGGATTTCCTTGTTGCTATGGCACAAGTTCTATGCCAACTACACATTACATGGAGAATGGGCACAGATGGTCTTGAACCTGGAGCCTTTTGTTTTGGAAGCAAGAGCACTGAATACTCGGTCACTGCTCCGCCTCAGTATGTTAGACTGTAATTATCCTAAATTCACTGTTCATCTTTCATCAGAACAATGTTGTTTCTTTTCTTCAGTATCTGATTCAACCATGTGAAAGTCATGCTATGTGGTGAGTGACCTGTCATGTAACAACAACTAGGGATCATCACACCATTGATTGTGTTATGCACCAATAGCTAATCAATGATTACAATCTCCTCATGATATCTGCATGTTGATTTGGTGCACGTTTTGCCCTCAGTTCGATGTTCTTCCTGTGTAGTAAAACTGGAGCTTCCTGTACTCTTTCCAGTGGAATCATACTGCTTTTGACTTTTAGTGTCAGAGTCGGTGTTCCTGTCATAAAACAGTCATCTTCTGCAGTTATTGTCCAGCATACACATAAAAGGATGTGATTAACAGTGAAGTGCCACAGAGGGATGCAACAAATTTATCCAACATTTTGTTTTCCTAAGAATGGGTCTAGTGTTGTGTGTGTGTGTGTGTGTGTGTGTGTGTGTGTGTGTGTGTGTGTGTGTGTGTGTGTGTGTGTGTGTGTGTGTGTGTGTGTGTGTGTGTGTGTGTGTGTGTGTGTGCATTTCTCCTTGATATTTCTTCCATTCATTCATTCATTTTCCATACCCATTTGCTCCAATTAAGGGTCACCGGGGCCTGGAGCCTATCCCAGCAGTCATAGGGTGTGAGGCAGCTTTGCACTCTGGACAGGATGCCAGGCTATCACAGGGCCACATATAAACAGACAAACACATTCACACCTATGGCCAATTTAGAGACACCAATTCATCAAACCTGCATATCTTTGAAAGTGGGAGGAAACAGAGCACACAGAGGAAGCCCACATGAACACAGGGAGAACATGTAAACTCAACACAAAAAGGGCCGGGTGGGCAGCGATCCCATTACCTTCTTGCTGTGAGGCAACAGTGCTAGCCACCCTGCCACCCTATTTCTTCCTTATATCCTTATTTTAGTGACACTGGCTTCACTGAAGACCCAAATGCAGGGAAAAAAGGGGCTGAGTGTAAACCTGTTTAATCAAAGTTTATAAACAGTCCAAATTCAATTACAAGAATCAATCAATGTAGCAAAGGTTAGCATGAAGGATTAAGCAAAGGCAGGTCCAGAATACAGGCCAGTGGTCAAAACTCAGAAGATCTGTCAGCTTAGTGACAGCGTCTGTAAAATGCTAAGCACACAGTTTCTAAAAGGCAGACCAATGATCAACTCACAGTTCAGGCAGTCAGTCCAGGTAAAATATATCTAAATGAGGCAGCCAAGAGAAACAAGGTAAAACAGGAACAAACACTGGTCAGCAACAAGGAATCACAAGGAGAAACATATGAACACTTTTTGTCACAGTGAACCATACAATGTACTGAAAACATGAGAGATGGGTTCAAACACACAAGGAGGACCATTACTACTATAACAAACAGGTGTGCTCTAAAAGGAAATGAACCAAACAAGACACCACACTGGTAAAACCACAGTTAATATCGTTGAGGGAAATTTGACAAATATATTAATTCTCGTCTCACCATCTTTCTTACTCCAAATTTCTTTTAATGACAAGACTATGACTTTAGGTAACATTACCAGCATGTTCTGGGAACATCTGGATGAAACACATCTTTAAGTGACTTTATGTAACCAAAAAGAACCAAAAAGAATCTTTCCTTCAAAATGTTCCCATAATATTAGGTCTAACATTCTCAAAATGTTTGTGCTAACATTACAATCAAATGTTCTAGGAACCTAAAAGAAACTTTATTTAAAAACGTTCTGCAAACTTTACAGCTAACATTTTGATAACATTTTACAAACATTCTTACACCCCCAATTCCAGTGAGGTTGGGATGTTGTGTAAAATATAAATAAAAACAGAATACAATGATTTGAAAATCCTCTTCAACTGTCAGAGAAACTATATTCAATTGAATACACCACAAAGACAAGATATTTAATGTTCAAACTGATAGACTTTGTTGTTTTTGTGCAAATATTTGCTCATTTTGAAATGGATGCCTGCAACACATTTCAAAAAAGTTGGGACTGGGCAACAAAAGATTGGGAAAGTTGATGAATGCTCAAAGAACACCTAATTGGAAACAGGTGAGTGTCATGACTGGGTATAAAAGGAGCATCGCCAAAAGGCTCAGCCGTTCACAAGCAAAGATGGGGTGATGATCACCACTTTGTGAACAACTGTGTGAAAAAAAAATAGTCCAACAGTTTAAGAACAATATTTCTCAGCGTTCAGTTGCAAGGAATTTAGGGATTCCATCAAATACAGTCCATAACATAATCAGAAGATTCAGAGAATCTGGAGAACTTTCTACACATAAGCGACAAGGCCGAAAGCCAACATTGAATGTCCAAGATCTTCGATCTCTCAGGCAACACTGCATTAAAAACCAACATCATTGTGTAAAGGATTTTACTGCGTGGGTTCAGGAACACTTCAGAAAAACATTATCAGTTAACACAGTTCGTTGCTACATCTACAAGTGCAAGTTAAAACTCTGCCATGGAGGTCTGTTAGTGCCCATGGCATGCCATCTGTGATGGCACCATCAATGCTGAAAGGTACATCCAGGTTTTGGTGCAACACATTCTGCCATCAAAGCAACGTCTTTTTCAGGAACGTCCCTGCTTATTTCAGCAAGACAATACCAAGCCACATTCTGCACATGTTACAACAGCGTGGCTTCGTAGTAAAAGAGTGCGGGTACTAGACTGTCCCAGTCCCACTGTCCCAGCTTTTTTGAAACGTTGCAGGCATCCATTTCAAAAGGAGCAATATTTGCACAAAAACAATAAAGTTTATCAGTTTGAACATTAAATATCTTGTCTTTGTGGTGTATTTAATTGAATATAAGCTGAACAGGATTTGCAAATCATTGTATTCTGTTTTTATTTACATTTTACACAATGTCCCAACTTCATTGGAATTGGGGTTGTATAATGTTTTGGGAACTTTATTTTGTTAGCTTGGTGTTTCAAAGTCCCATGTCTACAACACAGCTCTCCCATTGAGGTCATGAACAGATCTGTCCACCGTAGTCACCTTCAAGGTCACACTCTTCCAAAATCAGATAAGCTTGTGCGGCTTTCTTGCAGACTCAATAAAACATAGTTTCCAGGCACTGCAAAGCGAATCTTTTCACTTTGTGAAAGTGAAAGGAGGTTTGATTGCCTGCCAAAAAACACAGGATGTTGATGAAACAATGTATTTTGGGTCAAGTCTGCCTATATGCAATATGGCAAATTAAACAGGCTGTACGTAAGGGAGAAAACCAGGATCATATAAACTATTTTATTTTGTTGTGCACTCCTTTTTTTGTCCAAAACATGGAAAAGGTATCCAGTAATATACTGTCAATCTTTTTCCAAAAATGTTCAGTAATTTTACAATCCTTTATTGGAAACATTTTTATCAGGTAATTACTGCATATTCTTTACAGTGTGGTGCCAAAAGCCATAACATATATTTTTTGTTTCTAATTCCAGCTCTTTTTTTTAACCATTGCAGTATATTTAGCTATGTATAGCACACAATTTCAGTCAAGGAGCTGGCTTCTGAAAAAGTCTTTTCAGAAGTTCAAATAAAATCCTCTGCTCACCAAAATATTTTAGTGTTTTATCATCAATTTTGAACCAGAGACTGTCTAGACTTGACGCAAACTCAGTGTCCTCAAATTTTAAAAGTCTTGTCTCAGTTGGTGTAAAGGCCTGTATCATGTATGAAAGAGCAATAACTTTTTACTTTTGGGCACACCATTTGGACAAAAACTTCACATTAACACCCTTAAGTCATAAAGAGGTACTAACTGTGATTCCCCTAAGCAACAAGAAATTCCCATTACAGTATCTGTCCAGAGGCATAACGAGACATTAGTCCTGAAGGAGAAGAACACCTTTCTGGAAAATACAGAAAAAGAAAAAAGAATGAAAAAAATGAAATGAAATGACAGCAAAGTCAACGTTAATCTGTGATTGCGATTCCTGCGCAGAAGGATGCCAACACTTGAACTGGACTGAACCTGAACCTCAGAGGGATCCACGTGGGAGTAAATGTGAAAAACATGATGGATAAGTGTGAGCAAAGCTGATCCCTTTGGTTTGCATGCCTTCTCTCGTGTGTCTGTAAACTGATGTGGTAAAAAGTTTGAAACCACAGTAATACTGATTGCAGGTCCTGGACATGTTTCCTAAATTATATTTAGAGCTAGCCAAGCATACACATGGACATAATGCAACATGTTTGGTGACCTGTGGGAAAGCATGCAGTGTCCATGATCATGTTGTAATCTGGCTCATGTATATTTGTATTTCTGGCGTAAGTCATTTATAACTTGAAGAACGAGCATTCCTGTGCCTGTCCCTGTCTGTACTCTCATACCCTCACTTTGTAGCTGATCAGTGGCTGCTTCCTGCACACGTAAGTGACTGGAATCCTACTTGCACTTCTGTCGCCTTACATTCTGAAACAGAAATGTACAGAATCAGGACACAGGATTCCTACTAACCCTAATGATGACACATTTATCCCATTAAATTTGAAAACAAATTGATTTCGGAAGTGAATATAAATGCTTGTGTCCACTGACATAAAACACATTTTCTTTTTTTTTTTGTTCTGGCAGTTTGTAAAACAGATGCTTGTCATGGTGTACAGAAAACTCTGGCCTTAGTAATGATCACATGGCCACAGTAATGATAAGAAAATGTAATTCACTACCACACAAGATCTTCAGAAACCATGACAAAGTCAGATTTCCTCAAGGGGAGAGGAAATCGATTGCAGGAAGATTGGGCCTTTTGAGTTTTAGAACAAGTTTGTTCTGTGTGTTTTTTCTATCCATTTTTGTCGAATGAGGTAACAGTACCAATGGCATGAAGACGGTAAGTGCAATAGCAGTCTGACATTGGATCCAGTGGCCTTGATCTTCACCCAAATGACTGACCTCTGACTGACCTTGCCGGGTAAATTCTGGAATCCAAGTATGAACCAAAGCAGTTTGACAAGCATATTCTACCAGAAGACTCAACAGGTTAAAGAAAAATGATTTATTACATAAGTGAGTACAGAGATGTAAATTTGGTTTGGCCTTAGTTCCCTTTGCAGCAGTGGGATGAGCTGAGATGTTCTTGAATCCTGCTTGTGGAGGTGGCAGGTGCCAGAGCCCATCCCCAGTGGTGGGCAGGGACCAACAGGTGGCAGTGGAGGTAGCGTCAAGTGGGGAAGTGAAAAACACGAAAGGTGAGTGAGACGTTAAAGCTTTTAAAGGACATGCCTGTGTCCGATTGGTTTATGGCAGTGGTTTCCAAACTATTCCAGAAAGGGCCAAGAGGGTGCAGGTTTTCCTTGTAGCCACTGACTTCAGCAGGTTATTTCACTGCTTAACATCCCCTTGAGCAGGTGGGATGAGCTCATCAATGAAATCACGCGCTGGAGTTAGTATCCCCAGAGGGGACCCGCAAAGAATCCAAGACATGGCCACGGTGCTCTGCGGCTGCGGTATACCGAGACCCTGCGGCGCTGTGGATTTTTCCGCAAGAAGTCTGTCCTTGCGAGCTGCCGGAGCGCTCCGCATCAAAAGCGAGCATAGTCTCTGGACCTGTTGCCAGAGTTGGCGCAGCTCTGCACAGCAGAGAGGGGGGCGGTGTGAGTGGCCCGCTGCAGCGTTTACCGAGCCCGCAGACTCAGTAAGCACATCGGAGGCAGTGAGAGCAATCGCGGTGATTGCTCTCATGGCGGCGCCTGATAAGGATGCAGAACACAATGCGCTGTTAAAAAAAAAGAAGCATGCAAAATTGCACTAAAAAAGAATCTGTGAAACTTCGAGGCCGCCAAAGGTGAACTGCATTATAGCAAGGGACCACTGTATGTGTGAAGGGGCCCTAACAGTGGCATGTGTTTAGGATTGTGTATGTGGCTGAAGTCAATTAGCTGATTGTTTATCTGAGAGATGCTGAAATGTGAGTCTTCTAATTTAATTTACATTTTTTTTACCTTGTCATTTGCCACAATAAATTCCTTCAGAGCAATTTTAGGGTCAACCTTCAATGGCATACCACATTTGATAGAAATCAGCAAATGGAGGAAGAAGCAGGACGTAGGTCAGCAAACAGATGGGCAGACATGACCTTGGCCCACTCCTTGAGTTAAGGCACATTTGACCTTGCTGGGAAATTCCAGAACCCACCTCTGTATGTAATCATGGATGAGCGCTAATCTACTAAATCTTAATGAATCCAAGACAGAGATTATCCTGTTTGGGGGAAACACTTCGACAGCCTGCTCTGATGATATCCTGGGCCCCATGAGTTCCATCATTTAGTCCTGTATGAGGAACCTCTGGATGATTTTTGACAGCCATTTTAAATTTGATAAGCAGATCAGTGCTGCTGTTTAAGCAGGTTTTTCAAACTCCCCCTTTTAAACAAAGACCAAGCCCTATTTTTCTGGGATCAACCTTGAGAAAGTTATCTACACTTTCCTTACAAGTAGTACAAGCCCTGAATGCATTGCTGAAATACCAATGCATCCACAATTTCCATAAATGATTTACAGAGGGGATCAGAGGGCCTATTATATATGAATGTTAAAATCACCAATGATCAAATTATTATCAGCGCTAGTTGACAAGATACAAATAAATGCACCAAATTCATCCAAGAATTCAGAATATGGGCCAGGGGGCCTATAAACAATGACAAAATAACTCGACTGATGTCCATACTTCTGCCCCAGACAATATGTAGCATCATGGGCTGAGCGGAGAATCAGATGCTCAAATGATTTATACTTGTGACCCCCAACAGTTAATAAAGTAAACCAAGAAACCATGTCATCTGAAACAACAACAGGTAAGTTATAGTTTCACTTTACAGATGAACAAAGATTTCTAAAGAATTTTTTTTTAAACTTAAAACTATTTTATTTACAAGTGTTCTAATGTAAGAAATGTTTTTTCCTTCAAAATGTACAGTAATCAGAAATTAATTTTGAGGGGAAAAAAGAAAAAACAAAAACATTTGTAAGGATTTTCTTCAGAAAACTGCTATGTACAAATTAGCAGTTATGTGACACATTTCTGCACTGTAGTCTTCCATTTTTTTGGCCTGATGTCTCGTTTCTATTGGACAATGCAAAGCTACGTCACAGTGCACAGTGGCGAAAGTTGAATTGGGTTGAACTTTGACCGTGACAGCTTGACGACAAGCAGCAATGCCCACCAACTCAATTTTTGACATGTCGTGCTTCATTGAGAAGAATGTGATTTAGAGCAATCCACAGTGCATTTAATGCCCTGAACGCATTCAGTGTGAAAGGCCCTTAAGTTGAAATAAATGAAAAAAAAAACCCCTTTGTCATCTGGAAAACAATTTGTAGTAAATACACGGGGAGTGATTTTTAAGGTGGCTTGTCATTGACTACAGCAGGTTCAATTCCGGAAAATCATTGCTATCTAGACTAGGTGCTGAACTTGCAAACTTGCAAGGGTTTAACCAGGGAAAAATGCTGATGGCATTGTTCCAGATGACACATTTGAAGTCACTTTTCCTGTTTGCGCAGCATGGCTATCCTCAGCAATTACATGTTCTGTCTTGCAGCATAAGTATGCATCTCAGTTATATCAGAGCCCACCTGGTGATAAAGATTTGTGTCTGCAGCTGAAGCCAAACCTGGAACACAAAGACACTTTTTTTCATCCTGCTCAGTGTTATTTCAGTCATTGACTGTGGTGAAGATTGGCACTTACACCCAGCTGGCTTCCTGGTGCACACTGCTGTGTGCCTGTCAGTTATAGTGAGCGTAGTGGCTCCTCCTGGTCCCAGACGACCCATTTACACCATGTTACACCATGGCACTGCCAGCGGGACCCAGGTCAGTCTTTTCTACTCGCCCTGACATGCGAAGAAAAAAGGTTTTTGACCCAGAACACTTAAACAAATCCAATATGACACTTGGGTAGATGAAGCAGTAGAGAGTAAGATCTTGAAGAATAGTGATGTGGGTGTTAAAACCAATCATCTAAACATCCTTTAAACTGAAAATTTATGAATGGATCTCAATATTTTTCATAGTTATTTCCACAAAAGAGCCAAAGATGTGCACACAGGTGACACCTTTTGCACCAGTTCATACATTTTCACTGTGTTTAGGTATGTTATTTTTCTATTATAAGATACTTTAATATGGGGGTGTCAAAATCCAACCTCTCATCCATGTTGTGACACCAGGGTAATGGATCAAGTAGGGGACTGCTTGTTGGGGTAAAATACAGTGAGGACCTTGTATGCCCCTTGGCCACTACGGTAGCTATGAAGGCCCAACAGAAACCCTGAACATGAGACAACTAAGGGGGCTCTGGAGAAAAAAGATTACCTCAACAGTGGATCAGGCAGAGGAGATGATGACTTGTAACTCAACAGCTGTGAAGGCAGATGAAGGCTACAGCAGATCCTCAGTCCCCAACTGTCTGGGATTTCCCAGTCATTGGACAAGGCTAAGGATCTGTCAAGTACTGTATGTTTGCTGGTGTGCAAGACCATTTCCACATTAAACAAACCCATGCACAGGAGTCTCTAGATCATGGGTGGACAACTTGTTCCAGAAAGAGCCAAGAGGGTGCAGGTTTTCTTTGCAGCCAGTGATTCCACAAGGTGATTTCACTGATTAACTGATTCAATCTGCTCAAAGTGATATTAATCAGTGAAATCACCTAGTGGAATCAGTTGTTGCAAAGAAAACCTGCACCCTCTTGGCCCTTTCTGGAACAAGTTGCCCACCCCTGCTCTAGATCAATCCTGGATGTCCACCATCTGTCTGGGAATCGATGAAGAAACAATCTTCCTTGCCACAGATGGATTGCCATGAATTTAATATGCCATTTTCAAGTGGCTAAGGATTTTCACGAGTTCACTAAGGTATGTGCATACATCTCCCTTATAAAAGATGCCTTTTTTTTAAGCTATATGGGCTATCAATACACACAGTACTTTTTGCTGTGAAATTATTTAATTTGGTGTGACAATCCCGTACAATTCTTTACGTAATGTGGTAATTTTTTCCACAATCAATTAGAATCAGCTAAGAGTGGCATTGCTTACCTTCAAATTCATATTTCATAAAACATCAGGGGCCTTCTTTGGGTTTTTACTACTGTGCTGCAGCACATTGGCTATGCCTCTGCTCATCTTTTGAGTGGTGAGCAGAAGGCTTTTGCTCACCACTGGAGGCAGCACCACATACAGTAGCAGAAAGCGCAGTGCAGAAGAAGCCCATAACGTTGTGCTGAAATTCATCTGCATTTTTTGATGTTTGAACTCCTCAGTTTTAGTCTTTATTTTATTACAATTCAAGCCCTTTGTGCAGGAGACATGAGACAGTTGTGAATCAACCAGATGTGACATTCAGCTGCAGCAACAGCAGCATGGAAGCAAAAACGACCGTTAAGTGTTAATTCCCGTTCTGAACTTGTAAGAGTCTCTCTGACCTTTGAATGTTTAAAAGAGTTTGAAAACCCTAAAGTAGCTACAGACTCACTCAACCGATTCATAATGTTCAAACTGGGCCATGCATCGACTGGCTCTTGAGGGCCTTTCACACTGAAAGCGTCAAACGCGTCAGAAGCATCAAAAATCGGTCTAAAAAGCAATATTTTCAATGAGACGCATTGCTTTTTAGACGCGTCAGAAGCGTCGCATCAAAAGCCAAGCTAAAACAATGCTTCTGACGGAAGCGCGCATTGCCGCTTGTCGGCAGGCTGACGCGGTCAAAGTTCAATCCAATCCAACTTTCAACGCGTTGAGCCGTGATGTAGCTTCGCGCTGTCCAATAGGAACGACGCGTCGGGCCAAAACACGGAAGATTAGTGGCAGAAACCACTGATCTATACAAAACGGATTGGTGCAGAAACCACTGATCTGTACAAAAACAGAAGCGTTTCACAGGACTGCTCAGTTATAGAACAGTTTTCTGAAGAAAAATCCTTGGAAATGTTGTTGTTGTTGTTGCTGTTTGTTACCTCAGAATTTCTGATTACTGTTAAAAAAAAAGTTTAGAACACTTGCAATTAAAATAGCTAAATAAATCAATAAATGTTTTTTTTTAGAAACCTTTCATCTGTAAATTAAAACCATCTGTTATTTCAGATTAGATAATTTCTTGTTTAACATAAGGAACCTTGGACATTTATTTTTAGACAAATAAAATAACATGGAAACTTGTACATTTTTTAAAGTCTGGTAGATTATTTATATCTCATTTCAACCAGAAACAACAGACACTGTAAATAAATACAAATGTTTATTATAAATGCAACAGGAAGTAATTTAACAATGACTGCAATGTGATTGTAAAGTAGGATTTCTGTGACATAAACCTCATGATGAATTTTTTTTAATGGTCATTTCAACTTGTAATTTCGCCAAAATATGTAATTGCCTTTAATATTGTTATCAGGACATTTTTAAAATATGAATTTGAGTGCAATAAGTGGAGAGCTTCTACCTGTGCAAATGTCTTTTGACTTTGATTCGTGGACATTTTAATGATCCATTCATTTATTGTTAAAATATAAAATGAAACAGCTTTTAAAAAATAATAAAATAGTTGCTGTTGAAAGAGCCTTTTATTTAGAAGCAGGTGATGTTATGTTGGATTCTCGAGACCAGATGAAGGTCTCTTCTGCAGGTTTGAACTCTGGTGGTGTTGCTGTAGACACTTTTGTCCTATTTTGAAGAGCAGAGATGTTTCTTTCGACTGGACTTCGTGGTGTTCAGCTCATCAATGGAAATTTGGTTGTCTGCACAGCAAATGTTCCTGATTGGGACAAATAAAAAAATTTATTTAAATATAAAGAAACACTAAACAGTTTATATATAAAAAAAAAAAAAAAAAAAAAAAAAAAACGATGGAAAAAAATGCCCGAAAAAAAGTTATTTAAAGTTAAGCTTTGTGGTGTCTGAAAAAAGCTGTAGCTTCATTTGGTAAAAATAAAAAAGACTGAACCACCTACAAATTAAAGCATTGACTCAGATCAACTGTTCTAAAAAGCTAAGCTAACGTTAGCCGATCAATAAACCTTCACAGCAGTGCAGAAACGTCACGTTTTATTTTAATATTATTCTCACCTCGATAAAGCTGCAGAACTAAACTCCATTGGACAAACTGGGACTTCGCATATATCCAAAAAGTGGGAGATTTCGGACTGAGTGGGTGTGCTCTATCCCCCCGGCTGCCTGCCTTGCTGTGCCCAGGAATGATGCCTGAAGGCCGGCTTCTCCGTGCAGGTCGGCCCGCTGTCGCGGTTCTATCGATATCCCATCAAGTCGTCAGTCCTCCCTCGGTCGGCGTCACTCCGAAAAGTAGCTAAAAAAAAGCTTCTCCCAGCAGGGTGATGGGAGAATTGTTCTACTGCTGTTTTTTAAAGCTTTTTTGTGGTTCAGGCGACCCAAATTCAAGATGGCGATTGTTGAACTTTTTTCAGGTTGTGGAAACAGCCAGAGTGTGACGTAGCAATCTCCGCCCCCTTGCCGCTTCCGAAGCGAAGAGTGACATCACACGTCGGATGCGTCAGATGCGTTGGAAATGCATCCGACGGATTGGGAAGCATTGACGGATTGGCCTGAAGTATTCAGTGTGAAAGGCCCATTAGTGTGTTTAGCTCAATCTAGGAGTCCTTGAATTGTATCATTTACTTTATTATTGATTTCCAATTAATAATGCACTTGGCCTCAGTGTGGAAGGTTCCTGGTTCAAACCCCACCCTTGCCACATTTCTCCATGTAATGGGGAGTTGCGTCAGGAAGGGCATCCGGCATAAAACGTATGCCAATTCCACATGCAGATCCACCTCGGATTTGCTATGGCGACCCCGAGTGCAAAGAAGGGAGCAGCTGAAGAAACTCACTATTGGTGAATTGTTACTAAAAGACAAACTAAAAGGATTAACCTGCAATCTCATATCTGAGCAAAGCAAACAAACAAAAAAAAAAAGATCATCGCACTTTTTCCAGCGCACCTGATCGTGTCCTCCTTTTGTTTTGCTCTCATGTTGTCACTCCAGCTGTTGTGCATCCATTCAAAAGGTCAGGTGGTTAAATGCTGTCATGATAGCTTTCTCTCTATCTTTTTTCTTTCTTTTTGCAGCTGAGAATGATTAAGTCATCACACTGTTCTTTTTCCTTCGATAAAAGACAACCAAACTTAACAGGGAAAATGAGGCCTAACACTTAACTGATAATACCAGGGCTCTGAGAAACAATATCACAAATACACACACACACACACACACACACACACACACACACACACACACACACACACACACACACACACACACACACACACACACACACACACACACACACACACACACACACACACACACACACAAACACTATCAGTGTGAGGCAGTGCAGAAAAGCTTGCCTGTGCATCTTTTTAGCTTGAAACTTTGATGACACCACCTGCCATTGGTCCTCAGTGACACCTCAGCCCTGTCCTTTACCAAGTGTGTTCACCACAGCCTGAAAAAATGCACTTGGGGGAAAATGAGTCACTGGAGACTTCACATTGTCGATTCTACTGTAAACAAAGTAGTTCATGGAACCACTAAAGGGTTTTTGGAACTCAGGGGACCCTTAATGTGTGGCATACATGATATCATGCTGATAGCTATGCTGGGTTACAACGCTGATTATTTCTTTCTTCTTCCTAGAATTTGAGGTCAGATTAATTTAATCTTTGACATAAAAGCTATTGTTGCTATTCCACAGAGAGCCAGAGTATCTGGAAAGTATTGTGATTTTGGAGGGATTCGTGGACAGCTGCTGCACTACTTGAGCAGAGTACAGAGTCCTAACTTGTGGTCTGTGAAAGCTCCTCCAAAGGGCTAATTACACTTCAGATGTTGAGTGTTGTTTTCACTCAGCTTTCCTCGAATATAAACTCAGCCAGGACCATCGTAAAAGCCCATTTTAAAAACTCTCCCAACCTCTATGGTGCAGCTCTGAGTGCACACTGTGTGCATCAAGAGTTAGGATGCGTCACATGGCTCGATGGTTGAACATGTGTGCCCATCTGTGAGGATATGTCTGCCTGTAAATCAACTAAGGCAGCATGTAGACCCAATTACATCTGTAAATCCAAGTAGCATCATTCTGAAACAAGTAATGCTTCTTTCACACAGGAGATGCATGTTTGCAAGTTGGACACATTGGGATTAGAATTTTGGACAGTCAAACCTGTACTGACAACATTTATATACTGTGGGACCCAGATCTATCCCAGATTTGGAAGCTATATTAGTATATAGTGATGTAATAGATAATAGTTGATCCGTCATCCATACATACCGCCCCACACGGTTTGACACACGCAAACTACAAAGTAAATGCATGAGAGTGATTTCACGTCAGGGTGACTTGTTATTAAAGTGATAACTGCACTAATTTTGATACAGTTGCAGTAAAATCAGTCTGAGTGGAAGACATGCAGCTCCACACTCACACAGCCTGTAAAAACAGCCTCACACTCTGCTTGAGACTGCATTCTCAGTGCACTTCTGGATACAGACACAAAGAATCTCTCAAAAACTAAAGAAGTCAAGGAGTAAATGTCTTCTCTGTGTACTCTTAATCTGTGCATCTTGGATCTGGCAAATGGGTGCTGGCAACATTTTCCCAGATGGACTGCCTCCTCAGCGACCATACTAAGGGCCCCTTCACACATAGTACAAATAAGTACAACTCAGTGCGTCTCACGGCGAAACGGCTTGCATGAGCAAACCACGCGAACATTGAGTCAACGGGCAGATGTGCATGATCCCGGTGCGACGGTTTGTGCACATGACGGTGTCCTTCGAGCAGAAACACAGTACGAGCAGCTGCACCACATCACACCGCTGATGTGGAGAACAATAAAAATAAAAACCAGCTGTATAATTAGTGAATATCACTGGGTTGATATAAATAATACATAACAGGGGATACAATACAGAACCCCGTGGTTAAATAACCCTGGTTAAGAAAAAAATGTCACTCACGGGATTCTATCCCATAAACTCTGATTACCAGATGGAAACATTACCACCGCTCTACCATCTCTGGCCTGTAATCAGTGTGGAAAAATGCTTCAAATCAGCAAAGACATGGAGGTGCACTGTGTCCAGCCACTGCAGCCTGGCGCAAAGGCGAAAGATGGTTTATATATTTCCATGTGAGGACAGCAGGCAGAGACACGCGCCTCAGAGAGGAATGTGGTCAGTTCATGTCCTTCCAAACACGGAACATGTTCTCAAGCTGGTACATCCAGAAACAGAGATCTTTACAGCTGCAGCTGTGAGCAGACATGCCCCTTGTCCGTTCAACGCCCAGACCAATGTGTCACTCTGTGTTATGTGGTCATTCATTTTCATTATTTGTTATGTAATTGCGTAAGTATGTATTGTCGTAATTATTTATATAACTGTCCTGGCAGTGGATTCTGTGTTTGTAATGTGTGCATGGAGCTGCCATCCAGCTGTCAGTGTGCTGTGTGATCAGCTGACAGGCTCCGCCCCGTGCTGTGTGCAATCAGACCTCGCTGTCCGGCCCCCATGTGATCAGATCTGTACATACAGTACATATAAACATTTTATCCAAGTGTGTGTGTGTGTGGGGGGGGGGGGGTGACATACGCGGACACATGCGAGACACATGCACCGCGTGTGTGGCTTTTTGCAACTCCACAGTTGTGGGGGACTTAGACAAATTTCACATCCATCTTGACAGTGATTGTCTGCTGACTGTTTTCATGATGTTAATGTGAATGGGTACACATTTTCTAAGTGTCAGGTGAGTGGTGTTAGATGTTCGTGTGTGTGTGCTCCGGTCAGAAGTCGCTGCTGTACGGAGGCAAATAGCGAAGATGGCCATCAGCTGCAAGTTTGGCTTGGAGTGGTTTGCCGCCTCCGATGATGACATCAGGTTATATCCAAGGTAAGAAGGCTAGAACGTTTGAATGACTAAAATTAATGCTTTAAAAATATGTTAGCACTAATCCTAACCTGCTCCGCTACAATCTCCCCCACACCGGAAGTTCCGGTGCCATCAGGCGTAGAACGCGGAACTAATGTGTGTATATAGTCAATAGGCTGGTGGCCTGTCATTAGTATATCCATCCTCCCCCTATGACCCATGATTGGAATAAGTGGGCATAGAAAATTAATGAATGAATATGAAGGAATTGTAATTCTGGCAACTTTAGCTGCCAGTAGTTTACTGAAAATTAACAGTGAAATTTTTACATTGCAGATCCAGAAGTATTTGAGCAATGACAATTTTTCACAAGAAAACAGATAAAATCTAGCTTTGAGAGTCCCATGTTGTGTGTTGGGGGGTTTGGCTGGGCATTGTTTTGCTGTTTTTGTGTTTATTTTCCTCCCAGGTGGTTTGGGGCTGATCTCTGGGGAGAGTGTGCTGCAGAAGAGTCTCTCACATCTGTTACGGTGATCTGCTGCTCCTGTTGCACTCACGTGCAGATCTAAGGACTCTCAGCTGGTGCCAATGAAGAAATGAAGAGCTGCATTTAAGCCAGCAGTGATCAGGGCTGAATTGCCGGAGAATACGACCATGTGACGATCGTTTGGGGACGCTGAGGGCCGCTCCAGATTCTGACATTGCGCCTGTGAAGGAGGACGAGGGTGAGAGGCAAATGCGGTCAGCACACGTCAGAGGTGATTATTCTGCAAGGCTTATCTGTAATTGTAATTTGGCGTTTTTGTGCAGCTATAATTAAATATTGGTGAAAATTGTTTGGTTTGCTCCTCACGGCAGTGGCGCGTGGATTGATTATCCTCCACTAGCTGTGAGCAGCAGCCCTTTTGAACTAAATCCGAAAGCAGACCTGAACGTGTAGCTGATAAGTGTGCCTCTAAATAATATTTCGTGGTAACAGTGTTGAATAACCTCAGTACAGTCCTGGGAAAAGCCACCTGGGGGGGTGTCGGCGGAATTCCTGAGTCCAAAACGTTCGGACTCCGATTTGTTGAGACGCTGAGAAAGTGCGCCGCCTCTTCACCTCACCAGACTTATTTAGTATTTCATATACAGCACAAGGGGAAAAAATAAAACTTGTTTCTTTTGGAACTGCTTCTGGTTATTTGACGCTGGGTTCAGTCGGACGCTGGATCGCTCCTCAATCTGCGTCCAAACCATAACAGAATTCTCCGGCCATTCCAGTATGGACCCAGCGGCAGAGGCAGTTCCTTTTCAGGAAAAAGTCCAGAAACACCTGGAGATGATTTGGGAGCAAGTACAGCACCTTTCGATCCAAATTCAGCAGACAGATGCCCGTGTTACGGAGCTAGTAGCGCAGGCAGTTCCGCTTCCTGCGGTTGCAGCTCCGGTTCCATCGAGCCCGGTACAGATAAGTTCGCCGTCCAGAGATTCGGCTCCTGAACCGGTTATATGTCATCCAGAACCTTATTCGGGAGATGTGGAGACTTGTGCTCCGTTTTTGATGCAGTGTTCTTTGGTTTTGGCTCAGCGACCAGCGTCTTTCTCTTCTGAGAGCAGCCGTGTGTCATATGTTACAAATCTGCTGCGAGGGGACGCCCTGGCGTGGGTCACTGCGTTGTGGAGCAATAAATCATCACTGCTAGTATCTTTTGATGAATTTTCCCGTGAGTTCCATTTGGTTTTTGATCATCCGGTATTGCTGAACCTCCGACAGGGGCGGCGAAGCGCAGCTGCTTATTCTGTGGATTTTCGAATCTTTTCCGCACAATCCGGTTGGAACGCTGCCGCTTTGAGGGGGGTGTTGTAGACGGGTTAAATGATTCCCTGAAAGACGAGCTAGTAGTCCGTGACGAACCGAAGGATTTAAACGAGTTGATATCCTTGGTTATTTGTCTAGATGATCGGATTAAGGAGCGTGGACGGGAGAGAGGGCGAACGTCCGAGCGGGATTTTGTGTTTCGGGGTTTCCCCGACACAAGGCCGGACCGCCATTTCTTCGCTCCACTGAGACTCCTCCGACGGGACCTCTAGCTCCTCTAGTGGATGAGCCATGCAACTCGGAAGGGTTAGAACAGCCATATTGCCCCGGTCAAACGAGTGTCAGGAGACAGCAAAGTAAAATGGCTCCACGTGTTTTTTGGGAATTATTTGGGATATAATAGGGGAGTTTTTGTGAACTGATTTTTGTGTACAGCACTCGAGGCAGTTCTGGTGGAGTGAACAGGCTGGCTGATTGGAGTTCGCTTGGGCTCAAGTAAGCGTGGGTTTTTATTATTTATAGTTGTTTAATTTTTGTTAGTGGTGTGGGTCGTTTTGTTTTGTTGGTTTTTATTTCCCTGTCCCCTAACCCCAACCTAACACACTTCTGACCGTTTGTCTTTAGTGTTGTGGGGTGGTGCAGGTTGGTTATGCTGGGCATCCCCAAGAAAACCTCTGCACCTGGGGGGGGGTTTCAGGGCCCTTATTTAGGTTTAGTTATTCCCAGTTCCACCCCAGCCTCGGTGAGCCTCTGACCGTTCGCCATTGGCGTCACTGGGGTGTGGGGCAGTGGGAATATACTTCAGACGGAGCGGTGGGGCCAATCAGAGCCATACGCCTTTTCCGCTGTCCACCCCTCCCGGTAGACTGGAGTATAGTCGGAGGGACGACACCGGCTGTATTGCCAGTTTTCCCCTGCCTTTGGGGGTGGAGCTGGGTTACATTTTCCTGTTGTCTTCCCCGGCTCAGTAGTCCTGAGCCGATTGCCACGACGTGTCAGCCGACAGACTCTGGGGGTGTTCCGGGGTCTTTCGGGGTGCTGGGGAGGTCAGCGGGGCTTCCCGTTGTTTTTCTTTGCCCCTGGGGTGGTTTTTTGGGGTCCCCTGGGGGTTTGGGATTTTATGTTGTTTATGTTTCCTCCTGTTTTCCACCTCTGGGGTTTGATGGAACGGTCCTCTGGGGGGGAGTTTGACTGTGGGGCCAGCTGGCCGTGTTTGGCGGGGGGGGGGGTTTCTGGGTCGTGGGGGTGTCTCCTGGGGTTTGATGGGATGGTCCTCTGGGGGGCGTTAAGGCTCCCGTATACGCCTGGGGATTCCTGGATGGCCCCAGCCATGGTTGTTACTTCCGGAGTTGACGAGAATGTCCTCTGGGGGGAGTTGACCTCTACATGTTGGAGGGAGGGTGTTGATTGTTTTTTTTACTGTAGCTTGTGTTATATTGTGTTGTGGGGCTTTGTTGGGTTTTGGGGTTGTATGTTTTTCGTTTCTTCCTGGGTTTGATGGGACGGTCCCCTGGGGAGGTGTTGGGGTGGATGTTTTTCTTTTGTGTTTTCCCCCGGTGTGCTTCCCTGGGGTGTGTTTGTGGTGTTCTCTGGGGGGGATGCTGGGGGTTTTTTTCTGTGTTTTTGTTTTTATGTTGGGTTGTGTTGGGACTCTTTTGGAGTTGTTTGGGGGGTGTTTTTGTTTTGATGCCAGCCAGCCTTCCAGCCGCATCTCCCGGCCCTGTTGCCTGCTGTGGACTCTGGGGGCGTCGTTGCTGCCCGCCTCCTGCTTTGGACCCCGATGAGAGGGGCTGTTTTCGGGTCAGGTCTGTGCGGTCACCGGGAGGCTTCCCGTTGACGGGGGGGGGGGGGGGTACTGTTGTGTGTTGGGGGGTTTGGCTGGGCATGGTTTTGCTGTTTTTGTGTTTATTTTCTCCCAGGTGGTTTGGGGCTGATCTCTGGGGAGAGTGTGCTGCAGAAGAGTCTCTCATCTCTGTTACGGTGATCTGCTGCACCTGTTGCACTCACGTGCAGATCTAAGGACTCTCAGCTGGTGCCAGTGAAGAAATGAAGAGCTGCATTTAAGCCAGCAGTGATCAGGGCTGAATTGCCGGAGAATACGACCATGTGACGATCGTTTGGGGACGCTGAGGGCCGCTCCAGATTCTGACATTGCGCCTGTGAAGGAGGACGAGGGTGAGCGGCAAATGCGGTCAGCACACGTCAGAGGTGATTATTCTGCAAGGCTTATCTGTAATTGTAATTTGGCGTTTTTGCGCAGCTATAATTAAATATTGGTGAAAATTGTTTGGTTTGCTTCTCACGGCAGTGGCGCGCGGATTGATTATCCTCCACTAGCTGTGAGCTGCAGCCCTTTTGAACTAAATCCGAAAGCAGACCTGAACGTGTAGCTGATAAGTGTGCCTCTAAATAATATTTCGTGGTAACAGTGTTGAATAACTTCACCTCTGTTCCTCCTTCACAGAGTACAGTCCTGGGAAAAGCCACCTGGGGGGGTGTCGGCGGAATTCCTGAGTCCAAAACGTTCGGACCTCCGATTTGTTGAGACGCTGAGAAAGCGCGCCGCCTCTTCACCTCACCAGACGTATTTAGTATTTCATGTACAGCACAAGGGGAAACGCCTCTTCAGCTCACCAGACTTATTAGTATTTCATGTACAACACAAGGGGAAAAAAATAAAACTTGTTTCTTTTGGAACTGCTTCTGGTTATTTGACGCTGGGTTCAGTCGGGACGCTGGATCGCTCCTCAAATCCGCGTCCAAACCATAACATCCCATGTGTCTTGAAGAAAATGCTTATCTGTGCCACAAGACCATGAAGCTATATAACCTATGATGCCGCCTTAAAAGGTTGCCTAGTTTCTCCACTCACAAGCCAAGCCTATTCTATTCCTATAAGTGTGAGTGTATTCTACACTCACACCTAACTCCGTCAGAGTTGTCATAAGCAGCTTGGCCCTCACTCATTTTGTTTTTGACACTCAGTTTTTGAGAACTGCCTACTCCAGACAGATTTCCCATATGGTACCATACTGTTTGTATTTCTTAATGCTTGATGTAAATGAAGTCCAATTCAGTGAATTGGAAAATGTTCATGTATCCATCCCTGCAGTTGTCTAAAGACAGCTGGCTGGCTGTGGAACTGCATGTCACTGCATCTACTACAGTATTGGACCACCCTGTGTCCAGACTGGCAACCACCCAAGCAAATCACTGCTCTCTACCCCATCCCCAGAAAGTGGTGATTGACGGTGCATCTAGAATGTATTCCGGGCACATCACTTTTTCCACATTTTTTTAATGTTACAGACTTATTCCAAAATTGAGTAATTCATTTTTTTCCCTCAATATTCTACTCACAACACCCCATACTGGCAACATGAATTTTTTTTTTTTTTTTTTTTTTTTTTTTGCAATTTATCAAAAATTAAAAACTAAGAAATCAAATGTACATAGTATTCACACCCTTGCTCAATACTTTGTTGATGCACCTTTGGCAGCAATTACAGCCTCAAGTCTTCTTGAAAATGATGCCACAAGCTTGGCGCACCTATCTTTGAGCAGTTTTGCAGATTCCTTTTTGCCCTCTCAAGCTCCATCAGGCTGAATGGGGACCATTGGTGCACAGTTATTTTAAGATCTCTCCAGAGATGTTCAATCGGATTCAGGTCTGGGCTCTGGCTGGGCCACTCAAGGACAAAGTTGTCCTGAAGCCACTCCTTTGATATCTTGGCTGTGTGCATAGCATCATTGTCCTGGTGAAGATGAAATGCCCCCCCCCCCCCCCAGGTCAAGAGCACTCTGGAGCAGGTTTTCATCCAGGATGTCTCTGCACATTGCTGCATTCATCCTCCAGCATTGGACAGGGTCCACTAGTGGAGGTCAGCAACTAGGGTGTCAAGCAGGAACCAAGCAGATGGGGCTGGAAGGAGGAGGTAGATGCATGGCCAGTGAACCCAGGGCCAAACAGGATCCAACAGGAGGCAGTGGGGGGAGGAGGCACAACCCAGGCCAGTAACAGGGACCAGCAAGAGGCAGCAGGGTGGAGGAAAATAAAGTCCTGGACGCAACTGCAAACAGTAGAGAGGTGAGTTGGGATTGACGATTGACATCTTTAAATGGCTTTGATGTTTCCTGTTCATTGAGTTGATGACTAAATTGTGGGTCAGCTGCTTCTGATTATAGATTATACTAATTAGCAGATGTGAATGAAAGCTTACAACCTGAGTCTTCCTGGTAGAACTTGCTCTATGGTACATTTCTTTGCTGTGAAACCAGACTGCTCTGGTTGCTGATCAGGAAGTAACTGGAACTGGAAGTGTTTTGTCCAACACAGAGAGCAGTATAATACTTCTGTTATCATTGCATGTAGGTGATCGCCCATCCCATTCCCAAGAGCAGTGATGCCGGTAACCGCGTTACTCTAATCTGACCACTTTTTTTAGTAACGAGTAATCTAACACGTTAATCTTTCCAAATCAGTAATCAATTAAAGTTACTTCTCCATGTCACTGTGCGTTACTATTATTTTTCATTGTGGGTCGATAGCAGCATGAAACTTGGTCTGTGGGCAGGAGGTCGAGTTCGACTAACCTGCCCACTTTAAGCGAGCTGTGAGCTTTTCATCCACGGTTTTTTGTGCAGCTGCTCGACTCGCCTCACCTCTTAAGCGCGGTGATCAGCACACCTGCACTGAGCTTTACAAGAGCATTTTTATACTTTTTTTCCCCTCCTTTATTAGAATTCTGAGCTGAGGCCGCTCCATAGCGTCTCGTTAAAACAGCTGATCCTCCTCGACGCGTCAACAACTAACACTATTTTCCACTCAAATGCACCTAAACTCTCTTTCTGAGGACCACATGATGTTGAAAACGCATAAAACTTTCTTACCTGTAAACTGGTCATATTTTCTGCATAATAAATGTTATCCATTCTTTCTGCTCAAACGCAAAAGCAGGGGCGAATCCAGATGGGAATGGGGCGTGGGGGCAAGGATGTGCCCCCCCCCCCCACCACCACAACACCCCTAGATTAAAGGGTCCAGTTTTGAAGCCGTTTTTTTACTACAACTACTAATATTGCTTGAAATAATAATAATTTCGACAAGTAAAATGTTAAGAGAGAATTTAAATGTTAGAAAAATGTTAGAATTAATAGTTACATTATAACAATGTAGGTTTGAAATTGCAAGTTTTACTGTTCAGTGCTGTCAAGTTAAATATGAGGTCAAGAAAGAGGTCTTTATTTTACTTTTGTAAAACAAGTATTTATTTTCATTGAAGTCAAGAAAGGGTGACTATTAAAGTGAGTTTTGGCAAAAACAGGTATCATTGTCATGTTGACGTGGGTTGTTGTCGGCAGCTGGGGAAAGTAACTAAAAAAGTAACTAGTAATCTAACTTAGTTACTTTTACAATTGAGTAATCAGTAAAGTAACTAAGTTACTTTTTCAAGGAGTAATCAGTAATCAGTAATTGGATTACTTTTTCAAAGTAACTGTGGCAACACTGCCCAAGAGTGACAACTGGGGACATAAACAACCAACTTGGGACATAAATATAACAGGGCATGCAAGTAGAGCAAGGTGTACATATTTTTTTTTTGGGGGGGGGGCTCTTCTAAACCACACCCATCTCTGTCAAGGAGTTCAAAAAGTCAGTAGCAAACAGTACCACAATGATGTGCTTATTCTACATAAACTCAAAACTATAATAACTGATCACTGCAGGATTGCAACAAAAACAGGTCAAGAACAACACACGTTATCTGTGTACTCATGTTTTTGGAGGGAGGAGGGATTGCTTTCCTAAAAATATAATATTTGATAATACCTCCACAAATGGTCCTAAAATTATTGATTTAAACTATGTTTTAAATGCTAGGTGTGATTTAAAAAACAAAACATTTTGTGTTTGTGAGAAAAACGTGCACTGCCACTGTCTGTTAACCACTTTCTCTAATTTTAACTATTAGAGAAAAAATTACTCATAACCATCCCAAAGACGTATCGTTATCTTTGGCTGCTTTCAGTGATACCGGTATTTGGTTAGATTCTTTCTCTCCGATTGTTCTGTCTGAGTTATTTTCTTTAGTTACTTCATCCAAACCATCAACATGTTTATTAGACCCCATTCCTACCAGGCTGCTCAAGGAAGCCCTACCATTATTTAATGCTTCGATCTTAAATATGATCAATCTATCTTTATTAGTTGGCTATGTACCACAGGCTTTTAAGGTGGCAGTAATTAAACCATTACTTAAAAGCCATCACTTGACCCAGCTATCTTAGCTAATTATAGGCCAATCTCCAACCTTCCTTTTCTCTCAAAAATTCTTGAAAGGGTAGTTGTAAAACAGCTAACTGATCATCTGCAGAGGAATGGTCTATTTGAAGAGTTTCAGTCAGGTTTTAGATCATAGTACAGAAACAGCATTAGTGAAGGTTACAAATGATCTTCTTATGGCCTCGGACAGTGGACTCATCTCTGTGCTTGTTCTGTTAGACCTCAGTGCTGCTTTTGATACTGTTGACCATAAAATTTTATTACAGAGATTAGAGCATGCCATAGGTATTAAAGGCACTGCGCTGCGGTGGTTTGAATCATATTTGTCTAATAGATTACAATTTGTTCATGTAAATGGGGAATCTTCTTCACAGACTAAAGTTAATTATGGAGTTCCACAAGGTTCTGTGCTAGGACCAATTTTATTCACTTTATACATGCTTCCCTTAGGCAGTATTATTAGACGGTATTGCTTAAATTTTCATTGTTACGCAGATGATACCCAGCTTTATCTATCCATGAAGCCAGAGGACACACACCAATTAGCTAAACTGCAGGATTGTCTTACAGACATAAAGACATGGATGACCTCTAATTTCCTGCTTTTAAACTCAGATAAAACTGAAGTTATTGTACTTGGCCCCACAAATCTTAGAAACATGGTGTCTAACCAGATCCTTACTCTGGATGGCATTACCCTGACCTCTAGTAATACTGTGAGACATCTTGGAGTCATTTTTGATCAGGATATGTCATTCAAAGCGCATATTAAACAAATATGTAGGACTGCTTTTTTGCATTTACACAATATCTCTAAAATCAGAAAGGTCTTGTCTCAGAGTGATGCTGAAAACTAATTCATGCATTTATTTCCTCTAGGCTGGACTATTGTAATTCATTATTATCAGGTTGTCCTAAAAGTTCCCTGAAAAGCCTTCAGTTAATTCAAATGCTGCAGCTAGAGTACTAACGGGGACTAGAAGGAGAGAGCATATCTCACCCATATTGGCTTCTCTTCATTGGCTTCCTGTTAATTCTAGAATAGAATTTAAAATTCTTCTTCTTACTTATAAGGTTTTGAATAATCAGGTCCCATCTTATCTTAGGGACCTCGTAGTACCATATCACCCCAATAGAGCGCTTCGCTCTCAGACTGCAGCTTACTTGTAGTTCCTAGGGTTTGTAAGAGTAGAATGGGAGGCAGAGCCTTCAGCTTTCAGGCTCCTCTCCTGTGGAACCAGCTCCCAATTCAGATCAGGGAGACAGACACCCTCTCTACTTTTAAGATTAGGCTTAAAACTTTCCTTTTTGCTAAAGCTTATAGTTAGGGCTGGATCAGGTGACCCTGAACCATCCCTTAGTTATGCTGCTATAGAGGTAGACTGCTGGGGGGTTCCCATGATGCACCGTTTCTTTCTCTTTTTGCTCTGTATGCACCACTCTGCATTTAATCATTAGTGATCGATCTCTGCTCCCCTCCACAGCATGTCTTTTTCCTGGTTCTCTCCCTCACCCCCAACCAGTCCCAGCAGAAGACTGCCCCTCCCTGAGCCTGGTTCTGCTGGAGGTTTCTTCCTGTTAAAAGGGAGTTTTTCCTTCCCACTGTCGCCAAGTGCTTGCTCACAGGGGGTCGTTTTGACCGTTGGGGTTTTACATAATTATTGTATGGCCTTGCCTTACAATATAAAGCGCCTTGGGGCAACTGTTTGTTGTGATTTGGCGCTATATAAAAAATTGATTGATTGATTGATGTTGCATTAATAAATCGTTTCCACTTTCGTGCTTTAGCTTTTGTTCCTTTATTTTCCAGCATTTGTGGTTTGTCAGCATTCCAGTGCAGCTGGCCTGAAGAGACATCATAATCTGTACATTCTAAAATACTTGCTTTATTTCCAACTCGGCACACATTGAAACTGACCTGTAATGAAGACAAGTTCACTGGACCAAGAGTCTGTTGCAGGGGGGTGAGGGAGAGCAATGAGTAAAATGAGATTTTGAATGCACCACAATTAAAGTATATCTCTTTGAAGGGCTGCATACTCCATTCAAGCTTTCCGCTCCCTGTCGGCCTTTTATCTGATCTGGAAGGGAAGTGCAGTTTACGTGCTGATAACTGCTCTGAATGATACTGCCTGAGTACAACTCAGGGATGGAAGCTCATGACCTCAGTGACTATCCATTGAGATTCTACACACAGCTGTAGTGAGTCTTTCATTCAGAAATTTCTACACTAAAAAAATAAATAAAATCACTTTATTGGTAATGGTGGATACAAGTCTGTGTTCCAGCTACTGAATATTCTGGGAGTGACGATGTACACAAGGGGTCTTAAACAGGCATCCCGGGAACCAGATAAGTTCCACAAGCCAGGAATTCAGAATCCACCGATCATTAAATATTGTATGTGAGATCATTTTATTCCTGCATGTGAAACTAGAGAGTTTTTTTTTTTTTGTCAAGAAGAAGGACAAGTCACTTTGTCCTTGCATAGATAATCGTGGGCTTAATGATATTACAGTTAAGAACTGTTATCCACTGCCGCTCATCTCCTCAGCATTTGAGTTATTAGAAGGAGCAAAATATTTACCAAACTCGATCTTTAGCATTTAGTCAGGATTAAACAAGGAGATGAATGGAAAACCATTTTTAACGCCCCTTCAGGACACTACGAGTACTTAGTTATGCCATTCAGCCTCACAGAAAGAAACAGCCGAGGTAATGCCCTGGTAGTTTTCCAAAATTTATTGAATGATGTTTTGCGGGAATACCTTAATAAATTTGTCTTTGTGTACATGGATGACATCCTTATCATCTCTCCTGACCTATAAACCCATACCGGCCACATTCACACCGTTCTACAGACCCTGTTGCACCATAACCTTTTCATAAAAGCAGAAAAATGTATCACAAGCCTATGAATTTGTTTTCGGATTTGTGATAGCAGAGGGAGAGATAAAGATGGACCCTGAAAAGGTTGCGGCCATGCATGACTGGACGGCTTCTTCCTCGTGGAAGGAGGTTCAGAGATTCCTGGGCTTCTCCAATTTCTATTGTAAATTCATACGTAACTTCAGCACAATCTCAGCTCTGTTACATGAGGTCATGTTGTCCCTCTGGCCATTTGTCTGGACACCAGAGTGCGATGAGGGCTTTTAGGGTCCTAAAGAAGTGCTTCACTGCAGCTCCCATGCTGCTCTCCCTGACCCCGCTCGACATTTCCTGGTTGAGGTCGATGCTTCTGATATTGGTGTTGGTGCGGTCCACTCACAATGTAACCCCTCTGACTATAGGCTACATCCGTGCGCCTGTCTGTCAAAAAAGTTGACCAGAGCAAAGTGTAACTGCAGCATTAGCGACCAAGAACTGATGGCTGTCAAAGTGGCCTTGGAGGAGTGGCACCACTGGTTGGAGGGGGCACAAATGCTGTTACAGACCACAAAAATTTTGAGTATCTCTGAACGGCCAAACGTCTCAATGCTTGTCAGGCTAGGTGGGCTATCTTTTTCAGCCATTTCAATTTGTACTCTCATATCGGCCAGGCTCCAAAAAACAGCAAACCACATGCGTTCCTGTCAGGGTGATCTGGTTAGCACACAGCCTGCTCCAGGAACAATTCTGCCAGTGTCCTGTTTTGTTTCTGCTTTAACCTGGAAATAGAGTCAAAGGTCAGTCTGCTGCAGGGAATGCTCCGGTTCCTCCTTGTTGTCCGGACAGCAAGCTTTTTGTCCCAGCTGCTGTTGGGGGGATGTGATCAAATGGGGACATGACAGCCGCTTCTTTTGCCATCCAGGTATTAAGAAAACTATGTTTGAAATTCAGCAGAGATTTTTGGTGGCCCGGATTGTTGAAAGGTATAACTGAGTATGTCAATGCTTGTGTGCGTAATTTTACAATCCTTTATTGGAAACATTTTTATCAGGTAATTACTGCATATTCTTTACAGTGTGGTGCCAAAAGCCATAACATATATTTTTGTTTCTAATTCCAGCTCTTTTTTTTAACCATTGCAGTATATTTAGCTATGTATAGCACACAATTTCAGTCAAGGAGCTGGCTTCTGAAAAAGTCTTTTCAGAAGTTCAAATAAAATCCTCTGCTCACCAAAATATTTTAGTGTTTTATCATCATTTTGAACCAGAGACTGTCTAGACTTGACGCAAACTCAGTGTCCTCAAATTTTAAAAGTCTTGTCTCAGTTGGTGTAAAGGCCTGTATCATGTATGAAAGAGCAATAACTTTTTACTTTTGGGCACACCATTTGGACAAAAACTTCACATTAACACCCTTAAGTCATAAAGAGGTACTAACTGTGATTCCCCTAAGCAACAAGAAATTCCCATTACAGTATCTGTCCAGAGGCATAACGAGACATTAGTCCTGAAGGAGAAGAACACCTTTCTGGAAAATACAGAAAAAGAAAAAAGAATGAAAAAAATGAAATGAAATGACAGCAAAGTCAACGTTAATCTGTGATTGCGATTCCTGCGCAGAAGGATGCCAACACTTGAACTGGACTGAACCTGAACCTCAGAGGGATCCACGTGGGAGTAAATGTGAAAAACATGATGGATAAGTGTGAGCAAAGCTGATCCCTTTGGTTTGCATGCCTTCTCTCGTGTGTCTGTAAACTGATGTGGTAAAAAGTTTGAAACCACAGTAATACTGATTGCAGGTCCTGGACATGTTTCCTAAATTATATTTAGAGCTAGCCAAGCATACACATGGACATAATGCAACATGTTTGGTGACCTGTGGGAAAGCATGCAGTGTCCATGATCATGTTGTAATCTGGCTCATGTATATTTGTATTTCTGGCGTAAGTCATTTATAACTTGAAGAACGAGCATTCCTGTGCCTGTCCCTGTCTGTACTCTCATACCCTCACTTTGTAGCTGATCAGTGGCTGCTTCCTGCACACGTAAGTGACTGGAATCCTACTTGCACTTCTGTCGCCTTACATTCTGAAACAGAAATGTACAGAATCAGGACACAGGATTCCTACTAACCCTAATGATGACACATTTATCCCATTAAATTTGAAAACAAATTGATTTCGGAAGTGAATATAAATGCTTGTGTCCACTGACATAAAACACATTTTCTTTTTTTTTTTTGTTCTGGCAGTTTGTAAAACAGATGCTTGTCATGGTGTACAGAAAACTCTGGCCTTAGTAATGATCACATGGCCACAGTAATGATAAGAAAATGTAATTCACTACCACACAAGATCTTCAGAAACCATGACAAAGTCAGATTTCCTCAAGGGGAGAGGAAATCGATTGCAGGAAGATTGGGCCTTTTGAGTTTTAGAACAAGTTTGTTCTGTGTGTTTTTTCTATCCATTTTTGTCGAATGAGGTAACAGTACCAATGGCATGAAGACGGTAAGTGCAATAGCAGTCTGACATTGGATCCAGTGGCCTTGATCTTCACCCAAATGACTGACCTCTGACTGACCTTGCCGGGTAAATTCTGGAATCCAAGTATGAACCAAAGCAGTTTGACAAGCATATTCTACCAGAAGACTCAACAGGTTAAAGAAAAATGATTTATTACATAAGTGAGTACAGAGATGTAAATTTGGTTTGGCCTTAGTTCCCTTTGCAGCAGTGGGATGAGCTGAGATGTTCTTGAATCCTGCTTGTGGAGGTGGCAGGTGCCAGAGCCCATCCCCAGTGGTGGGCAGGGACCAACAGGTGGCAGTGGAGGTAGCGTCAAGTGGGGAAGTGAAAAACCGAAAGGTGAGTGAGACGTTAAAGCTTTTAAAGGACATGCCTGTGTCCGATTGGTTTATGGCAGTGGTTTCCAAACTATTCCAGAAAGGGCCAAGAGGGTGCAGGTTTTCCTTGTAGCCACTGACTTCAGCAGGTTATTTCACTGCTTAACATCCCCTTGAGCAGGTGGGATGAGCTCATCAATGAAATCACGCGCTGGAGTTAGTATCCCCAGAGGGGACCCGCAAAGAATCCAAGACATGGCCACGGTGCTCTGCGGCTGCGGTATACCGAGACCCTGCGGCGCTGTGGATTTTTCCGCAAGAAGTCTGTCCTTGCGAGCTGCCGGAGCGCTCCGCATCAAAAGCGAGCATAGTCTCTGGACCTGTTGCCAGAGTTGGCGCAGCTCTGCACAGCAGAGAGGGGGGCGGTGTGAGTGGCCCGCTGCAGCGTTTACCGAGCCCGCAGACTCAGTAAGCACATCGGAGGCAGTGAGAGCAATCGCGGTGATTGCTCTCATGGCGGCGCCTGATAAGGATGCAGAACACAATGCGCTGTTAAAAAAAAAGAAGCATGCAAAATTGCACTAAAAAAGAATCTGTGAAACTTCGAGGCCGCCAAAGGTGAACTGCATTATAGCAAGGGACCACTGTATGTGTGAAGGGGCCCTAACAGTGGCATGTGTTTAGGATTGTGTATGTGGCTGAAGTCAATTAGCTGATTGTTTATCTGAGAGATGCTGAAATGTGAGTCTTCTAATTTAATTTACATTTTTTTTACCTTGTCATTTGCCACAATAAATTCCTTCAGAGCAATTTAGGTCAACCTTCAATGGCATACCACATTTGATAGAAATCAGCAAATGGAGAGAAGCAGGACGTAGGTCAGCAAACAGATGGGCAGACATGACCTTGGCCCACTCCTTGAGTTAAGGCACATTTGACCTTGCTGGGAAATTCCAGAACCCACCTCTGTATGTAATCATGGATGAGCGCTAATCTACTAAATCTTAATGAATCCAAGACAGAGATTATCCTGTTTGGGGGAAACACTTCGACAGCCTGCTCTGATGATATCCTGGGCCCCATGAGTTCCATCATTTAGTCCTGTATGAGGAACCTCTGGATGATTTTTGACAGCCATTTTAAATTTGATAAGCAGATCAGTGCTGCTGTTTAAGCAGGTTTTTCAAACTCCCCCTTTTAAACAAAGACCAAGCCCTATTTTTCTGGGATCAACCTTGAGAAAGTTATCTACACTTTCCTTACAAGTAGTACAAGCCCTGAATGCATTGCTGAAATACCAATGCATCCACAATTTCCATAAATGATTTACAGAGGGGATCAGAGGGCCTATTATATATGAATGTTAAAATCACCAATGATCAAATTATTATCAGCGCTAGTTGACAAGATACAAATAAATGCACCAAATTCATCCAAGAATTCAGAATATGGGCCAGGGGGCCTATAAACAATGACAAAATAACTCGACTGTGTCCATACTTCTGCCCCAGACAATATGTCATCATGGGCTGAGCGGAGAATCAGATGCTCAAATGATTTATACTTGTGACCCCAACAGTTAATAAAGTAAACCAAGAAACCATGTCATCTGAAACAACAACAGGTAAGTTATAGTTTCACTTTACAGATGAACAAAGATTTCTAAAGAATTTTTTTTTAAACTTAAAACTATTTTATTTACAAGTGTTCTAATGTAAGAAATGTTTTTTCCTTCAAAATGTACAGTAATCAGAAATTAATTTTGAGGGGAAAAAAGAAAAAACAAAAACATTTGTAAGGATTTTCTTCAGAAAACTGCTATGTACAAATTAGCAGTTATGTGACACATTTCTGCACTGTAGTCTTCCATTTTTTTGGCCTGATGTCTCGTTTCTATTGGACAATGCAAAGCTACGTCACAGTGCACAGTGGCGAAAGTTGAATTGGGTTGAACTTTGACCGTGACAGCTTGACGACAAGCAGCAATGCCCACCAACTCAATTTTTGACATGTCGTGCTTCATTGAGAAGAATGTGATTTAGAGCAATCCACAGTGCATTTAATGCCCTGAACGCATTCAGTGTGAAAGGCCCTTAAGTTGAAATAAATGAAAAAAAAAACCCCTTTGTCATCTGGAAAACAATTTGTAGTAAATACACGGGGAGTGATTTTAAGGTGGCTTGTCATTGACTACAGCAGGTTCAATTCCGGAAAATCATTGCTATCTAGACTAGGTGCTGAACTTGCAAACTTGCAAGGGTTTAACCAGGGAAAAATGCTGATGGCATTGTTCCAGATGACACATTTGAAGTCACTTTTCCTGTTTGCGCAGCATGGCTATCCTCAGCAATTACATGTTCTGTCTTGCAGCATAAGTATGCATCTCAGTTATATCAGAGCCCACCTGGTGATAAAGATTTGTGTCTGCAGCTGAAGCCAAACCTGGACACAAAGACACTTTTTTTCATCCTGCTCAGTGTTATTTCAGTCATTGACTGTGGTGAAGATTGGCACTTACACCCAGCTGGCTTCCTGGTGCACACTGCTGTGTGCCTGTCAGTTAATAGTGAGCGTAGTGGCTCCTCCTGGTCCCAGACGACCCATTTACACCATGTTACACCATGGCACTGCCAGCGGGACCCAGGTCAGTCCTTTTCTACTTCGCCCTGACATGCGAAGAAAAAGGTTTTTTGACCCAGAACACTTAACAAATCCAATATGACACTTGGTAGATGAAGCAGTAGAGAGTAGATCTTGAAGAATAGTGATGTGGGTGTTAAAACCAATCATCTAAACATCCTTTAAACTGAAAATTTATGAATGGATCTCAATATTTTTCATAGTTATTTCCACAAAAGAGCCAAAGATGTGCACACAGGTGACACCTTTTGCACCAGTTCATACATTTTCACTGTGTTTAGGTATGTTATTTTTCTATTATAAGATACTTTAATATGGGGGTGTCAAATCCAACCTCTCATCCATGTTGTGACACCAGGGTAATGGATCAAGTAGGGGACTGCTTGTGGGGTAAAATACAGTGAGGACCTTGTATGCCCCTTGGCCACTACGGTAGCTATGAAGGCCCAACAGAAACCCTGAACATGAGACAACTAAGGGGGCTCTGGAGAAAAAAGATTACCTCAACAGTGGATCAGGCAGAGGAGATGATGACTTGTAACTCAACAGCTGTGAAGGCAGATGAAGGCTACAGCAGATCCTCAGTCCCCAACTGTCTGGGATTTCCCAGTCATTGGGACAAGGCTAAGGATCTGTCAAGTACTGTATGTTTGCTGGTGTGCAAGACCATTTCCACATTAAACAAACCCATGCACAGGAGTCTCTAGATCATGGGTGGACAACTTGTTCCAGAAAGAGCCAAGAGGGTGCAGGTTTTCTTTGCAGCCAGTGATTCCACAAGGTGATTTCACTGATTAACTGATTCAATCTGCTCAAAGTGATATTAATCAGTGAAATCACCTAGTGGAATCAGTTGTTGCAAAGAAAACCTGCACCCTCTTGGCCCTTTCTGGAACAAGTTGCCCACCCCTGCTCTAGATCAATCCTGGATGTCCACCATCTGTCTGGGAATCGATGAAGAAACAATCTTCCTTGCCACAGATGGATTGCCATGAATTAATATGCCATTTTCAAGTGGCTAAGGATTTTCACCGAGTTCACTAAGGTATGTGCATACATCTCCCTTATAAAAGATGCCTTTTTTTTAAGCTATATGGGCTATCAATACACACAGTACTTTTTGCTGTGAAATTATTTAATTTGGTGTGACAATCCCGTACAATTCTTTACGTAATGTGGTAATTTTTTCCACAATCAATTAGAATCAGCTAAGAGTGGCATTGCTTACCTTCAAATTCATATTTCATAAAACATCAGGGGCCTTCTTTGGGTTTTTACTACTGTGCTGCAGCACATTGGCTATGCCTCTGCTCATCTTTTGAGTGGTGAGCAGAAGGCTTTTGCTCACCACTGGAGGCAGCACCACATACAGTAGCAGAAAGCGCAGTGCAGAAGAAGCCCATAACGTTGTGCTGAAATTCATCTGCATTTTTTGATGTTTGAACTCCTCAGTTTTAGTCTTTATTTTATTACAATTCAAGCCCTTTGTGCAGGAGACATGAGACAGTTGTGAATCAACCAGATGTGACATTCAGCTGCAGCAACAGCAGCATGGAAGCAAAAACGACCGTTAAGTGTTAATTCCCGTTCTGAACTTGTAAGAGTCTCTCTGACCTTGAATGTTTAAAAGAGTTTGAAAACCCTAAAGTAGCTACAGACTCACTCAACCGATTCATAATGTTCAAACTGGGCCATGCATCGACTGGCTCTTGAGGGCCTTTCACACTGAAAGCGTCAAACGCGTCAGAAGCATCAAAAATCGGTCTAAAAAGCAATATTTCAATGAGACGCATTGCTTTTTAGACGCGTCAGAAGCGTCGCATCAAAAGCCAAGCTAAAACAATGCTTCTGACGGAAGCGCGCATTGCCGCTTGTCGGCAGGCTGACGCGGTCAAAGTTCAATCCAATCCAACTTTCAACGCGTTGAGCCGTGATGTAGCTTCGCGCTGTCCAATAGGAACGACGCGTCGGGCCAAAACACGGAAGATTAGTGGCAGAAACCACTGATCTATACAAAACGGATTGGTGCAGAAACCACTGATCTGTACAAAAACAGAAGCGTTTCACAGGACTGCTCAGTTATAGAACAGTTTCTGAAGAAAAATCCTTGGAAATGTTGTTGTTGTTGTTGCTGTTTGTTACCTCAGAATTTCTGATTACTGTTAAAAAAAAAGTTTAGAACACTTGCAATTAAAATAGCTAAATAAATCAATAAATGTTTTTTTTTAGAAACCTTTCATCTGTAAATTAAAACCATCTGTTATTTCAGATAGATAATTTCTGTTTAACATAAGGAACCTTGGACATTTATTTTTAGACAAATAAAATAACATGGAAACTTGTACATTTTTTAAAGTCTGGTAGATTATTTATATCTCATTTCAACCAGAAACAACAGACACTGTAAATAAATACAAATGTTTATTATAAATGCAACAGGAAGTAATTTAACAATGACTGCAATGTGATTGTAAAGTAGGATTTCTGTGACATAAACCTCATGATGAATTTTTTTTAATGGTCATTTCAACTTGTAATTTCGCCAAAATATGTAATTGCCTTTAATATTGTTATCAGGACATTTTTAAAATATGAATTTGAGTGCAATAAGTGGAGAGCTTCTACCTGTGCAAATGTCTTTTGACTTTGATTCGTGGACATTTTTAATGATCCATTCATTTATTGTTAAAATATAAAATGAAACAGCTTTTTAAAAAATAATAAAATAGTTGCTGTTGAAAGAGCCTTTTATTTAGAAGCAGGTGATGTTATGTTGGATTCTCGAGACCAGATGAAGGTCTCTTCTGCAGGTTTGAACTCTGGTGGTGTTGCTGTAGACACTTTTGTCCTATTTTGAAGAGCAGAGATGTTTTCTTTCGACTGGACTTCGTGGTGTTCAGCTCATCAATGGAAATTTGGTTGTCTGCACAGCAAATGTTCCTGATTGGGACAAATAAAAAAATTTATTTAAATATAAAGAAACACTAAACAGTTTATATATAAAAAAGAAAAAAAAAAAAAAAAAAAAACGATGGAAAAAAATGCCCGAAAAAAAGTTATTTAAAGTTAAGCTTTGTGGTGTCTGAAAAAAGCTGTAGCTTCATTTGGTAAAAATAAAAAAGACTGAACCACCTACAAATTAAAGCATTGACTCAGATCAACTGTTCTAAAAAGCTAAGCTAACGTTAGCCGATCAATAAACCTTCACAGCAGTGCAGAAACGTCACGTTTTATTTTAATATTATTCTCACCTCGATAAAGCTGCAGAACTAAACTCCATTGGACAAACTGGGACTTCGCATATATCCAAAAAGTGGGAGATTTCGGACTGAGTGGGTGTGCTCTATCCCCCCGGCTGCCTGCCTTGCTGTGCCCAGGAATGATGCCTGAAGGCCGGCTTCTCCGTGCATGTCGGCCCGCTGTCGCGGGTTCTATCGATATCCCATCAAGTCGTCAGTCCTCCCTCGGTCGGCGTCACTCCGAAAAAGTAGCTAAAAAAAGCTTCTCCCAGCAGGGTGATGGGAGAATTGTTCTACTGCTGTTTTTAAAGCTTTTTTGTGGTTCAGGGCGCCCAAATTCAAGATGGCGATTGTTGAACTTTTTTCAGGTTGTGGAAACAGCCAGAGTGTGACGTAGCAATCTCCCGCCCCCTTGCCGCTTCCGAAGCGAAGAGTGACATCACACGTCGGATGCGTCAGATGCGTTGGAAATGCATCCGACGGATTGGGAAGCATTGACGGATTGGCCTGAAGTATTCAGTGTGAAAGGCCCATTAGTGTTGTTAGCTCAATCTAGGAGTCCTTGAATTGTATCATTTACTTTATATTGATTTCCAATTAAATAATGCACTTGGCCTCAGTGTGGAAGGTTCCTGGTTCAAACCCCACCCTTGCCACATTCTCCATGTAATGGGGAGTTGCGTCAGGAAGGGCATTCGGCATAAAACGTAATGCCAATTCCACATGCAGATCCACCTCGATTTGCTATGGCGACCCCGAGTGCAAAGAAGGGAGCAGCTGAAAGAAACTCACTATTGGTGAATTGTTACTAAAAGACAACTAAAAGGATTAACCTGCAATCTCATATCTGAGCAAAGCAAACAAACAAAAAAAAAAGATCATCGCACTTTTTCCAGCGCACCTGAGCGTGTCCTCCTTTTGTTTGCTCTCATGTTGTCACTCCAGCTGTTGTGCATCCATTCAAAAGGTCAGGTGGTTAAATGCTGTCATGATAGCTTTCTCTCTATCTTTTTCTTTCTTTTTGCAGCTGAGAATGATTAAGTCATCACACTGTTCTTTTTCCTTCGATAAAGACAACCAAACTTAACAGGGAAAATGAGGCCTAACACTTAACTGATAATACCAGGGCTCTGAGAAACAACATCACAAATACACACACACACACACACACACACACACACACACACACACACACACACACACACACACACACACCACACACACACACACACACACACACACACACACACACACACACACACACACAAACACTATCAGTGTGAGGCAGTGCAGAAAAGCTTGCCTGTGCATCTTTTTAGCTTGAAACTTTGATGACACCACCTGCCATTGGTCCTCAGTGACACCTCAGCCCTGTCCTTTACCAAGTGTGTTCACCACAGCCTGAAAAAATGCACTTGGGGGAAAATGAGTCACTGGAGACTTCACATTGTCGATTCTACTGTAAACAAAGTAGTTCATGGAACCACTAAAGGGTTTTTGGAACTCAGGGGACCCTTAATGTGTGGCATACATGATATCATGCTGATAGCTATGCTGGGTTACAACGCTGATTATTTCTTTCTTCTTCCTAGAATTTGAGGTCAGATTATTTAATCTTTGACATAAAAGCTATTGTTGCTATTCCACAGAGAGCCAGAGTATCTGGAAAGTATTGTGATTTTGGAGGGATTCGTGGACAGCTGCTGCACTACTTGAGCAGAGTACAGAGTCCTAACTTGTGGTCTGTGAAAGCTCCTCCAAAGGGCTAATTACACTTCAGATGTTGAGTGTTGTTTTCACTCAGCTTTCCTCGAATATAAACTCAGCCAGGACCATCGTAAAAGCCCATTTTAAAAACTCTCCCAACCTCTATGGTGCAGCTCTGAGTGCACACTGTGTGCATCAAGAGTTAGGATGCGTCACATGGCTCGATGGTTGAACATGTGTGCCCATCTGTGAGGATATGTCTGCCTGTAAATCAACTAAGGCAGCATGTAGACCCAATTACATCTGTAAATCCAAGTAGCATCATCTGAAACAAGTAATGCTTCTTTCACACAGGAGATGCATGTTTGCAAGTTGGACACATTGGGATTAGAATTTTGGACAGTCAAACCTGTACTGACAACATTTATATACTGTGGGACCCAGATCTATCCCAGATTTGGAAGCTATATTAGTATATAGTGATGTAATAGATAATAGTTGATCCGTCATCCATACATACCGCCCCACACGGTTTGACACACGCAAACTACAAAGTAAATGCATGAGAGTGATTTCACGTCAGGGTGACTTGTTATTAAAGTGATAACTGCACTAATTTTGATACAGTTGCAGTAAAATCAGTCCTGAGTGGAAGACATGCAGCTCCACACTCACACAGCCTGTAAAAACAGCCTCACACTCTGCTTGAGACTGCATTCTCAGTGCACTTCTGGATACAGACACAAAGAATCTCTCAAAAACTAAAGAAGTCAAGGAGTAAATGTCTTCTCTGTGTACTCTTAATCTGTGCATCTTGGATCTGGCAAATGGGTGCTGGCAACATTTTCCCAGATGGACTGCCTCCTCAGCGACCATACTAAGGGCCCCTTCACACATAGTACAAATAAGTACAACTCAGTGCGTCTCACGGCGAAACGGCTTGCATGAGCAAACCACGCGAACATTGAGTCAACGGGCAGATGTGCATGATCCCGGTGCGACGGTTTGTGCACATGACGGTGTCCTTCGAGCAGAAACACAGTACGAGCAGCTGCACCACATCACACCGCTGATGTGGAGAACAATAAAAATAAAAACCAGCTGTATAATTAGTGAATATCACTGGGTTGATATAAATAATACATAACAGGGGATACAATACGAACCCCGTGGTTAAATAACCTGGTTAAGAAAAAAATGTCACTCACCGGGATTCTATCCCATAAACTCTGATTACCAGATGGAAACATTACCACCGCTCTACCATCTCTGGCCTGTAATCAGTGTGGAAAAATGCTTCAAATCAGCAAAGACATGGAGGTGCACTGTGTCCAGCCACTGCGCCTGGCGCAAAGGCGAAAGATGGTTTATATATTTCCATGTGAGGACAGCAGGCAGAGACACGCGCCTCAGAGAGGAATGTGGTCAGTTCATGTCCTTCCAAACACGGAACATGTTCTCAAGCTGGTACATCCAGAAACAGAGATCTTTACAGCTGCAGCTGTGAGCAGACATGCCCCTTGTCCGTTCAACGCCCAGACCAATGTGTCACTCTGTGTTTATGTGGTCATTCATTTTCATTATTTGTTATGTAATTGCGTAAGTATGTATTGTCGTAATTATTTATATAACTGTCCTGGCAGTGGATTCTGTGTTTGTAATGTGTGCATGGAGCTGCCATCCAGCTGTCAGTGTGCTGTGTGATCAGCTGACAGGCTCCGCCCCGTGCTGTGTGCAATCAGACCTCGCTGTCCGGCCCCATGTGATCAGATCTGTACATACAGTACATATAAACTTTTATCCAAGTGTGTGTGTGTGTGGGGGGGGGGGGTGACATACGCGGACACATGCGAGACACATGCACCGCGTGTGTGGCTTTTTGCAACTCCACAGTTGTGGGGGACTTAGACAATTTCACATCCATCTTGACAGTGATTGTCTGCTGACTGTTTTCATGATGTTAATGTGAATGGGTACACATTTTCTAAGTGTCAGGTGAGTGGTGTTAGATGTTCGTGTGTGTGTGCTCCGGTCAGAAGTCGCTGCTGTACGGAGGCAAATAGCGAAGATGGCCATCAGCTGCAAGTTTGGCTTGGAGTGGTTTGCCGCCTCCGATGATGACATCAGGTTATATCCAAGGTAAGAAGGCTAGAACGTTTGAATGACTAAAATTAATGCTTTAAAAATATGTTAGCACTAATCCTAACCTGCTCCGCTACAATCTCCCCCACACCGGAAGTTCCGGTGCCATCAGGCGTAGAACGCGGAACTAATGTGTGTATATAGTCAATAGGCTGGTGGCCTGTCATTAGTATATCCATCCTCCCCCTATGACCCATGATTGGAATAAGTGGGCATAGAAAATTAATGAATGAATATGAAGGAATTGTAATTCTGGCAACTTTAGCTGCCAGTAGTTTACTGAAAATTAACAGTGAAATTTTTACATTGCAGATCCAGAAGTATTTGAGCAATGACAATTTTTCACAAGAAAACAGATAAATCTAGCTTTGAGAGTCCCATGTTGTGTGTTGGGGGGTTTGGCTGGGCATTGTTTTGCTGTTTTTGTGTTTATTTTCCTCCCAGGTGGTTTGGGGCTGATCTCTGGGGAGAGTGTGCTGCAGAAGAGTCTCTCACATCTGTTACGGTGATCTGCTGCTCCTGTTGCACTCACGTGCAGATCTAAGGACTCTCAGCTGGTGCCAATGAAGAAATGAAGAGCTGCATTTAAGCCAGCAGTGATCAGGGCTGAATTGCCGGAGAATACGACCATGTGACGATCGTTTGGGGACGCTGAGGGCCGCTCCAGATTCTGACATTGCGCCTGTGAAGGAGGACGAGGGTGAGAGGCAAATGCGGTCAGCACACGTCAGAGGTGATTATTCTGCAAGGCTTATCTGTAATTGTAATTTGGCGTTTTTGTGCAGCTATAATTAAATATTGGTGAAAATTGTTTGGTTTGCTCCTCACGGCAGTGGCGCGTGGATTGATTATCCTCCACTAGCTGTGAGCAGCAGCCCTTTGAACTAAATCCGAAAGCAGACCTGAACGTGTAGCTGATAAGTGTGCCTCTAAATAATATTTCGTGGTAACAGTGTTTGAATAACCTCAGTACAGTCCTGGGAAAAGCCACCTGGGGGGGTGTCGGCGGAATTCCTGAGTCCAAAACGTTCGGACTCCGATTTGTTGAGACGCTGAGAAAGTGCGCCGCCTCTTCACCTCACCAGACTTATTTAGTATTTCATATACAGCACAAGGGGAAAAAATAAAACTTGTTTCTTTTGGAACTGCTTCTGGTTATTTGACGCTGGGTTCAGTCGGACGCTGGATCGCTCCTCAATCTGCGTCCAAACCATAACAGAATTCTCCGGCCATTCCAGTATGGACCCAGCGGCAGAGGCAGTTCCTTTTCAGGAAAAAGTCCAGAAACACCTGGAGATGATTTGGGAGCAAGTACAGCACCTTTCGATCCAAATTCAGCAGACAGATGCCCGTGTTACGGAGCTAGTAGCGCAGGCAGTTCCGCTTCCTGCGGTTGCAGCTCCGGTTCCATCGAGCCCGGTACAGATAAGTTCGCCGTCCAGAGATTCGGCTCCTGAACCGGTTATATGTCATCCAGACCTTATTCGGGAGATGTGGAGACTTGTGCTCCGTTTTTGATGCAGTGTTCTTTGGTTTTGGCTCAGCGACCAGCGTCTTTCTCTTCTGAGAGCAGCCGTGTGTCATATGTTACAAATCTGCTGCGAGGGGACGCCCTGGCGTGGGTCACTGCGTTGTGGAGCAATAAATCATCACTGCTAGTATCTTTGATGAATTTTCCCGTGAGTTCCATTTGGTTTTGATCATCCGGTATTGCTGAACCTCCGACAGGGGCGGCGAAGCGCAGCTGCTTATTCTGTGGATTTTCGAATCTTTTCCGCACAATCCGGTTGGAACGCTGCCGCTTTGAGGGGGGTGTTGTAGACGGGTTAAATGATTCCCTGAAAGACGAGCTAGTAGTCCGTGACGAACCGAAGGATTTAAACGAGTTGATATCCTTGGTTATTTGTCTAGATGATCGGATTAAGGAGCGTGGACGGGAGAGAGGGCGAACGTCCGAGCGGGATTTTGTGTTTCGGGGTTTCCCCGACACAAGGCCGGACCGCCATTTCTTCGCTCCACTGAGACTCCTCCGACGGGACCTCTAGCTCCTCTAGTGGATGAGCCAATGCAACTCGGAAGGGTTAGAACAGCCATATTGCCCCGGTCAAACGAGTGTCAGGAGACAGCAAAGTAAAATGGCTCCACGTGTTTTTTGGGAATTATTTGGGATATAATAGGGGAGTTTTTGTGAACTGATTTTTGTGTACAGCACTCGAGGCAGTTCTGGTGGAGTGAACAGGCTGGCTGATTGGAGTTCGCTTGGGCTCAAGTAAGCGTGGGTTTTTATTATTTATAGTTGTTTAATTTTTGTTAGTGGTGTGGGTCGTTTTGTTTTGTTGGTTTTTATTTCCCTGTCCCCTAACCCCAACCTAACACACTTCTGACCGTTTGTCTTTAGTGTTGTGGGGTGGTGCAGGTTGGTTATGCTGGGCATCCCCAAGAAAACCTCTGCACCTGGGGGGGGGTTTCAGGGCCCTTATTTAGGTTTAGTTATTCCCAGTTCCACCCCAGCCTCGGTGAGCCTCTGACCGTTCGCCATTGGCGTCACTGGGGTGTGGGGCAGTGGGAATATACTTCAGACGGAGCGGTGGGGCCAATCAGAGCCATACGCCTTTTCCGCTGTCCACCCCTCCCGGTAGACTGGAGTATAGTCGGAGGGACGACACCGGCTGTATTGCCAGTTTTCCCCTGCCTTTGGGGGTGGAGCTGGGTTACATTTTTCCTGTTGTCTTCCCCGGCTCAGTAGTCCTGAGCCGATTGCCACGACGTGTCAGCCGACAGACTCTGGGGGTGTTCCGGGGTCTTTCGGGGTGCTGGGGAGGTCAGCGGGGCTTCCCGTTGTTTTTCTTTGCCCCTGGGGTGGTTTTTTGGGGTCCCCTGGGGGTTTGGGATTTTTATGTTGTTTATGTTTCCTCCTGTTTTCCACCTCTGGGGTTTGATGGAACGGTCCTCTGGGGGGGAGTTTGACTGTGGGGCCAGCTGGCCGTGTTTGGCTGGGGTGGGGGTTTCTGGGTCGTGGGGGTGTCTCCTGGGGTTTGATGGGATGGTCCTCTGGGGGGCGTTAAGGCTCCCGTATACGCCTGGGGATTCCTGGATGGCCCCAGCCATGGTTGTTACTTCCGGAGTTGACGAGAATGTCCTCTGGGGGGAGTTGACCTCTACATGTTGGAGGGAGGGTGTTGATTGTTTTTTTTTACTGTAGCTTGTGTTATATTGTGTTGTGGGGCTTTGTTGGGTTTTTGGGGTTGTATGTTTTTCGTTTCTTCCTGGGGTTTGATGGGACGGTCCCCTGGGGAGGTGTTGGGGTGGATGTTTTTCTTTTGTGTTTTCCCCGGTGTGCTTCCCTGGGGTGTGTTTGTGGTGTTCTCTGGGGGGGATGCTGGGGGTTTTTTCTGTGTTTTTGTTTTTATGTTGGGTTGTGTTGGGACTCTTTTGGAGTTGTTTGGGGGGTGTTTTTGTTTTGATGCCAGCCAGCCTTCCAGCCGCATCTCCCGGCCCTGTTGCCTGCTGTGGACTCTGGGGGCGTCGTTGCTGCCCGCCTCCTGCTTTGGACCCCGATGAGAGGGGCTGTTTTCGGGTCAGGTCTGTGCGGTCACCGGGAGGCTTCCCGTTGACGGGGGGGGGGGGGGGTACTGTTGTGTGTTGGGGGGTTTGGCTGGGCATGGTTTTGCTGTTTTTGTGTTTATTTTCCTCCCAGGTGGTTTGGGGCTGATCTCTGGGGAGAGTGTGCTGCAGAAGAGTCTCTCATCTCTGTTACGGTGATCTGCTGCACCTGTTGCACTCACGTGCAGATCTAAGGACTCTCAGCTGGTGCCAGTGAAGAAATGAAGAGCTGCATTTAAGCCAGCAGTGATCAGGGCTGAATTGCCGGAGAATACGACCATGTGACGATCGTTTGGGGACGCTGAGGGCCGCTCCAGATTCTGACATTGCGCCTGTGAAGGAGGACGAGGGTGAGAGGCAAATGCGGTCAGCACACGTCAGAGGTGATTATTCTGCAAGGCTTATCTGTAATTGTAATTTGGCGTTTTTGCGCAGCTATAATTAAATATTGGTGAAAATTGTTTGGTTTGCTTCTCACGGCAGTGGCGCGCGGATTGATTATCCTCCACTAGCTGTGAGCTGCAGCCCTTTTGAACTAAATCCGAAAGCAGACCTGAACGTGTAGCTGATAAGTGTGCCTCTAAATAATATTTCGTGGTAACAGTGTTGAATAACTTCACCTCTGTTCCTCCTTCACAGAGTACAGTCCTGGGAAAAGCCACCTGGGGGGGTGTCGGCGGAATTCCTGAGTCCAAAACGTTCGGACTCCGATTTGTTGAGACGCTGAGAAAGCGCGCCGCCTCTTCACCTCACCAGACGTATTTAGTATTTCATGTACAGCACAAGGGGAAACGCCTCTTCAGCTCACCAGACTTATTTAGTATTTCATGTACAACACAAGGGGAAAAAATAAAACTTGTTTCTTTTGGAACTGCTTCTGGTTATTTGACGCTGGGTTCAGTCGGACGCTGGATCGCTCCTCAATCCGCGTCCAAACCATAACATCCCATGTGTCTTGAAGAAAATGCTTATCTGTGCCACAAGACCATGAAGCTATATAACCTATGATGCCGCCTTAAAAGGTTGCCTAGTTTCTCCACTCACATCCAAGCCTATTCTATTCCTATAAGTGTGAGTGTATTCTACACTCACACCTAACTCCGTCAGAGTTGTCATAAGCAGCTTGGCCCTCACTCATTTTGTTTTTGACACTCAGTTTTTGAGAACTGCCTACTCCAGACAGATTTCCCATATGGTACCATACTGTTTGTATTTCTTAATGCTTGATGTAAATGAAGTCCAATTCAGTGAATTGGAAATGTTCATGTATCCATCCCTGCAGTTGTCTAAAGACAGCTGGCTGGCTGTGGAACTGCATGTCACTGCATCTACTACAGTATTGGACCACCCTGTGTCCAGACTGGCAACCACCCAAGCAAATCACTGCTCTCTACCCCATCCCCAGAAAGTGGTGATTGACGGTGCATCTAGAATGTATTCCGGGCACATCACTTTTTCCACATTTTTTTTAATGTTACAGACTTATTCCAAAATTGAGTAAATTCATTTTTTTCCCTCAATATTCTACTCACAACACCCCATACTGGCAACATGAATTTTTTTTTTTTTTTTTTTTTTTTTTTTTTTGCAAATTTATCAAAAATTAAAAACTAAGAAATCAAATGTACATAAGTATTCACACCCTTTGCTCAATACTTTGTTGATGCACCTTTGGCAGCAATTACAGCCTCAAGTCTTCTTGAAAATGATGCCACAAGCTTGGCGCACCTATCTTTGAGCAGTTTTGCAGATTCCTTTTTGCCCTCTCAAGCTCCATCAGGCTGAATGGGGACCATTGGTGCACAGTTATTTTAAGATCTCTCCAGAGATGTTCAATCGGATTCAGGTCTGGGCTCTGGCTGGGCCACTCAAGGACAAAGTTGTCCTGAAGCCACTCCTTTGATATCTTGGCTGTGTGCATAGCATCATTGTCCTGGTGAAAGATGAAATGCCCCCCCCCCCCCAGGTCAAGAGCACTCTGGAGCAGGTTTTCATCCAGGATGTCTCTGCACATTGCTGCATTCATCCTCCAGCATTGGACAGGGTCCAACTAGTGGAGGTCAGCAACTAGGGTGTCAAGCAGGAACCAAGCAGATGGGGCTGGAAGGAGGAGGTAGATGCATGGCCAGTGAACCCAGGGCCAAACAGGATCCAACAGGAGGCAGTGGGGGGAGGAGGCACAACCCAGGCCAGTAACAGGGACCAGCAAGAGGCAGCAGGGTGGAGGAAATAAAGTCCTGGACAGCAACTGCAAACAGTAGAGAGGTGAGTTGGGATTGACGATTGACATCTTTAAATGGCTTTGATGTTTCCTGTTCATTGGAGTTGATGACTAAATTGTGGGTCAGCTGCTTCTGATTATAGATTATACTAATTAGCAGATGTGAATGAAAGCTTACAACCTGAGTCTTCCTGGTAGAACTTGCTCTATGGTACATTTCTTTGCTGTGAAACCAGACTGCTCTGGTTGCTGATCAGGAAGTAACTGGAACTGGAAGTGTTTTGTCCAACACAGAGAGCAGTATAATACTTCTGTTATCATTGCAATGTAGGTGATCGCCCATCCCATTCCCAAGAGCAGTGATGCCGGTAACGCGTTACTCTAATCTGACCACTTTTTTTTAGTAACGAGTAATCTAACACGTTAATCTTTCCAAATCAGTAATCAGATTAAAGTTACTTCTCCATGTCACTGTGCGTTACTATTATTTTTCATTGTGGGTCGATAGCAGCATTAAACTTGGTCTGTGGGCAGGAGGTCGAGGTTCGACTAACCTGCCCACTTTAAGCGAGCTGTGAGCTTTTCATCCACGGTTTTTTTGCAGCTGCTCGACTCGTCCTCACCTCTTAAAGCGCGGTGATCAGCACACCTGCACTGAGCTTTACAAAGACATTTTTATACTTTTTTCCCCTCCTTTATTTAGAATTCTGAGCTGAGCCGCTCCATATCGTCTCGTTAAAAACAGCTGATCCTCCTCGACGCGTCAACAACTAACACTATTTTCCACTCAAATGCACCTAAACTCTCTTTCTGAGGACCACATGATGTGAAAACGCAATAAAACTTTCTTACCTGTAAATCTGGTCATATTTTCTGCATAAATAAATGTTATCCATTCTTTCTGCTCAAACGCAAAAGCAGGGGCGAATCCAGATGGAATGGGGGCGTGGGGCAAGGATGTGCCCCCCCCCCCCACCACCACAACACCCCTAGATTAAAGGTCCAGTTTTGAAGCCGTTTTTTTTACTACAACTACTAATATTGCTTGAAATAATAATAATTTCGACAAGTAAAATGTTAAGAGAGAATTTAAATGTTAGAAAAATGTTAGAATTTAATAGTTACATTTATAAACAATGTAGGTTTGAAATTGCAAGTTTTACTGTTACAGTGCTGTCAAGTTAAATATGAGGTCAAGAAAGAGGTCTTTATTTTACTTTTTGTAAAACAAGTATTTATTTTCATTGAAGTCAAGAAAGGGTGACTATAAAGTGAGTTTTGGCAAAACAGGTATCATTGTCATGTTGACGTGGGTTGTTGTCGGCAGCTGGGGAAAGTAACTAAAAAAGTAACTAGTAATCTAACTTAGTTACTTTTACAATTGAGTAATCAGTAAAGTAACTAAGTTACTTTTTCAAGGAGTAATCAGTAATCAGTAATTGGATTACTTTTTCAAAGTAACTGTGGCAACACTGCCCAAGAGTGACAACTGGGGACATAAACAACCAACTTGGGACATAAATATAACAGGGCATGCAAGTAGAGCAAGGTGTACATATTTTTTTTTTGGGGGGGGTCTCTTCTAAACCACACCCATCTCTGTCAAGGAGTTCAAAAAGTCAGTAGCAAACAGTACCACAATGATGTGCTTATTCTACATAAACTCAAAACTATAAATAACTGATCACTGCAGGATTGCAACAAAAACAGGTCAAGAACAACACACGTTATCTGTGTACTCATGTTTTATTGGAGGGAGGAGGGATTGCTTTCCTAAAAAATAATAAATTTGATAATACCTCCACAAATGGTCCTAAAATTATTGATTTAAACTATGTTTTAAATGCTAGGTGTGATTTAAAAAACAAAACATTTTGTGTTTGTGAGAAAAACGTGCACTGCCACTGTCTGTTAACCACTTTCTCTAATTTTAACTATTAGAGAAAAAATTACTCATAACCATCCCAAAGACGTATCGTTATCTTTGGCTGCTTTCAGTGATACCGGTATTTGGTTAGATTCTTTCTCTCCGATTGTTCTGTCTGAGTTATTTTCTTTAGTTACTTCATCCAAACCATCAACATGTTTATTAGACCCCATTCCTACCAGGCTGCTCAAGGAAGCCCTACCATTATTTAATGCTTCGATCTTAAATATGATCAATCTATCTTTATTAGTTGGCTATGTACCACAGGCTTTTAAGGTGGCAGTAATTAAACCATTACTTAAAAAGCCATCACTTGACCCAGCTATCTTAGCTAATTATAGGCCAATCTCCAACCTTCCTTTTCTCTCAAAAATTCTTGAAAGGGTAGTTGTAAAACAGCTAACTGATCATCTGCAGAGGAATGGTCTATTTGAAGAGTTTCAGTCAGGTTTTAGAATTCATCATAGTACAGAAACAGCATTAGTGAAGGTTACAAATGATCTTCTTATGGCCTCGGACAGTGGACTCATCTCTGTGCTTGTTCTGTTAGACCTCAGTGCTGCTTTTGATACTGTTGACCATAAAATTTTATTACAGAGATTAGAGCATGCCATAGGTATTAAAGGCACTGCGCTGCGGTGGTTTGAATCATATTTGTCTAATAGATTACAATTTGTTCATGTAAATGGGGAATCTTCTTCACAGACTAAAGTTAATTATGGAGTTCCACAAGGTTCTGTGCTAGGACCAATTTTATTCACTTTATACATGCTTCCCTTAGGCAGTATTATTAGACGGTATTGCTTAAATTTTCATTGTTACGCAGATGATACCCAGCTTTATCTATCCATGAAGCCAGAGGACACACACCAATTAGCTAAACTGCAGGATTGTCTTACAGACATAAAGACATGGATGACCTCTAATTTCCTGCTTTTAAACTCAGATAAAACTGAAGTTATTGTACTTGGCCCCACAAATCTTAGAAACATGGTGTCTAACCAGATCCTTACTCTGGATGGCATTACCCTGACCTCTAGTAATACTGTGAGACATCTTGGAGTCATTTTTGATCAGGATATGTCATTCAAAGCGCATATTAAACAAATATGTAGGACTGCTTTTTTGCATTTACACAATATCTCTAAAATCAGAAAGGTCTTGTCTCAGAGTGATGCTGAAAAACTAATTCATGCATTTATTTCCTCTAGGCTGGACTATTGTAATTCATTATTATCAGGTTGTCCTAAAAGTTCCCTGAAAAGCCTTCAGTTAATTCAAAATGCTGCAGCTAGAGTACTAACGGGGACTAGAAGGAGAGAGCATATCTCACCCATATTGGCTTCTCTTCATTGGCTTCCTGTTAATTCTAGAATAGAATTTAAAATTCTTCTTCTTACTTATAAGGTTTTGAATAATCAGGTCCCATCTTATCTTAGGGACCTCGTAGTACCATATCACCCCAATAGAGCGCTTCGCTCTCAGACTGCAGGCTTACTTGTAGTTCCTAGGGTTTGTAAGAGTAGAATGGGAGGCAGAGCCTTCAGCTTTCAGGCTCCTCTCCTGTGGAACCAGCTCCCAATTCAGATCAGGGAGACAGACACCCTCTCTACTTTTAAGATTAGGCTTAAAACTTTCCTTTTTGCTAAAGCTTATAGTTAGGGCTGGATCAGGTGACCCTGAACCATCCCTTAGTTATGCTGCTATAGAGGTAGACTGCTGGGGGGTTCCCATGATGCACCGTTTCTTTCTCTTTTTGCTCTGTATGCACCACTCTGCATTTAATCATTAGTGATCGATCTCTGCTCCCCTCCACAGCATGTCTTTTTCCTGGTTCTCTCCCTCACCCCCAACCAGTCCCAGCAGAAGACTGCCCCTCCCTGAGCCTGGTTCTGCTGGAGGTTTCTTCCTGTTAAAAGGGAGTTTTTCCTTCCCACTGTCGCCAAGTGCTTGCTCACAGGGGGTCGTTTTGACCGTTGGGGTTTTACATAATTATTGTATGGCCTTGCCTTACAATATAAAGCGCCTTGGGGCAACTGTTTGTTGTGATTTGGCGCTATATAAAAAATTGATTGATTGATTGATGTTGCATTAATAAATCGTTTCCACTTTCGTGCTTTAGCTTTTGTTCCTTTATTTTCCAGCATTTGTGGTTTGTCAGCATTCCAGTGCAGCTGGCCTGAAGAGACATCATAATCTGTACATTCTAAAATACTTGCTTTATTTCCAACTCGGCACACATTGAAACTGACCTGTAATGAAGACAAGTTCACTGGACCAAGAGAGTCTGTTGCAGGGGGGGTGAAGGGAGAGCAATGAGTAAAATGAGATTTTGAATGCACCACAATTAAAGTATATCTCTTTGAAGGGCTGCATACTCCATTCAAGCTTTCCGCTCCCTGTCGGCCTTTTATCTGATCTGGAAGGGAAGTGCAGTTTACGTGCTGATAACTGCTCTGAATGATACTGCCTGAGTACAACTCAGGGATGGAAGCTCATGACCTCAGTGACTATCCATTGAGATTCTACACACAGCTGTAGTGAGTCTTTCATTCAGAAATTTCTACACTAAAAAAAATAAATAAAATCACTTTATTGGTAATGGTGGATACAAGTCTGTGTTCCAGCTACTGAATATTCTGGGAGTGACGATGTACACAAGGGGTCTTAAACAGGCATCCCGGGAACCAGATAAGTTCCACAAGCCAGGAATTCAGAATCCACCGATCATTAAATATTGTATGTGAGATCATTTTATTCCTGCATGTGAAACTAGAGAGTTTTTTTTTTTTGTCAAGAAGAAGGACAAGTCACTTTGTCCTTGCATAGATAATCGTGGGCTTAATGATATTACAGTTAAGAACTGTTATCCACTGCCGCTCATCTCCTCAGCATTTGAGTTATTAGAAGGAGCAAAATATTTACCAAACTCGATCTTTAGCATTTAGTCAGGATTAAACAAGGAGATGAATGGAAAACCATTTTTAACGCCCCTTCAGGACACTACGAGTACTTAGTTATGCCATTCAGCCTCACAGAAAGAAACAGCCGAGGTAATGCCCTGGTAGTTTTCCAAAATTTATTGAATGATGTTTTGCGGGAATACCTTAATAAATTTGTCTTTGTGTACATGGATGACATCCTTATCATCTCTCCTGACCTATAAACCCATACCGGCCACATTCACACCGTTCTACAGACCCTGTTGCACCATAACCTTTTCATAAAAGCAGAAAAATGTATCACAAGCCTATGAATTTGTTTCTCGGATTTGTGATAGCAGAGGGAGAGATAAAGATGGACCCTGAAAAGGTTGCGGCCATGCATGACTGGACGGCTTCTTCCTCGTGGAAGGAGGTTCAGAGATTCCTGGGCTTCTCCAATTTCTATTGTAAATTCATACGTAACTTCAGCACAATCTCAGCTCTGTTACATGAGGTCATGTTGTCCCTCTGGCCATTTGTCTGGACACCAGAGTGCGATGAGGCTTTTAGGGTCCTAAAGAAGTGCTTCACTGCAGCTCCCATGCTGCTCTCCCTGACCCCGCTCGACATTTCCTGGTTGAGGTCGATGCTTCTGATATTGGTGTTGGTGCGGTCCACTCACAATGTAACCCCTCTGACTATAGGCTACATCCGTGCGCCTGTCTGTCAAAAAAGTTGACCAGAGCAAAGTGTAACTGCAGCATTAGCGACCAAGAACTGATGGCTGTCAAAGTGGCCTTGGAGGAGTGGCACCACTGGTTGGAGGGGGCACAAATGCTGTTACAGACCACAAAAATTTTGAGTATCTCTGAACGGCCAAACGTCTCAATGCTTGTCAGGCTAGGTGGGCTATCTTTTTCAGCCATTTCAATTTTGTACTCTCATATCGGCCAGGCTCCAAAAACAGCAAACCACATGCGTTATCCTGTCAGGGTGATCTGGTTAGCACACAGCCTGCTCCAGGAACAATTCTGCCAGTGTCCTGTTTTGTTTCTGCTTTAACCTGGGAAATAGAGTCAAAGGTGCAGTCTGCTGCAGGGAATGCTCCGGTTCCTCCTTGTTGTCCGGACAGCAAGCTTTTTGTCCCAGCTGCTGTTGGGGGGATGTGATCAAATGGGGACATGACAGCCGCTTCTTTTGCCATCCAGGTATTAAGAAAACTATGTTTGAAATTCAGCAGAGATTTTGGTGGCCCGGATTGTTGAAAGGTATAACTGAGTATGTCAATGCTTGTGTGCTACTCACAAGTCATCTAACTGTCTGCCTGTAGGTCATTTAATGCCATTGCCTGTACCAACTCATCCTTGGTCTCACATTACATTGGATTTTGTAACTGGACTTCCGCCCTCCAAGGGCAATACTGTTGTATTAACTGTTGTAGATAGGTTGTGAAAGATGGCTCACTTTGTTCCTCTGCCAAAACTGCCCTCGGCAAAAGAAACAGCCGAGCTAATGTTTTCCCAGGTTTTTAAACTTCATGGTTTTCCCCAGGATATCGTGTCTGACCGGGTCCCCAGTTCCTTCATAATTTCTGGAGGGAGTTCTGCCACCTCCTCGGAGTCACTGCCAGCTTAACCTTGGGCTACCATCCACAACCCAATGATCAAACAGAATGCCTCAATCATGAACTCGAAAAAAGACTCCGTATTCTTGCCTCACAGCATCCTGCCTTATGGTTGTCACAACTGCCATGGATTGATCTTGCACGTAAACATCTACCATCTGCATCCACTGGTTTTTCTCCTTTTCATGTTTTGGTCATGAACCTTCTTTGTTTCCGCCCACAGTTCCCAGCTCTCCAGTTCCATCTGCACTTGGACTCATTCTCCACTGCCAACGAACCTGGGAGTGGGCAAGAAGAGCTCTACTATGATCCTTGCTGGCTGCTGCTGACCGGAAGAGGTCTGCTGCACCACTGTATGAACCCGGTCAGAGGGTTTGGCTCTCAACTCGCCATCTCCCGCTGAAAGGACTACCCAGGAAACTAGCTCCCAGGTTCGTTGGTCCATTCCCATTTTCCAAGATCATTAACCCAGTGTCTCTTCTCCTCGGTCTCCCAAGGTCTATGTGCATCCATCCTACCTTGCATGTCAGCCATATCAAACCTGTCAGATCCAGCCCATTGTGCCGTCCAGCCATTCCCCTGCCTCCCGCCCCCTTTGTGGATGGTGGCCAGGATTTTACTGTGCGGAGAATCATGGACTCTCACCCCCATGGACGTGGGATCCAGTATCTCGTGGACTGGGAGGGCTATGGCCCCAAGGAGTGGTTGTGGATTCCCTCCCGCTTCATTTTGGATCCTGCTCTTGTTCGTGAGTTTCATGCATCTCATCCTGGTTCTCCTGGGCCATTTGGGGTTGGTCGGGGGTGGGGTGGGGTGGGGTGGGGGTTACTGTCAGGGTTTGAATTCTGTTTGTTATCTGTTTTGTTTTTTTTCTAGTCCGTTTTGTTATTTTATGTTAATTTGGTTTTCTGTGTGTTTATTCTCTTGTGGAGTTTTTCTGCTTGGGTCTTTGCTGTCTCTATCTCTCTTGTCTGTCTCTTGGTTCTTGGTGGTGGGTGTTTCTCTGTCCCTGGCCATGCCCTTGTTCTGATGGCTTCCGTGCACACCTGTTTCTGATTTGCAGCTCATCACCTGGGGTTATATAAGCTCACTGGGTGTGTTAGTCCCTCACCAGATTGTTGTGCCTTGTGCCACTTTCCAGCTCTGTTCGTGTGTTACATAGTCCTGCCTGCCTGTACTAACCTCCTGACTGTTGCTTCGACCACATCTCAAGCCTGATGATTATTGTACTGCTGCTTTTCCTTGTGTACCGACCATTGCTATCCACCCGAGTAAAGCCTTTTTACAACCAGAGCTGTCTGTTTGAGCCGTGCATTTGTGTCCAGAAGTTTCTGACCATCCAGTCTGATACCACTCTACATATCTTTGGAAATGGGAGGAAGCCAGAGCACCTGGAGGTAACCCACTTAAACACAGGGAGAACATGCAAACTCCACACAGAAAGGACTGGGTGGGAGATGATCCCACAACCCTCCTTCCCCTTCCTTCCAAAGCCACCGTGCTGCCCCAAGCTTGGTCAACAATATCCACATCTATTGTTATAAAAGATGATCTTAAATTTATTAACATGTTGTCATCTCAAAAACCTTATTTAATGTGTTTATGTGACATCCTATAATGTACATCCTGTCAGAACTCATCCTGAGAGTAGATACTACACATTTTTTATTTGTTCAGATACTGTCAGAATCTCTTGTTCATTGCTTGTCCCATACATGACCTACTGCATTGAGGTTTGGGGAAACACATACAAAACAAACACAAATCCAATATTTCTGTTACAAAAGAAAGCTCTAAGAGTTATAAGTAAAAAAAAAAAAAAAAAAAGCATATTGTGAGCCAACAAGCCCACTGTTTGCTTGCTTACACATTTTGAAATTTTGGGAATTGGTTGATTATATTACGATACAGACCATGTTTAAAGTTAACAATAAACTCTTGCCTAAACATGTCTGTTTAGGCAATGAGGGGGTCCTGTTATCGCCTGAGAGGAACATTAGTATTTGACAGCTTAAAGATTCGAACTACTGTAAAAAGTCACTGTATCTCCGTAAAAGGTGTTAAAATCTGGAATAACTGTTCTGATAGTATTAAATTATCGGGTACTTTGGCTGGCTTGAAAAGACTTTATAAAAGCAATATCATTTTTTATTATAGTACGATAAATTAGGTTAATTGACTTTGTTACCGTTCTTCTGTTTTATCTATGCGTTATACTGCTGTTTGTTCTGCTGTGTTTAGATATTTTCTTTTACTGATTAATCTATATTTTCTCTGCTTGTCTTTCTTGTCTTTTTTTTTTTCTTTTTTGGTATTGTATGGTTGTACATATAGGGTGTCCCCAAAAAATATACAACATTTAAAACACTCGGTTTGACCCTTAAATGCTACAAACTTAATCACTTATGTTTCTTTTTTACTTGCAGAGACCCTGAAGTTTATGTTGATGCCAAGCAAGACTCAGGAAAATGCCAAGATTAACCAGCGAACAAAATTTATTGAGTTTTGGCGCCAGACCAAGAGTGTCAAACAGGTGCAGCGACTTTATGCTCAACTGACAAAATGCAGGGCCAATATTGACATTGATATGAAAAACTTCAACCTTTCAGCTTTCTGTCCAGCCATAAATTTATTTCCTAGACATATGCTTTGACCATTTTCTTTGCTGATAAAATGTTGCATATTTTTTGGGACACCTGATATATGTGTATATAGCAACTGGTGAAAGGGGGCGTTTATAAGCTTTTGTTTCAGCCTTCTCACTCTTTCAGCCGCACAAAACTGGGAAATTGTTTGAGCTTTTGCTTTCTTTTGTTTGAGTTTGTTTTCTTTTGTTTTGTTTTGTATCGTGAGAGATCCTTTGTTAAGTATGTGTGTGTATGCGCGCCGAATAAAATTCATTCATTCATTCATTCATTCATGTAAGGTTCCTGTTTTTGGTATGCACCTGCAAATGACAGCATCCTTAACAGCAATATACGTTGACTGTAATCATTAAATCAGCTGTAACATCTCCTTCAACCTCCAGCATTTATCTCCAAAGTCCTGTGGGGAGGGAATCATCTAGACACCTGCACTGACTGGGCACAGCATGGACACTAGTTCAGCACAGTGCAGAAGAGAGATGTCAACATTCATCTGTTGCAAAAACTGTCCATTATTTATGTCAACATTTGGTGTTATAATATTGGAGGTGAAATGTTTCTTTTTTCCAAGACATGACCATTTCTGTACCAAAACCAGTCTGTTCAAACATGATCAAAAACTCAAATAGTTCAACATGGTTAATAATGTGGTTTAAAGCAGCAATTACATAATTCAATTTAGCTTTGTCTCACTGACTGCAGAGCAGGTAGCTCAGTTTAGGGTCTGCTCCTTTCTCTGCCTCTGACCAAGGCAGCATTTCTACATCTGGAGTTGGCCCCCGTGCGCCGGTGTCGCAGACTGAACAGTCCCCCCCAAAAATCGGTCCACCCTGCCTTCACTGTGCATGCGTCATTAGCCGTAGTTCACAGATTATCACGTCGTTTCTGCTTAAAACTGCTCTCCAGGCATCGTCTGTCTCCGCGACAGATATCTGAAGCTTTTGTACAACAATCATTTCCACATGAATTCAGTATTATTTCATCATAAAAGATGGGGGAAGCAATCAGAGCACCACAACTACACAAGCTGCTAGCTGATGCGTTCACTGTGCATCGGTCATTTCAAAGCATCACAGAGTATCGCCTCGTTTCTGCTTAAAACTTGCTTTAGAGTGATTTAAGAGGTTTTACTTTAGCTGTTTGTCAAAGTATGGACAATTAAGTTATTGATTTTGTAATATTATTTTCGGATTGTACGATGTGTGCTGTTACTGGTGTGGATATGATGAGGAATTTGAATTTATTGATTTTTTTTTAGATGCCTGTGTTTTGTTGTCCTGGTCACTTTGTTTTGTTTTGGTTTTGTTATGATAAGTAAAAGTTGCTGAGGTAAAAGGGGTAGGTGTATATAAGCTTTGCTTCTACCTACACCGTTTCGGTCGCATGGGTTGACTGGCTGAGAAATCAGTTTTATTTAATTTTGTTTTGTGTTATTTTGTGTTGCAAAGTTCTTTCCTTGATCCAAATAAACTTGAACTTGAACCTTGTCATCTGATGGTTAATAATCCCATTAATACATTTGATCACTTTGGGCAAATAGACTCTGACTCAGAGGAGCTACTGCGCTCCGAAAAGACGCATGCGCAGTGGTGGTAGGGCGGGCAAATCTTAAGGGGGACTGTTCGGTCTGCGACACCAGACTGTGGCTGCCCACTGCTCCTAGTGGTTAGATTGTGTCTAACTGTAATCAGGATGCAGAGGACAAATTTCAATAAAGGCTCTAATTCGTCTTCTTCAGTGCATAGGAATTGGGCTACCAATATATAGACTTGGGTTTACTCCTGACCAACAATCAATCAATCAATCAATCAACTTATTTCTTGTATAGCGCCAAATCACAACAAACAGTTGCCCCAAGGCGCTCCACATTGCAAGGCAAGGCCATACAATAATTATGAAACACAGTCTACGTCTAAAGCAACATAACCAAGGGATGGTCCAGGGTCACCCGATCCAGCCCTAACTATAAGCCTTAGCGAAAGGGAAAGTTTTAAGCCTAATCTTAAAAGTAGAGAGGGTATCTGTCTCCCTGATCTGAATTGGGAGCTGGTTCCACAGGAGAGGAGCCTGAAAGCTGAAGGCTCTGCCTCCCATTCTACTCTTACAAACCCTAGGAACTACAAGTAAGCCCGCAGTCTGAGAGCGAAGCGCTCTAATGGGGTAATATGGTACTACGAGGTCCCTAAGATAAGATGGGACCTGATTATTCAAAACCTTATAAGTAAGAAGAAGAATTTTAAATTCTATTCTAGCATTAACAGGAAGCCAATGAAGGGAGGCCAACACGGGTGAGATATGCTCTCTCCTGCTAGTCCCCGTCAGTACTCTAGCTGCAGCATTCTGAACCAACTGAAGGCTTTTTAGGGAACTTTTAGGACAACCTGATAATAATGAATTACAATAGTCCAGCCTAGAGGAAACAAATGCATGAATTAGTTTTTCAGCATCACTCTGAGACAAGACCTTTCTGATTTTAGAGATATTGCGTAAATGCAAAAAGGCAGTCCTACATATTTGTTTAATATGCGCTTTGAATGACATATCCTGATCAAAAATAACTCCAAGATTTCTCACAGTATTACTAGAGATCAGGGAAATGCCATCCAGAGTAAGGATCTGGTTAGACACCATGCTTCTAAGATTTGTGGGGCCAAGTACAATAACTTCAGTTTTATCTGAGTTTAAAAGCAGGAAATTAGAGGTCATCCATGTCTTTATGTCTGTAAGACAATCCTGCAGTTTAGCTAATTGGTGCGTATCCTCTGGCTTCATGGATAGATAAAGCTGGGTATCATCTGCGTAACAATGAAAATTTAAGCAATACCGTCTAATAATACTGCCCAAGGGAAGCATGTATAAAGTGAATAAAATTGGTCCTAGCACAGAACCTTGTGGAACTCCATAATTAACTTTAGTCTGTGAAGAAGATTCCCCATTTACATGAACAAACTGTAATCTATTAGACAAATATGATTCAAACCACCGCAGCGCAATGCCTTTAATACCTATGACATGCTCTAATCTCTGTAATAAAATTTTATGGTCAACAGTATCAAAAGCAGCACTGAGGTCCAACAGAACAAGCACAGAGATAAGTCCACTGTCCGAAGCCATAAGAAGATCATTTGTAACCTTCACTAATGCTGTTTCTGTACTATGATGAATTCTAAAACCTGACTGAAACTCTTCAAATAGACCATTCCTCTGCAGGTGATCAGTTAGCTGTTTTACAACTACCCTCTCAAGAATCTTTGAGAGAAAAGGAAGGTTGGAGATTGGCCTATAATTAGCTAAGATAGCTGGGTCAAGTGATGGCTTTTTAAGTAATGGTTTAATTACTGCCACCTTAAAGGCCTGTGGTACATAACCAACTAACAAAGATAGATTGATCATATTTAAGATTGAAGCATTAAATAATGGTAGGACTTCCTTGAGCAGCCTGGCAGGAATGGGCTCTAATAAGCATGTTGATGGTTTGGATGAAGTAACTAATGAAAATAACTCAGACAGAACAATCGGAGAGAAAGAGTCTAACCAAATACCGGCATCACTGAAAGCAGCCAAAGATAACGATACATCTTTGGGATGGTTATGAGTAATTTTTTCTCTAATAGTCAAAATTTTGTTAGCAAAGAAAGTCATGAAGTCATTACTAGTTAAAGTTAATGGAATACTCAGCTCAATAGAGCTCTGACTCTTTGTCAGCCTGGCTACAGTGCTGAAAAGAAACCTGGGGTTGTTCTTATTTTCTTCAATTAGTGATGAGTAGAAAGATGTCCTAGCTTCACGAAGGGCTTTCTTATAGAGCAACAAACTCTTTTTCCAGGCTAAGTGAAGATCTTCTAAATTAGTGAGACGCCATTTCCTCTCCAACTTACGGGTTATCTGCTTTAAGCTACGAGTTTGTGAGTTATACCACGGAGTCAGACACTTCTGATTTAAAGCTCTCTTTTTCAGAGGAGCTACAGCATCCAAAGTTGTCTTCAATGAGGATGTAAAACTACTGACAAGATACTCTAACTCCCTTACAGAGTTTAGGTAGCTACTCTGCTCTGTGTTGGTATATGACATTAGAGAACATAAAGAAGGAATCATATCCTTAAACCTAGTTACAGCGCTTTCTGAAAGACTTCTAGTGTAATGAAACTTATTCCCCACTGCAGGGTAGTCCATCAGGGTAAATGTAAATGTTATTAAAAAATGATCAGACAAAAGGGAGTTTTCAGGGAATACTGTTAAGTCTTCTATTTCCATACCATAAGTCAGAACATGATCTAAAATATGATTAAAGTGGTGGGTGGACTCATTTACTTTTTGAGCAAAGCCGATAGAGTCTAATAATAGATTAAATGCAGTGTTGAGGCTGTCATTCTCAGCATCTGTGTGGATGTTAAAATCGCCCACTATAATTATCTTATCTGAGCTAAGCACTAAGTCAGACAAAAGGTCTGAAAATTCACAGAGAAACTCACAGTAACGACCAGGTGGACGATAGATAATAACAAATAAAACTGGTTTTTGGGACTTCCAATTTGGATGGACAAGACTAAGAGACAAGCTTTCAAATGAATTAAAGCTCTGTCTAGGTTTTTGATTAATTAATAAGCTGGAATGGAAGATTGCTGCTAATCCTCCGCCCCGGCCCGTGCTACGAGCATTCTGACAATTAGTGTGACTCGGGGGTGTTGACTCATTTAAACTAACATATTCATCCTGCTGTAACCAAGTTTCTGTTAGGCAGAATAAATCAATACGTTGATCAATTATTATATTATTTACCAACAGGGACTTAGAAGAAAGAGACCTAATGTTTAATAGACCACATTTAACTGTTTTAGTCTGTGGTGCAATTGAAGGTGCTATATTATTTTTTCTTTTTGAATTTTTATGCTTAAATAGATTTTTGCTAGTTATTGGTGGTCTGGGAGCAGGCACCGTCTCTACGGGGATGGGGTAATAGGGGGATGGCAGGGGGAGAGAAGCTGCAGAGAGGTGTATAAGACCACAGCTCTGCCTCCTGGTCCCAACGCTAGACAGTCACAGTTTGGAGGATCCCAAAAAATTGGCCAGATTTCTAGAAATGAGAGCTGCTCCCTCTAAAGTGGGATGGATGCCGTCTCTCCTAACAAGACCAGGTTTTCCCCAGAAGCTTTGCCAATTATCAATGAAGCCCACCTCATTTTTTGGACACCACTCAGACAGCCAGCAATTCAAGGAGAACATGCGGCTAAACATGTCACTCCCGGTCTGATTGGGGAGGGGCCCAGAGAAAACAACAGAGTCCGACATTGTTTTTGCAAAGTTACACACCGATTCAATGTTAATTTTAGTGACCTCCGATTGGCGTAACCGAGTGTCATTACTGCCGACGTGAATTACAATCTTACCAAATTTACGCTTAGCCTTAGCCAGCAATTTCAAATGTCCTTCGATGTCGCCTGCTCTGGCCCCCGGAAGACAATTGACAATGGTTGCTGGTGTCGCTAACTTCACATTTCTCAAAACAGAGTCGCCAATAACCAGAGTTTGATCCTCGGCGAGTGTATCGTCGAGTGGGGAAAAACGGTTAGAGATGTGAACGGGTTGACGGTGTACACGGGGCTTCTGTTTAGGGCTACGCTTCCTCCTCACAGTCACCCAGTCAGCCTGCCTTCCCGACTGCACGGGGTCTGCCAGGGGGGAACTAACGGCGGCTAAGCTACCTTGGTCCGCACCGACTACAGGGGCCTGGCTAGCTGTAGAATTTTCCACGGTGCGGAGCCGAGCCTCCAATTCGCCCAGCGTGGCCTCCAAAGCTACGAATAAGCTGCACTTATTACATGTACCGTTACTGCTAAAAGAGGCCGAGGAATAACTAAACATTTCACACCCAGAGCAGAAAAGTACGGGAGAGACAGGAGAAGCCGCCATGCTAAAACGGCTAAGAGCTAGTAGCTATGCTAAGCTAGCGGATTCCCAAACAGGGAATCCGACACTAGACAGGCTGTGGAGCAGCACAGGTAACGCACGACAACAGTGCTAAAATAAAATAAAAATCCACTAGACAGGCTGTGGAGCAGCACAGGTAACGCACAACAACAGTGCTAAAAAATAAAATAAAATAAAAATAAAAATCCACTGGACAGGCTGTGGAGCAGCACAGGCAACGCACGACAACAGTGCTAAAACAAAATAAAAATCCACTAGACAGGCTGTGGAGCAGCACAGGTAACGCACGACAACAGTGCTAAAATAAAATAAAAATCCACTAGACAGGCTGTGGAGCAGCACAGGTAACGCACAACAACAGTGCTAAAAAATAAAATAAAATAAAAATAAAAATCCAGCACAGGTAACGCACAACAACAGTGCTAAAAAATAAAATAAAATAAAAATAAAAATCCACTGGACAGGCTGTGGAGCAGCACAGGCAACGCACGACAACAGTGCTAAAACAAAATAAAAATCCACTAGACAGGCTGTGGAGCAGCACAGGTAACGCACGACAACAGTGCTAAAACAAAATAGAAATCCACTAGACAGGCTGTGGAGCAGCACAGGTAACGCACGACAACAGTGCTAAAACAAAATAAAAATCCACTAGACAGGCTGTGGAGCAGCACAGGTAACGCACGACAACAGTGCTAAAACAAAATAAAAATCCACTAGACAGGCTGTGGAGCAGCACAGGTAACGCACGACAACAGTGCTAAAACAAAATAAAAATCCACTAGACAGGCTGTGGAGCAGCACAGGTAACGCACAACAACAGTGCTAAAACAAAATAAAAATCCACTGGACAGGCTGTGGAGCAGCACAGGTAACGCACAACAACAGTGCTAAAAAATAAAATAAAATAAAAATAAAAATCCACTGGACAGGCTGTGGAGCAGCACAGGCAACGCACGACAACAGTGCTAAAACAAAATAAAAATCCACTAGACAGGCTGTGGAGCAGCACAGGTAACGCACGACAACAGCGCTAAATAAAAATCCACTGGACAGGCTGTGGAGCAGCACAGGTAACGCACGACAACAGCGCCCAAAAAAATAAAATAAAAATCAAAATCCACTGGACAGGCTGTGGAGCAGCACAGGTAACGCACGACAACCGTGGTAAAAAATAAAATCAAAATCCACTGGACAGGCTGTGGAGCAGCACAGGTAACGCACGACAACAGTGCTAAAAAATAAAATAAAAATCCACTGGACAGGCTGTGGAGCAGCACAGGTAACGCACGACAACAGTGCTAAAAAATAAAATAAAAATCCACTGGACAGGCTGTGGAGCAGCACAGGTAACGCACGACAACAGTGCTAAAAAATAAAATAAAAATCCACTGGACAGGCTGTGGAGCAGCACAGGTAACGCACGACAACAGTGCTAAAAAATAAAATAAAAATCCACTGGACAGGCTGTGGAGCAGCACAGGTAACGCACGACAACAGTGCTAAAAAAAAAAAAATAATAATAATAATAAAATAAAAATCCACTGGACAGGCTGCGGAGCAGCACAGGTAACACACGACAACAGTGGTAAAAAATAAAATAAAAATCCACTAGACAGGCTGTGGAGCAGCACAGGTAACACACGACAACAGTGCCAAAAAACAAAACAAAAATCCACTGAACAGGCTGTGGAGCAGCACAGGTAACACACGACAACAGTGCTAAAAATAAAATAAAAATCCACTGAACAGGCTGTGGAGCAGCACAGGTAACACACGACAACAGTGCTAAAAAATAAAATAAAAATCCACTGAACAGGCTGTGGAGCAGCACAGGTAACACACGACAACAGTGCTAAAAATAAAATAAAAATCCACTGGACAGGCTGTGGAACAGCACAGGTAACGCACGACAACAGTGGTAAAAATAAAATAAAAATCCACTGGACAGGCTGTGGAGCAGCACAGGTAACACACGACAACAGTGGTAAAAAATAAAATAAAAATCCACTGGACAGGCTGTGGAACAGCACAGGTAACGCACGACAACAGTGCTAAAAAATAAAATAAAAATCCACTGGACAGGCTGTGGAGCAGCACAGGTAACGCACGACAACAGTGCTAAAAATAAAATAAAAATCCACTGGACAGGCTGTGGAGCAGCACAGGTAACACACGACAACAGTGGTAAAAAATAAAATAAAAATCCACTGGACAGGCTGTGGAACAGCACAGGTAACGCACGACAACAGTGCTAAAAAATAAAATAAAAATCCACTGAACAGGCTGTGGAGCAGCACAGGTAACACACGACAACAGTGCTAAAAATAAAATAAAAATCCACTGGACAGGCTGTGGAGCAGCACAGGTAACACACGACAACAGTGGTAAAAAATAAAATAAAAATCCACTGGACAGGCTGTGGAACAGCACAGGTAACACACGACAACAGTGCTAAAAATAAAATAAAAATCCACTGGACAGGCTGTGGAGCAGCACAGGCAACGCACGACAACAGTGCTAAAAAATAAAATAAAAATCCACTGGACAGGCTGTGGAGCAGCACAGGTAACGCACGACAACAGCGCCAAAAAATAAAATAAAAATCCACTGAACAGGCTGTGGAGCAGCACAGGTAACGCACGACAACAGTGCTAAAAAATAAAATAAAAATCCACTGGACAGGCTGTGGAGCAGCACAGGTAACGCACGACAACAGTGCTAAAATAAAATAAAAATCCACTAGGCAGGCTGTGGAGCAGCACGACAACAGTGCTAAAAAATAAAATAAAAATAAAAACGAAAGCGTTAGCAAGCTAGTTAGCTTGCCAACGCTGATGAAGGTTAGCTGATAAAAGAGCTCCGTCGCGATGCTTCGACCGTTAGAGGTCTTCTTTAGGCGTTGGAGCACGGTGAAAAAGTAAAAAAAAGTAAAAAAGTCTTGAAAAGACTGTTAATTCAAAGAACTCAAACAGCTCAGTTCAAACAGCTAACAGATACAGCAGAACACCGCTGTGCTCCGGAACCAGAAAAAAGTCCACCCTCCACCACAATCAAGGCACCTTATTTGTATTGTCCCTGTTTACCCAGCTTTAAACAGAGCTGGGGTCCGTTTATTCCGTCCGTCAAGATTCTGGATCAAGATTTCACTTTATATAGGCTTTGAAGGATTCTGTCAAAACTACTTCACAGATTCTCACCAAATTTGCACCACAGATAGATATTAGGGCATGGAAGACTCCATTGAATTTTGGAGGTGATCTGGATCTGGATTGGCAGATGTCAGAAAGCTCTGGTTGCTTTTGTTATTGTTAGTTTCCAGCCCCCTGGGCCATTAACTGTAATAAGCGGGTTCAGAAAATGATGGCTGGATGAATGGGTGGATGGTATCAAGTGAAACAGTCCTTGTCGTGCAAACTGATGAGTCCATATTACGTGTGTATAGAAGTAGTTGTAGATGCTTATCCATTTCATGCTATGGAATTGGGGGATAAGCACAGGCAGCAATGAGCATCATAGCCGCAGTTGGACCTATGGTACTTTTTTCTCAGTAGCTGGGTTACCAATACAGATTTGTACAAATGTTGAGCGATATGACAAAAAGCAATTGTGAAATAATTGTTTCTGCTGATTGATGTTATATGACTAATGAGTTTTGTCCTCTAGCAGTAACAGTCATTCTAGTAGTGATGGCCATGGGTGGGTAAGTGTTGCTAAATATTCCAAATTTATTATTGCTGCAATGTTATCGCTTATAAGGATTAACAAGATCTGCCTCTTACTTCTTCCACATGTACCGTGCCAAGTATTTAGAATGTTATGTGACTCTTTCATGTGACCAGCACTTATGGAAAACGTATTTCCATTGCAGGTTTGAAAAATATGGCTGTTTTGAATCACCTGAAAACTACCTCATGCAAGTGTAAAATTTTTTTATAATATTTTTCTAAATACGTGTTTCCATTTAGCATATTTTCATCCATTCTCTATAGCCATCCATCCATCCATTTTCTATACCTGCTTACTCTAATGAAGGGTCAGGCAGGGGGTGGGGGCCTGGAGCCTATCCCAGCAGTTATAGGACAAGAGGCAGGGACACCCTGGACAGGATGCCAGTCTGTCGCAGGGCCACATATAGACAAACAAACACATACAAACACATTCATACACACACACACCTACAGACAATTACAATTTCCAGTTCAATTCTAATGTGCAATTCCTTCCAAGCCACAGCACCCAGAGGGAACCCATGCAAACACGGGAAGAACATGAAACTACACCCAGAAAGGCCACAGGTGGGAATCGATCCTTCGACCTTCTTGCTGTGAGGCAACAGTGCTAACCACTAATCCACCATGCTGCACAGTATTTTTTCAATTTGGTATTTTAAATTGCGTAATTTGGAGCGTCATGGAAGCATGCCAAAAATAACAGCAGCAGTAAAAACAATATTTTCCAGAATGCTGACAGCAAATAAATAAATAAAAATTTTTTTTTTTTTGAGCAACACACATTTCAAATGCATCTGAATGTTTTGAAATTGCCATCTCTCATCATTATGGGAAGAAAAACTGCTTTGAAGACATTATATTGGTTTTAAATTACTTTAAATAAAAGCTTATTGCTGATTTCTATAGATTACTATTTAATAAATGTGTTATACACATATATAGTTCTTAAGCTCAGCCAGCAGTGGAGAATATGATAGGGTTTGTTATCATTAAGAACAAGATCAGCTTTAGTAAGCAGTGTCTTCTTCACACCTTGCACTGCAAGTTTGGAGCAGGTCTTTAAGATAATATTTGTGTGGTTTTTATTTCTCCTTGTTTCAGCTTAATGCATATTTCCAGACTTGGGTATTGTGGTTCAGTTTCACAGTGGGTGATGGGGTCTATCAGAAGGTATCCCAGCATGCACTGATCAAAAGGTGGAGAAGTATAGTGGTTTCTTTCTACAGGTGGAGCAAGACACTGAACTTCCACAGTGGCTTTTTATGAGTATTTTCATCCAGGAGCCGTGTAAACTCTCCAGGGCATCAGAACACACTTTCTCAGCTCACTCTACAGCCTGGAATTTCTATCAAGAAGTGCATTCCAATCCCTTTGGATGATATTCAGAGTGTCCTCAGACATGAAACACCTCCTTCCACAGACATTAGCAACACCAATACTATTCCCAGCAACTTTCAAGGTCTGGGCATGGAAGAACTTCCACATCAACTGTTGTGCCCATGTCTGCATGTTGTCCTGTCAGATTGCACACAGCATCCTGGGAAGCAGCATGAGCTTAAAGTCTGGCCAGACTTATACATCTCTTTGGTACTGAGCAGATGCATGTGAGACTTCAGCTGGACCTTGAAAGATACCACAACAGATCTATGATCTGTCAGTCCCTCCGTAATATAGTGACTTACTTGCGTACTCAGAAGGGTATCTCACACGTACTGTACATGAACAAATTTTGTTGAAATATGATGAAAGGTAGACCGGGGGTCAAGAAAGAGCTTATAAAATTTTGGTGTGAATCCTGATCAAATTGCAAATCTGGACATTTATCATTGATCTTTAAGTTTTGCTGCTGGTCTTTGAGACTGACTCCTTCATCACAATCGGGGGAGTTCCTTCATATGGTCTTTGACTTTGCGTTTTAATCCTGATGCCTTTAATTCTGATCCTGTCTTTGATCCTCATTCCTTAGACATTGCAAACATGATTATATATTAGTTCAGCTGCTAGGATCAAAGTACGCTATCTGCCCTTGATCCTGATTCAGACTTTGTTCATGATTACAGACTCAAAGCAAGACAGAATGGCAAACAATGATGAACGCTTATTCTCCTTGGTTAGGTGCTAAGCTCAAAGATCAACATTTAGGAGCAAAGCTAAGTAATCAGGATCAAATGGCAACAATCACAATCTAAGTAAAGGATCAAAGGCCAAGATTAAGGGCCCCTTCACACATAATATCTCTAACCGTTTTTCCCCACTCGGCGACACACCCGCCGAGGAACAAACTCTGGTTATTGGTGACTCTGTTTTGAGAAATGTGAAGTTAGTGACACCAGCAACCATAGTCAATTGTCTTCCGGGGGCCAGAGCAGGCGACATTGAAGGAAATTTGAAACTGCTGGCTAAGGCTAAGCGTAAATTTGGTAAGATTGTAATTCACGTCGGCAGTAATGACACCCGGTTACGCCAATTGGAGGTCACTAAAATTAACAGTGAATCGGTGTGTAACTTTGCAAAAACAATGTCGGACTCTGTAGTTTTCTCTGGGCCCCTCCCCAATCGGACCGGGAGTGACGTGTTTAGCCGCATGTTCTCTCTGAATTGCTGGCTGTCTGAGTGGTGTCCAAAAAATGAGGTGGGCTTCATAGATAATTGGCAAAGCTTCTGGGGAAAACCTGGTCTTGTCATCCCACTTTGGATGGAGCAGCTCTCATTTCTAGAAATCTGGCCAATTTTCTTAAATCCTCCAAACCGTGACTATCCAGGGTTGGGACCAGGAAGCAGAGTTGTAGTCTTACACACCTCTCTGCAACTTCTCTCCCCCTGCCATCCCCTCATTACCCCATCCCCGTAGAGACGGTGCCTGCTCCCAGACCACCAATAACCAGCAAAAATCTATTTAAGGATAAAAATTCAAAAAGAAAAAACAATATAGCACCTTCAACTGCACCACAGACTAAAACAGTTAAATGTGGTCTATTAAACATTAGGTCTCTCTCTTCTAAGTCCCTGTTAGTAAATGATATAATAATTGATCAACATATTGATTTATTCTGCCTTACAGAAACCTGGTTACAGCAGGATGAATATGTTAGTTTAAATGAGTCGACACCCCCGAGTCACACTAACTGCCAGAACACTCGTAGCACGGGCCGAGGCGGAGGATTAGCAGCAATCTTCCACTCCAGCTTATTAATTAATCAAAAACCCAGACAGAGCTTTAATCATTTGATCATTTCTTAATAACATTTACATTTACTCTGATGGACTACCCAGCAGTGGGGAATAAGTTTCATTACAGTAGAAGTCTTTCAGAAAGCGCTGTAACTAGGTTTAAGGATATGATTCCTTCTTTATGTTCTCCAATGCCATATACCAACACAGGGCAGAGTAGCTACCTAAACTCTGTGAGTGAGATAGATTATCTCATCAATAGTTTTATATTCTCATTGAGGACAACTTTGGATGCTGTAGCTCCTCTGAAAAAGAGAGCCTTAAATCAGAAGTGCCTGACTCCATGGTATAACTCACAAACTCGCAGCTTAAAGCAGATAACCCGTAAGTTGGAGAGGAAATGGCGTCTCACTAATTTAGAAGATCTTCACTTAGCCTGGAAAAAGAGTCTGTTGCTCTATAAAAAAAGCCCTCCGTAAAGCTAGGACATCTTACTACTCATCACTAATTGAAGAAAATAAGAACAACCCTAGGTTTCTTTTCAGCACTGTAGCCAGGCTGACAAAGAGTCAGAGCTCTATTGAGCCGAGTATTCCTTTAACTAGTAATGACTTCATGACTTTCTTTGCTAATAAAATTTTAACTATTAGAGAAAAATTACTCATAACCATCCCAAAGACATATCGTTCTCTTTGGCTACTTTCAGTGATGCCGGTATTTGGTTAGACTCTTTCTCTCCGATTGTTCTGTCTGAGTTATTTTCATTAGTTACTTCCTCCAAACCATCAACATGTCTATTAGCAGTGGTGGGCACAGATAACCAAAAAATTAACTTTGATAACAGATAATAAGATAACTGAAAAGTTATCTTTGATAAAGATAAACCGATAAACCACTCAAAAATGTATCGGAAGTTACAGATAATCGATAAATTCCGGTGTTGTCTATGGGACATTCGCAGTTACTAAAGAGCTATAACTGATTTTTAACACGATCGCTTTTGAAAGCATCAAAAGCAGTAAAAGACCTAAAGAATAAGCAAGAATGTTTAATCATACTGCCATCTGCAGGAAGCAGCACAGACAAATCCTGAGAGCACCCACAAAATCAGCTCTTTATTAATCATAATCATTTCTCTTTTAACATTCTGCCCCTGCTGAAAGCTCTTGTTTACAACAGCACTCCCACCACAGAGGTACACCGAGAGCAGCCATAAGACCAGCTCCCTATCAGTTTCAACACTCCGGTCAGGCGGAGGTCTTGAAAAATAACTTATGTTTTTTTGAAAATACTGATAGAATAACTCCATTAATGTCAATTCTGTCATTTGTACAAAGTTAAAATATAACATATATCTTTTAATGTTGAATAAGGCACTAATTCTGAGGTTTTGTAACAAACACAGACCGCAAAGCATTCTGGGTAAAAGTGCTAAACAGTGATTGGTTCAGTAATCCATTATGTAAACCAATGCGTTAATGTGACGTGTGTTGTGTGTTGGTTTAAAGATAAATGTGCTTTTGTAAAATATTCCATTTTTATTTGTAAAAACAGGCATTTTTACAGATCCCTGGAAGTGTCATCGCAATTGCATGTTTTAAAACTTTTATGATGTTGTAAAACATGCACTCAATATTAGCAAGTAAGTAAGTAAATTTATTTATATAGTGCCTTTTACAGACATAAGGCCATGTACACACGTTGTCGGGTATTTGTAAAACCGAATATCTTACCCTTTCAGTTTGGGGAAAAAACTTAATCCACACTATGTCGTTTAAAAAAAAAAATCCATCCACATTGAACCATATAAATGTGTTGTAATTAGTCTGCCAAACCTTTGGGTGGTGGTACTGATTAAAATTCTATCCAATCAGGAGCCTTATTCTCTTGTCGTCACTTCCACAAAAACTAAAAACATGGCGCCAACCTCGTTCGTGTGGACCGATAAGAAGTCGGAATTACTTCTAACCGTAGTTTTAGAATACAAAGTTAACAAATATATGCACACAAAAAGCGCCTGGACAATGGACAATACCAACACTTTGAAAGCAGCCATGTACCCAGACATTTAATACTGCCATGAACACTCCTGGCCAGTAGATGGCAGTAGCAGCCTTGAAAAAATGTCAAACAAAATTCCAGATAATCCGTGTCTGCTACATTTAAGATGCGTGGAATTTAACAAACGCAAATACACTAACGTCTATAAACCCAGAGAATATATTCACGAGAGTTTTAGTCACTAGAGTATAATGCTGTTATCTGTGGACCCTGAACAGAGTGTCTGAAATGCATTTGTCCTGTCGTGAACGTCTGAGATTACCTTATGCTACCCATAATGCATTGCTGCCTAGCACAGCATGTGCTCACAAAACCTTAAAAATTAGCACATTACTTTAAAATGAAAACATATATCTGATATTTTCACTTTATAAACTTCAGACATGACAATAATTTTAAATAACTTGTCTAAAATGAGTGGTTAAAATTTGAACCATAAGTTAAACATGACTTGGTGACATTGCGATTATATTAGTATGGCGTTAAAGGAAAGGATTTTTTTTTATTGGTCACCAGTTCTCTTTTGCTTACAGACGATAGAGTGGTTTCTGTTTGCAGAGGATAGAAAAACATGCTTATTAGGAAACTTTTAACAGGTAGGTCTCAACAGCTTTAACAGTTTTAAAAATGTTTTTCACTGTTAGCTTAGTTTAGTACGTTATCGGTCTAAAAGGTATCGGACAGTAATTCATCGGAAGATAATTAGTCCAATGATGGTTTTTAAATTTATCTAAAAAGATAATCCGATAATGAAAACATTATCTTCGATAATTATCTGTTACCGGATTATCGGAAGTGTGCCCACCACTGTCTATTAGACCCCAATCCTACCAGGCTGCTCAAGGAAGCCCTACCATTAATTAATGCTTCGATCTTAAATATGATCAATCTGTTTTTATTAGTCGGCTATGTACCACAGGCTTTTAAGGTGGCAGCAATTAAACCATTACTTAAAAAGCCATCACTTGACCCAGCTATCTTAGCTAATTATAGGCCAATCTCCAACCTTCCTTTTCCTCTCAAAAATTCTTGAAAGGGTAGTTGTAAAACAGCTAACTGATCATCTGCAGAGGAATGGTCTATTTGAAGAGTTTCAGTCAGGGTTTAGAATTCATCATAGTACAGAAACATCATTAGTGAAGGTTACAAATGATCTTCTTATGGCCTCAGACAGTGGACTCATCTCTGTGCTTGGTCTGTTAGACCTCAGTGCTGCTTTTGATACTGTTGACCATAAAAGTTTATTACAGAGATTAGAGCATGCCATAGGTATTAAAGGCACTGCGCTGCTGTGGTTTGAATCATATTTATCTAATAGATTACAATTTGTTCATGTAAATGGGGAATCTTCTTCACAGATTAAGGTTAATTATGGAGTTCCACAAGGTTCTGTGCTAGGACCAATTTTATTCACTTTATACATGCTTCCCTTAGGCAGTATTATTAGACAGCATTGCTTAAATTTTCATTGTTACGCAGATGATACCCAGCTTTATCTATCCATGAAGCCAGAGGACACACACCAATTAGCTAAACTGCAGGATTGTCTTACAGACATAAAGACATGGATGACCTCTAATTTCCTGCTTTTAAACTCAGATAAAACTGAAGTTATTGTACTTGGCCCCACAAATCTTAGAAACATGGTGTCTAACCAGATCCTTACTCTGGATGGCATTACCCTGACCTCTAGTAATACTGTGAGAAATCTTGGAGTCATTTTTGATCAGGATATGTCATTCAATGCGCATATTAAACAAATATGTAGGACTGCTTTTTTGCATTTGCGCAATATCTGTAAAATTAGAAAGGTCTTGTCTCAGAGTGATGCTGAAAAACTAATTCATGCATTTATTTCCTCTAGGCTGGACTATTGTAATTCATTATTATCAGGTTGTCCTAAAAGTTCCCTGAAAAGCCTTCAGTTAATTCAAAATGCTGCAGCTAGAGTACTGACAGGGACTAGAAGGAGAGAGCATATCTCACCCATATTGACCTCTCTTCATTGGCTTCCTGTTAATTCTAGAATAGAATTTAAAATTCTTCTTCTTACTTATAAGGTTTTGAATAATCAGGTCCCATCTTATCTTAGGGACCTCATAGTACCATATCACCCCAATAGAGCGCTTCACTCTCAGACTCCAGGCTTACTTGTAGTTCCTAGGGTTTGTAAGAGTAGAATGGGAGGCAGAGCCTTCAGCTTTCAGGCTCCTCTCCTCTGGAACCAGCTTACAATTCGGATCAGGGAGACAGACACCCTCTCTACTTTTACGATTAGGCTTAAAACTTTCCTTTTTGCTAAAGCTTATAGTTAGGGCTGGATCAGGTGACCCTGAACCATCCCTTAGTTATGCTGCTATAGACTTAGACTGCTGGGGGGTTCCCATGATGCACTGAGTGTTTCTTTCTCTTTTTGCTCTGTATGCACCACTCTGCATTTAATCATTAGTGATTGATCTCTGCTCCCCTCCACAGCATTTCTTTTTCCTGGTTCTTTCCCTCAGCCCCAACCAGTCCCAGCAGAAGACTGCCCCTCCCTGAGCCTGGTTCTGCTGGAGGTTTCTTCCTGTTAAAAGTGAGTTTTTCCTTCCCACTGTCGCCAAGTGCTTGCTCACAGGGGGTCGTTTTGACCGTTGGGGTTTTTCCGTAATTATTGTATGGCTTTGCCTTACAATATAAAGCGCCTTGGGGCAACTGTTTGTTGTGATTTGGCACTATATAAATAAAATTGATTTGATTTGATTTGATAACACGAAAGACACAGAAACCAGAAGAAAATCCGTGAACCAAACATGATATGAGGAATCACGAACCATCCACCTGCTCTCATGAGGGACGCATGACACATCGGTGATGGTTTCGTGCACACTCGTGCGCGTGCACGAACACAGTGCAAGCAGCTGGAATGTGTTGCACCACATTGCATCGCTAATGTGGAGAAAAATAAAATAAAAACCAGCTGTATAAGTGAAAATCACTGTGTTGACATCAATAATAAATAAAAGGGGACGCAATACAGAACCCTGCAGTTAAATAACCCTGGTTAAACAAAGATAAATGCCACTCACGGGATTCGAACCTGCAAGTTACAAAAGCTCAGATTACCAGATGGAAACTTTACCACTGCACTATAATCACTGTCTTATAGCATAAAATGCCTACAATCAACAAGGAGATAAACATATTTTTTAAAAAAGAGAGAGAGAGAAAAGCGCCGTAATAACTGACAAAACAATGTTTGTTATGGCGTATTTTTGGTGATACATGACTGAAAGTGGCGTATTTGTGGCACTGTTGGATTGTCCTATTGTCATAGTCCTGCGACGCACATATTCTGCTGGACACGCATGACATTCAGATAACCTGCTGTGTGAGCTGATGGTCCATTTCACAGGGAGCAGCCTGCCGAGGTGCGCTGTGTGCAGCCACTGCAGCCTGGCTGTGTGCACTCAAATGTGGCTGTGTGGCTCCCATGTGATCGTGTCTGTATACATATCAGCATGTCATGCAAGTGTGCTGTCCCCTGCACGCCACGTGTGTTGGTGGGGAGTGGGGGGGGGGTGGTGGTGGTGCGGAACATAGGCATGCCACATGTGGAGCACACATGCACATGGGGTGGAGCACACGTGCACATGTATGATACGCATGCCACATGTGTTGCTTTGCAATGCCACACTCGTGGGAACATTTAGACAAATTTCACTGCCATCTCGAAAGTGATCGTCTGCTCACTATTTTTGTGTTGACAGCACGAATGGCACCACAAGTGTCCAGCGAGCGTTGTTGGATGTCCGTGTGTGACACCTGGAATTTAGCCAACACCTGCCACTAGAGGGATTGAATGGGCTCTCACAGGGCACACTCTGTCTTTCGGCCGCTGGTGTGTGTGCAATTGTAGTTGTAGCGACAGGTGTACGAGGTGTTGGAGGCGGCACCAATTTTTCACGATTGGCATGCAATTCCTCCTTTGTGCGCTAGTCAGCTTCAATCATGTTATATGTGAAGGGGCCCTATATAGATGAGTCATCAGGATTACAGTTCAGTAATCAGAAACAAAGGTTATCAAAAGCAACTGGGATCTAAGAATGTTAGAGAAGAGAGCAACAACTCTCAAAAAGAGGGTTATACAAGTGGGGCTACAAATATGATGAGTTCATGAATAACTCTGTTGAGGCAGGCTGGTTGACACACTCTTTGATCATCTTTCCAACAAAGACTTCCATTTTTTATTCTGTGTAAGACACTATATACCATTACGTTGTCTCAACACAATACCTTTTCCGGAACACACCTCCAGTCACTATAGCAACACCACTTGCCAGTTTGCATTTTGCCACTCAGTGAACCCATGAACCTCTAAGTATACAGCCATACTAAGATTATCTTGCTTGTTGCCGTAGGGCAGGGACTTCCTATGGGCCCCAACTCACTGCCCGATTGCCACTCTGCATATTGCCAAAATGCATCCCACTATTATATGAAGCCAAAAAAGATTAAAAGTATTCAAGTAGGGTCAAATTTACGTCATCACATGTTTACCTTGTTGGGCTGCCTGTTCATGTGCCCTTAATGGTCAGGGCCCCCTGTGGCGTCTGTATGGACATTTGGAAATTCAACAATCCAAAGTCACTTTTAAAACAAAGTCACTGTTTTGGGGGGGTCATACCATCAACAATCAGGTGTTTCACATTTGATAGTTGTGTAATATGAAAGATGTCCCTTTTAGCAAAAATTGTTGAAAAGTATATCAATCGAGCACCAGTTGTAGAAGAAAGAAGAACTTAAACTCCATGGGGTAGTTATTAACTGCTGATTATTTGTGATATGTTTATTACCCATTGGTGACTCTGTAAACTTCCACTGAAGATTCAACGTTGACCCTCAAAGGACAGAAACAACAGACTGAAGATTAAATGATGAAACCATGTCTGACCAATCATTCAACAGTCCATTAAAAAAGTGCTTTATTTAAACCCATGCATGTTCGCTGGTTCAGTTAATAATAAACAAGTGTTGATTCCACCTTGGCTAACCAGACATGCTTGCAATGTGTTTCTGTGTTGGACTAATATTATTTATGTTTCCTGAGGTTTGTTTTATTCTTTTGCTTGCTGTCTGTTTTGTAAAGTTTGACACACCATGTGAGATCCATGTGCAACATCAGCACAAAGGTGATGGTCTAATCAGGGTTAAGCGGTGGGGTTGAGACCAGAGGTTCTTCATTTTAAATCCCTGCCAGACCGGAAAATCACCAAGGCCCCTCGATCAAGGTCCTTAATCGCCAACTTGATGCTGGTGTGCAGTTAAGCGCCTTGCATGGCAGCACCCTGACCTTGGTGTGTGTGTTTGTATATATATATATATATATATATATATATATATATATATATATATATATAATATTTAATATGTTTATACTTTATCATGTTAGTCTCTGTTTGGTTCTGGTTATTGCTATATTTGTTTACAATTTAGTCACTGGTTTCATTCTTTAGCTTATCAATTAGTTTTGCAGTCATTCATTTATTCATGGTCTTCAGTAGTAGTTATGTATCCTCTGGTTTTCCTTTATTTTGGGTGTTATTGTCGGGATGTGTTCTATTAGTCTTGGGTTTTATTTTCTCTTATCATTTATTGTGTGTCAGTTATTCATTGATTTATTCAGTAGTCACCAGTTTTGTTTTCTGTTCATCACTTATTCTCTGTTTAACCAATAGTTCATTTTGCCATTTTATTGTATTCACTTTTCTGTACCAATCAGTATAGTTCCATTCTAGTTTTAGTTATAGTGACTAGTTTCTAGTCATTAGTTTTCTTGTTTTCCTCTTTTTGACTTGTTACGTTAGTTCTTAGGTTTGCCCCTTTTGTTTTGCTCACGTTAATTATTTGTTTGTCTTCAGCACTTCACATTTCTCACAGTTAGTTTTTTATGCCACTATGCCCTCTTGCTTTGCACCGCTTTGTTTTTCACTCCCGCACTCTCTTGCCTTTCTTCCCTCTTCTTGGATTCACAAAACCACACCTCTTTCCAGAACCTTCCATGCAACTGCTTCACCTCACCTTGATTAGTTTGCTCCTTATTTAAGCCCTCACAGTTCCACAGCTCTCTGCCTGATTGTTGACTTTCTTCACTCTCTCGCCTTTTAGTTCATGTCCTGTTTGTCTTAGTGTTTTCACCTTGCTTGTTTGCTCCGACCTCTGCCTTGCCTTAATCCTGAACTCAGTTTGTAGTGTGACTCTGCCTCTGTTTTTGTCTGCTATACTCCTCAACACTGGTCTTGTTAGGAGAGACGGCATCCATCCCACTTTGGATGGAGCAGCTCTCATTTCTAGAAATCTGGCCAATTTTCTTAAATCCTCCAAACCGTGACTATCCAGGGTTGGGACCAGGAAGCAGAGTTGTAGTCTTACACACCTCTCTGCAGCTTCTCTGCCCCTGCCATCCCCTCATTACCCCATCCCCGTAGAGACGGTGCCTGCTCCCAGACTACCAATAACCAGCAAAAATCTATTTAAGCATAAAAATTCAAAAAGAAAAAATAATATAGCACCTTCAACTGCACCACAGACTAAAACAGTTAAATGTGGTCTATTAAACATTAGGTCTCTCTCTTCTAAGTCCCTGTTGGTAAATGATATAATAATTGATCAACATATTGATTTATTCTGCCTAACAGAAACCTGGTTACAGCAGGATGAATATGTTAGTTTAAATGAGTCAACACCCCCGAGTCACACTAACTGTCAGAATGCTCGTAGCATGGGCCGGGGCGGAGGATTAGCAGCAATCTTCCATTCCAGCTTATTAATTAATCAAAAACCCAGACAGAGCTTTAATTCATTTGAAAGCTTGTCTCTTAGTCTTGTCCATCCAAATTGGAAGTCCCAAAAACCAGTTTTATTTGTTATTATCTATCGTCCACCTGTTCGTTACTGTGAGTTTCTCTGTGAATTTTCAGACCTTTTGTCTGACTTAGTGCTTAGCTCAGATAAGATAATTATAGTGGGCGATTTTAACATCCACACAGATGCTGAGAATGACAGCCTCAACACTGCATTTAATCTATTATTAGACTCTATTGGCTTTGCTCAAAAAGTAAATGAGTCCACCCACCACTTTAATCATATCTTAGATCTTGTTCTGACTTATGGTATGGAAATAGAAGACTTAACAGTATTCCCTGAAAACTCCCTTCTGTCTGATCATTTCTTAATAACATTTACATTTACTCTGATGGGCTACCCAGCAGTGGGGAATAAGTTTCATTACACTAGAAGTCTTTCAGAAAGCGCTGTAACTAGGTTTAAGGATATGATTCCTTCTTTATGTTCTCTAATGCCATATACCAACACAGTGCAGAGTAGCTACCTAAACTCTGTAAGGGAGATAGAGTATCCAACCATCATCCAACCTTCATCCAAACCATCAACATGTTTATTAGACCCCATTCCTACCAGGCTGCTCAAGGAAGCCCTACCATTATGTAATGCTTCGATCTTAAATATGATCAATCTATCTTTGTTAGTTGGCTATGTACCACAGGCTTTTAAGGTGGCAGTAATTAAACCATTACTTAAAAAGCCATCACTTGACCCAGCTATCTTAGCTAATTATAGGCCAATCTCCAACCTTCCTTTTCTCTCAAAAATTCTTGAAAGGGTAGTTGTAAAACAGCTAACTGATCATCTGCAGAGGAATGGTCTATTTGAAGAGTTTCAGTCAGGTTTTAGAATTCATCATAGTACAGAAACAGCATTAGTGAAGGTTACAAATGATCTTCTTATGGCCTCGGACAGTGGACTCATCTCTGTGCTTGTTCTGTTAGACCTCAGTGCTGCTTTTGATACTGTTGACCATAAAATTTTATTACAGAGATTAGAGCATGCCATAGGTATTAAAGGCACTGCGCTGCGGTGGTTTGAATCATATTTGTCTAATAGATTACAATTTGTTCATGTAAATGGGGAATCTTCTTCACAGATTAAGGTTAATTATGGAGTTCCACAAGGTTCTGTGCTAGGACCAATTTTATTCACTTTATACATGCTTCCCTTAGGCAGTATTATTAGACGGTATTGCTTAAATTTTCATTGTTACGCAGATGATACCCAGCTTTATCTATCCATGAAGCCAGAGGACACACACCAATTAGCTAAACTGCAGGATTGTCTTACAGACATAAAGACATGGATGACCTCTAATTTCCTGCTTTTAAACTCAGATAAAACTGAAGTTATTGTACTTGGCCCCACAAATCTTAGAAACATGGTGTCTAACCAGATCCTTACTCTGGATGGCATTACCCTGACCTCTAGTAATACTGTGAGAAATCTTGGAGTCATTTCTGATCAGGATATGTCATTCAAAGCGCATATTAAACAAATATGTAGGACTGCCTTTTTGCATTTACGCAATATCTCTAAAATCAGAAAGGTCTTGTCTCAGAGTGATGCTGAAAAACTAATTCATGCATTTATTTCCTCTAGGCTGGACTATTGTAATTCATTATTATCAGGTTGTCCTAAAAGTTCCCTAAAAAGCCTTCAGTTAATTCAAAATGCTGCAGCTAGAGTACTGACGGGGACTAGAAGGGGAGAGCATATCTCACCCATATTGGCCTCTCTTCATTGGCTTCCTGTTAATTCTAGAATAGAATTTAAAATTCTTCTTCTTACTTATAAGGTTTTGAATAATCAGGTCCCATCTTATCTTAGGGACCTCGTAGTACCATATCACCCCAATAGAGCGCTTCGCTCTCAGACTGCAGGCTTACTTGTAGTTCCTAGGGTTTGTAAGAGTAGAATGGGAGGCAGAGCCTTCAGCTTTCAGGCTCCTCTCCTGTGGAACCAGCTCCCAATTCAGATCAGGGAGACAGACACCCTCTCTACTTTTAAGATTAGGCTTAAAACTTTCCTTTTTGCTAAAGCTTATAGTTAGGGCTGGATCAGGTGACCCTGAACCATCCCTTAGTTATGCTGCTATAGACGTAGACTGCTGGGGGGTTCCCATGATGCACTGTTTCTTTCTCTTTTTGCTCTGTATGCACCACTCTGCATTTAATCATTAGTGATCGATCTCTGCTCCCCTCCACAGCATGTCTTTTTCCTGGTTCTCTCCCTCAGCCCCAACCAGTCCCAGCAGAAGACTGCCCCTCCCTGAGCCTGGTTCTGCTGGAGGTTTCTTCCTGTTAAAAGGGAGTTTTTCCTTCCCACTGTAGCCAAGTGCTTGCTCACAGGGGGTCGTTTTGACCGTTGGGGTTTTACATAATTATTGTATGGCCTTGCCTTACAATATAAAGCACCTTGGGGCAACTGTTTGTTGTGATTTGGCGCTATATAAAAAAAATTGATTGATTGATTGATATTATTGACCACCATTATTGATACCTCTGCCTTGTTATCTGACTACCTGTGTACCGAATCTACTGCCTGGTTACAAGATAAAACCTCTTTGTCATCACAGCTAGCCATGTCTGTGAGTCTGCATTGGTCTCCTACTGGTTCCGGTGTCAACCCATCATGAGTCCTGACAAGATTTGTTTTAACGCTAGAATAGAGTTGATCAGGTGCTATGTTAAAGTTGATTTCACACTATGATAGAATTGATTTAATGATATGACAGCATTGTTTTAACACTAGAAATGGGACAATTAGTCATAATAGTTGATCACAACTAGCTAACATCCAACTAGTCAACTATGTTTTTAATAGTCAACTAGTCAAAAGCCATTTATTAAGTTCATTTACAGTAACCCGTAAAAGAACAGACCTGCTGGAGCCGCCACCACTCCCTTCACTCAATGAAGAAAGTGTGTGAACCTTAGCAGGTGAATTAGTCAACAAAGTTGGGTAGGATTACTTTGAAAGAATACATGTGGATTACATGTATGTATGTACATACATTTGGATTACTTGTAATCTGATTACTTTTGGATTACATTTCAAAGTAGTCCTACCCAACCCTGTTAGTCAACTCAAACAGGTAGTTTATTAGACATAAACTACCTGTTTAAGTTTATTAGACATAAACTACCTGTTTGAGTTGACTAATGAATGAATGCAGGGATTGTCTTCATGCTAATGTTGTTTTTTGTATTTGTGATTTTATGCTTATATTTGTTCAAATAAATGTCACATTTGAGTTTCACCATGAAGATTTCAAATTGGCTTCACTCATTCAATGTCAAATTTAGTCGCCGACTAGTCAGCTAGTCGATGACAAATGGTACCTGACTAGTCGAATAATGATTTTCATGATTGTCCCAACCCTATTTATCACTGTGACCCTGGATTTAACCCTCAGGTGATTTAACACTGTGACCGAGTTCATTTAAGAGTGTGATAGAGAAAATGATTTGACACTAGGATTAGGGGTGTAACGATGCATGGTGAATCATAATAATTGTACCAAGAAGCCTATATTAAATGTTTTTTTTTTTTTTATTTGTATTGTGACACCATGAAATGTCAAATACTGCCCAGAAGAAATAACGACCACTTGCAAAAGAATCATTCATGATTTATAAAGAACAGAAAACATCAAGGATTACAATTTATATTTTGGGAACTGTTTCTTTAAAGTTAAAACATTCACCACAACTTACTTTCTACATAATTAGCGGGAACATTGACATATGTAGCTAGAGTACTGTTACACCTCTACCTGTGATAGAGTTGATTTAACACCAGACAGAGTTAATTTAACACTATTTGAAGTCCAGTTATTCACTATTTTACTAAAAAAAATTACAGTGTGCTGTGTTCACTCATATTTTCTTTCATAAAGATTTTTTTTAAATGTCAGAGGTGGTGCGCTCAGATATTGCTGACAAAGCAAAAATTGGACTAAGGTTGCAAAAAAGTGGATTGGCCCTTTAAAAAGTCAACTCAGGACCAAATCAGCATCTTTTTTGTGTGTGTGTGTGTGTGTGTGTGTGTGTGTGTGTGTGTGTGTGTGTGTGTGTGTGTGTGTGTGTGTGTGTGTGTGTGTGTGTGTGTGTGTGTGAGTGGGGTAGCGTATATAAGTCGGGAGTGGTCTGACTGGGAGCCAGTGTACCCTGTGTGGCTGAGTCCGCCCCTGGCAGGGAGTTCTGGTCCTGGGCTGCAGCGGAGCCCGTCGCAGTGCGAGCAGCCCACTCCTCTCTGCAGTATGCATGTTCGCCAGGAGATCCGCCAAGTTCTCACGTCCCAGCGCACTCCACCGGCCAGAGACCTTCTCCCCAGGAGCTGAGGACAGTCGTGTTGGATGTGGCAGGCGGAGCGGAGGCGGAAAGCCCGCAGTGACCGCAGGAATAGACTGTTCCAGGCTGCCGCGCTCCTCTGAACGTGGACAATCATGCATGTGCTCTTCTGGGGCTTGGGGTTCCTGCTATTCCCTGATTTTCTGAATGTAGTTGCATCTACAAGGAGATTGGTTTTGAATTCGAGCACAGGTAAAGTATTCGCTCTGACAGAAGCTTAGAGTTTGAATGCGTGCAGAATGAATGGGTTCAGGATTCAGATGAGCACATGACTGACTGCAGATGACCTCAAATACAGTTAAAAAAATACATCTAGATTGTTCTTAATGTGGGATTAACTATTTAATTACAATTTTATTCTTTCCCAGTCAAAGAGGAGATCGTCGTTTATGAGATCGTAACGCCGGTGCGGGTGAATGAAGCCGGTGACCACTTTCCACCGAGCGCGCACTTCAAGAGGAAAAGGCGAAGTTTGGACGAGAGCGCAGCCAATATCACGGATCACTGGGCCTCGCCAAATATCCACTACAGGATCTCTGCATTTGGACAGAACTACCGCTTTAATTTAACGCTGGATTCGGGATTTATCGCTCCCCTCTACACTGTGACGGTTCTGGGAGCACCCCGAGGAGAAAACATAACGGATTTTACAACCGATGGGGAGGAGGAGGAGGACACGGAGTTACGGCACTGCTTCTACACAGGGCATGTGAACGCACGCGTGGAACACGCCGCCGTAATCAGTTTGTGCTCCGGACTGGTGAGTTGTTTTTTTTTTTTCTTTTTTTTTTCCTCACCTTTGCGCGCTCCGTGCGTTTGCGTGGATCGTGCTTTAAAGAACGTCAAACTGTTACGTTTTAAGATTTTCCCATGACAGCGCATATCCTGTTGCAGGATTAAAAAAAAAATAACTAAACAAAATCTAAAAAACACAGTTCTGAAGTCTAACTGTCATTATCTGCGGCGCGCTCGGGTTTGTGCCGCTTCTGCGCTCTGTGTGACGTCTTTACGCACGCGGGTGGAGCGGGAGTAGGAGTGGTGCTGACGTCACCATAAAGCGTTCCCAGTCCCCTGAGTGCTGGAGTGGCGTAAACGTCTTTTCCGTGTCCGTGCAGGATAGTCACGTTCTGGCAAAAAAGATTTGTTCGTAAATTACGTCAGAATGACTTTGACTGATCATTGCAACTGACATTTATACACACAATTTTTAGGGCGTGTATTTATGATCATGCTGCCTTTAACTATTCTTAAATAACCTGAGATGACTTTTGATTTGCAGCTTCGCAGGTGATGCTGTGATCGTTCCTGAATCAATGGATATTCTGAAGCATTGATATACTGAGTGAGGACTTGGAGTGTGTTTAAGACTAAGATCCAGGCTTTCAGTGCTTCTTGTGTGTTGAACTTCTTGTGTGTTGAAGAGTTGAACTTGCAGAGACATTGACTTATCTTGGTAGTGACATACAGTCCTGTGTCTGGGTTCTCAGATTGTGAGATTGTTATTGCCTTATGGAGTCATGAGGTCGCTGGACAGAGGTATTTTCCCATACCAGCATCTCCACAGGAGAACAACAGTCCAAGTCTTTGGGGTCCTGGTGCCTCCTGTCTGACTGTAGGGTTGTGAGACTTGAGCCCCGGTTACACGGCACTAACGAACTACAACGAAGCCCAAACAAAACAAGAAATCTGGACTTTCGCTGCTTCATTCCTGCAGCTAGCACTTCATCAGAAATTTGAAACTGTTGAATAATTTGAATACCGATGACAACCTCAATTTGTCTGTATTTCGTTTTGATTTCTTCCTTGACCGTTTTTTTATCGTTTGCTTAGTTTTTATAATGTTAGCATTTCATTTGACTTTTATCCAACTACGTTCAACCTCCCAAGTCCGACGTATTGAAGGAACGCCATGATATCTGAACGAATCAATAACTAAAGCTTCTATGAGCTGAATGAAACATCCTTGTATTGCTAATGAATCATTCATTTTTGCTACGAAAAAGCAACGTTTTCATACAGAAACAACAGGGTTAAGAACGTTTTATCAACTACTTTAACTATTTACGCACGTTCCAGCCGTTTGTGGCTGGCCTGCGTGTGTGAGTCTTCGGGAGTAGCCTTCGTCTGACACGGACAGTTCCCCATGGCTGATGCCATGGACTCGTCACAGGTACTCATCAGGACAAGTACTATCACAGATACAGTGTGCAACAAGGTACAGACACAATGCGAAAACTCAGAATGTGAAGACAAGCAAAACTTGTTGTTGTGAAGACAAACAAAATTCTGCACTTGCAAGTACTGCAGACATAAGGGCAAAGCTGGCTGCACTCCGTTTTATACCCACTTTCAGTCACATCATCGTGAATGTTTCATTTTGATTTTGTTTAAAGCGTTGAGCAGGGGTGTCAAAAAGGGGAGAATAAGGATAAAGATTTAAGGGGCCATGATTGACAGGGGCCCATAGAGGCTCCTAATACAATTATAATACTGACAAAATAATATGGGGATGGCTCAGTAAGATTTCTTTTCATGGGGCCCAAAATCCTCGAGGTTGATGTTTTTCTTTCTTTAGTTTCAGTTTTGTTTCATTCCTTTATTTGCTCTCGATTTGCAGAGTTTTTGGTGATGGGGGAATGTGCAGGATCGTTCATCCACCTTTTCTTTGTGACTTTTTGACTTTTTATCCGTCGTCCAGATATCGCTGTGTGCCTTTGTGACCGGGGCATTGGACACTCATGCTGACCTAAGGTGATGACTGGATGTCTTTCGAACTAGGTCTGTTCAGAGGATCTGTGTTTACTGATGGAATGACTTTGTGTCAAACCAACAGTAGAGACTGAGATAAGAAGCAGCACTTGCACTGTGAGAGAACATTAGCTTTGACGTTTTGGCCATGTGTTGCATTTTTGCTGTGTATGAACCAGCACATAGGTACCTCAGTGTTGAGGACCCTAGTGGGTGGAGAAGGCCAGTGGAGAAGCCCACGCATCACCTGGCTGCAGCAGATAGATGGTTACTGTCAAGAGGTGGGAATGGACTGTTTGTCTGCCTGGGTGGTTGCCATCCAGGACCCAAGACAGTTCTGTGGTACATCTGCCCAGACTTGACTTAACTTCCCAGGCAATTCAAAGTCTTCAGGGGCACATAAGCAGCACTCTTCATCTTTTGGCCTGTGGTTGAAGCATCTCCAAAGAAACTGCTGCCAAAGTGTCCACATGTGGCACAATTTACTGTTTTTCACATGGTAATTTTACGGTGCTATGTTTTATCAAACCAGCTTGTGCCAATATTGTTTTTTCATATGCATCCCGGCCAATCATCAACAAGCAGCTTTTGCTTAACTTCACATGTGTACTATTATCTTGAGCATCTCAGACTTCTAAGTTGACATGAAATGTGCCATCTTGGATAAATTAAGTCAGCTTTCAAAATACTTGGCAGGAGAGCAAAAGTATGAAGTCTCACAATTTGCCTGATTGACATCACAGCTTTTATTTCCACCATTTCTGGGGTCAGTTATATATGCATGCAAATTCTCCTATTTAAACATGCAGTTGTGCTTTCGGTCCAGACCACCAGATTTTAACATGGTTTATTTTAGTTAATGGATAGAAAATTAGCTGCATTTTAGCATTATATGTTTTTCTATTTAGCAACTCAGGGTGAGTGCATAGCAGTGGCGTGCTGGCTCAGTGATTAAAGCTACAGTGTGTAGGATTTAGGGGCGTGTATTAGCTGAAATGGGATTTGGATTTGGATTAGGTTTGGTCGTACAGTGTGTGTGTGGTGTGCAGCCACACGGTAAAGACAACATAAAAACAGATTTCACACACGAACATTCCCAGGTCAGATGGGAACTTCTCAAGATTAAACATGACTTCAGAGTAAACAAACATGGTGGACGAGGAAGACGCAATGGAGATAGTCTGTGGGCTCTTTCTAATGGAGAAATAAACAATACAAAAAGAAAAGGCATTGTTTAAAGGCGTGGCGACAGTATGACCACTGGACTTTCTTGTGCGCCGTAACAGCCGTTTTGATTTTAGATTCTGCTATGTGCATCTGTCACCTCGCTTTCTGATTGGCTGCATGTCACATTCAGCAGGCTGTGTGCTCATTTATGGTTGGGGGACACCACACACAGTGCGATATCGGGCCAAGACAATCCAGGATGTTGAATATCCACAATTTGCGGTCTGAGGCTTAAGGCTGTAAACCCCTCACTACACACTTTATACACTTTTCTCAAACAGGCATTAACATTTTCTCACTTTTCTCTCCTGTGTAAATACTCAATGTTCAAACCTTAGTAGAAAAAAAATAGAACGTTTTCCTATAAATAATTATGATGGCTTTTAGAACTAACGAATTTAATTTTAACGATCAACCTACGAGGTTGGACACGTAAGAAATTATTAATAGTGACTCACCAGTATTTCACAGTTCCTCTGACCGCGCCTCTTCGTCGTGGCGCTGCTCCACTGTCTGGATTGGCTGATTACTTGGGTGGTATGAAAAATATTACCCGTCCGCGAAAAGGGTGTATTGCTATTTATTCTTTAGTGTTTTTTTCCAATCATATTGGCGTATCATTTATAGGTATATGATAAGTTCTTATATCTCAAAAACGTGATATGATTGGCAAAAACTCATAACACCAGCTTCGGATTCAGCGCCCCAAAACTCCGTTGAAAAACTCCATGCAAAAAAAAAATCGTGTTGACCAGTGTAATTATTGATGGTTGGAAATGTTTATTGCTAATTTATTTGATTAAATTGGTGATCATGAGGGTTTTTGTGTGTGTGTATGCTTTAGGTCAGGGGTGGCCAAGTTCGGTCCTGGAGAGCCACCTTCCTGACACTCTTAGTTGTCTCCCTGCTCCAACACACCTGAATCCAATGAAAGGCTCATTAAAAGTCTGCTAACGAGTCTTTCATTGGATTCAGGTGTGTTGGAGCAGGGAGACAACTAAGAGTGTCAGGAAGGTGGCTCTCCAGGACCGAACTTGGCCACCCCTGCTTTAGGTTTTTTAGCATCTTTATTAAAGTCCTATACAATAAAGTGCTATACAAGTAAAATTATTATTATGATCATTTTGGACAGACTGTCAAACATGTCAGTCTCGGGTGTGGTACTCTGAGTGGCTCTTGTATTCTGTAAATTAAATTTCTGTGCAACATATTTCAATGTCAAAATGAAACATGTTTCCTGCCATACCAAGCAATACAGTCATTTGATGGCTGAACATTAACTGCTGTGTTTTTTTTTTTTTTTTTTCTGATATCCAGCTTGGCACTTTCAGGTCTCCAGATGGGGAATATTTTGTGGAACCCCTTCACAGCTACCAAGGAGAACACTATGAAGAGGAACACACTAAACCTCATATTGTATACAAAAAGGCTGCACCCAAGAAACAGACATCCTCAGCTTGTGATACTTCAGGTACAGTCCATTTATATCTTGGATGAATTGATATATGTGTGTGCGCATGCTCATACACATGTGCTTACAAACAAAAATAAGCATAGTGTACACATATTCAGAGCTTGCCATTATAGATTGGCGTTTGATTCCAGGTGTGTGCTTTAGCGTACCTGTCTGTTCTTGGACAAGATACTTATTCTGCAGCGTCCCAATAAACTCATAGCCACAGACTTTCATTCGCTTCATGCTATCTGGAGATAAGCATCTGGCCTGTATAGAACTTGTACCCCCATCACACATATGCCGATTCAGGCTGAATGGCATCAGCATGACGCATCTGACCATAATCAGGAAGTATTGAGGCGCGGTCTGAAGACCTATGGATGACAGTCTATAAGCAGTCTACATATTTGGTCCCATTCACTCAGCTGTCCTGAGTGTGTTGCACAGGTTCAAAACACTATTCGTGCCATCGAGATGGGCGCACATCTGACGGTGGTCTCTGTGCAGTTTTTTGTGTCATCTGATCACAGTCTACATATTCTGACAGCATCGAAACAGCATCTGAAACGATCAGATTGCGGTTGATTGAGTTCTGAGATTGATTGGTCACAACAAAGCCTGTCGGCATGTTGTGCCGCGGATGTCCACCTCCACTGGACCCCGGCCCGGGAGAACAAAGGAAATGTTGATATGCAGTAACATATATGTGGCACACATTTATCATGTACAGTGAATATGAACAGTCCACAATCAAACTGAAAGCACCGTGTGCCACTGCACCTCTTCGTGGCCTCATGCGCAGTAATGCATCATAGCACACATCAAGCACGTAGCTAAATGGATCTCACTGCTGTAATATACATATTATTAGGCCTACTTGATCATCATCTAAACTCTGTAGGAGGTGTGATGTTAATTATTAATTAAATATAAAAATTAAATATAAAAATTAAATATAATTATTAAATATGAAACTCACCTTCAGCATGGAGCCACGATCGTTTCACAGGGCAGAGCGCACAGGAACCAAACCACAGCCTGTGGTGAAAAGCCTCTCACCCGGCTGCTGTGTGCTGCAAATAACCATGGCAAAAATTCAATTCCATGTGATAATCCAACTGACATCACGGTGTACAGAGTTGCAGTGTGCTCCTGAAGTAAGCAAAAAAGAAATGAATGTTTGGTGGAAAGGCTGCATCTGATGCATGGTGTGACTGCTTGGTCCACTGCCACCAAACTTTCAGCAAGGGTGTCCAGTGGCATGCGCACACGCTTAGTGGCTCATCCAGAGCCATGAACACACAGACACACAGCTGAGTGATCATTTCAGCCCCATGCATGTGCGCGGGGTGCACGTGCGTCCCGCACACACACACTCGCACACATGTGAGCGTGAGAGACACAGCGCTGCCTCCCACTCCGTCATGTGTTTGCTATCAAGACGTTTGGACATTGGGCAGTTTTCAGCGCCTTTTATGCCTGTCTGACAGCAGTCTGTGTCATCATGTGCTTTGGATGCCATCATGTAGGTGTGGACGAGGTAGTCTGGCTGTGTTATGACACTGCTGACCATGCCTCTTTCCCTTTGTCACTGCGTCCAATGATGGTAATATTTGCTGTTTTGACCTGGTTCCTGCACATTCTTGCTATGTGTGATGGGGGCTTTACTAATAATTCCACAATATAAAAGCTGGGATGGTATGGAAAATGTATGGGGGGAAAAATCAGTTATGTTTACATTTACTTAGACTTTCATTTAATTCCATAGAGTATGAACCAAAGACATTTCACATTTTGGGTGGGTAACTTCATTTAATTTGTTAATATATGTTCATCCCTGTATTCAAGGCCTGCAACACATTGTAAAAGAGTTAGGATGCTAAAGCATTTACCACTTTGAAATGTTGTCATTCCTTGTCACAATATTTAAAATTTTGGTATTGAGGATACCAAGCAGTGAGGCTTTTCAGATGTTATTGTCTTATTCTTAAGACAATAAGAAGAAGGCGCCTTAACATGTCTTAAGGCGCCTTCACATTAGAGGTCAAATGGGAATCCTACCCCCAATCGGGGGGTGTCAAGGTGCATTGAAACGCGTCGGACAGCAGTCTGAGAGCAGTCGGCACAGTTATGCAGCCAGAGCATATGTACACAACATTCAAGATGCGTCATAGGTGGAAAACATATCGACTGGCAGTCTAAGTTCAGTCTGTCCACAATGTGACTACAGTCGTAATATTCATACGGCATGAAAACAGCATTTGAAGAATTCTGATAGCGTTTGAGGAGCAGTTCAAAATGTTCGGACATGTCGAATCCTGGCCAAATGTCCTGCTTGTGCTTGAACACACCTGCCCGTCACACTAGAGCCAGAATGGGGCACACACAAAACCTCCAACAGCAGTCTGAGAACAATTCAAACAGGCGGGCACAATCGCGCGGCCAGCCCGACTGTAGTGCACATGCCCACCAATGTTGAGGTGCGTTCCGAGTGGTGAAAGCTGATACTGCGGTTGGAGTGCAGTGTGACCACAGCCCAGACTGGGTTCAAGGGATAGTCGCCATGGTCAGGCACGTCAGATCCTGCCAGCATGTCCAGATTGTGCTACGGATGTGCACCTCCACCAGATCCTGTTCAGGAAGCGCAAAGGACATGTTGTCATGTAAAATGTCCGTGGCACACATTCATCTTGTGAACTGGATGTGGACAACATGCTATGAAACTGATAGCAGTGCAGCACGCACATCTGACCATGCTGTTATACCCATAACAATCCTAATAGTCCAGATACATCATCATACCCTCCCATGAGTTCACTGTATATGAAACATTATGAACATCATAGCTGTAACAAGACATGCAGGTGCGCTGTGCTGTTGGCTCCACAGCCAGTCACTGTGTTCCAGCAGCTCTGTGCAGCACACCACAGCACTGCTGACCACTGTGACAGCGCAACTCACAGCTTTGAAACACATAACGTCACATGTACACCATCCACCTCTGTACAAGCCACGAAGATGCACCTGTGTCGGCAAGACATGGAAAAAAATAAAACTCACCTTTGGAACACCACCAGATGCGTCTCATCGTGCACAGTGAAAACCAGCCAGGCTGCGCCATGTGAAAAATATCTGTGCACCATTGCCCTTTATGCACTGAAATTCCCTCAGATTCCTTGAATCATTTAATGATATTATGCATGGAAGGTGGGGGGTGGCATGGTGGCCAAGTGGTTGCAGTTGCTTCCGAAATAAAAGGTTCCTGGTTCAAGTCCACCCATAGTAATGACAACATGACACTTAACTAAACTGACTAAACCAATTAAACTATAAAAACACAATAAATCAATAACACTAAGAACACTGTTAAACTACCATGAACCACAATAACATTTAAAACCTCAAAACCCCAAACTCCCATAGTGCACTACAACATATTGTCCATTGTTTACTAGCTAAAATTGCTAATTTCTCCAAAAAAATTTAGTCCTATCAACTTTGTCTTAGCAGTGTTTCTCCTTGGCCCAAACACATACGCATACCATGTCAGCTCTCCCCAGTTTCTGCATGATCAAAGCCATATCATATATCCCCTCCACAGCATGTCTTTTTCCTGGTTCTCTCCCTCAGCCCCAACCAGTCCCAGCAGAAGACTGCCCCTCCCTGAGCCTGGTTCTGCTGGAGGTTTCTTCCTGTTAAAAGGGAGTTTTTCCTTCCCACTGTAGCCAAGTGCTTGCTCACAGGGGGTCGTTTTGACCGTTGGGGTTTTACATAATTATTGTATGGCCTTGCCTTACAATATAAAGCGCCTTGGGGCAACTGTTTGTTGTGATTTGAAAAAAATTGATTGATTGATTGATTGATATGCACACATGCACGCACGCACACAGAGACCACTTGGCTTTTATAATAAATATATATATATATATATATATATATATATATATATATATATATATACACACACACACACACACACACACACACACACACACACACACACAAATTATATGGCGAATGGGCAGGAGCGGTCTTGGACCAGGAACCTTCTGTACTGGAATCAAGCGCACAATCCTCCTCAACTGAAAGAAAACTGAATGGTTCCTGAGGTTTTTACACTATTTCAGCGATTGTGGTGTAGCATGACATGACTCATTGGATGAACCCAATTCAATTATGAGCAGGATTTCCATCTAATAAATATCTGTAGACCCAACTCAAAAAAAGTACATCCATGCAAGATAATTTAATTTAATTGGGAAAACATATATTTATTAGATGGAAATCCTGCTCATAACTGAATTGAGTTTATCCAATGAGTCAGCTTTCTGAGGGCAACTATCCCACCTTGGCTATGTGTATTATACAAGAGATCAAAAACAATATTAAAAATGATGGTGTGTTATGATGGGAAAATACAATGAATAGTAGCCTGTAAGATCATATTTTTTTTATGTATTTAATCAAAGCTTGTGGTGCTGTGGTATCATATCAGCACTCATTCATATGTACTGTATTTTTCCCCACCAGTTGTGTTCTTGTTGAAGTGTTGTGATTGAATTAAACACAGAGTGTGGTGTGAACTTCACTCAGCACACATCTCATGTTACAGTCTGCACAGCGCCGCTCCCTGCAGCGACGGCACAGTAGCAAGGAAGCTTTCCATCGCTCACACAGGAAGAATCATTTGGAAGTTCACTCTCGTGTCCATGTCAGATTACTCCCTAAACTTCCTGTTGACTCTTGCACGTCCTGTGCATCTTTTGATAAGAAAGTTGGGTAGACCCACTGCCATGAACATGCAATGCAGTACGTGTTGAAGCAAAGTGATACCACCATGAAACAAATTCAAATGAAGAAAAATACACCCGGTTTGAATTTTTTTCTTCCTATACTTATTTTTTCCTTAGCCAGAGTATACACAGGTACTGTGTGTGGTGTGCAGAGCAGGGGCAGAGTCTCTGACTGTTTCCTCTTAAATACTGACATCTTTCAGGGATGTGTTCTGGTTCCTTCAGAGTTCAGTTCTTGCATGGACTGGGTGTTGTATAGGGTTTTGGAAACAAGCAGCTTCGGTGCTTTTGTTGTTGAGGAAACGTTTACTGACCATGACTTTGTGGACAAGGTTGTGATCTATGCAAAATCAATAGATAGGTTGATTGTAGACTTCTCATTGAGGAATTCAGGTGTCTCAATTTGTGATTGTCCGGATCAAGACAAATATCCAGGCTTTCGATGACTTCCTGGACTCGGCCCTCAGAAGTGTATCTGTATGCAGTGAAAGTGTCAAACTTATAGAGACATTAATTTCTGGCGGCAGTGACATTCACATCTCTAGGTCCTTGACTTTTGAGACTGAGAGATATCTGGGAAGAGCTTATGGAGGCATTGGACAGAGGCAATTGGTGTTGCCATTATCTTTGTAGGAGAACGAAGGTCCAAGTCTTTAAGGTCCTGGTGCTACCTGTCTTACTGTATGGTTGTGAGACTTGGATGATAACCAGTGACCTAATGTGATGACTAGATGTCTTTGGTACTAGAGCTTTTCAAAGGATGCTTCGGGACCACTGGAATGACAGTGTCAAACCTCTGGTTACTTAGGAAGCCTAAGATGAGGAGTGTCACTTGCATCATGAGAGAACGTTTTCTATAACTGCTTCAACATTTTGGCCATGTGGCCCATTTCCCTGTGTATAATCCAGCACACAGTGGCTTCAGTGTTGAGGACTTCAGCGGTTGGAGAAGGCCAAGGGGGTGCCCACATTTCACCTGGCTGCAGCCTATACATCTGTAGATACCACTTTTGAGAGCTTGGGGATGGACCAGTTGTCTGCATGGGTGGTTGCCATTGCAGGACCCAAGGCAGTTCTGTAGTGTGGTGGATGTGACGACACATGACACCAGAGCATGCTTTCAGATGTGACCTGACCTGTATTTTTCCCCCTCTATCTGCTGGATACGTTTCTGCAGAGGTTTGCCTGCGCTGTGTTTGTCAGTATATGTGTGTGTGCACGTGGAATTGTATATTTTGGACCCATTTCTCATATCATGGCCAAAGGGAAGACATTTGACCCATTTTTGGCAAAGACTGATTCATCAGAGTTTCAGTGTTTGTTTCTTTGATGTAAAGCCGTGACTGTAGCCATAAATCACGGCGGTCCACTTATATGCTGCGATCTACACCAGCGCTGCTGTTGTATTGCTGACGGTCCAGAAATGTGCTGAGAAACAAAAAGATTAAAACATGCAACTATTGCCATGTGGTGATTAACATGGTAAGTTTCCCCTCTGTGTTGAGTTGTTGTGCTGCCGCTCAGTCACTCTTTTGGTGTGTGCGCTGCAGTTTTTGCTCCACTGTTTTGTGGCGGGGAGCCAGGTTTACCTAGTATGAACTCTTTGCCCTCCTGTCTTCCCTCTTCTGAGAGAGCAGCAGAGTCACTGCAGACTGTGCTCATATGCTCACTTGCTCTTTGAGCAACCCCCCCACCCCCCACACACATACACACATTAAAAAAGAGCGACACCACATTTTAGCAATACCCATTTCTAGACGACAGACTCACTTCTTGCATCGCCACGGTTGTAGCGTGATTGGGAACACATCTACATGACCATTGTCCCTAACTTGTCTGTTTTTCTCCATGTCTGTCTGTCCAGGACACCAACATAGACATAAGAGGCACAAGCTGAGGAGGCCAGCAGCAGAGGTGACCGCCATGTCCAGTGAGGCCACGACATTCACTGCAGGCATATTCAGCCATTTGGAGTCGCTGACTGCCGGGCTGTTTAGCAATGCCTTGCTCAGATCAAAGAGCAGCAGCGTTAGACCATCAAATGACAGCAGCGATGGCTCAGGACCTCACAGGAGATCAAAGCGCTTCCTCTCCTACCCGCGTTTTGTCGAAGCCATGCTGGTGGCCGACAGGAAAATGGCGGAGCATCACGGCAGCAACCTACAGCACTACATACTCACATTAATGTCTATCGTAAGTTCTGTTCTGTCAAAGTCTGTCACTGATATTGCTTGCATAAACTGGTCTGCTAGGAAATGTTGCTGGCTGGGAGATGTGTATAATGTTGACACAGTAGCGGTGTACCTCCATAAACATTGGGGATGTGCATCTCTCCCATATGAAATGATACAATGGGTATCTAGATACATGGGTAAATGGTAAATGGTGCATTTATATAGCGCTTTTCCATCTGCATCAGACGCTCAAAGCGCTTTACAATAATGCCTCACATTCACCCCGATGTCAGGGTGCTGCCATACAAGGTGCTCACTACACACCAGGAGCAATAGGGGATTAAGGACCTTGCCCAAGGGCCCTTAGTGATTTTCCAGTCAGGCGGGGATTTGAACCGAGGATCTTCTGGTCTCAAGCCAAACACCTTAACCACTAGACCATCACCTCCCCCACGGGCCACGATACATGTCAAGAACAATACTTTTCATTATGGAACAATTCAGTTCAGTCCTATTCATTGAAATTCAATACATTCAGTACTGTTATTCCAATACAATTATTTGTTTAATTTACGCCTTCATTTTCCATGATTAAGTAGAACAAGCCAAAAGGAGCATTACTTATCATCAAATAAATATTTCATGAAAAACAAGAGAAGTTCCTCAGGGTTTTGCTAATGTGTACATTGGCACTGCTTCTGCTTGCCATCTGTTCACCATTGGGGGCAGCACCACATAGAGTAGCAGAAAGTGCAGCATACAAAAAGCCCAGAAGAAGAAATCAGCTGTTGTTAGCATAGCATAACTAACATAGTGTAACTTTCTCTTAACATGACCATATTCACAAATTGTAAACCAAACATGAAATTCAAATTGGTACATTTATGCGTTATACCAACTACCATTAATCAGACATGGTGAATTTGTTTGTACTTCACAGGCAAATAATGCTCCTGTAACCATTTTCACAAGAGCCTCGTAGCAACCTCTGTGCTTTTACAAGAGCTTGAACATGAGGAATTAGGAGCGAAACAAGCTTAACAACTGATTCAAACTTTAAAATGGAGCCATCGACCACTTAATAGTACATTTAGATCCATTCAGTGATACATGTATCAGTGTAGTTGTATTTATTACTTTAAAGTTGATTTGCTGTTCATATTGGTTAATTATGAGGAGGACGGTTTCCAGTTTGGTGGGCTCAGGGTCTCACCACTGCTTTTTGCAGATGATGTGGTCCTATTGGCTTCATTGGCCGGTGACCTCCAACACTCACTGGATCGGTTCGCAGCCGAGTGTGAAGTGGCTGGGATGAGGATCAGCACCTCTAAATCCGAGGCCACGGTTCTCAGCAAGAAACCGATGGATTGCCTACTCCGGGTAGGGAATACAGCCTTGCCCCAAGTGAAGGCGTTCAAGTACCTCGGGGTCTTGTTCACAAGTGAGTGGATGATGGAGCGTGAGATTGGCCGGAGAATCGGCGCAGCAGGGGTGGTATTGCATTCGCTCTGCTGTACTGTTGTGATGAAAAGGGAGCTGAGCCAAAACGCGAAGCTCTTGATCTACTGGTCAATCTTTGTTCCTACTCTCACCTATGGTCATGAGGGTTGGGTCATGACCGAAAGAACTAGATTGCGGGTAAAAGTGGCTCAAATGGGCTTCCTCAGGAGGGTGGCTGGTGTCTCCCTTAGAGATAAGGTGAGAAGTTCGGTCATCCATGGGGAGCTCGGAGTAGAGTCGCTGCTCCTTGCATTGTAAGGAGCCAGCTGAGGTGGTTCGGGCATCTGGTAAGGATGCCTCCTGGGTGCCTTCCTAGGGAGGTGTTCCAGGCATGTCCATCTGGGAGGAAACCCCAGGGAAGACCCAGGACTAGGTGGAGAGATTATATCTCCACACTGGCCTTGGAACGCCTCAGGATCCCCCAGTCAGAGGTGGTCAATGTGGCACGGGAAAGGGAAGTCTGGGGTCCCCTGCTGGAGCTGTTGCCCCCGTGACCCGAACCCAGAAAAGCGGTTGAAGATGAGTGAGAGTGAGTGAGTGATGAGTAATTACTAATACTAATTTTAGAGTTGTGCAGTTTCAAAAGCATTTATTCCAACTGTTTTGATAACTAACTGCATTTTGTTGTTGTTTTAGTAGTTGATGGCTATTCTATGATGTTTTGCTGCATAAAAAGTTGTTGACAGTGAGTATTCATCAAAATGAAAAAAAAAATTGACATTGTAGTATCAACAAATAACTGGAGAGGAAAGGTTTATCTCACAAGGACAATCATTTAGATATGGTTGCTGCACAAGGTGATGACCCTGTAGCTTTATCAACAATGCAAAATCAGGCAACTAACTTTAAGAGTGGCGGAGAAGGCCCTGAGGTTGACCCAAGGCCTGCACAACCTTAAACTGCCACCACAAGGAAAACATTGATCATGTTTGCCATATAGTGATGTACGATATGGAGATGACTACCTATCAGCTAGCCAATGTGCGTCAAATGTCTGATTAAACGTGGACCAAGCCTGTTATGTCAAGGGAGAACCGATAGCATTTTTAAGTGGATCTAATGAGCATGATTGAACCTATGGTGTGGTTGCTTGGTTCATATTTTGTATGCATTGAGCAAACATGTCCTCACAATCAGAACAATCAAATTTATTGCCAAGTAAGTTCTCACCTACAAGGAAATTTGATCTGGTGTCATTGGTGCATAAACAACAATAAAGAAATGTAAACAAAGACGTAAAGGAGTCAAATGCCACAACTTGTAAGTTGGTCAATGCTGTTGTTGCTGTGTGTGACTGTTCCAAGTGGTTGACCATCTGCCATTGGTTCTTGACTTGGTCCAATTTGTCTTCCACCTGTTTCAAAATATGAAAAAAACATTTGCCTGGGTAGAAATATTGGCATAATTATTGCATAAGAATGAAAGATTATCTGCCATGGAAATCCAAGCAACACAGCACCTTGAGAAAAAGTATGTAGACTCCATAGGGAAGTATTTTGTAAAATAGTCCACATGTGGTCTCATCTGACAATGGGATCATGGTTTGTGAAAGAATTTTTCAGATGACTACCAGAGCTGTGTTTTCATCTACAGTAGCCTAAATTGAATCAGCCTATAAAGGAGGGTTGTGGAAATGAAAGAGGCAGCTTCTCAAGGAAGAAAGATGGGGCAATTTGAGGTGCAACCTGTCTGACTGATAAGAAATAGAGTTCAAAGCAAACTCGAAAAATGTTTTACTCGACTCATTGAAGTCATTTTGTTGCTTTGACTGAGTTACATCCTGTCAGTGTAATGCATTGAGTTTTCATCAGTGCAACTTGACACTTTACATTAATAATTCAAACTCAGTAAAAGCAACATGATTTCACTGAATCAAGTGGCCTCAACAAATCCTTGTTTACATTGAAATTTCTGCCTTGTTTTGTTCTTTAATGTTTTCTATAACTGTAGTTTCCTCTTGAATTACCTTGACTAAAGAGTATAATCCCATTAACATTTGCTTGTTACAGCCACGTGCAGCAGAGTATTCAGAAGTATTGTTTTGATCCAATTTGCAACAAACTTTACAGAATGATTGACTGTCCACCAAGGAACCAAGGACAAAGTGATTTGATTGCAAGAAAAATAGGTTAAAAAGTCAAGGTCATCATTTTGGTCCAGTGCTGATACTGCATATACATCGTTGCCTCCACTTGACTGCCAATTCATCTTGTTACTTTGAGGTGTGTCCATGTAAAGTGTCAAATGTCCCTGTTAAAAGTCTATGTGTTATACTGACATAATGTAACTCAGTCAAAGCTACAAGGTGACTTGACACAGTCAAATGGAGTCAAAAAAGTCTTTGTCACAGTGTAATTAAAGGGACTCCCTCTGCTGAATCACCTCTAAATTATTTACACATTATTTACTTTGTGTGTTTTTAGGAATCCGCTAGCTTAGCGCAGCTACTAGCTCTTAGCCGGTTTAGCATGGCGGCTTCTTCTGTCTCTCCTGCACTTTTCTGCTCTGGGTGTGAAATGTTTAGTTATTCCTCGGCCTCCTTTAGCAGTAATGGTACTTGTAATAAGTGTAGCTTATTCGTATCTTTGGAGGCCAGGCTGGGCGAATTGGAGACTCGGCTCCGCACCGTGGAAAATTCTACAGCTAGCCAGGCCCCTGTAGTCGGTGCGGACCAAGGTAGCTTAGCCGCCGTTAGTTTCCCTCTGGCAGATCCCGAGCAGCCGGGAAAGCAGGCCGACTGGGTGACTGTGAGGAGGAAGCGTAGTTCTAAACAGAAGCCCCGTGTACACCGCCAACCCGTTCACATTTCTAACCGTTTTTCCCCACTCGGCGACACACCCGCCGAGGATCAAACTCTGGTTATTGGCGACTCTGTTTTGAGAAATGTGAAGTTAGCGACACCAGCAACCATAGTCAATTGTCTTCCGGGGGCCAGAGCAGGCGACATTGAAGGAAATTTGAAGCTGCTGGCTAAGGCTAAGCGTAAATTTGGTAAGATTGTAATTCACGTCGGCAGTAATGACACCCGGTTACGCCAATCGGAGGTCACTAAAATTAACATTGAATCGGTGTGTAACTTTGCAAAAACAATGTCGGACTCTGTAGTTTTCTCTGGGCCTGTCCCCAATCGGACCGGGAGTGACATGTTTAGCCGCATGTTCTCCTTGAATTGCTGGCTGTCTGAGTGGTGTCCAAAAAATGAGGTGGGCTTCATAGATAATTGGCAAAGCTTCTGGGGAAAACCTGGTCTTGTTAGGAGAGTCGGCATCCATCCCACTTTGGATGGAGCAGCTCTCATTTCTAGAAATCTGGCCAATTTTCTTAAATCCTCTAAACCGTGACTATCCAGGGTTGGGACCAGGAAGCAGAGTTGTAGTCTTACACACCTCTCTGCAGCTTCTCTCCCCCTGCCATCCCCTCATTACCCCATCCCCGTAGAGACGGTGCCTGCTCCCAGACCATTTTTAAGCATAAAAATTCAAAAAGAAAAATAATATAGCATCTTCAACTGCACCACAGACTAAAACAGTTAAATGTGTTCTATTAAACATTAGGTCTCTCTCTTCTAAGTCCCTGTTAGTAAATGATATAATAATTGATCAACATATTGATTTATTCTGCCTTACAGAAACCTGGTTACAGCAGGATGAATATGTTAGTTTAAATGAGTCAACACCCCCGAGTCACACTAACTGCCAGAACGCTCGTAGCACGGGCCGAGGCGGAGGATTAGCAGCAATCTTCCATTCCAGCTTATTAATTAATCAAAAACCCAGACAGAGCTTTAATTCATTTGAAAGCTTGACTCTTAGTCTTGTCCATCCAAATTGGAAGTCCCAAAAACCAGTTTTATTTGTTGTTATCTATCGTCCTCCTGGTTGTTACTGTGAGTTTCTCTGTGAATTTTCAGAACTTTTGTCTGACTTAGTGCTTAGCTCAGATAAGATAATTATAGTGGGCGATTTTAACATCCACACAGATGCTGAGAATGACAGCCTCAACACTGCATTTAATCTATTATGAGACTCAATTGGCTTTGCTCAAAATGTAAATGAGTCCACCCACCACTTTAATCATATCTTAGATCTTGTTCTGACTTATGGTATGGAAATTGAAGACTTAACAGTATTCCCTGAAAACTCCCTTCTGTCTGATCATTTCTTAAAAACATTTACATTTACTCTGATGGACTACCCAGCAGTGGGGAATAAGTTTCATTACACTAGAAGTCTTTCAGAAAGCGCTGTAACTAGGTTTAAGGATATGATTCCTTCTTTATGTTCTCTAATGCCATATACCAACACAGTGCAGAGTAGCTACCTAAACTCTGTAAGTGAGATAGAGTATCTCGTCAATAGTTTTACATCCTCATTGAAGACAACTTTGGATGCTGTAGCTCCTCTGAAAAAGAGAGCTTTAAATCAGAAGTGCCTGACTCCGTGGTATAACTCACAAACTCGCAGCTTAAAGCAGATAACCTGTAAGTTGGAGAGGAAATGGCGTCTCACTAATTTAGAAGATCTTCACTTAGCCTGGAAAAAGAGTCTGTTGCTCTATAAAAAAGCCCTCTGTAAAGCTAGGACATCGTACTACTCATCACTAATTGAAGAAAATAAGAACAACCCCAGGTTTCTTTTCAGCACTGTAGCCAGGCTGACAAAGAGTCAGAGCTCTATTGAGCCGAGTATTCCTTTAACTTTAACTAGTAATGACTTCATGACTTTCTTTGCTAATAAAATTTTAACTATTAGAGAAAAAATTACTCATAACCATCCCAAAGACGTATCGTTATCTTTGGCTGCTTTCAGTGATGCTGGTATTTGGTTAGACTCTTTCTCTCAGATTGTTCTGTCTGAGTTATTTTCATTAGTTACTTCATCCAAACCATCCACATGTCTATTAGACCCCATTCCTACCAGGCTGCTCAAGGAAGCCCTACCATTATTTAATGCTTCGATCTTAAATATGATCAATCTATCTTTATTAGTTGGCTATGTACCACAGGCTTTTAAGGTGGCAGTAATTAAACCATTACTTAAAAAGCCATCATTTGACCCAGCTATCTTAGCTAATTATAGGCCAATCTCCAACCTTCCTTTTCTCTCAGAAATTCTTGAAAGGGTAGTTGTAAAACAGCTAACTGATCATCTGCAGAGGAATGGTCTATTTGAAGAGTTTCAGTCAGGTTTTAGAATTCATCATAGTACAGAAACAGCATTAGTGAAGGTTACAAATGATCTTCTTATGGCCTCAGACAGTGGACTCATATCTGTGCTTGTTCTGTTAGACCTCAGTGCTGCTTTTGATAGTGTTGACCATAAAATTTTATTACAGAGATTAGAGCATGCCATAGGTATTAAAGGCACTGCGCTGCGGTGGTTTGAATCATATTTATCTAATAGATTACAATTTGTTCATGTAAATGGGGAATCTTCTTCACAGACTAAGGTTAATTATGGAGTTCCACAAGGTTCTGTGCTAGGACCAATTTTAGGATTGTCTTACAGACATAAAGACATGGATGACCTCTAATTTCCTGCTTTTAAACTCAGATAAAACTGAAGTTATTGTACTTGGCCCCACAAATCGTAGAAACATGGTGTCTAACCAGATCCTTACTCTGGATGGCATTACCCTAATTCATGCATTTATTTCCTCTAGGCTGGACTATTGTAATTCATTATTATCAGGTTGTCCTAAAAGTTCCCTGAAAAGCCTTCAGTTAATTCAAAATGCTGCAGCTAGAGTACTGACAGGGACTAGAAGGAGAGAGCATATCTCACCCATATTGGCCTCTCTTCATTGGCTTCCTGTTAATTCTAGAATAGAATTTAAAATTCTTCTTCTTACTTATAAGATTTTGAATAATCAGGTCCCATCTTATCTTAGGGACCTCATAGTACCATATCACCCCAATAGAGCGCTTCGCTCTCAGACTGCAGGCTTACTTGTAGTTCCTAGGGTTTGTAAGAGTAGAATGGGAGGCAGAGCCTTCAGCTTTCAGGCTCCTCTCCTGTGGAACCAGCTCCCAATTCGGATCAGGGAGACAGACACCCTCTCTACTTTTAGATTAGGCTTAAAACTTTCCTTTTTGCTAAAGCTTATAGTTAGGGCTGGATCAGGTGACCCTGAACCATCCCTTAGTTATGCTGCTATAGACTTAGACTGCTGGGGGGGTTCCCATGATGCACTGAGTGTTTCTTTCTCTTTTTGCTCTGTATGCACCACTCTGCATTTAATCATTAGTGATTGATCTCTGCTCCGCTCCACAGCATGTCTTTTTCCTGGTTCTCTCCCTCAGCCCCAACCAGTCCCAGCAGAAGACTGCCCCTCCCTGAGCCTGGTTCTGCTGGAGGTTTCTTCCTGTTAAAAGGGAGTTTTCCTTCCCACTGTCGCGAAGTGCTTGCTCACAGGGGGTTGTTTTGACCATTGGGGTTTTTACGTAATTATTGTATGGCCTTGCCTTACAATATAAAGCGCCTTGGGACAACTGTTTGTTGTGATTTGGTGCTATATAAATAAAATTGATTGATTGATTGATTGATTTCTTGGTTAAAGATACAACTATAGTTACTATTAAATGCTAACATGAATTCATATATCACCTGTCTATTGGTCCATACCCCACATAACAAATTCCACAGAACTGTTTAACTCAGACAATTTGGATCCAATCTGGATTAAACATGGTGGAAGGCTTTTGTATTAGTCAAAAACAAAACGGTTTACTTTTAGGCAGAATTGATCAAATATCAAGTCCACATAGATACACATATTATGGTATCACCAAATCACAAAGAAATTTTGCATGAATCTTTGTCAAAAGTGTAAGGAGCAGGTATTGCAATCTTTGAGCGGCCCTTCCACTCAGAATTGATTAGGGCAATCAGAATTGGTTTTAGAATCAATAAAATTAGTAAAATCAATAAAATAAAATGATACAAAACCCTGGTTTTGAAGACTGTTGAAATACATGCTCACATGTCAACATATTATTATGAAATGTTTCGTATGAAATCATACAAAAAGTTAAGTGTGATAGTTTATGCACATTCCAACAAATGTCCATGCACATGCTAAATGTGTGTTGCATTTAATGCTCAGAAATGCACATTTGCATTTTCATTTGGGTTAGGTTACATTTACATTTTACTATTAATTGTTTATGAGAATAGAGTGATAGAGCACATGCTCATGGTCTCATCAAACACCAAAATCCATGGGCAGCTGATCTTGACTGTCCAAGGGAGGTGGCTGTGAGGGCCGCTATCAGCTTAGCTTTGATAGTTAGTGTGTTAAAGATGTGGGCTGGAGATCAACGGATCCTTGGGTTGATTCCCTGTCAGACAGGGAAACTCTCTGAGATCCCTTGGGCAAGGTTCTTAATACCCAAGTTGCTCCTTGTGTGCAGCTGAGTGCCTTGTAGGGCAGCACCCTGACACTGGTGTGTAAATGTGAGGCACCATAGGCAATGAAGCATCTGCATTGGATGAAAAAGAGCTAAATAAATAGAAACTTCTACTGTCTTCAAAGTGTTTTCCTACACTGTTTTGAGTTCATGTGCATTTTTTTTTTCATTTAGGTGTCTTCTATCTACAAAGACCCCAGCATTGGAAATCTAATTAACATTGTGATTGTAAAGTTAGTTATAATAAACAATGAGCTGGTAAGTCTGCTTTCTTTATCATGCCTTAGCCAAAATGAGCCATCTACGTTGAGTTTTTCTTCATTCTTTAACTGTTTGGTTTCCATTTATCTCCTGAATTTCTCTTTTAGGATGGTCCAGTCATTTCATTTAATGCACAAACCACTTTAAAGAACTTCTGTATCTGGCAGCAGAGTCAAAACATTTTGGATGATAGCCACCACTCCCATCATGATACTGCCATCCTCATCACTAGGTAAGTGAAGAGAAAAACAATCACAAAGGCCAGAACACGACTACCAGCACAAATCTTTGGGTCATGGTGCAGAGTCTGCTGCTGAACACTGCACCTGTTATTTTGGTTCACTCAGATAAACTATGGTACACACAGATATGCTGAAGTGACAGAATACTGTTAATTGGTGAATGTTACAGGATACAATAAAAAACAAAGAACAGAATCATTTGCTCAGCACACTATCTGACGTGTGTGATGTGTGCATTTTTTGAAGTCTAAGTCTGATGTATTACCAAATTCTGTGTACTCTGAGGGTACATTATACATGATTTTTAATACCGTTTGAGTTTCATTCAGTATAAAGCAGCTGCAGACAAATATTATGTATCATTCTTGATTTGCTGTATTTTCTGGAGCTACAAGTTGTGGTGTTTTTATTAGTTTGGGAGGCCCTTCGACTTATTCTTCGGTGTGACTTAAATACTGAAAAAGCACACATTCATTATTAATAATAGTAACTATAACAATTATTTATATAGGACTTTCCCAAAAAATCAAAGCAAAAAACAAAATAAGCTCTAATAATAAATGCCAGTAATAAAAGGGGCACTTAGAGAAGACACAAAAATCCAAAAATAAAGAGCTGATAATATAGGAAAAAGGTGCGACTTATCCTCCAACACATCATATATATGGATTGTTCCTCTTCAAGAGGCATATTTGTTTAACAGGGGCAACTTATATTCTGGAAAAAATGATAATAATGCTGCGTTTACACATAGGACACGTTACGAATGTCATATTTGTGTCATTCTTGGCACATTCCTGACATTCTTAACGTGACTTAATGCATCTGAATAGGTCTCTTAATAGTGCTTGTTGGTGCGTGATATTTGTGATTTTCATGGAACATGTTTTTGGCTGTCAAAAAATCTTCCACGAATGTCACGCACCACCCCCACTTCGCCTCATGTCGTGGAGGTTGCAATTGAGCATGTTGATCCGTCTTGATTAGTGGTGATTCTTAATAGAGCGTGACAGCTTTCTTCTCTGACTTGCGCACAATTAAAGCCTGCTGCACCGCATTCAGTTTCATTGCTGCATACTGCAGCAATGCACAGTGGACAGTGACGCCACATTGGCTAAAAGTGTCGTTCCAGTGATCATCAGTGCGCTCCTGCAGGTGTTCCACCTGCTGTTTCTGCTGTGCCTGATGTTTGGGAAAACGAGCCAGACGAGAGCAGCGTGGAGCCACACATCTGGCTCTCTCCGTCTCCTCCTCCTCTCTGCTCCACTCCATGGCACAGAGCCCAAGAAAGCATGCAATCACAAAGTTCTTCTGCTGTGGATTAATCTAGATTTTGAGGAGCAAACTGGAGCGATCTGAATTGTTCAGCAGATGGTAGGATGAATATGGGTGTGTGTGTGGAGACAATTCGCCTCATTCACAACATGATGTACACAACGTGACGTACACAACGTGACATACACAACATGACGATGTATGTACATAACGATGCGCTGTTCTGTGCAATAGCGCGGAACATTATTCTTGACCATGCGTAATGGTTCCTGATAATTCGCCAGCAACACGTGCCATTAATTGTAACGCGTGGTAACAGGTTGCAGCAGTTCCTGAGGAGACCTGATGCCTTCCCATCATCACATTAAGCTTTAGTTTGCAGGTACTGTTTGGAATGTTGAAAGTTGTTTATTATTGTATTCAGCATTGTAATCAGCCCTGTGTGTGTTTGTGAACAAGATAACTACAAAACAACTACATGGATTTTCACTAAACGTGATGAGAAAACTACTTAGGCAGATACTGTATCTCGAGATGAGTAACATTTAGAGAGACTCGGACAAAGGTCAAGGTCAACAAAAATATGGTGCGAAAAACATTTTCTGTTATATCTCCACAACCAGTAGGACTAGAGAGGTGATCTAAAGTTTATATTAATCAGCAACATATAATGCATCCACAAAGTACTCACAGTGCTGCACTTTTCCACTTTTTTATGGTGTAACCTTGCTGCAAAATGGATGAAATAAATTTTTTTCTTCAAAATTCTACACACAGTACCTCATAATGACAATATGCAAAACATTTTTTTAGATTTTTTGCAAATTTATTAAACATTCATAGCGCTTACAGCCCTTAAATTACAGCCTTATTCTAAAATGAAGGATTTTTGTCTCAAAATTCTACATACAATACCTCACAATAACAATGTGAAAAAAGGTTGGGGTTTTTTTTTTTCGATTTTTGAAAATTTATTAAAAATAAAAACACTAAGAAATCACATTTACATAAGTATTCACAGCCTTTGCCATGAAGCTCAAAATTGAGCTCAGGTGCATCCTGTTTCCACTGTTCATCCTTGAGATATTTCTACAACTTAATCACCCCAGTCTGAGGTCAAGAGCGCTCTGGAGCAGGTTTTCATCCAGGATGTCTCTGTACATTGCTGTATTCATCTTTTCCTCATTCCTCACTAGTCTCCCAATTTCTGCCCCTGAAAAACATCCCCACAGCATGATGCTGCCACCATCATGCTTCACTGTAGGGATGGTGCCTAGTTTCCTCCAAACATGACACCTAGCATTGATGCCAGAGAGTTCAGTCTTTGTCTCATCAGACCAGAGAATTCTGTTTCTCATGGTCTGAGTCCTTCAGGTGCCTTTGGGCAAACTCCAGGTAGGCTACCATGTGCCTTTTACTAAGGAATGCATGGCTTCAGTCTGGCCACTCTACCATACAGTCCTGGTTGATGGATTGCTGCAGAGATGGCTGTCCTTCTGGAAGGTTCTCCTCTCTCCACAGAGGAATGCTGGAGCTCTGACAGAGTGATCATTGGGTTCTTGGTCACTTCCCTGACTAAGGCCCTTCTCCCCCGTTCATTCAGTTTAGATGGGCAGCCACCTCTAGAAGAGTCCTGGTGGATCTGAACATCTTCCATGTAGGGGTGATGGAGGCCACTGTGCTCATTGGTACCTTTTAAAGCAGCAGAAATGTTTCTGTACCCTTCCCCAGATTTGTGCCTCGAGACAATCCTGTCTCAGAGGTCTACAGACGATTCCTTTGACTTCATGATTGGTTTGTGCTCTGACACACACTGCCAACTGTGGGATCTCATAGGCAGACAGGTGTGTGCCTTTCCAAATCACTTTAAATCAACTAAATTTACCCCAGGTGGACTTCAGTTAAGCTGTAGAAACATCTCAAGGATGATCAGTGGAAACTGGATACACCTGAGCTCAATTTTGAGCTTCATGGCAAAGGCTGTGAATGCTTACGTACATGTAATTTCTTAGTTATTTTTATTTTTAATAAATTTGCAAAAATTAAATAATAATAATATCACATTGTCATTATGGGGTAAGTCATTTGTTTCCAACCAATGTGAGTAGTGTTACTATATAGTATAACTTTTCCCAAAATATTATACAGTGCACTATTACTATATGTGCATGAACAGGGAATGAGGCACACCCCTCTGATGGCTTTAATTTTTTTTGTTGCTTTTTATTGATGAAAAGAAAGTAATTCTTGGTGATCTAATGATATGGAGGCTTTTTGTTGGGTCGACGTACACCACTACTAATTCACATTTGCACGACATGTCTGCTACACGACAGGTTTGACAAAATAAGGCAGAAAGTTGTTTCCATCAAACACTTAAAAATCCAGCAGATTAAGCACACAAATAAAAAGGGTTAATTAACAGGCTAAAAATTCCTAACTACTTCTGGGCTGTTTCTGCACCACGCTATAGGTGGCACTGCCCCTAGTGGTGAACTATAAAAATGAGCAGACATGCATACGGTGGTTAATAGGTCACCAACCTGCAGCAGTGCAGCAGTAAGAACCAGACATAAGACCTTGTTTCCACCCGTAAATCAAAAATGTGGTGTCTATTCTGAATCTGAATGTTGTTACTTCCACCCTAGAGGACACCTTCTCGAAATAACAATTCACAATTTTGTGTTGTGAATGATGAAAGTAAGACTGGGAATAACAGCCTAGAATGATTAATCTGTTTACAGATAAGCTAAAACATGCTTATTTCTTGATTAGTCTAGACTGTTTTGTGGCCTTCTTGAGCTTTCCAGCATGTTCTTTAATGTTACACTTAGTACTGTACTTTTCCACAAAGTTATAGAATATTCCATGGTATTCTAAGTAAACAACTTCAGCAGTTTTTTGTTTGTTTGTTTTCCCCACAGGCAGGACATCTGTAGAGCCAGAGATAAATGTGACACATTAGGTAAGTGGCTTTTATTTTAAATTTAATTTTAATTGCATTGCCTTCAGCATGAATTAGAAGCTGGGTGATGATGGTGTGTTAATTAGTAACACTAAAGGGAGTGTGTTGTTATTCAGGACTGGCCGAGTTGGGGACAGTATGTGATCCATACAGGAGCTGCAGCATCTCTGAGGACAACGGCCTCAGCACCGCCTTCACCATCGCTCATGAACTTGGCCATGTGTAAGAACAGCTTGTTTCCACTATCTTAGTGCTGAGCTCATACACTGTCATCAGTTCTTCTCAAGCTCAGTCAGGTACTCAGAGTCACTCAAACGTGTCTCGAAATGAAGAAATCCAGTCAAATTAGGACAAAGAATCTTGTGGTTTTGGGCATGATGATTGGCTTTTGTATAGCAGCTGAGTTGATCCTTGTCATTTGATTGGTGCTTTGTATGTCACGTGACATGGATTATTTGTCTCATTTGTATTGCATTGCATTTAGTGTGCAAATTTGGTTCCATACGTTTTGTACCATTGCATGCTGCAAACACCGCCAACGCACACACTAGTGGAGGCAGCGTTTAGCTAAACATGGCAGAGTTTGTTTTGCTGATGGACGACGATTTGAAGGAGCTAAATGACGGTGCTCATTCTTCTAACATGCACACACACACACACACACACACACACACACACACACACACACACACACACACACACACACACACACACACACACACACACACAAAAAAAACAAAAAACAAATCCACCACGCCATAAGCCATCTAGAGGCATGAAGAGTTGCTAGGGTGAAAACCTGTGATGCAATTTTTTGCTGAAATGAGGAAGTACACGGCCTTTTTTTTTTTTTTCTTGAGTATCACGGACTACATCATCAGAATTATTTTTGAACTACCTAACTGTTTTTCCAAGTTGACTGAGAACAATTTTGGACTCCTATTTAAAGTTCCTGTTGGGCTGTTGATATCAAAGTTCCAGTGATGAACACCAAAATGTAAGTCCCTTTTCTGTTGTTTATAAATTAATATAATATCAAATAAGCATCTATTTTAGCTGTTATATAAAACAAATAGTGAATGTTTTTACATTCTTTCAATGGAACAAATATTTAATTCGGTGAAAGATGGTATGTTCCATCTTTCACCGAATTAAATATTTGTACCGTTGAACTCATAAACATTCATTATTTGTATATTATTTTGTTGTAATTATACCATTTCATTGTTGTCTCCCTTACAAGTTGATGAATTCTAAGTGGTTGATTGTAGTACAAGTGCCAAGATTCGGCTTAGTGCATTTCAACATTTCGCTCCTTTTGTCTGCTGTGAATAATTGTGTATTTAGAGGCAGATAATAACATGCCTCTGGTACTTTACCTGTCCAACTCCAACAAGCTTATTGGGTCTCACTGCAGGAGCGTTAATGTTTCTCTGATTCTCATTTTCACATACACTCACCGGCCACTTTATTAGATACACCTGTCCAATTACCTGTTAACACAAATAGCAAATCAGCCAATTACAGGGCAGCAGCTCAATGTATTTAGGCATGTAGACGTGGTGAAGACAACTTGCTTAAGTGCAAACTGAGCATCAGAATGGGGAAGAAAGGGGATTTAAGTGACTTTGAACATGGCTTGGTTGTTGGTGCCAGACCTGCTGGTCTGAGTATTTCAGAAACTGCTGATCTGCTGGGGTTTTTACGCACAACCATCTGTAGGGTTAACAGAGAATGGTGTGAAAAAGAGAAGATATCCAGTGAGCGGCAGTTGTGCGGATGAAAAAGCCTTGTTGATGTCAGAGGTGAGAAGAGAATGGGCAGGCTATATGATGTTATCATGTCATTATGGACCAACATCACTGATTACTGTTTCCAACACCTTGTTGAATCTATGCAACAAAGAATTAAGGTAGTTCTGAAGGCAAAAGGGGTCCAGCCCGGTGTTGCAGACCGAACGGTCTGCCTCTAAAAATTGGTCCACCTTTTGCATCTCTGCATGCATCATTTTGGACCACAGCAGCATGTCTGAGACGGAGTCTCTTCAACCAAAGCAATCAAATGGATTAATGGGATTCTTAATCATCAGGTGATAAAGGTAAAACCTCTTAAATCATTATAAATTTCAGTTTTAAGCAGAAACGAGGCCATTTTAAGCAGAATCTCTGCCAAATTCTGTGACGCTTTGAAATGACCAATGCGCAGTGAAGGCATCAGCTAGCAGCTTATTTAGCCACGGCACTCTGATCACGGCTGCTGCCTTTTATGATGAAATAATGCTGAATTTTTTGGAAATGATTGTTGTACCAAAGCTTCAATTATCTGTCGCTGAGATAGATGCTGGCTGGAGAGCAGTTTGAAGCAGAAACAAGCGGCCCACACAACAACGAGGTTTTAATCTGTGAACCGCAGCTAATGACGCATGCGCAGATGCAAAAGGCGGGGCAATTTTTAGGGCCGTTCAGTGGGTGACACCGATACTAGCAAGGTGTACCTAATAAAGTGGCCATGAGTGTATATTTCACAGAAACATTCCCATGGTGGCCCTGGTCCAGTATTCATTTAAGTGATTTATTTCTCCAAGCTTCCCACAGACAGGCAATACAATGGTTTACCATTATTTGTGTAAGGGTAGTGGGTCTTCCCAAGTGACAGTGAAAACAGAATCATCAATCATTTTCGTTCATGTTTAATAATATTCTTTTAATTTCAAGCTTGTTTATATAATGAACCCAGTGAATAACACTTGCTCAGATATTTTATTCTTCCTATTTCAAACCAGTGCTTGATATTTCACTGAGGTTTATGTGAACACCCCAAAACATTTTAATTATTACAATAATCTCATAAAGCTGCTTCTGTCTGACTTTGATATTATGTCTTTGCACAATCTAAAATTCTGTGAGTGTTCTACTTGTCTTCTTGATCCGCTAGCAACCAGGCCTGTGAAGGATTTCTGCTGAATATTGAGGATATCTTTGTTGAACATTACAAGGAACAACTGAGAAGTTTTGAGCCTGACCTACCCCCCCACCCCCCCCCCACCCCCAAAAAAATAGGGCGTGGTTCTCCAATTTTTGCATTCTGAGAAACCAACATTTCTCAAGAACGTTGTGAAATTTTGACTCACTGGGTGCAATGTTGAAAAATGTTGCAACAGTTACTTTAAAAAGTTACTTTTTTAGTTATCTATACTTTAGTTAGTTATCTATACAGTTACTTTATAGCAGGGGTGGTGGTCAAGTGATTAGTGCGCTTGGTTTCAGTGCAGAAGGTTCCCTGTTCAAATCCCACCCCTGCCACATTTCTCCATGTGAAGTGGAGTTGCGTCAGGAAGGGCATCCGGCGTGGATTTGCTGTGGCGACCCTGAGTGCAAACAAGGGAGCAGCCAAAGGGACTTACTTTACTTTTTTATACAGTTCCTTCATTAGCAGCTTTGTGCAGCTACTTTATTAGCAGCTGTCGACAGCTTGTAACTAATAATTAATGTATCTAATAAGGTAACTAGTAATCTAACTAAGACTGAGTAATCAGCAAAGTAACTAATCAGCAGAGTTGTTGTTGTTGCTGTTGTTGTCCATTCGGCTGCTCCCGTATTGTTCAGGGTCGCCACAGCGGATACAGCCAGATCCCCATCGGTATTTGGCACAGGTATCTTATAAAGAACCAAGTTAGATTACTAGTTACTTTATGAGTTATATTCAGCAGCTGCCGACAAGCTGTCCACAACTGCTAATGAAGTAACAGTATAAGTGACTGTAAAATGTAACTGTAAAAAGTAATTAATAAAGTAACTTTTCAAAGTAACTGTGGCAACACTGTGCTTGAGGTTTCTTCCTACAACTCAAAATTGCCAGAGGGAGTTTTTTCTTAAAACTGTTGCAACCATGATTGTTCTGAGGGGTTGGTAATGTTAGGCCATACCTTTGTGAAGCACCTTGGGGCGACTTATGTTTTGATTAGGTGCAATATAAATGAACTGAACTGAATTAAAGTGAATTTAACCTCAGGGTCAGTCCAGCTCAGTTCACCCAATGAGTTAAACCTCACTCCCTCCAATTCATATGAAATTTAGAGAAAAATCAGAATTTCAAATTTTGTCTTTCTTGGATCAGTGGTTTTCATGATATCACAATTTAAATTTTTCACTTTTTTTTTTTTTTTTTGCAAAAAAGGATGTAGTTGTCAAATTTCAAATTGCTGTAATTCAGCAACCACTGGTACTGGTCTGATTTTGAAAAACAAGGTATTTCTGTAAAGGGGAATCCACAAGGCATCTAAATCTGCCATGTAAAATCTGTTGGTGCATTTGGGTATTTTTGACTTAGATGACCTTGAAATTGACACTGTGGCACTCGCCCAACCTCTTTGTCACCATTATGAAAAATGTAGCCCTGTGTGTCCATAACATATAAAAAATTGGAGGGGGTTTCTTTGTCATTTTCATGCAAAACCATGTGGAAGTTGACATACCCAATCTTTCATAAATTTAGTGTCCATTTTGTATACTTCCATACATTTATATACACAGTGCCTCAGGTTGATTATTCTGAGATATGCTGTCACATACTCACTATACAGATCCCGTGTGGTTTCCCCTTTACAGAAATACCTTGTTATTCAAAATCAGAACAGTGGTTGCTGAGTTACAGCAGTTTGAATGTTTTGCAAAAAAGCGAAAAGTTGAAATTGCAATACCTCGAAAACCGTTGGTCCGAGAAAGACAAAATTTTGAATTCTGGCTTTTCTGGCCAAGAATTACCTCTATACTAAATTTCATATGAACTGGAGGGGGTGAGGTTTAAACATGCAATTTTTTGGGGGGTGATCTGAGATGGACTGACCCCTCATTCATCTTAGATACCTGAATATCTGACTCTTGTTTCTCTGCTAGGTTCAACATGCCACATGATGACAGTAACAAGTGTAAGGAGGATGGTGTTAAGGTTCAGCAACATGTGATGGCACCCACGCTTAACTACAATACAAATCCCTGGATGTGGTCCAAGTGTAGCAGGAAGTACATCACAGAGTTCCTCGAGTACGTTGCACACTTTGCTTCATCAAACATACGTGGAATTGGCTCATATTAAGTGTAGCTCTTTCAACAGTGCATTATAAACAACAAATCTGTGTTTCTTAAAAAAGGAGAGGGCAATCAGTGTTTTATTGGTTTCTTTGGACTTTTGGCATCTTCACATATTTTTCCAAAAGCGTCCTCAAACCCACAGAGCAGTCTTGTCTCAATACAAGTCAAGATTATCAAATCCCAAACCTGTCAAGATAACATATCTTTGAACTGTAGGGATTACATATATATGTACAGAAAACAAACTAAATCACCTCTCCGGGTATACTGAGTGTGTTTTCTGTCTGTTTGTGTCTCTTTCCTTTTTTCTTTAAGTCATTTTATTTTTATTTCTTAATAGCACAGGATATGGTGAGTGCTTACTCGACGAACCCGTTTCTAGAGCATACAGTCTCTCGCAGCAGCTGCCCGGACGGATATACAATGTCAATAAACAATGTGAATTGATATTTGGGCCAGGAACACAGGTGTGCCCTTACATGGTGAGTGGTGTTTGCGTGAACCTAAACTGTCATGTTGTGTACGAGGGCTGTCAATAAAGTAACGGTCCTTTTTATTTTTTCAAAAACTATATGGATTTCATTCATATGTTTTTACGTCAGACATGCTTGAACCCTCGTGCGCATGCGTGAGTTTTTCCACGCCTGTCGGTGACGTCATTCGCCTGTGAGCACTCCTTGTGGGAGGAGTCGTCCAGCCCCTCGTCGGAATTCCTTTGTCTGAGAAGTTGCTGAGAGACTGGCGCGTTGTTTGATCAAAATTTTTTCTAAACCTGTGAGACACATCGAAGTGGACACGGTTCGAAAATTAAGCTGGTTTTCAGTGAAAATTTTAACAGCTGATGAGAGATTTTGAGGTGATTCTGTCGCTTTAAGGACTTTTCACGGTGCGAGACGTCGTGCAGCGCTCTCAGGCGGCGTCATCAGCCTGTTCAAGCTGAAAACCTCCACATTTCAGGCTCTATTGATCCAGGATGTCGTGAGAGAACAGAGAAGTTTCAGAAGAAGTCGGTTTCAGCATTTTATCCGGATATTCCACTGTTAAAGGAGATTTTTTTAATGAAAGACGTGCGGACGGATCCGCGCGTCGGGACGCAGCCGACGCGGTGCGGCGGCACAGGAAAAACACCTCCGTGTTGATAACCATTTGTAAAATCCAGGCGGCTTTTGATGGCTTTCAGTGGAGTGAGTATATGAGAAATTGTTTAACAGGCAGGACATGTTCCAACTTGTCCTTAAGGCTTTCAACAGAGGTGTTTTTCCTGTGGCGGAGCGTCGCGGCGGCTGCGTCCCGACGCGCGGACCCGTCCGCACGTCTTTCATTAAAAAAAATCTCCTTTAACAATGGAATATCCGGATAAAATGCTGAAACCGACTTCTTCTGAAACTTCTCTGTTCTCTCACGACGTCCTGGATCAATAGAGCCTGAAATGTGGAGGTTTTCAGCTTGAACAGGCTGATGACGCCGCCTGAGAGCGCTGCGCGACGTCTCGCACCGTGAAAAGTCCTTAAAGCGACAGAATCACCTCAAAATCTCTCATCAGCCGTTAAAATTTTCACTGAAAACCAGCTTAATTTTTCGAACCGTGTCCACTTCGATGTGTCTCACAGGTTTAGAAAAAATTTTGATCAAACAACGCACCAGTCTCTCAGCAACTTCTCAGACAAAGGAATTCCGACGAGGAGCTGGACGACTCCTCCCACAAGGAGTGCTCACAGGCGAATGACGTCACCGACAGGCGTGGAAAAACTCACGCATGCGCACGAGGGTTCAAGCATGTCTGACGTAAAAACATATGAATGAAATCCATATAGTTTTTGAAAAAAATAAAAAGGACCGTAACTTTATTGACAGCCCTCGTACATGGTGTTATGATCATTCGCTGCAGCAGGATTCAGATGGAACAGTCGGAAGGCGGCAGCTGTATATTGCACTGTGAAGGCACATGTATGCAGCACATGAGTCCAAGACACATTTCCCTAAGGGACATTAAAATGCACCAAATCACATGAAAAATCAAGTTAGCAAATGTGACAGACATCATATCTGATCACCGGTGAATTGAAAAGTGAACACATGAAATTCCTTTTTCATCATCTCAAATTCGAATACAAGTAAAATATGAAAAATGACAAAAGCAGTCTTGAGTCACCTTCTACTCTTATCTGTTATGATGTGATTTAATGCCTGTATTTACAAATTTTGATGGTTATTCAATGTATGTTTGTATCTTATCCCTTCTTTAATCATGCATTCAGTAATTGTTTCTCATGTGTTCCTCAGACTCAGTGCCGTAGGCTGTGGTGCACCAGTCCAGAAGGCGCCCAACGGGGCTGCAGGACCCAGCACATGCCATGGGCTGACGGCACCGACTGTTCTCCTGGAAAGGTAAAAGCAGGATGGGATGGTTACAACTAATGATATGTTATCAGTTAATCAAAATTCTCTTATATGAATAAGAATAAATCTGAGTATTATTATTATTATTATTATAGGAAATAAATTATTATAAATTATACCCATATTAGATACAGTGCATCCAGAAAGTATATACCGTGCTTCATTTTTTCCACATTTTGTTCTCGTACAGCCTTATTCCAGAATGTAGGAAATTTTTTTCCCTCAAAATTCTACACATAATACTCCATATTGACAATGTGAAAAAAGTTTTTTTTTTTTCAATTTTTGCATATTTATTAAAAACAAATGGTAAATGGACTGCATTTATATAGCACTTTGCCATCTGCATTAGACGCTCAAAGCGCTTTACAAATAATGCCTCACATTCACCCTGATGTGAGGGTGCTGCCATACAAGGTGCTCACTACACACCAGGAGCAATAGGGGATTAAAGACCTTGCCCAAGGGCCCTTAGTGATTTTCCAGTCAGGCTGGGATGTGAACCGAGGATCTTCTGGTCTCAAGCCCAATGCCTTAACCACTAGACCATCACCTCCCCTAAACAAAACTAAGAAATCACACGTACCTACGTATCTGTAAGTATAAGTAACTGATCATCCTTGAGATGTTTCTGCAGCTTAACTGGAGTCCACCTGAGGTAAATTCAGTTGATTGGACATGATTGGGAAAGGTACACACCTGTCTACATATAAGGTCCCACAGTTGACAGTGCATGTCAGAGTACAAACCAAGCATGAAGTCAAAGGAATTGTCTGTAGACCTCTGAGACAGGATTGTCTTGAGGCGCAAATCTGGGGAAGGGTACAGAAACATTTCGGCTGCGTTGAAGGTCCCAATAACAACAGTGGCCTCCATCATCTGTAAATTGAAGAAGTTCAGATCAACCAGGACTCTTCCTAGAGCTGGCCGTCCATCTAAACTGAGCGATCAGGAGAAGGGCCTTTGTCAGGGAGGTGACCAAGAACTCAGTGATCACTCCAGCATTCCTCTGTGGAAAGAGGAGAACCTTCCAGAAGGACAACCATCTCTGCAGCAATCCACCAATCAGGCCTGTATGGTAGAGTGTCCAGATGGAAGCCACTCCTAAGTAAAAGGCACATGGCAGCCCACCTGGAGTTTGCCAAAAGGCACCTGAAAGACTCTCTGATCATAAGAAACAAAATTCTCTGGCCTGATGAGACAAAGACTGAACTCTTTGGCGTGAATGTCAGGCGTCATGTTTGGAGGAAACCAGGCATCATCCGTACAGTGAAGCATTGTGGTGGCAGTATCATGCTGTGGGGATGTTTTGCAGTGGCAGGAAACTGGGATACTAGTCAGGATTGAGGGAAAGATGAATGCAGCAATGTACAGAGACATCCTGGATGAAAACCTGCTCCAGAGCCCTCTTGACCTCAGACTGGGGCGACGGTTCATCTTTCAGTACGACAATGACCCTAAGCACACAGCCAAGATATCAAAGGAGTGGCTTCAGGACAACTCTGTGAATGTCCTTGAGTGACCCAGCCAGAACCCAGACCTGAATTTGATTGAACATCTCTGGAGAGATCTGAAAATGGCTGTGCACTGAAGCTGCCCGTCCAACCTGATGGAGCTTGAGAGGAGCTGCAAAGAGGAATGGGGCGAACTACCCAAAGATAGGTACACCAAGCTTGTGGCTTCATTTTCAAGAAGACTTGAGGCTGTAATTGCTGCCAAAGGCGCATCAATAAAGTATTGAGCAAAGGGTGTGAATATTTACGTACATGTGAATTCTTAGGGTTTTCTTTTATTTTTAATAAATTTGCAAAAATTTGAACCAAAAAAAAACTTATTTCCTGTTGTCATTATGGGGCATGGTGAGTGTAATTATGAGGGGGAAAATAAATTTACTCAATTTTGTAATAAGGCTGTAACATAAGAAAATGTGGAAAAAGTGAAGGACTGTGAATACTTTCCACATGTATTGTTTTTTTTTTTTTTTTGGAGTCTTTCATGTTCAGCAAGAGTAAGTTAGTTATTTATAAAGCTTTTCTTTATTTTGCAGCTTCTTTGTTTAATGAATGTTTTAAAATTGTCTAAAACGTTTTCACAGTACTGTATACAAAAATATATATTTTAATTAAAAGTTAATTGAATATTTTAATTTCCTAAGTATGAATAGAAAGGTTGTAAAAATGTTTTATTTTGTTGGTATATTACCCCCCACTTGCAAACTTTCTGTGCTGTTGCTGGTTCTTGCCCACCAGCCTCACACGATGCCTTCTTGGCTATAATGTTTAATATTCTTGGGGACATTGTAAGCTAGCTTGAATTTTAATGAGGTAATTATATCAGGCGTGGTACTCTGTGATTTTACGTGTAAACAAGTTGCTGTCAGACAGTTGAAAAGGTTTCGGATATGAAACATGAACGTGTGCACGGCTCTCACAACACTGACTGGGAACCCCAGTGCAAGACAGAATTCCTCTTGCATGTGCTGTGACTGTTTTGTCACTCCCAATAAGTCAGCCATCACATGCACCCTAGCTCTGTGAGTCCTCACTGAACACAAGCATGAATATTGGCAGTATTTTGTTTTATGTGTAATTTTATCCAGGGTGCTCAGTGGGACATTGTATTTATGGGATTACCAAAAATGTATGAACTTCACAGCCGGCTTGTGCATTGTGAGTGATGTACAGAGGGGAGTCCATGTCTCAGACATCTTCCTCGTGAATTCTGATGTTTATCAGGTATACGTTCTGCCTCCTATGCTGTTCAGTATTTGCATGGACTGTATGATTTCTCCAGCTGGGTCAGGTTGTGGAGATCAGTGGCTTAGTTGCCTTTGCCTGTAAGGAAACATTAACTGACTTTGACTTCATAGACATGGGTTTGTGGAATCAAGGGATACCCTGTTTGCTGCACTTGAGAATCTGAGAGAAGCAGCACAGTGGCTTAGTGGTTAGCACTGTAGCCTCACAGTAAGAAGGTGATGGGATTGATTCCCACCTGTGGGCTTTTTGTGTGGAGTTTGCATGTTCTCCCTTGTTTGTGTGGGTTTGCTCTGGTTTCCTCCCACATCCAAAGACATGCAGGTTGTAAATTTTAAATTAGGTGTGAATATGTTTGTTTTGTCTATATGTTGCCTTGTGACAAACTGGCATCCTGTCCAGGGTGTATCCCACTTCACGCCCTATGACTGCTCCAGCCCCCCCCCCGCGATCCTTAACTGGAGTAAATAAATGGTTGAAGATGAGTGAGTGGCAGCACGGTGGCTTAGTGGTTATCACTGTTGCCTCACAGCGAGAAGGTCATGGGTTTGATTCCTGCCTGAGGCCTTTCCTGTGTGGAGTTTCCATGTTGTCCCCGTGTTTGCATGGGTTCTCTCCAGGTGCTTCCTCCCACATCCAAAGACATGCGGGTTGGGTGGATTGGATACTTTAAATTGTCCATAGGTGGGTGTGAATGTGTTTGTTTGTCTATATGTGGCCCTGTGACAGACTGGCATCCTCTCCAATGTGTACCCCGCCCCACGCTCTATGACTGCTGGGATAGGCTCCAGCTCCCCCACGACCCTTAATTGGAGTAAACAGCTGAAGATGAAGATGAAGATCAACCAAGAGAAGCTGAGAGAGGAGTTGGAGAGTCTGAGTCTGAGATTGTCCGGGATTAAGACTAAGATCCAGGCTTTCAATGACTCCTGAACTTGGCCATCAGAAGTGTGTCTGTATGCAGCGAAAGAACTCATAAAGGAATATGTGCCTGTGAAGAGCTTATGGAATGATGATGTTCCTTGACAGAGGTGTTTTTTTAATCAATATCTTGATAGTCCAAGTCTTTCGGGTCCTGGTGTTTACAGTCTCACTGTATGATCGTGAAACTTGGATGCTATCCAGTGACCTAAGGCAATGACAGTTGACAGTTGACCCTTGGGTACCGCTGGAATGACTTTGTATCAAACAAGCAGTTAATTATGGAGACTCAGATGTCGTGTATGACTTGTATTTTGAGGGAACATCACCTGCACTTTGGCCATGTGGTGTGCTCCTATGGGTACAGAGGAGCCCTTTGACCCCAGTTTGTGACTTGCTGGCTTTGACAGAAGCAATGCAGTTCAATGAAATACTCATTTTATAGTTAAGGCATAAGGATAACAAGCAGAGATGGACGCTATGAATTTTTACCCAAGCAAAAGCCCCGTGCACATACTAGAACTTGAACATGACTGATATGTCCATAAGTAGACACTATTCTTGAACCATTGAAGTTTCTTGACTGTGGTAGATACGATAAATGTAGCTTATAACTATGACTTTCCAAACTAAACTCGTTTCCTTCCACTAAGGCTGACATGTGCGCCTAAAGACACATGTTGAATGCTTGTTATGTTTATAACAAGCTCCCATCTGAATCCCTCTGCTATGGCACACCACACCAAACACTGAATACTTGATCTGTTTGTTGAACAGCTCAAGCATGATCTCCTGTTATGAGCTGAGAAATATTTATTGACTGTGTGACATTTTGTTTTCTTCTTCCAAGACAGACAGCTTTGAAATGTACTTTTTTGCCTCCTTGCTTTCCATTTGCATCACTGTATAATTTCTCCCAGATTATCATCAAAGAACGGGAGAACAGATAGATGTGTTTCCAGTCTCGTGGATAAGATTTCATGTGCACACTCTTGCTGTTCTTCTCCCTTTTTTGACTCGACTTGATTTTTTTCCTCTTTCTTTTTTGCAAATGCTCATACTTCAGTGTCTGCTCTCCCGGCTGCCATTTTCATTCATCTGTCTCTTTAATCTGTATCTTCCATTGCAGCACTGCAAGCACGGCTTGTGCATTGCCAAAGAGCATGACGCCATTCCTGTAGAGGGGGCGTGGGGAGTTTGGAGTCCTTTTGGTACGTGCTCGCGGACGTGCGGTGGGGGCATCAAGATGGCCGTCCGTGAATGCAACCGACCTGTGTAAGCAGTTCCTCTTTTGTAGTCATGCATATCTAGTGGACCTTATCTGTATCCTAGCTGCCATATTGTGCATTGCGTAGGCCTAGTATCCTTAAAGTGCATATCTCACTCCAGTCAATGCTCACTCACTCACTCATTCATCTTCAACCGCTTATACCAATTAAGAGTCACGGGGGGCTGGAGCCTATCCTAGCATTCAAAGGGCGTGAGGCGAGGTACACCCTGGATAGGACGCCAGTCTGTCACATGGGCACATATAGACAAACAAACACATTCACACCCACATGCACACCTACAGACAATTTAAAGTTTCCAATCCACCTAACCTGCATTTCTTTGGATGTGGGAGGAAGCCGGAGCACCCAGAGGAAATCCACACAAACACGGAGAGAACATTAATATTGAGAGGCAAAAAGTGTAGTAAATACATACCCTGAGACAGACCCAACGTCAGACACAGATTTGTGGAGGAGCCTTGCATTACTCTAAGGGGGGCACTTTTTTAGGCCAGAAGTGTAAAGTCTGATTTAATCATGGGTTTCTCCCCCATGATATTTAAAAATTTGAGTGGTTGAATATGCAATTGTAACATAGTTTGTGAAGGAAAAAGCAATCGTCTCATGTCTGACTCACAAAACTCAGGGCTGTAACGCAAACGCAGGCTAAATGCATGCGAGCACAGTTTAAATGTAACTCTAATATTGGGCTAATATTCATGCACCTCCTTTATGCGCCAAATGCCAGTACAGGCTAAACATCCTCTCGAGGCTGTTTATTATTGTTACCAGTAGGACACACAACTCATACCCAGCGTGAGTTATCCGTAACCAAGGTTGGGTAGGATTACTTTGAAATGTAATCCAAAAGATTAATCAGATTACAAGTAATCCAAACGTTTGTACATACATACATGTAATCCACATGTATTCTTTCAAAGTAATCCTACCCAACCTTGTCCGTAACTGTGAAATTCACAATTTCTTTCACTCTCTCTTTCACTCTCTTCAAGGACCCTCTGTGGTCCTTGATTAAAGAAGCAGCATATATCCATCTTTTAGTTCAGCATTGTTTTTTTCACTTCTCACTCTCTTTCACAGCCAGGTCCAGTAGTCAACACTCTACACATATTTCCATTTTACGTTTCCATTTTACCCAGATCATTTCATGAACCAATCGAATCATTCACAATTATTTTTGTAAATATCAGATAAATCAGTGTATTTATCAATATTATTATGATTAATCTATATTGGAAATTTGTACAAATTGTAATCACTGTAGCCTGCTTTGTTTTTTTGTGGTTTGCGGGTGACTGACAGGCTCATCAGTTAGGTAGACCCAAATGACTCAGAGGGGGGGAAAGGCACCCTAAGGCCTGTCCATGATGCCGGGTATGCCCTGAGAGATGTATCACACTGAGTTCGCACCTGTGTTCGCACACAGCAGCCATGTAGGATCACACCTGCTCCAGTTTAAAAGTCGTTCTCTCTTGCTCAAAACATCCAAATTATATAAACACATAATGGTCAGTAAAGATCTGATTCCCGATTGTTGCATTTGTGTTGCTTCCATTTGTCATTTTTCTGTCCACAATCATCAATCCAGAAGCAGGTAATGCAGTTAAACAGCTGGGGGTGGGTTCAGTTCCCAGGGCACATCTCTCACGTTAAGATGGCAGCAGCTGTCACTTTATGTCAGAGTCTTTGTGTTCGCACTTATAAATAAAATTCCTCCTTCTCCGCGACTCTGGCTCCAAGTAGTTTTTGAAGCATTTCTCATGCTGTACTCAGCTGCAATTTCTCCGATCTTGCCGGGAGGTGTGTAAAAAATATTTCCACCGTCCAAAAATTACTGTTAAAGGAAAAAAAAAAAAACAGATTTTTGAGCTGCAAAAAATTCCAGTTTTCCCATTTGTTTCAGTGAATGGGTCTGAGGAGGCAGTCCCTAACATGATGTCACCGAAGTCAACGTTTCTCGCAGGCTATTTCTGAGACATTTAGAACCAGAGATATACATGTTAAGAAAATTCTTCCCGTAGCTTGTGTTCATGTTGAATCGAGTTGTTTCCTGGTAAATCAGAGATCATCAAGACTACTGTAGTAGTACTTTTCATCCTGTATTAATGGACAACTGGAGCACAAATACAGACTACAATGACACTTATCTTAAAACAGGAAGCAAATTCATTGTCATTAATGTAGGTGTGTGAGATAAAGTGTACATGTGCAGCAGTAAGGAAGTCAGGATCATGGAGGCCCGGTCACACAGCATATGACGGTTCCTGAATTTAGGGATAAAAAGCCACAAAGTCACAAATTGTCAAGAAAAGGTGGACGAATGAGCTTTCACTTTTCCCATCACCAAATAGCCTGCAAATCAAGGGTGCAAAATTTCAATTTACGAGGTCTGTCAATAAAGTATAGGTCCTTTTTATTTTTTTCAAAAACTATATGGATTTCATTCATATGTTTTTACGTCAGACATGCTTGAACCCTCGTGCGCATGCGTGAGTTTTTCCATGCCTGTCGGTGACGTCATTCGCCTGTGAGCACTCCTTGTGGGAGGAGTCGTCCAGCCCCTCGTCGGAATTCCTTTGTCTGAGAAGTTGCTGAGAGACTGGCGCTTTGTTTGATCAAAATTTTTTCTAAACCTGTGAGACACATCGAAGTGGACACGGTTCGAAAAATTAAGCTGGTTTTCCGTGAAAATTTTAACGGCTGATGAGAGATTTTGAGGTGATACTGTTGCTTTAAGGACTTCCCACGGAGCGAGACGTCGCGCAGCGGTCCCAGGCGCCGTCGTCAGCCTGTTTCAAGCTGAAAACCTCCACATTTCAGGCTCTATTGATCCAGGACGTCGTGAGAGAACAGAGAAGTTTCAGAAGAAGTCAGTTTCAGCATTTTATCCGGATATTCCACTGTTAAAGATTTTTTTAATGAAAGACGTGTGGACGGGGCCGCGCGTCGGGACGCAGCTGGCGCGGTGCGGCGGCACAGGAAAAACACCTCCGTGTTGATAACCATTTGTAAAATCCAGGCGGCTTTTGATGGCTTTCAGTGGAGTGAGTATATGAGAAATTGTTTAACAGCTGGACATGTTCCAACTTGTCCTTAAGGCTTCCAACGGAGGTGTTTTTCCTGTGGCGGAGCGTCGCGGCGAGCCGACGCTGCAATCCGTCCGCTGACGACGGCGCCTGAGAGCGCTGCACAACGTCTCACACCGTGGGAAGTCCTTAAAGCGACAGTATCACCTCAAAATCTCTCATCAGCTGTTAAAATTTTCACTGAAAACCAGCTTAATTTTTCGAACTGTGTCCACTTTGATGTGTCTCACAGGTTTAGAAAAAATTTTGATCAAACAAAGCGCCAGTTTCTCAGCAACTTCTCAGACAAAGGAATTCCGACGAGGGGCTGGACGACTCCTCCCACAAGGAGTGCTCACAGGCGAATGACGTCACCGACAGGCGTGGAAAAACTCACGCATGCGCACGAGGGTTCAAGCATGTCTGACGTAAAAACATATGAATGAAATCCATATAGTTTTTGAAAAAAATAAAAAGGACCTATACTTTATTGACAGCCCTCGTATTTTCATTTATATAGCACCAAATCACAACAGAGTTCCCTCAAGGTGCATCACACAAGTAAGGTCTAACCTTACTAACCCCCAGAGCAACAGTGGTAAGGAAAAACTCCCTCTGAGGAAGAAACCTCAAGCAGACCAGACTCAAAGAGGTGACCCTCTGCTTGGGCCATGCTACAGACATAAATTACAGAACAATTCACAAAATAAATATACAGGAAATGTTGTTGGTGCACAGGACAGGAGGGTCACCAGCACAAATACAACTCCCATCTCTGGATGGAGCTGCACCTTTAACAGAGAGAAAAAACAGAATCAGGCATCAGAAAGACAAGAAACACTGTATAATTTGCCAGCATTAATCAACAAAACAAACAGAAGAAATACTAAGGTGATCACCGGCCACTAGCCCTAAGCTTCACTAAATGACCCAGAATTTAGGTAAAGTTGAGGCCGCGGCACGCTTCGTTTACTAATAAAATTAATTAAAAGAGAAAAAGCGTCAAACATACCAGTATGCTAGCCATACGAAAGGGAAAATAAGTGTGTCTTAAGTCTGGACTTGAAAGTCTCCACAGAATCTGACTGTTTTATTGACACAGGGAGAGCATTCCACAGAACAGGGGTACTATAAGAGAAAGCTCTATGACCTGCAGACTTCTTATTCACCCCAGGGATACAAAGTAGTCCTGCCCCTTGAGAACGCAAAGCCCGGGCCGGGCAAAGTAAGTCAGCTAAGTAGGGAGGTGCGAGTCTGTGAACAATTTTATAGACTAGTAGCAGGACCTTAAACTCTGATCTCACTGGGACAGGAAGCCAGTGAAGGGATGCCAAAATGGGTGTAATGTGGTCGAACTTTCTGCTTCGTGTCAAAAGTCTGGCTGCAGCATTTTGAACCAATTGGAGAGCCCTAATGCTAGACTGCGGTAAACCAGAATATAGAACATTGCAGTAGTCCAATCTAGAAGAGATAAATGCATGGATCAGGGTCTCAGCATCAGCCATAGATAGGATGGGACGAATCTTCACTATATTTCGCAAGTGAAAGAAAGCAGTCCTCGTAATATTAAAGGACAATGTAGGATCAAAAATTACCCCAAGGTTCCTCACGTTGTCAGTGTGATGTATGACACATGAGCCTAGGCTGAGCGTTAACTGGTCAAATTGATGCCGATGTCTTACTGGACCAAGAACCATCATTTCAGTCTTATCAGAGTTTAAAAGTAGGAAGTTTCTAGACATCCAACTTCTCACTGATGCAATCAATCAATCAACTTTTTTCTTGTATAGCGCCAAATCACAACAAACAGTTGCCCCAAGGCGCTCCACATTGCAAGGCAAGGCCATACAATAATTATGAAACACAGTCTACGTCTAAAGCAACATAACCAAGGGATGGTCCAGGGTCACCCGATCCAGCCCTAACTATAAGCCTTAGCGAAAAGGAAAGTTTTAAGCCTAATCTTAAAAGTAGAGAGGGTATCTGTCTCCCTGATCTGAATTGGGAGCTGGTTCCACAGGAGAGGAGCCTGAAAGCTGAAGGCTCTGCCTCCCATTCTACTCTTACAAACCCTAGGAACTACAAGTAAGCCCGCAGTCTGAGAGCGAAGCGCTCTAATGGGGTAATATGGTACTACGAGGTCCCTAAGATAAGATGGGACCTGATTATTCAAAACCTTATAAGTAAGAAGAATAATTTTAAATTCTATTCTAGCATTAACAGGAAGCCAATGAAGGGAGGCCAACACGGGTGAGATATGCTCTCTCCTGCTAGTCCCCGTCAGTACTCTAGCTGCAGCATTCTGAACCAACTGAAGGCTTTTTAGGGAACTTTTAGGACAACCTGATAATAATGAATTACAATAGTCCAGCCTAGAGGAAATAAATGCATGAATTAGTTTTTCAGCATCACTCTGAGACAAGACCTTTCTGATTTTAGAGATATTGCGTAAATGCAAAAAGGCAGTCCTACATATTTGTTTAATATGCGCTTTGAATGACATATCCTGATCAAAAATAACTCCAAGATTTCTCACAGTATTACTAGAGATCAGGGAAATGCCATCCAGAGTAACGATCTGGTTAGACACCATGCTTCTAAGATTTGTGGGGCCAAGTACAATAACTTCAGTTTTATCTGAGTTTAAAAGCAGGAAATTAGAGGTCATCCATGTCTTTATGTCTGTAAGACAATCCTGCAGTTTAGCTAATTGGTGCGTATCCTCTGGCTTCATGGATAGATAAAGCTGGGTATCATCTGCGTAACAATGAAAATTTAAGCAATACCGTCTAATAATACTGCCCAAGGGAAGCATGTATAAAGTGAATAAAATTGGTCCTAGCACAGAACCTTGTGGAACTCCATAATTAACTTTAGTCTGTGAAGAAGATTCCCCATTTACATGAACAAACTGTAATCTATTAGACAAATATGATTCAAACCACCGCAGCGCAATGCCTTTAATACCTATGACATGCTCTAATCTCTGTAATAAAATTTTATGGTCAACAGTATCAAAAGCAGCACTGAGGTCCAACAGAACAAGCACAGAGATAAGTCCACTGTCCGAAGCCATAAGAAGATCATTTGTAACCTTCACTAATGCTGTTTCTGTACTATGATGAATTCTAAAACCTGACTGAAACTCTTCAAATAGACCATTCCTCTGCAGGTGATCAGTTAGCTGTTTTACAACTACCCTCTCAAGAATCTTTGAGAGAAAAGGAAGGTTGGAGATTGGCCTATAATTAGCTAAGATAGCTGGGTCAAGTGATGGCTTTTTAAGTAATGGTTTAATTACTGCCACCTTAAAGGCCTGTGGTACATAACCAACTAACAAAGATAGATTGATCATATTTAAGATTGAAGCATTAAATAATGGTAGGACTTCCTTGAGCAGCCTGGCAGGAATGGGGTCTAATAAGCATGTTGATGGTTTGGATGAAGTAACTAATGAAAATAACTCAGACAGAACAATCGGAGAGAAAGAGTCTAACCAAATACCGGCATCACTGAAAGCAGCCAAAGATAACGATACATCTTTGGGATGGTTATGAGTAATTTTTTCTCTAATAGTCAAAATTTTGTTAGCAAAGAAAGTCATGAAGTCATTACTAGTTAAAGTTAATGGAATACTCAGCTCAATAGAGCTCTGACTCTTTGTCAGCCTGGCTACAGTGCTGAAAAGAAACCTGGGGTTGTTCTTATTTTCTTCAATTAGTGATGAGTAGAAAGATGTCCTAGCTTCACGAAGGGCTTTCTTATAGAGCAACAAACTCTTTTTCCAGGCTAAGTGAAGATCTTCTAAATTAGTGAGACGCCATTTCCTCTCCAACTTACGGGTTATCTGCTTTAAGCTACGAGTTTGTGAGTTATACCACGGAGTCAGACACTTCTGATTTAAAGCTCTCTTTTTCAGAGGAGCTACAGCATCCAAAGTTGTCTTCAATGAGGATGTAAAACTATTGACAAGATACTCTAACTCCCTTACAGAGTTTAGGTAGCTACTCTGCTCTGTGTTGGTATATGACATTAGAGAACATAAAGAAGGAATCATATCCTTAAACCTAGTTACAGCGCTTTCTGAAAGACTTCTAGTGTAATGAAACTTATTCCCCACTGCAGGGTAGTCCATCAGGGTAAATGTAAATGTTATTAAAAAATGATCAGACAAAAGGGAGTTTTCAGGGAATACTGTTAAGTCCTCTATTTCCATACCATAAGTCAGAACAAGATCTAAAATATGATTAAAGTGGTGGGTGGACTCATTTACTTTTTGAGCAAAGCCGATAGAGTCTAATAATAGATTAAATGCAGTGTTGAGGCTGTCATTCTCAGCATCTGTGTGGATGTTAAAATCGCCCACTATAATTATCTTATCTGAGCTAAGCACTAAGTCAGACAAAAGGTCTGAAAATTCACAGAGAAACTCACAGTAACGACCAGGTGGACGATAGATAATAACAAATAAAACTGGTTTTTGGGACTTCCAATTTGGATGGACAAGACTAAGAGACAAGCTTTCAAATGAATTAAAGCTCTGTCTAGGTTTTTGATTAATTAATAAGCTGGAATGGAAGATTGCTGCTAATCCTCCGCCCCGGCCCGTGCTACGAGCATTCTGACAGTTAGTGTGACTCGGGGGTGTTGACTCATTTAAACTAACATATTCATCCTGCTGTAACCAAGTTTCTGTTAGGCAGAATAAATCAATACGTTGATCAATTATTATATCATTTACCAACAGGGACTTAGAAGAAAGAGACCTAATGTTTAATAGACCACATTTAACTGTTTTAGTCTGTGGTGCAATTGAAGGTGCTATATTATTTTTTCTTTTTGAATTTTTATGCTTAAATAGATTTTTGCTAGTTATTGGTGGTCTGGGAGCAGGCACCGTCTCTACGGGGATGGGGTAATAGGGGGATGGCAGGGGGAGAGAAGCTGCAGAGAGGTGTATAAGACCACAGCTCTGCCTCCTGGTCCCAACGCTAGACAGTCACAGTTTGGAGGATCCCCAAAAATTGGCCAGATTTCTAGAAATGAGAGCTGCTCCCTCTAAAGTGGGATGGATGCCGTCTCTCCTAACAAGACCAGGTTTTCCCCAGAAGCTTTGCCAATTATCAATGAAGCCCACCTCATTTTTTGGACACCACTCAGACAGCCAGCAATTCAAGGAGAACATGTGGCTAAACATGTCACTCCCGGTCTGATTGGGGAGGGGCCCAGAGAAAACAACAGAGTCCGACATTGTTTTTGCAAAGTTACACACCGATTCAATGTTAATTTTAGTGACCTCCGATTGGCCTCCGATTGATTGCAAGGCAAGGATTTTATGTGAACGAGATTACCAGCAGTTAATGGAATGTATAACTGAGTATCATCAGCATAGCAGTGAAAGGTAATCCCAAAATGCCAAAATATGTGCCCAAGGGGTGCTATATAAAGGGAGAAAAGCAGGGGGCCTAAGACAGACCCCTGTGGAACCCCAAATTTCATGTCACTAAGGTTAGAGGTAGTGTTACTGTACAAAACACAGTAAGAACGACTGGTCAAGTATGACGTCAGACATGCAAGGGCACTCCCAGGAATCCCAAAATGATTTTCCATCCTACCAAGTAGAATATGATGATCCATGGTATCAAATGCAGCACTGAGATCTAACAGCACCAGAACCGTAGTGGTGTCCGAATCCATTGTAAGCAGAAGATCATTCACCACTTTAGTGAGAGCCGTCTCTTTGGAATGATATTTTGTAAAAGCAGACTGCAGTGGCTCAAAGAGATTATTCTCAGTAAGATAGTCCACGAGCTGCCGTGACACCACTTTTTCCAGAATTTTAGAGCAAAATGATATATTTGATATCAGCTGATAGTTTTTCAATACACTAGGGTCAAGATTAGGTTTCTTAAGTAATGGTTTAATCACTGCAGATTTGAAACATTTAGGAACAGATCCAGCACAGTCAGCCCAAGAGTGGGCCACAGGTCCTTAAACAGTTTTGTTGGTATAGGATCAAATAAACAGGTTGTGCTTTTTGTTGATGTTACGAGTTTCGCCAGCATGCCTAATGAGATACTATCAAATTCTGTAAATCTAGGTAATACCTCAGTAATGGTGCCCACCTCAATAGCAGGGTGTAGTGGCTGGGTTAAGGCATGCTGGGATATGTTTAATCTAATGTCTTCTATTTTCTTCTCAAAGTAATCCAGGAAATCTTCTGCTGTAAAAGGAGCATGAACTACAGGTGGTTGTCCATGAATAAATGTTGCCACCGTGTCAAACAAAAACTTTGAGATGCTTGTTTTTGTTGATCAGATCAGAGTAATAGGTCCGCTTTGTAGCCAATAATGCATGCTTATAGTCTAAGATAGCATCATGCCACGCAAAGTAGAATACTTCTAATTTTGAACAATGCCATTTCTGTTCTAGACCTCTAGCCTTATGCTTGAGGTCACGCAGGTAATCATTGAACCAAGGTGACTGTGATTTGGGGGAGTGCGGTTTTAACACAGGTGGTGCAATCATGTCGAGTGTAGTTTTGAACGCGGAGTTTAAACTATCCACAAGTCTGTCTACTGATTGGGTATTTGCCATATGTGAAGCTAAGACATCAGGCAGTCTAGCTTCAAGTTCAGTGTTAGCTGAGGAGTTGATGCATCGCCGTAGTGATATATAAGGTTGTTGTTCCACTAAAGCGAAACTGTAAACTTAATAAGTGAGTGATCAGAGACCATGGATGTAAGAGGCATGATGTTAATATTCGTGACAGCAATACCATGTGCAAGAACCAGATCCAGGGTATTTCCACTAATGTGCTTTGAGTCCTGAATGCATTGCTGAAATCCTAATGCATCCACAATTTCCATAAATGATTTGCAGAGGGGATCAGAAGGCTTATTTATATGAATGTTAAAGTCACCAATGATCAGAATGTTATCTGCACTAGTTGACAAGTTAGAGATGAACACACCAAATTCATCTAACAATTCAGAATATGGGCCAGGAGGCCTATATACAATGACAAAGTAATACGGCTGAATTTATTCTTCTGACCTTGGCAATGCGTAATATCCTGAGCAGAGTGGAGAATCAAATGCTCAAACAAGTTATATTTGTGACCCCCAACACCTAATAAGCTAAACCTAGATTTATAAATAAGAGCAACACCCCCGCCTTGCTTCGCATCACGAGGGACATGACTAAATGTATATGCTGGTAGGCAGGCCTCATTTAAGGGGAGGACAGCCATAGGTTTAAGCCAGGTTTCACATAACCCAATCATATCTAAGTGATGATCAATAATTAGATCATTAATCAACAATGATTTTGAGGACAGTGATCTTATGTTAATGAGAACCAGACTAAGGACCTCACTGGGGTTGACAGTTGAACTGTCTGGATTTCGGGGTGGTTCCAGAGTAGCATATATAAGATGCCTAGAAGTAGGTTTATGTTTGAGACAGTCCATGCATGTAGGTAGCAGACACAAAATCATTGCTATTGCTGGAACAACCACTGGACCATCCTCAATTTCAACATCATCCAATGTAGTGATAGGTATTAAGTTTGCAAAGCATGTCCATCTATGATTTTTATGGACACGTCTACGGAAACAGGCCACAGTCTCAACTTGTTGAATTTCCCTCCCTGGCAGATAAACTGCACTATCAGCAAAAGGAACAAAAGAGGAACGAAAGAAAACTGAAGCTAACGTTGACATCAACGCTTTAAACAAAACGTTCACAATCACGTGACCAACAGCTAAAAGTTTGTAAAATCTCAGTGATCACTCACCAGCCCGGTAGGTGGTAGTAAATGCACCTTCAGATGGTGCCGTCCACCACTGAATACGAAAGAAGAAGACATGACCAACAGCAGCTATAAAAGCCACAGGCGGCCAGCCTCTCCCTTGTTTGTTTGTCTTCACATTCTTGTCATCTCCATGCTGGGGATCGTCACCATCCATGGGGAACGGTCCGTGTCAGACAAAGGTCACACCCACACGCAGGCAAGTCACAAACGTTTGAAACGTCCATACATAGTTGATAAAACAATCTTAATGCTTTTGTTACTGTATGAAAAGCTGGTCGAGGCTTTAGTTATTGATTCATTCAAATGTTGTTGCGTTCATTCAATACATCGGACTTGTGAGGTTGAACGAAGTCAAACGAAACGCTAACGTTAGAAAAACTAAGCAAACATAAGAAACCGTCAAGAACGACAGTAAAATGAAATAGGGACGAATTGAGGTTTTCGGCAGCATTCGTTCAAATTTTTCAACAGTTTAAAAATCCTGACGAAGCGCAAGCTGCAGGAACAAAGCTGAACGAAGGTTAAAGGATGCCAATGAAAGTCAACAAAAGTCCAGATTTCTTGTTTCATTTGGGCTTTGTTGCCCTTAGTTAGTGCAGTGTGACCGGGCCATAACTTTAGTTTATTGGTCCATGTGCTTTCCTAATCTTGCTTCCAGGCCCAGAAATGGAGGAACATACTGTGTGGGTCGCCGGATGAAGTTTCGTTCCTGTAACTCTGAGCCCTGCTCCAAGCAGAAGAAGGACTTTAGGGAGGAGCAGTGCACTGCCTTTGATGGCAGGCACTTCAACATCAACGGTCTACCTCCGAATGTTCGCTGGGTGCCCAAATATAGTGGAAGTGAGAAACCTTTTGGGGTTTGTTTTTACAACCTTTCTCATGTCACTGATATTCTCTCAGTTGTTTCAGACAGTATATGTTCTTACCTGTCAATTATCAGTGTTTATCATCATTATCTGTTCATACCAGTGGTGGGCACAGCTAACCTACAATTTTATGGGTTTAGCTAGTAGTTGTTTCCTAACAGCTGTTAGCTAAACCAGTTAAACGGCTAAAGAGGTGTTTTATGGGTTTAGCTAAGTTGTTAGCTAAATCCAAGATGTACAAAATCATTAAATGAACAAATAAAATTAAGCTGTAGCTTGCATTCAACATCATTTATTTACAGTACAGAAAGTATTAAATGAATAAAAAAAAAACTTGGAAAATAATTTTAATAATGTAAAAATGGGATTTACTCAGGCTTGATCTTCTGCTATTCCACCTCCTTGAGGCGACACTTGTCAGTTTTACTTATTGGATGTGTATAGCCTCCAACAATAACAAACATATGATTTTAGTGTTTGAGAAATTTTTGACCGTTAAACCTTATTGAAAAAATGCTAGCTGGCTTCAACTTCAACTAGCTGGACCTATTTTTATTCTCTTTCTTATGAATAGTTTTTATTTTTATCTGTTTTATTCTTTTACTTCTGTTTTTATTTATGTATTTGGATTTTTTAAATTCATTTTAAAAAAATTTTAAATTTTATGTTGAATTGTTTTATGTAAGGGGCCTTGAAACGGCTTTTGCTGTGATTTGGCGCATTATAAGCTAATTAAATTGAATTAAATTGAACTTAGTGAAACTACATTTAGTGGAGGCTAATTGGTACGCTAATGATTTTCAAAGTTCGCTAAAAAGCATATCCCTCTCCAAAAAAGTTAGCTGATGACCTGAATTGTGTCCACTGCTAATCGATGTCTTATTTTTGTCAGTTCTGATGAAGGACAGGTGTAAGCTGTTCTGCAGGGTAGCAGGCAGCACAGCCTACTATCAGCTCAGGGACAGGGTCATTGATGGGACGCCGTGTGGACCCGACACCAATGACATTTGTGTCCAAGGCCTGTGCAGGGTGAGCTTTACACACTTATCTCCAGACTCATGTTTATGCTTCAAAACACAAGCATGTGAGCAAAGTTTAAGAATAGGTAGAAATGTCTGGAACTAATCTAAAGCATCTGTATCGAAGGTGATCTGTGTATTGTACAGCAGAGTCACAAAGACCTCACTTTAATCCAGATCATTTGTTTGTTTCCTCTGGTTATTAACGCTTTTACTGTGTGCCGTTAAAATAATTAACAAAATTGATCACAGATCAGCATTCCATTCAGAATAATTTTGGTCAAGTTCACTTAGAGATAAGAATTGCATTTCAGCTTCACTGTTTTGTTTCTGTGTTTTTTCCACAGCCATCTCATACAAACAAAGAAAATACTACGCAACATGATGCAAAATAGCTGGAACCTATTAAAAAACAATTAGCTGAGATGCATTTCAAATATACAGTGTAAGTTAGTGCAGCTAACTGCAGAGACATTTATTCATTTTCTATACCCATTTACTCCAGTCAAGAGTCATGGGGAAGGGGCTGGAGGGCTCGAGCCTATCCCGGCATTCGTAGGGCGGCAGGCGGGGTACACCCTGACCCTGGACAGGATACCAGTGCACAGCCACATACAGACAGACGAACATAGGTCTATGGGAACATGGGGAGAACATTCAAACTCCATACACAGTGAACCAAGCAATCCCAGGACCTTCTCTACCTCTATGCCAGTGTGCTACCTGCACAGACATAATGTAGAAAATTATTTTCCATGAAAAATGAAAATAATCCAAAAGTGACATTGCTTACCTACAAATACATATTTCATTAAAAAACAGGGATCTTCTTCAGGTTTTTAACCATGTTAAAAACAGTGGCATTGCCCCTGTATACATTTTGTTCACCAGTGGGGGGCAGCACAACATACAGTAGCAACATAGAAAAAGAGAAGAAGAACCCAGCTGTTGTTAGCATAACTTAGCTTTCCTATTCTGAACCGGTATTACAGAATTAAAAGATTGTGGCAACTATTTCAAACGGGTACATTTATAGCTATTATACTTGTACTGCCTAGCATTATTTGATATGTTGATTTTGTTTTTCCCTTACAAATTAATGTTACTGTGATGAGTCTTGGGAGAACTTCGCACTGACCTTTGAATATTTCTGAGCGTTTGAAGTCACATAGGTAGCAGTTAAATATGATTAGCTTACCCAATTCATCAATAATTCAAGCATTTGACCAGTTGACAATATTTTTAGATTGATTCACGTGTATCGAAATAGTTGTATCATTTACTTACAGTCGATTTTTAATTTATATTGGTTAATTTTTACAGCTGCAGTAGGTATTAACTAAATGAAACAAATGTGAATCAAACAAATTCAAATATGGTTAATATGAAGGAACTGTACTGTGTAATGACCTCTGAAACAAGAGAGTTGTTGGACTAATCTAATAAAGTGCTTCAGTTGGTAACATTGAAATGAATTACACTGAGTCAAATTAACATTCAGAAAGGTGAGATTCTTCTGAACATTTTGATGTGCAACACATGGGCATTATTATATTCATTATATATATATATATATATATATATATATATATATATATATATATATATATATATATATAGATAGATAGATAGATAGATAGATAGATAGATAGATAGATAGATAGATAGATAGATAGATAGATAGATATGCAACTATCGTAAAAGAGACATTTTTTGAAGGTATGGTAAAATCAAGAAAATGTCCTTGTACCCCAGAGGGTTAAGGCATCAAACATAAGGAAGAAGCATGCAGCTGCACTTTGGTTTATGCATTATCAACATAGGAGGTGATGATCGTGCTCAGTTCCCCATCATTCCAATAATCCTTTATACATTCCCTCCATGAAATATTTATTGGATCATTCAAACAATTGTTTTGTTTTTTGCCAAGCCATACTGTGGTGGTTTGATGGTTTTAGTTTGGATATGCAATGACTGAAATTTCAACCACAGTGCTGGAAAGAACCAGTGGTTTTCCTGTGTGTAGACTCTGCCCCACACACAGTGTTTGGTTAGACTGTGGCTCTCTGGCCTTGACGAGCGTGTTTGATCCATGCTGTTGCTCCAAAAGCTTAAGTCTTCATCTTTCGTAGAAAACTAACAATCTCTCACGACAATCTGTAACATGCAGAGTGGCTTGTGTGCGGTTTTATCAAGGAAATTTAGTTCAGCTGTCTCTCAGCAATATGGATATAGTTCAGTAAGCTCTTACGTAAGAATTTTCAGGGTCAGTAGGTTTAAATATGTTTCTCTGTAACGCAAATTTTAGAAATAATGGCAACAAAATGGCTTCATAATGGGATAGTAATGTTTCATTTGAATGCTTCCCAAGTAACTGGTTTTAGTGTGACAGAATGACAGAAGAAAGGCTGCTTTATTTTTTTTAAGTGCTATTTTTTATTTTTTTAAGTGCTCTGCTTCCTCATAGTGTCAGTAAACCAATATCATCTGCTCCTCATCTGTCTCAGCTCACTCTATCAAGCTTATTTCTGTTACTGAAATACATTCATGTCCCTCCTTGTTTTTGTCACCCCCCACCACCATAATTTTTATTTTAACAATTTCCCCCTTTTGCTTCTCTTCTGAGCAGCAGGCAGGTTGTGACCATGTACTGAATTCTAAGGCCAGGAGGGACAAATGTGGCGTTTGTGGTGGTGACAACTCATCCTGCAAAACTGTAGCAGGGACCTTCAACATTGTGCACTACGGTAAGCAACAGCACTTTTTTCATTCCCCTTTTAACAGTTTCTTTATTAGAGAGAAAGTAGATTTGTATTGCTTCCACACTTCTGTACATGTACATAATCATTGTCACAGCTCAGTATACTTGTGAATTAAAGGCGGTGTTCCTGTGATTTATAGGCTACAATGAAGTAGTGCGAATACCCAGTGGTGCTACAAACATAGACGTGCGTCAACACAGCTACTCAGGGAAACCAGAGGATGACAACTACCTCGGTAATATACAACATCATCATAACTTGTACTTGTGGTTCACTGAGACCGTGTCCCTGCCCAGCAAAGTCATTGTGTCCATGCTCTTTCCACTCATTAGCCTCACCGTAAAGTGGGAACCAGCTGAAGTAATGGTCGTGTCTATCTGTTTGTCTGTGCTTTAAAAGGAAAGGTAGAGAACAATTTCAATCAAATTTGGTGGCTAAAGTCAGTGGACTGTCAATTTTTTATTTCAATTTATTTCATTTATACAGTGCCAAATCACAACAAAGCTGCCTGAAGGTGCTTCACACAAGACTGTCCTTTCATACCATGTCAATATTTGAAGATGCAAAGAGTAATTTCAGTTAACCTTGGTGGATAAACTCTGGACTGTTGTCTCACAACAGAGGTCATGTCAACATTTAAGGTTAAGGTCAAATCAATGGTTTTCTATTATACACAACCAGTGTTGCCACAGTTACTTTGAAAAAGTAATCCAATTACTCTTTGAAAAAGTAACTTAGTTACTTTACTGATTGCTCAATTTTAAAAGTAACCTCAAGTAATGTAAAGTTAAATTACTAGTTACTTTATTAGTTACTTTCAGCAGCTGTCAGCAACACCCCCTAACACCTCAACAAAAAAATGATAACCCGTTTTGCCAATACTCACTTTATAGTCACCCTTTCTTAACTTCAATGTACATAAATACTTGTTTTATAAAAAAATAAAATAAAGACATCTTTCTTGACCTCATATTTAACTGTTGACAGTACTGTAACGGTAAAACTTGCAATTTCTAACCTACATTGTTTAGAAATGTAACTATTAATTTTTTTTAACATTTAAATTCTTTCTAAACATTTTTGTTGTTGAACTGCTTCTTCTTCTTTTTCTTCTTCTTCTGATTCTTCTTCTTCTTCTTCTTCTTCTTATTATTATTATTATTATTATTATAAGTAGCATTAGTAGTAGTCATAATAGTATGAAAAAATGTCTTCAAAAGTAGGCCTTTAATCTAGCGCTGTTGTGGGGAGGTTCCCCCCTGCCCATGCCCCCATTCTATGTGGATTCACCCCTGGCTTGCTATTTGAGCAAAACAATAGATAGTAAGTCCCTTTGGCTGCTCTCTTGTTTGCACTTGGGGTCTCCACAGCAAATCTGAAGTGGATCTGCATGTTGATTTTGGCACAAGTTTTACGCCGGAAGCCCTTCCTGATGCAACTCCACATTACATGGAGAAATGTGGTGTGGGGTTTGAACCGGGAATCTTCTGCACTGAAACCAAACGCACCAACCACTTGGCCACCACCCCTTTGAGCAGAAGAATGGATAACGTTTATTTATGCAGAAAACACAACCAGATTGACAGGTAAGAAAGTTTTATCAGTGTTTTTTATGTCATATCGTCCTCTGAAAGAGACTTCGGTGCATTTGGGTGAAAAAAAGAGAACACGTCACGGATCAGCTGTTTTTAGCGAGGAGACACACAGTGGCACAGAGTTTTGAAGAAAACAAAAAAGCAAAAAATGTCTTTGTAAAACAATAGCTCTGAGCACCCCCGTCCTTTGAGAGACATCTGTTTTTCAACTCGGAGCAGCTGCACTGTGGAGGAAAAGCTCGCAGCTCGCTGAAAGTGGGTGAAATGGGCAGTTCAACCTAACACCAACCGCCCTGCTCATGGGCTGTTTTTAATGCTGCAATCGACCCTTTATACAAAAATAATAGTTACGCACAGTGGCTTGGAGAAGTAATTTTAATCTGATTAGTGATTTGGAAAGATTAACACGTGAGATTACTCATTACTGAAAAAAGCGTCCAGATTAGAGTGGCATCACTGTACGAGGTCTGCGAGAAAAATAACTTACCTTTTTATTTTTTTCAAAAACTATATGGATTTGAATCACGTGCGATTACATCAGCCAACCTTGAACCCTCGTGCGCATGCGTGAGTTTTTTCACACCTGTCGGTTACGTCATTCGCCTGTGAGCAGGCTTTGAGTGAGGAGTGGTCCACCCCCCTCGTCGGAATTCCTTTGTCTGACGTCTTCCTGAGAGACTGGCGCTTTTCTTGATCAAAATTTTTTCAGAACCTGTGAGGCAGATCGAAGTGGACACCATTCGAGAAATTCAGCTGGTTTTCGGTGAAAATTTTAACGGCTGATGAGAGATTGTGGAGTGTTACTGTCGGTTTAAGGAATTCCCACGGAGCGGGACGTCGCGCAGCGCTCGGAGGCGCCGTCGTCAGCCTGTTTGGAGCTGAAAACCTCCAAATTTAAGCCTCTGTTGACCCAGGACGTCGTGAGAGAACAGAGAAGTTTCAGAAGAGCTCGGGATCAGCAAACACCTCCGTGTTGATAACCATTTGTAAAAACCAGATGGCTTTTGATGGCTTTCAGTAGAGTGAGTATCTGAGAAATCGTTTAACAGCTGGACATGTTCCAACTTGTCCTTAAGGCTTCCAATGGAGGTGTTTTTCCTGTGGCGGCACGCCGCGCCGGCTGCTTGCCAACACACCAATCTGTCCGCACGTCTTTCATTACAAAATCTCCTTTAACAGTGGAATGTCCAGATAAACTGCTGATCCCGAGCTCTTCTAAAACTTCTCTGTTCTCTCACGATGTCCTTGGTCAACAGAGGCTTAAATTTGGAAGTTTTCAGCTCCAAACAGGCTGACGACAGCGCCTCCGAGCGCTGCGCGACGTCCCGCTCCGTGGGAAGTCCTTAAACCGACAGTAACACTCCATAATCTCTCATCAGCCATTAAAATTTTCACCGAAAACAAGCTGAATTTCTCGAATGGTGTTCACATCGATCTGCCTCACAGGTTCTGAAAAAATTTTGATCAAGCAAAGCGCCAGTCTCTCAGGAAGAAGTCAGACAAAGGAATTCCGACGAGGGGGGTGGACCACTCCTCACTCAAAGCCTGCCCACAGGCGAATGACGTAACCGACAGGTGTGAAAAAACTCACGCATGCGCACGAGGGTTCAAGGTTGGCTGATGTAATCGCATGTGATTCAAATCCATATAGTTTTTGAAAAAAATAAAAAGGTCCGATACTTTTCTCACAGACCTCGAACATAACTATCTGTAAAGCTGTAAAGCAAAGAGCAATTTCAAATATGCTTGGTAGATAAACTCAGTGGATTATTGTCTCATGATGCAGGTCATGGGTCATGCAAAAAATGTTCAACAAGGTTAAAGGTCGTAGTGAAATCAGAGGTCTTCTAAAATACACTGCAATACTATATACAAAGGGATAAACCTAGAGGACCAACCTCTCATGACACAAGTCATGTCGAGGTCATAGATCGAAGGTTATGGTCAAATCAGCAGGCATCTAAAATACATTGATAGCCATATCTCAGGCACATGGTGATGTAAAACAGAAAAATAGGAGTAATACACAAATGCATGCACAGATACTATCCACTCAGTATAGAAAATGATCTTCACATTTAATATCATGGTAGACTGATGTACCTTTTGCATCATTGCAGCTGGTGGTGGCTGTACAGTGCAGTCATATGGATGCCTTGTGTCACTTTGAGCTACTCGTTTCTTTTCTTCGTAAACAGCATTTGGCTGATATTATAAAATCATGTTCTGCAAACTAATGCAACTGCCATGCACTGAGCACACTAACATTTAAATGAGCCAGGAGGCCTTTGGGTGCCATTCTCGTGCATTCAGCGGGTGTGCAGTCTTTTTTGTCTTGTGTGTGGATGTGTGTGTCACTTTGCTGTGTGTTTCTATTGAATGCCTGTCTGTCAGACTAGATGTTGCAGTTTTGACAGCTATTGGTGTGCATATCTTATTTGCATGTACATGTCCATACCCAAGCAAGCACTCAGACAGCCCTTTGGGTAGCATTCCATCTCAGTCCATGTTTGTATGTCTGCATGTGCAGTATATGTCCATAACAGTTATGTCTTTTTTGTAGCTCTGTGTTTATCTTCTTGGAATGCAAACCTCTGAATTTGGTTTTTAACATGTTGCACTAGTTGTGTTTGTATTTGTGTGGGCACGGTCACCACAGGCTGGAAGTGAGAGTCTGATGTTGCCAGAATAAGGACTACTGTCCTTGGTCATATTAGTGTAATGTGTGAAATGGTGGGGAAAGCAAAGGCAGGAAATTAGCTCCATAATCGCATTAGGGTGAATGAGTGCAGCAGACTGGGTATTGAGCAGAACAGGACGCCCTGTATGGGGAATAGGAGTAGAGGATTATCTTATCCCAAGAAGGCTTCTCTGCTGCCTACATCATGTGATTTACTTACTGTAAATGAAAACACCAGCCACTGTGCTGGTAAACTCCCCCCCCCCAAAAAAGGCTACTGTGTCCATAAAGTTAGCATCTTACAGTTAGCTGTAAGAAGGCAATATTGAATTCAGTCTTTTATTTGCATATACAGTCGATGAGGAAAAGAGGCGTGGTCAGCCATGTCAGAACGCATCTGGAGTACCTCGTCCACACCTGCACGATGGCAAAGCGTAGGTAGACAACAGGTAGACGACACAGACTGCCATCAGACAGCCATAAAAGGCGCTGCAGACTGCCATATGTCCAAATGTCTGGATGGCAAACACGAGACTGCACTGGGAGCGAGTGCTGTCTTCCTCATGCGCGCGTGAAGTTGCAATTATCACTCAGCCACGTGTGTGTGTGTGTGTTTGTATGTATGCATTACGCTGCATGAGCCACTAAGCACACGCGCAGGGCGCATGCCACTGGACATCTTCGCTGAGCGTTTGCTGGCAGTTGGCCGTGCAGTTCTCTGTCAGACAAAGCCTTTCCAGGGAACTTTCTTTTTTGCTCACTTCAGGAGCACAATGCAACTCTGGACACCGCGATGGTTTGATTATCACATGGAATTAATTGTTTTATTTTGTGTGAGAGGATTTTAACCACAGGTTGTGGTCCCAGCTTCACGTCCACGTCCAGGCTGTGAAACACTCCTGGACTGCTGTTGGAGTTGAGATTCATGTTTATTAATGGTATAACGGCCTGGAACAACAGTTCCATGTCATATCTCCTACAGAGTTAGAAGGTGATCATTTATTACAACGTGAGAGCCGTTCAGCTTCAAGCCTGATGCATGCAATGATGCGTTACTGTGCATCACGAAAAGGCACAGCCGCGCGTGTTATGATTGAGATGATAGTTCACATTATTTACATCGCCCATGGGAAGGAATGGACAAATATCTGTACTATAAGGTCTATTGTGGATATAACAGCCTGTTCAGATTTGCGGTGGCGTGCGCGCAGTAGGGCATGGTGTTTTCAGGTTTGATAGCCGCTGTTCACATTTGCTGTACATGATAATAATAATAATTCATAATTGTTATCGTGATGAAGTGTCCCACATACATTTCAACAGTTCCTTTGTGTTCCAGGGGGTGGACATTATTATACGTGGCACATGCAGGTCATACCGGCAGGCTTTGCCGTGCCAGATCCATCTTGAGGTTCCTTCATATGCGTTCAAATCATTCCGGATCCTGTTTTGCCGCCATTAGAATAAGTAAATTGCGGTCAGATGGTCCTCAGATTGCACATGGAGGGTTTTGAACATGTGCATCACACTCAGGTCCGCTGGACGATTTTGACCAACTGTGTGGACTTTCACAGATGGCTGTCAGAACGTTATGGCACTGAAATCCAACACTGGCTGTGTGTGACGGGGGTATAATGCTTGCAAGATATATTCATATCCATTTTCTATTCGGGATGCCTTGATTTGATCCGATCCAAACCGTATGAGCCCAATCAAGGCATGTTTTGATTGATCGTATTGTTTTAAATTAAACCCCAGTCTTCAAATAAGGGCATTTCCACTGCAGGAACGCGACTGATTCCAAAGATTTCAGGAATGGCTCCAGGAACGGCCTGTTAAGTGGCCTTTTTAGTAAGTTGTGTCTCCACTGTGGTGAAGAACCACTGGGCTCGCAGTGAGAGCAAGTATCTAATAAACAAACTCTAACCTTAACATTAAGGGCAAAGCAACATAAAAAATGAACACGCTCTTAAAGCAGCTGCATTTAATTCATTTTTTACCTGCCTGATGGCTTCTTGATTGCAATCCACTCCACTGTAAAGCTAATTATTTTGGCTTTCCCCCTTTTTTAGCGTTTGTCATAGAACAACAAACAAAAGCAGCAAGTGTTTTGTCCCCATGTAGCCTGTGCACAGAGGTCTGTGGCACAGTATTCCACTGATTTTGGGCCACTTTTATTGTTGTGGACATTCAGAAGCTTGTAGTCTCACTTTAACTTTTCTGTTTTCACTTAGCACTTTACCACAGTGCGTCTGGAGGTTTCCATCCCTGCTAAATTTTTCACTCAATATGTTTAATCGTGCAGGTATCCAGGCCTGCTGATTTACATTTTGGCTTTCCTGCTCTAGGATTTGGATCTGTGTTGAACCTCCTCATCAGTTCATCTGTTGCTTTTTCTCTCCATAGCAGTTTTTTTTTGTTTATGTCAATTTACTTACACTTTCACAAATGTCACCTAGTGTTGTCACCTTCCTGTGCATGCATTCGACCTATTAGCATTGAGCCCTGCCCAGCAACACCTCAGGTGTACATAGTTTGCAGGAGGAACTTCCTGCCCCTCAATAAAGGTTCTGTGAACTCACTTTTCTGGGCGGTGTTTGCCCCCCATAACATGGTTTGCAAATTCCTACGGTGGAAACTGGCCTAATGATATAGAGTCTGTGTGGTTCCAAACTTCATATATTTTTGTATAATAGATTGTGTATTTACATGTGGTATCATGAAGGTTATTTACATGATAGTCATCCCCACAACTGAATGAGACCCGTTTTGGTAGAAGCCTAACTAAGTCACTATAGAAATGCAAAATGTTTGCATTGAAAAATTTGAGATACAGTTGCTATTTGACGCCTTTTTTCAGGGTACCATACAGTCTCAGCACCATCCACTGTGTTTGGACGTCCGTAATCATGCTTGACCTTGCTGAGATTCTGAAGACTGAGAATGTGGTAAAGAAATCCTGTGAAGTAGTTGAAAGTTTTCTGAACTGCTTTGACCTGAAGATTAAAGAAATATTGGTGATCCTGTCATCTGGGGCTCTTGCACCATCAGAACATGATGAAGATATAATGGATGCAGAAGTTACTGGGAGAAAAAATAAAGTAGAATTTGTGGCTGAAAGACTCAAGACCCGCACTGACTTTTTTGACGCAACCAAGAGTGTACATCATATCAACAAAGATCTGGATTATGTACAGCCATCACATCTGAGTGAGACCAAGATTACATAAATGGTAAATGGACTGCATTTATATAGTGCTTTTCCATCAGCATCAGACGCTCAAAGCACTTTACACATCAATGCCTCACATTCACCCCAATGTGAGGGTGCTGCCATGCAAGGTACTCAATACACTCCAGAAGCAACTAGGGGATTAAGGACCTTGCCCAAGGACCCTTACGGATTTTCCGGTCAGGCTGGGATTTGAACCGAGGATCCTTTCGTCTCAAGCCCAACGCTTAACCGCTAGACCATCACCTCTCCCTACAAATGAAGATCATTTTACTATTTACTTATGGAAATACCTACCCAATAATTTTTGCCAGATCTGCTCAAAAATCTTTGAAATGATAGTCAAATATATCAATGATGTCTTTGGTACTGAGTACATGTCATCATCCGCAAAGGCCATGGAAGAGAGGACCAGAAAGTTCTGGTCAAAGGTCCTGCAGACTGGAAGAAGCTCTAGAACAAAGACAATACTGAAGAATGGGGTTGGGATCACTGCACACCAAGACTGCTCAGTCACAGAGTCCACATCATTTGTCAGAGACATGCATCTTGTATTTGTCCATCACGGGATGATAATAAGACAATATGTGAAGAAGCAACCAAGGAAGAAATAGATTCCTGAGTGATACTCCACTGCCAGTTAACCAAAAGTGAGGTTATGCAAAATGTCAGAATGAGAAGCCCTCCTCCTGATGTTTTCATCATATTGCTCCACCATGGTCCAAAGATATCTTGGCTATGGAAATAAGAGGAAATTAATCAATGTGTCGGTTAGAACAAAACCTAAAAATATTGCAGTGCTCTTTGGGTATTATATTCATTCATTATTGTAGGTGTGACCAGAGCTGTTAGAAGAGTAGTCAAGATCAAACCATTGAAGCTCCTCCTAAGAATGTCTATTCATGCACGAGTGTTTGCTGAACTAAGGGAGTCTTGGGCAATACAACATGTCATCAAAGTACTGAGGACTTGAAAAACTGGGAAAACCTCTATACATGCCCCATGTATGGAAGGGCTCAAGTCAAGACTGTGATGTCCGACATCAGAAGATGAATCCATTGTCCGATTCTGCTGATTCTTTATGCTTTGATATAAATAATAATAATAATTTGGCACACTGCTTTCTTGCAAGAAAAGCCTTGAACAGTGTATCAGTAGGATTAGCTACCGCGTGAAGATGAGGAAACACTGCAACATTCCAAACAACAGCAATTCAACATTCAACAGTGAATGGATTTCTGGAACTGATGCGGTACATTGAACAGCTCTCGCCACCCTTACTGGCTGGAACACTGTAGCTACAAGAACATCAGATCTGCATACTGACTCAGAAAAACAAGAGGAAGAGTCATATGATGAAATCTAGATTCCAAATGAGTCTTGTGAGCGTGACGATGACTGGATTTTAAATTCATCCATTGCAATTGCTAATCCACAGAACTCTCTTTGATTGTGTGAAATGTATCAATATCTACCTGTTTTTTTTTTGTTGTTGTTTTGTTTTTTATGCATTGATTGTTTCTGAAAACCTTTACTGCTGAATTGCCTGATATGTTTGTTTAAATCTATTCTACTAACAGCCACTTGTATGTTATTTACAATTTTCTTGACTTATGTTTTCATCAGTGTTATTGTGCAGGATTCTCAATGCTCAAAACTTCACCTTTTTCAATGTCAGCATTGCTAATGACAAGTTTCTTATATTACTCGCAGCTCAGGTTTTTAGTTTATAACTGTTTTTAGAGTAACTTTATTCACTTGAATTTAATTGTGTTGTCATTCTATACTTCATTTGACGTGTGGATATTTTGGTTATGTTATTTTCCCTGGTTCTTGTTATACTCTGTTTCAAACTGAAGCTGATAATGTAGATCTTACCAATATATACATGATGATAGATATGATTGGAATTTCGGTGTGTTTTCAAAGCATTTACAATATTAATGATACGTGTACTATGAATGACAACAGACATATGACGTATATGTGTGAAACTGACAAGTGATGAATAATTTGTTTATAATTCAGTGATACCTCTTTAAAATGTTCAATGCTTCATGGTGATTAATTAAATTCTGTGTATATATAAGGATAAAAGAAATGTATTTATGGATAAAGTGCAGTGTTTGTGACCATCCTATAATTGTTTTGTCTTTTTTTTTTATTAAAAAAATAATAATTTTAACTCATTTGTGTGTGAAAATCAATGAAAGATACATTAAATGCATTGACACATTTCATTAATAGGTCAAAGATCTTTCATTATATGGATATGTTGTAATTGGGGAAGTGACATGTAAAATATAAGATGTTAAATATTATGAGCTTATTGTCATTGAAACACAGTGAATGGTGTTGCAATTGGTACCCTGAAAAAGGGGTTAAACAACATATTCATCCCAAAATATTCTACTTTATATATTATAGTGACATATTAAGGCTTCTAGAGAAATACGTCTCATTACGTTTGGGGTCGGGGTAGAAACCATGGTGCCAGTTTACCCATGTGTTATTGAAATGGCTTCTAAGTAGGAACCAGACTTGTGGGGCTCCAAACCTTTGCTCCAGAAACCTTGGCTTAATTCTTTAGATTCCCCCCTGCTTCTTAGCACATGAAGGCAGTGGTTCCACAGCTCAGCCCTTCAATACAATAAAAGGTTCCCAAATTAACCACAAATTATGCCACTTAGTTATTCAGAAGGTTCAACAATTTCATTCATTAATGGATTCATTTTTAATCTTCCATTACATTCTAAATCATTTAGTGTGTATTGTTAGGGAACATCAGTGTGTGGAGTTGTAGAAAAATGAGTTTGAAAGACTTAGCTCGGGTATATGTAAACTTATGCTGTCAAATGTACAGGCAATTCATCATGTCAATTGAACATGTCACAGTATCTGTTTTTCAATGGTTGTATTGTTTTTGCAAAAACAGCTTGACCTCACATTGAATACCACTGTGGCCCTCTCGTAAGTGATGTTTGTTGTCTGTCCCCCTGCAGCCATATCAAACAGCCGCGGAGACTTCCTGCTTAATGGAGAGTTTGTGGTCAGCATGTTCAAAAGGGAAATCAAAGTAGGAAATGCTGTCATTGAGTACAGCGGCTCAGACCACGTCATTGAGAGGGTCAACTGTACCGATCGCATTGAGGAGGAGATTGTCGTTCAGGTAAAATTTTCTCACCTCACAGTGGTTCTCTGCAGTAGGCATGAAGTTAGTCTGGGATGGAAATAATAATTGTGAAATAATGGAAATGAAGGAACTTTGTTGAATCTACATGCTTGACTAGTGTGAACTTCTGGTTAGCGTCGTAATTGAATTTGGCCATGCATGGCATCACATTTGAACTATAAAAATGTCACTGGAGGATGGGGACATTCTATGATGTCAAATAGCCTCATCTTAAATGAAGATCAAAGCCAAAATTATATTATTCACCTTTTCAGTGCTCTAATACAGACACATTATTATTATTTTTGTTTTGTATTCCGTTCATTATGTTTATCAAAAACACCCCTAAAAATGCTTATTTGCATGTTCCAAATATTGTCTGTTTGCCACACACCTGTCAGACTGTGTGGGGGCATGTTGCACAGAGCACAGACCCACACAGCAGCCGTCGGACAGAGCGAGCAGTCCATATATGGATTCCATGACATATTGTATGACACTTAACTCCAAAAGGACCCCTTTCAGACTGAAAGTTATAGCAGGGGAGTTTTTTACATTCAGACATGTTGAATTTTGGCATTCTGAGAATCTTTAGCGTGAAACTTCAACCATGTTTACTAGTAAAATCTAACTAATTTATTTAAAAATTATAATACGAGAGAGTGACATCTGTGGACAGCGGGATGCTGGACTGACGGGAGGATCCCATGCCTGAAATTGTTGTAGCAGATATTTTGTTTTTTCCAACCTTGATAAAACTTTGTTATACTTTGTAAAAACCTTGTAAGTGTTAGAATGGCCTAAGCAGTGGGTCACCCCTTTGAGTCTGGTCTGCTTGAGATTTCTTCCTCAAGATCATCAAAGGGAGTTTTTCCTTACCATTTTTGCCTCTGTGTTTGCTCTAGGGGTTGGTAAGGTTAGACCTTACTTTGAAGCGCCTTGAGGCAGCTTTGTTGTGATTAAGCACTATATAAATATAACAAATTGAAAATATCATTATTAATACTAATACTACTACTACTACTACTACTACTACTACTACTACTACTACTACTACTACTACTACTAATAATAATAATAATAATAATAATAGAGGTTTAAAAACACAACTGTCTTGATTTATCTTTTTCCCCCCTAGGTACTATCTGTGGGGAACCTTTACAACCCAGATGTCAGGTACTCGTTCAACATCCCCATAGAGGACAAACCTCAGCAGTTCTTCTGGGAAGCTTATGGGCCCTGGCAGGAGTGTAGCCGGCCGTGCCAAGGTGAGGAGGAGGCAAGAGTAGATGGCAGAGTGAGGTGATGGGAGTGGTTACTGATAAATAGTGCAAAAGCAGAGATGAAAGGCAGAGAGCAGATGTGGGAACAAATGATCAGATGCAGAGAGCAATGTGGATCTATGATTTAAATCTGGCAGGTCAATGAAAATGCCTTGGAAAAGTGGTGTGAGTATAGAATGTGCTGAAGTATGTGGGCGTGCAGAGCTGCTTTGCAGGTAAACTCAAAAATCTGCTGTTGGTTTGAGTTTGTTTGAGAAGCTCTGCCTGTGTTCTCTGACACCGCCCTGCTTGAACAACCATACAATTCCCATGAAATCCAGAGAGTTCACAAAGCAGGTACTTTATATCACTGTTCACTTTTTAACTTTCTGTTTTATGTGGAATTTCTGGTCATCCATAAGCTCTTTTTTAAGCGCTCTGAAATGGAGATATGGTGTATTGCCACAGGAGTCACTTTTTGTGCAGCTGGTGCAGTGACCCAGTGACGGGAGTTAAAATTAACACTTCCATACTATTGGTTCCTATACAAGCCTTACACAACAAACGGTCTAGATGGTGGCAGAGGAGATCAAACTCAAGGCACTTTTCACTCATGGTTTCATTTATAAACAAAACTAATTCCAGACAGTTTATCAACATTAACGGCACCTCTGTCATTTTGAAAATATTGCCCATATCTTTCAAAGTAATGCGCTAATTCTGAAGGTTTGAGCGTTAACTGACACATGCCAAAAGGCATTATGGGAAATGAGTCTCCTCTCATCACAATCCCCACCCCCCCCCCCGCTCCCCATCAAAATGCATAGAACACTGCCATCTACCGGATGGAAGTGTGAATAGTGACCAAAGTGTGATCGTTGATCCACAAATGCCAAATCACACTACACAAAGAGAATTTTCAGTTTTTTTTGTTTGTTTGTTTGTTTTACAAATGAATCGTGGAAATACACATTTATTTGTAAAACCCAACACACAAGTTACAAATTGTGTTGTGTGGGCCGCTGAAGAGGAGGTACTGCTGGCCCACCACCACCAGAGGGCGCCCTGCCTGGAGTGCGGGCTCCAGGCACCAGAGGGCGCTGCCGCCGACGAAGGCTGTCAGGATGACAGCTGTCACCCATTACTAGACACAGCTGACTGCACTCAGGACGGAGTATATCAGCAGGACAGCGTCTCCACCTCAGTGCCGAGATATCGCCTTGAGATTAAGGTAACCTTCTTTGCTAGTATATATATTGAGGACTCTGATAAACCTTGCTAAACCATTTCAGGACAGCTGATTACAGAAAGCACCTTGCTTGGATAAGTACTCACCTTCCTGCTTCATTATTACAAGAGGTGGAGGCGGCTTCTCCCCTCTCCGTCTACTGGGTGCTGTCGCATCCATACCTGTGTGTTTGTGCTCTTTTCCCGCCAGCAGTACCGGATCCGACGAGCGAAGGCAGTGGCCACCTGGGAATTCGGGACTTGGCGGTTCCAGTACTCCTGGTTTTCGGTGGCAGAGGAAATCTGGGTGGTTCCGGTTCGACTGGGACGGACGTCTCCTACCTTCGAGCCTGCCCACACAACACCAGCAGATTTCGACTTACAACATTGGTGTTTGAAGATCACAAAATACTTGTGCAAATCTAGGACTGTTTGTAGATAACTCTCTGTCCATATGCAGGTATTAATGAGACAAATTTAACTCCATAAATAAGTGTCTTTTCACTTAAAAAAGTAAAGATTTGCATGTACACACTGTCTTTAAAGCAGACACACTGTTGATTCACTGCTCACTGCTGCAGTGCATTATGGTAGTTCGAGGTTTATTTGTTTTTTATTATTATTATTATTGTAATACATGTTAGTTTAGCAGTTTTGCTAGTGTTACAGATTTGTTGTGTTTTTATAGTTCAAGGTATGTAGTTAGTTTGGTGAAGAGTATGTTGTGACCATGAGTGAAAAGTGCTTTGCGTTTGATTTCTTCTGCCACTGTCTGTGTTGTTGTGTGTTAAATGTAAATGAGTTTTTTTTGGTTTGGTTTTAGGGTTTACAGATGTTTTGACTGTTAAGCTTTACTCACTATGCCAACAAAACAATATTAGCGGACTGAAAGTTAGCGGAACTAAATTTAGCTGAAGCTAATTGATCCGCTTTTCAAAGTTAGCTGAAAAGCTAATCTGCTAACGAAAAAGTTAGCTTTGTAATTAGCATTAGCGGATTACCAAAACTTTGCCCACCACTGTATACGACACAGCCCGTTGCTTATCTTATAAAGTTTATTTTAATTTTGTGAGATAAATATGTGCATGGTTATCACAGTCACACCTCTTTGTGTGTGTCCCCACAGGAGAGCGGAAGCGAAAGATTCTTTGTAGCAGAGAGTCAGACAGGGTTGTGGTCTCAGACCAAAGATGTCATTCAACAGCCAGACCTGCCACTGTCACTGAGCCTTGCAACACAGAATGTGAACTCAGGTTTGTTTGTTCTATCTGCTTTCATTTTTTGTTTGAAATACTGCAGTTAACTTTTACAATGGCAGTTCTTTCATAGTTTATTAAATTCTGTCACAGGTGGCATGTGGCTCGTAAGAGTGAGTGCACAGCGCAGTGTGGCTTGGGATATCGTACTCTGGAGATATACTGTTCCAAAGTCAGCCACTCAGATGGAAAGACCCAAAAGGTTGATGACCACTATTGTAGCAATCAGCAGAAGCCTGATGACAAAGAAGCATGCCATGGAGACTGCAACCTAGGTGGTTGGGAGTACTCACCCTGGTCCGAGGTGAGATTTGAAGCTGTGGGTTACCAGAGTCCATCCCCAACTAAACAAATTTGCCATTTGTTTTCCAATACCATCATAATGGATCAAATGGTAACAATGAAACTAATAGCACTTCAACAGTTAACAGCATTACAATATTACTGTTCTTTAAAGTTTCAGATGAACTTCCTATAGTACCATGCCTAATTTAAACCAGTAAAATAAAGATGTTACTATCAACAGAATTTGTCAGATTAATTTCATAGGCCCCGTCTTGATGATGCTTCTTGCCTTAGTGACCAACTTGTGTTACAGTTTTCATACCTCACGTCCATCTGATTTGGTACTTCTGGGGCCTTGTTTGTAAAACTCTGTAGAATCATGACTAAAACTGTGCACAGTATACCTTCTTTTTGTCCGGGCCTAAATTTCACTCTCATCTTGAGCCATGAATGGATGTAGACACTCCCTCAAATAATCATTTGCATACGCAAACTCTCTGGATTGAAAGCCAGACTTGCTTCATTACACAATTCACAGAGAACAATCTTTGGAAGCCTAAAGCAGCACATGAGCCAACTGTCATCTTGAGCCAGAAAATCACAATGACCTCTAAATACTTGTTCTCAACAATACAGAACAGCGTGACCATTACTCACATCTACAACCATTTATAGTGCCCAGAAGCAACATAATACAACCCCTGGCAAAAATTATGGAATCACCGGCCTCGGAGGATGTTCATTCAGTTGTTTAATTTTGTAGAAAAAAAGCAGATCACAGACATGACACAAAACTAAAGTCATTTCAAATGGCAACTTTCTGGCTTTAAGAAACACTATAAGAAATCAAGAAAAAAATATTATGGCAGTCAGTAACGGTTACTTTTTTAGACCAAGCAGAGGAAAAAAAATATGGAATCACTCAATTCTGAGGAAAAAATTATGGAATCACCCTGTAAATTTTCATCCTCAAAACTAACACCTGCATCAAATCAGATCTGCTCATTGACATTGACCCTGTGCCATGACATTGACCCTACGTGTCTTCTTGCAAGGAATGTTTTCGCAGTTTTTGCTCTATGGCAAGATGCATTATCATCTTGAAAAATGATTTCATCATCCCCAAACATCCTTTCAATTGTCCAAAATATCAACGTAAACTTGTGCATTTATTAATGATGTAATGACAGCCATCTCCCCAGTGCCTTTACCTGACATGCAACCCCATATCATCAATGACTGTGGAAATTTACATGTTCTCTTCAGGCAGTCATCTTTATAAATCTCATTGGAACGGCACCAAACAAAAGTTCCAGCATCATCACCTTGCCCAATGCAGATTCGAGATTCATCACTGAATATGACTTTCATCCAGTCATCCACAGTCCACGATTGCTTTTCCTTAGCCCATTGTAACCTTGTTTTTTTTTCTGTTTAGGTGTTAATGATGCCTTTCGTTTAGCTTTTCTGTATGTAAATCCCATTTCCATTAGGCGGTTTCTTACAGTTCGGTCACAGACGTTGACTCCAGTTTCCTCCCATTCGTTCCTCATTTGTTTTGTTGTGCATTTTTCGATTTTTGAGACATATTGCTTTAAGTTTTCTGTCTTGACGCTTTGATGTCTTCCTTGGTCTACCAGTATGTTTGCCTTTAACAACCTTCTCATGTTGTTTGTACTTGGTCCAGAGTTTAGACACAGCTGACTGTGAACAACCAACATCTTTTGCAGCATTGCATGATGATTTACTCTCTTTTAAGAGTTTGATAATCCTCTCCTTTGTTTCAATTGACATCTCTCGTGTTGGAGCCATGATTCATGTCAGTCCACTTGGTGCAACAGCTCTCCAAGGTGTGTTCACTCCTTTTTAGATGCAGACTAACGAGCAGATCTGATTTGATGCAGGTGTTAGTTTTGGGGATGAAAATTTACAGGGTGATTCCATAATTTTTTCCTCAGAATTGAGTGATTCCATATTTTTTTCCTCTGCTTGGTCTAAAAAAGTAACCATTACTGACTGCCACAATCTTTTTTCTTGATTTCTTATAGTGTTTCTTAAAGCCAGAAAGTTGCCATTTGAAATGACTTTAGTTTTGTGTCATGTCTGTGATCTGCTTTTTTTCTACAAAATTAAACAACTGAATGAACATCCTCCGAGGCCGGTGATTCCATAATTTTTGCAGGGGTTGTAATAAAAATAGGGCAGTGGGGCTGATAAAATTTAGTATGTACAAGTACATACTCATAGTCTTTTTTAATTGAAGCTATATCTTTTGAAGGACTAGGTCCATGGGAGAAAATGGGAATGTAGTGTACATACATGTAATACAGCTCTGAAATGATCTGCCGCAAGTGCAATGTAAATCTGATGTAAAACTAGTGTAAACCCACTCAAGGAAGGTTTGTGTTAAAGCCTTATGTCTACAAGTACTCATTGCTTGAACTAAGTTGATATTCTATCACCAAACTAATGATTAATGCATTAAATATATAAATAAACGATGACCTTCTTTGCTTAATCCATCACTGCTGGACACAAAGACAGGCCACCTAGATATGTGTATGTGAACAGCAGTTATATTTGAATCATAAATGCAAACTCTTTGACACTGGTTGTATTGTTTTACATTACATTCAGTTTTCACCAATTCAGTCTTGATTTGCTACTTGCCAGAGGTGGGACGAAGTCACTGTCAAGTCATTCTCAAGTCATGAATCAGCAAGTCCCAAGTCAGCTTGCAAATAATTGGTGGTCATTATGACTTGAGACTTGACTTGGGACTTGCTGAGTCATGACTTGAGAGTGACCTTATGGTGACTTTGTCTCACTTCTGCTACTTGCTCTTGCAAAGAAAAATACCACATGGCCGAAATGTCATAACTGACATTTCCTCACTATACATGATACTTCTTATCTGAGTCTCACTGACTTACCATTTGTTTAACACATAGAGTCATTCTAGCAGTCCCTAAAGCCTGGGTCCCACCAAATAATGAAGGATGAATAATGAGCCACGCAGCATGTTTTCTTTGCTACGAGAGGGTTTCTTCAACTATCGTGGGAGTTTCATGGCTCTGAGTGGCTCTTAGAGGCATTATCTTCAGTTAGAGAGGCTCCTCTCTGAGCGTGGCGCTAATTTCAAGAATTTGTGAATGTGTGTAATTTGTGTACGAGTTACTAAGACGACTTAGAGGCATGTGCCTGGTGCTTACGAGTCTGCAAAAAGTCTGTTCACCTGGCAGCTATGCAGGACCTGCCTGAGAGGCTATTTTTGGAGCGGCTGCCCTCTTGCGCACACAATTCCACCTGCTCTGTGCGCTGGACGCTGTATATAAAATAATTATTTTGTAGTGGATTAATCATTTTCTGCCAAACTTTGGATGCTGAAAACACCTCTAATCGGAATCACAGAGGACTGTTTCATCTGGACACTTCTTTCCTCTTTTTCCTGCTCCATGTGGAATGTATTTTGAACAGCTTAAGGTAACTATTTTTAATGTTTTAATAGTTTGATTAAACAGTTCCTAGCTGTAAAAGTATGTTTATGGTTGATTTAATATCTTTTTACTGGATCACATGACCCCCGCTGTGTGTGCGCACTGACGCAGTGACTCATCACGCTCCAAACGAGCATTTAGGCAGAACGCCAGCTCACAAAAGAGTGATTTTTCAGTCAATATTGGATGAACACAAAGTTAAAATTTGGATGACTGCGTGAAAGTGGATGTGTTTTTAAAGCCGCGGAAGAAATAACTCCAGTGAAGCCACAAAAAGCAGAGCAGAGCTGTGCAGCAACACAGAAGGAGAGCGTGCAAAAGACCGATTTTGAAGACATAACACATATATATATATATTTTTTTTTAGTGAGCCACAGGTGTATATAATTAAAGCGGCCACCTCATTCTGTATGCAGAACGGCACTGCGCACAAAAGAGTGATTTTGCAGAAATAAACGGATGAACACAAAGTTTAAAGTGGGATCACGGTGTGAAAATGACTGTTTAAAGCCAGCAAGCCACGGATGGAAAGGAAGCCAGTGAGAAAGAGCACAGAGGCAGTTGTCCAGGAATAGAGAACAGCAGCGCGTGCGCAAAAGAGCGATTTTGCAGAAATAAACGGACAAACATAAAGTTTAAAGTGGAATCATGGTGTGTGCGTTTAAAGCCAGGAAAAAAATAAAGCCAGCGAGCCGTGGAGCCAGAGAGGAGCACAGACGTGACTATCCAGGAGCCCTTGGTTTGGTTCTAGCTGGTCTGGTGCATTACAGGTGGACAGCAGCCTAGGGCACAGTGCACAACTCCGGGTCTGTACTGGAGCGTCTATTTTTGGACTGCATTTAAAAAATGTGACATCTTAATCATGGCGCTACGTGGCTTAGTGTGGCTGATGCGAGCCATTCAAGGCTCTAATGACAGGTCGGTCGTGGCTCACTAGAGGCTGCTACGTGGCACATACGGGGTACAGAGAGGCACCTTCATAGTGGATACGTGATAGATGAAAACATGGGTCATTCTTCGAATAATCGCTGACACACCCATGCGTGGCTCATTATTCATGGCTTATTATTCGGTGGGACCCAGGCTTAAGGATCCTCTAAAGAGATCTAGCACCAAAGGCATTAGTCTTTGCTTTAGGTCACTGGTTAGTTTCCAAGTCTTACAACCAGGAAGCACCAGGACCCAAAAGACTAAATGACCCATGGCCTAATTGTTTTTAGTAGTCCAGATGTTTGCATCCCCGTCCAGTGTACATTTGCGCTGATACTCGGTATATGCATTGCAGTGCTCCAAGAGCTGTGGTGGAGGAACCCAACATCGAGGGGCAGCCTGTCGAAAGGCAGCAGAAGCTAGAGGTGATGAGAGCAAGTGCAACCAAAGGGACAAGCTGACCGTCCAACCCTGCAATGAATTTCTATGTCCACAGTGGAAGAGTGGTGACTGGTCTGAGGTCAGTTTGAACTACTTCTCCTCCTAGCAGATGACTGGTTAGAAATCACTTCAGTGGTCTTAATAAGGAAATGGGTAGGTTGAGTAAATGATAGCACACGTCCCACATGTTTATACTCTACCTCTAAACACTTATACTTTCATTATCCAAGCTTATAGTTGAAAACATTTGAGATGATTCTGTAGTTTGAGTTTGAGTTAGGTGCACACTCTTACATAAGGCTTGTCCGCATTGTATATATATGTGAAGTGACTTCCTGATATTTATATAGCTGGGTTTATTCAGTACATAGAGGAATCGCCTGTCATGTAAATACTCCTAAGCCAGGAGCAGTGATCTCGGTCAAATGTGAAATCCCAGTGATGAATGTGCATGTGCTTCTGGAGAGTGATTCCCCTCCTACCATTACAGCGAGTGTTGGGAAATCACTGATTGCAGGGTACAATCATAACAAACTGTTGCATAGTGTACACATTGTAAACCAAGAAGCTTACAAAGCTTGAGGCTGCATTCCATGAATTTTTCAGCTCTCCCATGTGTTGCTGCTAAAAACAAGCACGTACAGCACTGTATAGGTACTGCACTGTACACACACATAAATAAACACTCTTGCCCTATTTTTTTTTTTTAGCCCTTTTTGACTTTTGTCAATTATTTTGATATCTCTATATCTGGCTTTACGTGACACCAAATAAGTGCCAGCTAGCTAGGTGACTGGCAGCAAGCAGTTCTAATGTAATATGCTATATGGAAATATTGTGTCCTAAAGCTTGACATGTGCACCTTTCAGTGCCTTGTGACATGTGGGAAAGGATACAAGCACCGTCAGATATGGTGTCAGTTTGGTGAAGACCGTCTAGATGACCGGTTCTGTGGCTCTTCTAAACCAGAGTCAGTGCAGACGTGCCAGCAGCAGGAGTGCGCCTCTTGGCAGGTTGGACCCTGGGGACAGGTGAGCCACCTCAGTTTCAGGAGTAATGGCAATTTACTGTGGTGTTTATTAACGAATATCAAGAGTTTAACTGTTCAAAACTTATTTGTGGGACCCATGTTGGTGAGTATTGAACCAGTGTCACAAGTGACATTCCCAGTGCCGCTTCATATCTAACATGAAAATTTCTAGAATGGGATATTCAGTAACCATACTGGAGGTGGACATGGACCCACTGTGGTGACCTCGAACAAATGGGAGGAGCTGAAAAAAAAAAATTGACAGTGATTGACACACATCATTTTAAATGTGTAAGAATAAGCAAGTGGTTGTTCAGTATATTAATGTTAAACTTTATTGTAATTTAAAATAAAAGCTAAAAGCTCATTTTAAACTCAGATCATCACTGACAGTTTTGTTGGAAAGCATTAAGTTAATAGTAATCAATAATGTTGGGTTATTGCTCAGCCATTCATAGACATTTATTAAAGTTTACCAATTTGAAAGAAACAGGACACAGCTGGGTTGTTCATCTGTTTAATTCTCCTTAAATATAAACCAATGGTAGGGCAAAGAAAAAACAAATTCCTGAATTTGTTCAGTTTATGGAAGTTCAGTTTTTTAATTTTCTCTCTGTACATTATTGCAAAGGAGTGGAAATCAAATAATCAAGATGTGCTTATAGTGGACACGTTCACCTTCAGTTGCAAGGGGTTCAATAAAAATATTGCCTTAACCTTTACAGCATTTTTATATCCAATCCCTCCATTTACAGAGCCTGTAAATGAATGCAATGTAAAGACACAGCCTTTGTACATGAGGCCCCAGTTCGTTTCTGTGTGGAGTTCGCATGTTCTCGCCATGTTCATGTGGGTTTGCCAAAGACGTGCAAGTGAATTGAATTGGAAACATTAAATGGCAATAGGTATGCATGTGAGTCTGAATGAGTTTGTTCGTCTATATGTAGCCGTGCGATACTGTCCAGCGTATACCCTGCCCCTCAGCCTGTGACTGTTGGAATAGGCTCCAGCCCTCCATGACCCATGATTGGAATCAACGGGTATAGAAAATGAATGAATATTTTTGTTGAGCCTTTTGAATTAAAGCAGAAATTTGACGCTCCAAGCACATCTTAACCCTCCCCCCCATTTCAATGCCATTGTGATGGTGTACAGTGGAAAAATCTCAAAGGTTTTGTTACTGTCCAAATACTTAAGGACCTGACTGGGAATCACCTGCTGCAAGAATAAATGTTACAAAATTGTTTTCATATGCAAAACCTGAAGGGTGTTGAAAACCACCACAGCTCGCCGTGATTTGCGCCACATAATCAAGAATGGTAATGACTGTCATTGCGTCCCTGTGTACCTCCCCGCCCATGTTCCTATGTCAGTGTAGCATCCCCTACCTCCCTTCTGGGAATTGCATTCTTTACTATTAACTGCATTTTGTACGAGTCCTTAACTGGCAGATTGAGGCTTTCCTCATGTTATTGTAAATTTATTATTGGTACCAGTTTTGTTATGTCCCAGCTGGCTATCTGACCAACACACTGCAGTGTTTTCCATATAGGTTACAGCAGCAGAAATCTTAATAGCTTTACATGTTCATCATCAAATTTCCTAAAATTCTGCCCACATCTGTAGTGTATGTATGGACTCTGTGCTGACCGTAGGTTGGAACATTTTGAAACATTTGTTTTGAAAAAGTTGGTAATTAATGAGGCTCATTTAGCACGTTATGTCTTCCTTTTGATATGCACTCTGGCACAATATTCTGAAGAATGAATATTTAGTATAAAGATTATTCTCTGTCTTTATTCAAGAGTGTGGTCTTTCCATTTGAGAGCATTATTTATTAATTTTGGTCTTTCACAAAGATCCATCATGTCCCCCTCATTCAGATCTTATTCTTATTCTTATTATTGCTGCTGTTATTATTGTTATTATCATTATTTATTATTGTATTATTTTACACCAGTTCACACCGATACTTAATGGTGCATTGCTGCCACCTTCTGCTCCGGAGTGTGAATCAGACAGTACACCACTGAGATCAGTACACAGGAGCTGCTTGATATATGTGTTGACTGTACCATCTTGTGGCTATAGGTGATAATGCAATATTTTTTAACATATAAGTTGCTTTGAAATACATTAAAAACTGGAGAAGAGGGACTCATTTATTTATAGTAGTGTTCAGAATAATAGTAGTGCTATGTGACTAAAAAGATTAATCCAGGTTTTGAGTATATTTCTTATTGTTACATGGGAAACAAGGTACCAGTAGATTCGGTAGATTCTCACAAATCCAACAAGACCAAGCATTCATGATATGCACACTCTTAAGGCTATGAAATTGGGCTATTAGTAAAAAAAAAGTAGAAAAGGGGGTGTTCACAATAATAGTAGTGTGGCATTCAGTCAGTGAGTTCGTCAATTTTGTGGAACAAACAGGTGTGAATCAGGTGTCCCCTATTTAAGGATGAAGCCAGCACCTGATGAACATGCTTTTCTCTTTGAAAGCCTGAGGAAAATGGGACGTTCAAGACATTGTTCAGGACAGCATAGTTTGATTAAAATGTTGATTGGAAAGGGGAAAACTTATACGCAGGTGCAAAAAATTATAGGCTGTTCATCTACAATGATCTCCACTGCTTTAAAATGGACAAAAAAAAACAAAAAAAAACAGAGACGCGTGGAAGAAGATGGAAAACAACCATCAAAATGGATAGAAGAATAACCAGAATGGCAAAGGCTCACCCATTGATCAGCTCCAGGATGATCAAAGACAGTCTGGAGTTACCTGTAAGTGCTGTGACAGTTAGAAGACGCCTGCTTGAAGCTAATTTATTTGCAAGAATCCCCCGGAAAGTCCCTCTGTTAAATAAAAGACATGTGCAGAAGAGGTTACAATTTGCCAAAGAACACATCAACTGGCCTAAAGAGAAATGGAGGAATATTTTGTGGACTGATGAGAGTAAAATTGTTCTTTTTGGGTCCAAGGGCTGCAGACAGTTTGTGAGACGACCCCCAAACTCTGAATTCAAGCCACAGTTCACAGTGAAGACAGTGAAGCATGGTGGTGCAAGCATCATGATATGGGCATGTTTCTCCTACTATGGTGTTGGACCTATGTATCGCAGATCAGGTATCATGGATCAGTTTGGATATGTCAGAATACTTGAAGAGGTCATCTAGCCTTATGCTGAAGAGGACATGCCCTTGAAATGGGTGTTTCAACAAGACAATGACGCCAAGCACACTAGTAAACAAGCAAAATCTTGGTTCCAAACCAACAAAATTAATGCCTCACAGATGTGAAAAAGCAGAGCAAAAACTGTGGTTATACAACTAAATACTAGTTTAGTGATTCATAGGATTGCTAAAAAAGCAGTTTGAACATAATAGTTTTGAGTTTGTAGCGTCAACAGCAGATGCTACTATTATTGTGAACACCCCTTTTCTACTTTTTTTTTTTTTTTACTAATAGCCCAATTTCATAGCCTTAAGAGTGTGCATATCATGAAAGCTTGGTCTTGTTGAATTTGTGAGAATCTACTGAATCTACTGGTACCTTGTTTCCCATGTAATAATAAGAAATATACTCAAAACCTGGATTAATCTTTTTAGTCACATAGCACTACTATTATTCTGAACACTACTGTATATGTGTGTATGTATATATACATATGCATGTATGTGTGTGTGTGTGTGTATATATATATATATATATATATATATATATATATATATATATATATATATATATGTATACATACATACATATTCTATTTCTGCCTCATGTCTTATGTCTTGTACTGTATTATTATTATTGCTTATCCTTGCACACGCTGTTTGATGAACATTTTCCTCTATTTGCACCCACCTTGTGTGTTTTTTTAAGAGCCGACATAACGTGAATTTCACCTCTGTGAGATCAATAAAATGTATCTTTTTCTTTATGAGTTAAAGTAGTTTAGCTGAATGGCTTTTATGGGTCACTGTGCACTATATATCTTTGTGTGTGTCTGTATGCTCATTTGCTCAGTCGTATTTGTGCATGGACACAGTGAAGTGAATACCTAAAATATGTCAGACATTTTTATGGCCCCCGTAACATCAGAGGATGTGCACTCATTAAGATATATTTGAAGCTGTTAAATGAAGCATGATTGAATGGCTGCTGCCACACATTTTTGACCCTGTTTCAGTGGAGGCACTGAGGCAGAAGATGGAGCGGGAATCGCACCCTGACTACGACATATTGGGCAAACAGCAGCACAGTTTAAGGGCACTTATGTTTGAGCTTTAAAACTCTTAAAGTTAAAAATGCCAGAAAGGGATTTTTAACTTTGCATTAAAGATTTTTTTTTTTGTAAGTTGGGACTGTTTTTTGTGGCCTTGTAGAACAATCTATTTTTCAGCCTTCTCGCTGGTGTCGTCTTTGGCTCACATTTACTAATGTTCTCCTTCCACTCCCCCTTTTCCCATCTTTGAACCCAGTGCACTACCTCGTGTGGGCCGGGATACCATATGCGAGCTGTGAAGTGTGTGGTTGGCTCTTACGGTGCTCTCATGGACGACATTGAATGTAATGCTGCCACCCGGCCCACTGACACCCAGGTTAGAAAGATTATTCGCCTTCCTTTACTCTTTTCCCTCACTGGGTCCAGATCTGTCAATGTCAGAGGCAGTTTGTTGTGTTGTGTTGTTTTTTTTATTTTTTATTTTTGAACATTATCATTCAAAGCAAATACAGCTCAGCATTACTCTGAATTATTCTGGTTTGGAGAACTCACACAGAGTTTCTCAAAGACAAACTGCTAGAAGACATCTTTGCACACTTTACATTATTATTCATCAAAATACACATCTGTTACGAATTTGGTGGAATCAAAGTCAGATAGAACCCCAATAAGCAGGCAGCCAGGACACAGAGGTGTGAGTACAAAAACCATGGTGCTTTAATAATCCAGGTGAATCTACCAAAATCCAAACAAAGTAGGTGCAGGGATATAAATACAAAAAGGAGTCCAATGCTAAACACAGGGCAGAAAACAAACGAGAGGTGCGAAAGAGATGACCAAACTAATGACAGCTGAAAGCAAGGTGCCTGATAAACAACTTACTTACTTACTAAACATAGCAAACAAAGGAGGGACTACTAGAACATATCATGACGAAGCATGAACAACAGCGTTAATCGACCAGCAAACAGACAAATGGGTGCAGCTTAAAAGCAAAAAGAAGTAACGAACAACAGGTGCAAAAATCAAGATGGACAGGAAACAACAGAGACATGTGAAGTCCAAAGGCATACAAGTTGACTAAACAGACATCAAAAAGTATGATGAAAATAAAACCTGAATAAAACCTGAGACATGAAAACATCCAGAACACAAATTGCAAAAACAACCATCCATCCATCCATCCATCCATCCATCCATCCATCCATCCATCCATCCATCCATCCATCCATCCATCCATCCATCCATCCATCCATCCATCCATCCATCCATCCATCCATTTTCTTCCGCTTTATCCAGAGTCGGGTCGCGTGGGCAGCAGCTCAAGCAAAGCTGCCCAGACCTCCCGATCCACACACACCTCCCCCAGCTCCTCCGGGGGAACCCCAAGGCGTTCCCAAGCCAGCCGAGAGATGTAGTCCCTCCAGCGTAGGAGTAAAAACAACCATGGAACTAAAACACTGTAAATGATGAAAAACGTAAACACTGATCAAATAACAAACAAAGAGACACATGCAAACAACAAATATAGAACCCAATAGTGTGCAAGGTGAAAAGACACAGAGAACTACATAAAGAAACTGATGAGCAAAACCCACAATGACACGGAGACCTGTGGGCAACAGACAAAACATAAACTGTATGCAGGCAAGGACAGGACTGAACACAAAAACAAAAGGCACAGGCAGGGCAAATGGCAAATTATGTCTCAGAGTAGAAAACAGACTTTAACCCCTTAACGCCCATTGTCGCATATATGCTACAATATTTGACTCAAATATGCAACATACCAAATTGACCAGTATGCCTGTTGTCGCAAATTTGCAACATACCAAATTGACCAGTATGCCTGTTGTCGCAAATTTGCAACATACCATTATTATTATTATAACATTATACCATAAAGTCATTACCAAAATACCAAAATTACTATTTAGTTTTTGTGCAAAAGTGAAATTAATAATCTCAACATTATTTACCATCTACTTAAAGGCAAAAACACACACAACACATTTTTTTATATACAGCTATATAAATTCAGGCATTAAGGGGTTAAAAATACTGCACAAACCCTGGGTTACATCACCCACAGGTTTTTTTTAAACAGCAGGTTTGAAGCTAGAATGGGGCAGCTTTAGATAGGGTCAAGCATTTGCAAGACCAGCTTGACCAAGGTAGGACGAATGAAGCCTGAACATTTCCACTTGTCTTGAAGCATCCAAACAACCTATAGTTAACGAGCTAGATAACCTGGGGGGTGGCTGTAGTAATGGGCGTCTTGGGTGTCGGTATTAAAAACTATGTCGCCTCAATAACTGTGGCACTATCAGTGCAGCTAAGATTAGCTTGCTGTTATAGCTGCTAATTAATACGAACAGGGCTAACATACATTTAAAGAATACTAAATTTCACTCATGGAAAATACTAGAACACCAACTTCTTAGATGGTTTATTAGTATAATTAACTACAAAGCAAGCCATATTAATTTATATTTGTATTAAAACCCTCTGGTTGTTGCTGGCAACCTGAACTGGAGCTGTCACTCCAGTTGACGATGCCTCAAATTATGCATAACTTCACAGCATAACATTGTTATGAACAGGAAAACTAGCTATGCAGTCCAGAAATATTTTTTGTTTTATGCCAGGCTGTAAACATGGTTATTGCTGCTGTAAAATTGGAAATTTTAACATGGATTTCTGTCTGGACTAACTGTCTTTTGGAGCCAGCCTCAAGTGGCCATTCAGTTCACTTTAGATTTTGCAACTCCTGTGTTGACTTATTTCCGAACTGAAGGTTTCCGCTTGGTATAAAGGTGTCTTATTGACGGAACTGCAAGAGCGTTCACCTAAGTGTACTGGGTATGGGCCAGCACAAGATTTTGTTTGTATGATAACCTTTGGCAAAAATACCATAGTACACAGTACTATATTGCACACCTCTGCATGATCCCTCTTCCGCCACAACCCATCATGTCCACAATTTGTAACACTCATGCAAGCCATTCTTTAATTTATTGATGACTATTCAGGCACACAGAAATAATCACTGTAAGATCCTGGATAAGCAGCAGAAATGAGATTCCTCTGCCGGGTATCTGGGCTTACACTCCTGGACAGGGTGAGAAGCTCAAATATCCAGGAGGGACTCAGAGTAAAGCTGCTACTTCTTTGCATCGAAAGGAGCCACTTGAGGTGGTTCGGGCACCTGGTGACGATGCTCCCTGGTCGTCTCCCTAAGGAGGTCTGCCAGGCATGGCCAAACGGGTGGAGGCCCTGGAGAAGACCCAGGACATGCGGGAGAGATCATTTTTCCCAGCTGTCTTGGAAATACCTTGGGATCCCCCTGGAAGAGTTACAGGAGTTGGCTGAGGATAAGAAATTGTGGGATGAACTGCTTGCTCTGCTGCCACCATGACCCGGATGGATAAGCAGTGGAAAATGAATGAATGAGTGGTAATTGACCCATACATGGACCATCAAAAATTCTGATTTGGCTTAGAGTTAGTTACAATTTATAGATTTCATCAAATTTCCAGAAATATTTTTTTTCTGCAAATATTTAATAATATTTAAAGTAATCCCAGTATTGGTGATAGAGTTTAAAATATTTGGTTCTCATGTCCTCCACTTACTGGCCGACGCGCAGTGAGAAATCTTGTTCAACTGGAGAGTTTACAGATGAGGTTTACTTGTGGAATTGTATGTGTTTGTGAGAAGTGCCTGTGATTCATGCATATGCACCAGGCACAAGGAAAAACCAGAGAAACCAATCTTGAGCTGAATGTGGGTTTTGTGTGGTCAGCGTGGGACCCAAACCCATTTCAGAAGGCTGAGCCTGCAGACTCAGGATGAGGCCTTCCTCTGGTCTCAGCAGCTCTTTAATTCTGGTGCCTGTGCTGGCAGAGCCAATGACGCTGAAGTAGTCACCCCGCGTTGTTGTAATTCTAACCAACCAGCCATAAAGTGGCCCACCCACCCACTCATCCCGCTATCCCCAGCCACCATGCAAATATTGACGGAAGGAAGGAGATTGTTGGGGGCAAGAGATGTTTTGCTTTCAAAAAATATTTCCACATATAGAATGCAGAATTATAGAACTTTTGAAAACACCACAGTTTTTCAAGGCATAGATCATTTTACACACTGACCACCATCATTATAAAAGGTGTCTGTTATCTCATTATTTTACGTATTGAAAGGATGACAGAGTCTGTGCACAGAGAGGTCGGCTTGTGGTCTATTTACTCATGTTATAAGTTCATATGTGCAATGTGGAGCCCACTGAGAGGCTGAGCAACCTGACTAAAGCCCTCACAGGTAGACATCGGGGTCAAAGGGCACCACAGGGCATGTGGGGGAAAAAGAGGAAAGAGCAGAAGGTGAGAGATAGGAGTGGATAAGGGGAGGAGTTTATAACCACGCCAGCATGGGTATTGGAGCTTCGAATACCACTCCACTATGACCTGTTATGACAAGGATCCGGGCTTTATGCTGAGTGGCTTACTGCCACAATCCATAGTTTGAACTGACAAGGCAGACCCTGTTCGAGTTGTTTTGGTAAGGTTGGGGAAAGGGTTGATGGGAAACACAACTACTCTCAAACATAGAGGTGCTATAGTTGTAAATGTCTTAGTCTGGTGTTCTGTGGTTAACAGATCTTGTACGTTTATTTTATTTTCTTAATCACAGGACTGTGAACTGGTCCACTGTCCTGGCAGCCATCCTGTTCCCCCAGGAACCAAAGATCCCTCTCACCAAAGCCACAAGACACAGTGGCGGTTTGGTTCCTGGACCCAGGTTTGTTAACATGTGGCATCAGCCATTCATTTAGCTTTATTTGTGTCTGAAGTCATTTCCTGTCTGGTAACTTAATGCACCACTTTTTACTTTCTAATACAGTGTATCTGGAAAGTATTCACTGCGCTTCAGTTTTTCCACATTTTGTGATGTTACAGCCTTATTCCAAAATGAATAAATTAATTTTCCCACATAATTCTACACACAACACCCCATAATGACAACATGATTTTTTTTTTTTGCAAATTTATTAAAAATTTAAAAAAAAATTAAGAAGTCACATGTACATAAGTATTCACACCCTTTGCTCAGTACTCTGTTGATGCACCTTTGGCAGCAATTACAGCCTCAAGTCTTTTTGAATATGATGCCACAAGCTTAGCGCACCTATCTTTGGGCAGTTTTGCCCATTCCTCTTTGCAGCACCTTTCAAGCTCCATCAGGTTGGATGGGGAGCATCGGTGCACAGCCATTTTCAGATCTCTCCAAAGATGTTCAATCAGATTCAGGTCTCGGCTCTGGCTGGGCCACTCAAGGACATTCACAGAGTTGTCCTGAAGCCACTCCTTTGATATCTTGGCTGTGTGTTTAGGGTCATTGCCTTACTGAAAGATGAACCGTCACCCCAGTCTGAGATCAAGAGCGCTCTGGGCCCGGTTTTCATCCAGGATGTCTCTGTACATTGCTGCATTCATCTTTCCCTCAATCCTGACTAGTCTCCCAGTTCCTTCCGCTGCAAAACATCCCCACAGCATGATGCTGCCACCACCATGCTTCACTGTAGGGATGGTGCCTGGTTTACTCCAAACATGACGCCTCACTCCAAGGATTTCAAACCTTATCTCATCAGAGCAGAGAATTTTGTTTCTTGTGGTTTGAGAGTCCTTCAGGTGCCTTTTGGCAAACTCCAGGCGGGCTGCCATGTGCCTTTTACTGAGGAGTGGCTTCCATCTGGCCACTCTACCATACAGGCCTGATTGGTGCTGCTGACTTTTATTATATGAATTCAGCTTTAGCTTTTTTCCCCTCTCAAATCCAGAAAAATGGCACTGGAGAGCTGCAAATGTAATATGTTGAAGCACAGACCATGGAAGTTCCCGAAAGATTCAGTATGCCAAATTTAATTTAACAGTCATTTATGTTCAACATACAGTTTCTCAAAGCTCCTCACCTCATCCTGAGTCCTGTTGAAGACACTGTCTTCAGCTGCTTATATCTGTCCATCACATTTAACCTCGAGACTGTGCCAGCATTTATGCCAATCCCCCTGTCAGTCTGTGGTGCCATAAACCAGCCAATCAAAACATCATGATGGGATATGAATCTGTGTTTTGCCATAACTGTATAGAAACGCAAGTCCTTTTGCAATGCGTGTGGAGTAACTGTTAAGAGTGTGTGTTTTGGTGAGATGAGACTACAACCGATCTTTCTGAGCATGTTAAAAACTTCTGTGATGTGACGTGCCGTATAGCATTGCATCATAATGTGCATTGTGTGGTGTTACATCGATGTTATTAAGAGGAAATACACTCATAAAGGTTCAGACAAGTACACACAAAAACACATTTGCACCTGAGTAAAACAGGAGCAGTCAGAAAGAAAGAAATATTGCCCAAAGTCCCCCGAAGTGTAACAAAATAAAACTGCGCTCCTTTAAGAGACCTGACTTCCAAGGTGCACACAGTGTGCATGGAGTGTTTGTGCAGCTGTAGAGATGACAAAAAGAAAAAAAATTAAGTAAAATACTGCAGGCAAAATCTTATTGCGTGGACACAACATATGCTTGGTTTCCACAATTTGATTCATTTGTGCGCATAAGTAAATACTTTAATAATTTTGGCTACACCTGTGGCCAAGTCATTGGAAGTCATTAGTGCTTCACATGATGAATTTTCTGTCTGAGCAAAATTTATTTTTTGCTCACTAGACCTATTTCTGTGTTTTTTTTTTTTCTTATCCACATAAACACCAAATATGAATGTTTCTCTTACAAAGGGTATAATTCTCCATCTTGTCTCTTAGTGCATTTGGCAATTTGACAAAGTCCAGACACATATCACATCAAAAATTATTGTCTTTTGAGCACAAGTAGACTCTTTTTTTTTATTATTTCTCTACGTTATTCACAGATGGAAAAAAAAACCTGTGCAGCACTGCAGAGCTCCTGGTTATCTTTTGCTGGACGGATAGTAGAGGCACACAACATGGTGTTCTTTGGCTCTTCTCGAGTAGGGTTCTGCATTGTGTTGATGCAGCATTGTGTTATGTGAGGGCATAGTATCATCTTCTATTGACTGGCCAGATTTAATCATAAATGGGACCCGAGCACAAATGGACATCTTCACTTAGGAAGAAAACTCACCCTGAAATGGTGGCAGAAATTTACCGTGATCTGGTAGAATATCGTGGCTGATTCTCATCCCAGCTGTTTCTCACAGGGCTGCAAATGCTCCCATTGAGCACTGAAGGTCACATGTAGGAGTGCAAAAGCCAAACAGCCATAAGCAGACACACAGTCATTAGAAAGCAAGCAAGGAATAGCAGATGATTGAAGATGGGAGTGATTTTGGAATGCAGCATTTATTTCGACTCTCACCTTTTTAATCTTTCTTCTCCACAAAACAGTGCAGTGCCAGCTGTGGCAAAGGGACGCGTATGCGGTACGTGAGTTGTCGTGACAACCAGGGCGGTGTGGCTGAGGAGTCTGCATGTACCCATCTACCAAAGCCCCCTGTCAGGGAGGTTTGCTCCGTGGCCACCTGTGGACAATGGAAAGTGCTGGAGTGGACAGCGGTAAGACATCAAAGCCGTTTTGTCAGCAGTAGCTTCTTCAGTTGCCAAATAATTTTATTAAAACTCCACTGTGAAGATAAATTTAGATTTGGTGTGTACAGGTTTCAAGTCTTTCTGCAGATAGATTAATGAATATTTGGTCATTAGCTTAAAAAATTTGTTATAGACACAGGAGTAAAAAAACATTAATAACATTTATATTATAATAGCGAAATGACCTCTGTGTGTGTGCGTGTATGGGTTCGATCACGGCGGAACTGGGGAGAGCTGATATTTGCCGTTTGGTATGCTTACATATTTTGGGTCAAGGATAAATGCTGTGAAAACTGAAAGTTGATAGGACTAATATTTTTGGGAAAATTTGTGATTTTAATGAACCAGTAAACAATTGAAGTTGTGCTGCAATGCACCATTCGAGTTCGGGGTTTTGCGGTTTTAAATGTTGTTATTGTGGTTCAAGTTAGTTTAACAGAGTTGTTATTGTTATTGATTTGTTGTGTTTTTGTAGTTCAGTTGGTTTAGTCAGTTTAGTTACGTGTTATGTTGCTGTTACCATGAGTGACTTAAGTGTCATGTTGGTACCATGAGTGAAATATGTATTACTTTTGATGTCGTCCGCCACTGTCTGTTTGTCAAATTAAAAGCACCTGCTTACAGTAGATTGCAGAAAAGACAAAAAGCTGTGCATGTATGCATGCGTGTGTGCAATTTTGATCACCCACAAACTGTGGAAAGCTGACATTTGCCTTTTGGCATGCTTATGTATTTTGGGTCAAGGATGAACAGCGCCAAAACTGAATGTTGATATTTTTAATATTTTTAGAGAAGCTACATGTATTAGTTAACAAAAATGAACAATGGACATTTATATTTACATTCTGGATTCACACACCAATCCAGCAGGGGGTAGTAAATCATCTATATTTTAAAAGCTTGAGTTTGAGTGTGCGTGCATGATTTTATTTAGTAAGTTCAATGTATGTACATAATATAACTGTAAATACGTTACAAATACAAGGATGACCCAAGAAAGTGAAAACACTTATTTCCATTGTGGTCCATTTAAAAACCAAACCAAGTGGTTAATGCGCTTGGTTTCAGTTCAGAAGGTTCCGGGTTCAAATCCCACCCCTGCCACATTTCTCCATGTAATGTGGAGTTGCGTCAGGAAGGACATCCGTCGTAACACCTGTGCCAATTCAACATGCAGATCCACCTTGGATTTGCTGTGGCGACCCCGAGTGCAAACAAGGGAGCAGCCGAAGGGACTTACCAATAATAATAACAATAAGGATAATAATGCTGACAATAATGATTATAATAATGATAATAATATGAGTGAAGCACCGCGAAGCTCGCTCAAGGTACACTGTGTCCCAAACAGGAAGTGCCAAATTTTGAGTCCACCGTGAAACAGGAAATGTCAAATGTTGAACACTTCCTGGATTGACACATTCAGTGACTTGGAAGTGTCTTGGAAGTGTTCATGTATCCATTCCTTGACTTGTCTGAAGAAAACTGTCAATAAAACTAATTATTATTTACAGGTATTATACCAAAGCGTAGCATTACTTATGTAACCCATCATCTTAGCTTTTATATTTTTAATGAATTTATATCAGGTATTCAGTTTCAGTTTGAGTTTAAGGAAGATAATTTTAGAAATTTTAGTTTATATATATATATATATATATATATATATATATATATATATATATATATATATATATATATATATATATATATATATATTGTATTTGATGTGAAATATCAAACAAAACAATATAGAAGAAATGTTGCCGGTGCACAGGACAGGAGGGTTTCCTAAGCAGACACCACACCCTGTCTGATGGAGCCGCACCTCAAACAGAGGAAAAAAAAAAAAAAACAGAATCGGGCATCAGAAAGACAACAAATACAGTATAATTTGTCAGCATTAAGTAACAAGAAAAACAAAAGAAATCGCTGGCCACTAGCCCTAAGCTTCACGAAAAGACCCAGAAATTAGATAAAGTTGAGTAGCCTGCTCCGTTTCCTAATAAAATGAATTAAAAAAGTAATAAAAAGTGTAGTAACATACTATGCCAGTATGCTAGCCATATGAAAGGGAACATAAGTGCGTCTTAACTCTGGACTTGAAAGTCTCTACAGAATCTGACTGTTTTATTGACACAGGAAGATCATTCCACAGGATAAGAGAAAGCTCTGTGACCGGCAGACTTCTTATTCACCTTAGGGACACAAAGTAGTACTGTACACTGAGAGTCCAGTAATAGGACTGAATAGGAGTCTTGTAATTTTTGAAACTCAGAAGACTCCATGACTGCATTTATGACACGGACTACAATGTAGGTCAACATCATGGCTCAGTACGAGTGCCCGGAATGTTGTTCCTCACTGAAGGATTATTTTTTTGTGAAGTAATTCATTGTTTTCACCTGCTCTGACCAATACAGCCTGCACACACAATGTAAATTCAGCAGAAGTGCGTATGAGGACGGATATGGAGGCACAGTGTATGGAGGCCTAGAGAGGGGCTGGACTGAGGCGAGGCAAGGAACATGCCAAAAAGTGAGAGGGAGCCAGAGAGAGAGAAAGGAGAGAGATGATTCTGGAGCAGGGAGAATGAAGGGGTGCAGTGAGGGTCTTCAGCCTTGTTTACAGATTGTTCTCATCAGAGCTGGAGTGATCAAGTACAGCCAGACTGCAGGTCTGGTCACCATACAGATGCAAACGTACCGCACAGCCAAAGACACTCATTGACCCGCAAAAGGAAGTAGTTCGATCCATGGCCAAAAAAAGGATCATCCAGAGCTATGTCGCATCCACACTTCTATCTACAGTCGAGCAGTTTATCTTGAGTTATATGACAGTTTCGTCATTGTGCTCGGGGCCCGTATGACTTACGGTGTGAAATCCAACAGCATCTTTACATCATTTAAGATCACATCCGGTACTTTGGGCCTCATTCATGAAATGCTCCACTGCACAAATGTGGTCACAACTTTTCCATAAAACAGGAAATAAAACATAAATGATGTTGCATAAGCATTTTGCATTTTCAGTATATTTTAATCACATTTTGACAACACTAAAACATAGATTTGGTTGTCAAAATGGGCACATGCATGTGGTTGACATGCACTACAGCAGGTCTAATTTAAAAGTGTAGTGCCTTTAAAATTTCCGCAAAATTTAAAACTTGATTAAATAACCTGTATTTCTGTTGGACATATCACAAAATTAGAGACAGTTTTATTGAGGGTAAAGTATTTGTTTTGAGGGGATTGAATGGGAAAGAAAGTGAGTTTGGTCAGTGACATTTTATAGACAACACAAAGGAGGAAGCACATGTTCCATGCAATATGCAAATGTAAATTATTCTGGAAATACCCCTGGACCATATCAGAATTCTACTGACTTTCAGAAGTGTGCAAAGCTGTACCTTAAAAATGCTAAAATCCTGATGCTAATTCTTGACCTCTACAACATTGTAGTTATCTTCTACTGGAATCTAGTCCAATTTCAAATGTCAGCATCTCTACATGTTGCACAACTTTTGAGTGATTTTTACCAAGTCAAACAGGCAAGCAAAAACCTCCACCTGTATCTGTGTTCAGACTGGTTCATACTATTTATGGTTTTAAGGTACATCTGAGATGCAAGCCTGGATTTGATCTGTTTTGGTGAAAGAAAATCCTTCTCTGCTCTACTCCACTGTTTTAAGAGAATATGAATGACAACACAAAAACTTTTTTTTCTTTACTACCCAAAAGAACTTGATCAAAAGTTTACATACCCCTGTTCTTAATACTGTGTATTGCCCCTTTAACATCAACGACAGCTTGGAGTCTATTGTGGTAGTTTTGGATGAGACTCTCTGATGGTAAAGCTGCCACTGAATATGTCTTGGACTTTATTGACTTCAGTTATGAAGAAATACAAACAATATGGCACGCTATGGTAAATCTGCATGGCGTAGACAGTTCGCAATAACTGAGTGACTGTGCAAGAAGTAGAAGAGTGAGGAAAGCCACCAAGTTATCCATCTTCATGATGAAGTGGTATAGAGGAGGATTTTCTTAAAAAGAAGACCTGAAAGTTTAGCTACAAATTGCCAGAAGGTACATCTGAGATGCAAGCCTGGAATTGATCTTTTTTGGTGAAAAGAAAATCCTTCTCTGCTCTACTCCACTATGAAACTAAGAGTAGTGATGCAAGACGATGCAAAGCTTGCACTGTGCGCTGTGCACAATCACAGGCACATCCGCCCATAACTTTTTCTGGGTTGTCTGGGTGTCTTGGTGGCTTTCCTCACTCTTCTACTTCTTGCACATTCACTCAGTTTTTGAGAACTGTCTACTCCATGCAGATTTACCATAAAGTACCATACTGTTTGTATTTCTTTGTAATTGATGTAAATAAAGTCCAAGACATATTCAGTGGCAGCTTTACCATCAGAGAGTCTCATCCAAAACTACCACAAAAGACTCCAAGCTGTCGTTGATGTTAAAGGGGCAATACGCAGTATTAAGAACAGGGGTATGTAAACTTTTGATCAAATTATTTTGGGTAGTTCTCTTGTCCTTTTGATTTAAAAAGAGGAAACACAGTTGTTTGACAATAAATGGCTTCACCCAACCACTAACCCTGAGTGAAAAAAAGTTCTTGTGTTGTCATTCATATTCTCTTAAAAATGGCCAACAAAGCTATATATATATATATATATATACGAGGGCTGTCAATAAAGTTACGGTCCTTTTTATTTTTTTCAAAAACTATATGGATTTCATTCATATGTTTTTACGTCAGACATGCTTGAACCCTCGTGCGCATGCGTGAGTTTTTCCACGCCTGTCGGTGACGTCATTCGCCTGTGAGCACTCCTTGTGGGAGGAGTCGTCCAGCCCCTCGTCGGAATTCCTTTGTCTGAGAAGTTGCTGAGAGACTGGCGCTTTGTTTGATCAAAATTTTTTCTAAACCTGTGAGACACATCGAAGTGGACACGGTTCGAAAAATTAAGCTGGTTTTCAGTGAAAATTTTAACGGCTGATGAGAGATTTTGAGGTGATTCTGTCGCTTTAAGGACTTTTCACGGTGCGAGACGTCGCTCAGCGCTCTCAGGCGGCGTCATCAGCCTGTTCAAGCTGAGAACCTCCACATTTCAGGCTCTATTGATCCAGGACGTCGTGAGAGAACAGAGAAGTTTCAGAAGAAGTCGGTTTCAGCATTTTATCCGGATATTCCACTGTTAAAGGAGATTTTTTTAATGAAAGACGTGCGGACGGGTCCGCGCGTCGGGACGCAGCCGCCGCGACGCTCCGCCACAGGAAAAACACCTCTGTTGAAAGCCTTAAGGACAAGTTGGAACATGTCCTGCCTGTTAAACAATTTCTCATATACTCACTCCACTGAAAGCCATCAAAAGCCGCCTGGATTTTACAAATGGTTATCAACACGGAGGTGTTTTTCCTGTGCCGCCGCACCGCGTCGGCTGCGTCCCGACGCGCGGATCCGTCCGCACGTCTTTCATTAAAAAAATCTCCTTTAACAGTGGAATATCCGGATAAAATGCTGAAACCGACTTCTTCTGAAACTTCTCTGTTCTCTCACGACGTCCTGGATCAATAGAGCCTGAAATGTGGAGGTTTTCAGCTTGAACAGGCTGATGACGCCGCCTGAGAGCACTGCGCGACGTGTCGCACCCTGAAAAGTCCTTAAAGCGACAGAATCACCTCAAAATCTCTCATCAGCTGTTAAAATTTTCACTGAAAACCAGCTTAATTTTTCGAACCATGTCCACTTCGATGTGTCTCACAGGTTTAGAAAAAATTTTGATCAAACAACGCGCCAGTCTCTCAGCAACTTCTCAGACAAAGGAATTCCGACGAGGGGCTGGACGACTCCTCCCACAAGGAGTGCTCACAGGCGAATGACGTCACCGACAGGCGTGGAAAAACTCACGCATGCGCACGAGGGTTCAAGCATGTCTGACGTAAAAACATATGAATGAAATCCATATAGTTTTTGAAAAAAATAAAAAGGACCGTTACTTTATTGACAGCCCTCGTATATATATATATATATATATATATATATATATATATATATATATAGTGAGGAAAATAAGTATTTAAACCGCCTGCGGTTTTGCAAGTTCTCCCACTTAAAAATCAAGGAGGGGTCTGAAATTTTCATCTTAGGTGCATGTCCACTGTGAGAGACATAATCTAAAAAAAATCCGGAAATCACAATGTATGATTTTTTTTAATAATTTATTTGTATGTTACTGCTGCAAATAAGTATTTGAACACCTACCAACCAGCAAGAATTCTGGCTCACACAGACCTGTTAATTTTTCTTTAAGAAGCCCTCTTATTCTGCACTCTTTACCTGTATTAATTGCACCTGTTTGAACTTGTTACCTGTATAAAAGACACCTGTTCACACACTCAATCAATCACACTCCAACCTGTCCACCATAGCCAAGACCAAAGAGCTGTCTAAGGACACCAGAGACAAAACTGTAGACCTGCACAAGGCTGGGATGGACTACAGGACAACAGGCAAGCAGCTTGATAGAAGACAACAACTGTTATGATTATTTCTTAGAAAGTGGAAGAAACACAAGATGAGTGTCAATCTCCCTCGGTCTGGGATTCCATGCAAAATCTCACTTTGTGGGGTAAGGATGATTCTGAGAAAGCTCAGAACTACACAGGAAGACCTGGTCAATGACCTGAAGAGAACTGGGACCACAGTCACAATGATTACATTAGTAACACATGATGCTGTCATGGTTTAAAATACTGCAGGGCAGCAAGGTCCCCCTGCTCAAGCCAGCACATGTCCAGGCCCTTTTGAAGTTCACCAGTGACCATCTGGATGATCCAGAGGAGGCATGGGAGAAGGTCATGCAGTCAGATGAGAGCAGAATAGAGCTTTCTGGAATCAACTCCACTTACCATGTTTAGAGGATGAGAACAACCCCAAGAAAACCATCCCAACCGTGAAGCATGGGGGTGGAAACATCATATTCTGGGGGTGCTCTTCTGCAAAGGGGACAGGATGACTGCACCGTATTGAAGGGAGGATGGATGGTGTCATGTATTGCGAGATTTTGGCAAACAACCTCCTTCCCTCAGTAAGAGCATTGAAGATGGGTCATGGCTGGGTCTTCCAGCATGACAATGACCCCAAACACAGCCAGGGCAACTAAGGAGGGGCGCCGTAAGAAGCATTTCAAGGTCCTGGAGTGGCCTGGCCAGTCTCCAGACCTGAACTCAATAGAAAATCTTTGGAGGGAGCTGAAACTCCAAACCTGAAAGATTTGGAGAAGATATGTATGGAGGAGTGGACCAAAATCCCTGCTGCAGTGTGTGCAAACCTGGTGAAAAACTACAGGAAACATTTGACCTCTGTAATTGCAAACAAAGGCTACTGTACCAAATATTAACATTGATTTTCACAGGTGTTCAAATACTTATTTGCAGCAGTAACATACAAATAAATTATTAAAAAATCATACATTGTGATTTCTGGATTTTTTTTAGATTATGTCTCTCACAGTGGACATGCACCTAAGATGAAAATTTCAGACCCCTCCATGATTTCTAAGTGGGAGAATTTGCAAAATCGCAGGGTGTTCAAATACTTATTTTCCTCACTGTTATTTTTTACACCACATGATCAATGTAACCTCCTCGTCTGAAGTTTCTTAAGAAACAAATCATCTGTGTCCAGTTTTACGGAAAAAAACCTGGGGTTTTAGTTCTTTCTGAGACTGAGTTTTGTATGGAAAGAGATGCAAGTCAGCCCTTAAGATGCATTGCACAGAACTCAATGTTTTTTGTTCTCTGAATTAGGGTCAACTGCGGCATTTTTCCAGGACTTTAATGTCTTGCAGAATAAACTTTAGGGCCCCTTCACGCATAGTGTGAATTTGGCCGATTTGCGCATAAAGTGCGCATGAAGCAGGAGTTGTGTGAAAAATGTGTAAAATTATAGCTTCCCCGTACACCTGTTGCTACATCTATTTTCGCACACCAGCGACTGAAAGACAGAGTGTGCGCTGTGCGAGCCCATCAGTCCCTCTTGCAGCAGGTGTCGGCCAAATTCCAGGTGACACACAAACAAACATCTAACACTCTCTTGGCACTTAGAAAATGTGTGGCCATTCGTACTATTAACACGACAACAGTCAGCAGACAGTCACTGTCGTGTTAGCAGTGAAATTTGTCTAAGTGCCCCATGAGTGTGGCTTTGGTGTGTGCGCTAATCTGACAGGAGGTGTGGCTGCCGACAGAAGTGGCTGTGGAAATCTGTCGATTTGGACATCCCAGCTGGACAACACGTACTATGTTTGGACAGACATGGACTAACAACTGCCCACTGTGATGTGCGTGTGTCTGCTTGCTGTCATTACGTGGACATAAATAAAAACATATAGGCTGCTCCCAGGTTGAAACAGACCGTCAGATCAGAACATGCAGCCGGCAATCTGACTGTCACACCACCCACGTGAGCTCTGTTCCACATGATGTGGTGTCAGTCATGCGATGCGGCATCCAGAAGACATGTGTGTCGGGCAAAACACGCATGCACGGCCAGCTGGACGCACCAGACCAGTAGATGTGGACATGAGAAGAGTGAACTGCTTCATCGTTCATGTCATTTCATGACTGTACGTCTGTGACCATGGGTCATCTACAGAGGAACAGATGGATCATATTTGTATTGTCCGCTTAATAAGAGGGATTCATTAAAATGCTGTGTTTTTATATGGTGTGCGGTTTTATTTTTTGTTCTAAATACGTCCATGTTCTTCCTGATATGAGGCACTTTCCCGCAGCTTTTGCAGAACAGCGATTGTAGCTCAGTGGTAAAGTTTCTGACTGGTAATCAGAGCTTTTGGCGTAGGTTTGATTCCCGTGGGTGGCATGTAATTTTTCTTATTTTATTTTCACAGCAGCTGTGTGTGTTTGTACAAGTATATTGAACAAAAATATAAACGCAACACTTTTTTGAATTGAATGTTTATTTGTCTATCACAAGCCGTTTCCAAAGGCGTTTAAGAGACTTTGGCAGTACATCCAACCAGCCTCACAACAGCAAACCACATGTAACCACACCTCCAAGATCTGATACTCCAAGATACTGGCTGGTTTTCTGACCCCCCCCCCACCACCACCAGACTCCCCAATAAAGCAAAATTGCACATTTCAAAGTGGCCTTTCATTGTGGCCAGCCTAAGTCACACCTGTGCAATAATCATTCTGTCTAATCAGTATGTTGATATGTCACACCTGTGAGGTGGGATGGATTATCTTGGCAGAGAAGTGCTCACTAACAGATTTACACAGATTTGTGAACAATATTTGAGAGAAATAGGTGTTTGTGTATATAGAAAATGTTATAGATGTTGGAGTTCAGCTCATGAAAAATGGGAGCACACACACACACACACACACACACACACACACACACATACATATATATACATATATATATATATATATATATATATATATATATATATATATATATATATATATATATATACACACACACACACACACACACAGGGTGGGCCAATAAAATGTTACCACTTTTTGATCGTACACAGGTTTTTGAAATGAGAACTTATTCGAAAATTTGATTTACAGACTTGTAACAGAAACATCAAATTAACATTTGCCACCAAAGGTTTCCCACTTTGTCTCTTTTTTTCCGCACAGTTCAATAATTGATGACATGTTCAATCCATGCTCCTCTTCTTTGGATTACAGCTGCAACACGCACATTGAAGTTTGTGATGACATTGCCACACATCTCAAGAGGGAATCTCTGATTTTTGTGACGGATGTTGGTCTTCCGGGCCTCAATGGTCTGTGGGTTGCTGTAGTACACTCTCTAATTGTACGAATTAAGAGAATAAGGACAATAAGATAAGAAAAACAAAATACACACACACACACACATTATATATATATATATATATATATATATATATATATATATATATATATGTGTGTGTGTGTGTGTGTGTGTGTGTGTGTGTGTGTGTGTGTGTGTGTGTGTTTCTTTTTGTTTTCTGCAAATGTAGGAGGAAAAAAGAAAAAAATACTTCTGAATAAGGCCCTCTATCTATAAACATCTGGCATCCATTACGTTGTGACAGAGTTGTGTAAACCTTTGCTGTATTCTCCCACTCTGGGGCTTCCAGTCGAACGTAAGCATAAAGATAATAGATCACCTTATGTAAGACATAAAGTGCACTCTGCTCGGGTGGAGCTACCTGAAACACCACCAGTGTTTGGTCTGCTTCATGTTATTTTTCTCAGGAAAGACAGATGTGTACTTGGGCCCTTGAAAAGAGGCACTACTGTAGATTTACGGGTGTGTAGTCTCTTTATAGCTGAACCACATTCTGTATAAATTGTCCCATGTCACCATTTCTGTTTGTAAAACATATGAGCATTTTCAAAGGTTGAGATTACCTCCAATATTATCTGACCTTTGCAGATGACATAAATGACATAATTCTGCAAGTTTCATCAGCCGTCCTTATTCTAACATAAATTGGACTAGATTGAGGGTCAGTGCTGCCATAACTCAGGCAGTAGGACATTAGGGGATAGTCTGAACTATGGTGAGTGTGAGTTGCTGCATACCTATGAAGAAGAAAGAAAAACAGAAGAGCAAGTCAAGGCAGTACAAAGACTTAAAATGCTGAAGGTCTAAATATGTTAAATTTTAGTAATTTTCCTTGTAATATAGAATATTGAGCACCAACTTGAAGCTTCCTCTGATACTCATACTGCACATACCTATACTACTTACTGTGGCAGTGTTTCTGTCTGTGAATGGCAGTATGTGGAAAATACTTTTCAGTAAGTTCAAAACCAAGACAAGTCTCAAGTCATTTGGCAGGTTTCCATTACCCTCCAAATGCACAATCTGAAGTCGCAAATTAAAAATATAGTTCATGGAAACATCTATTTTGACAAAACTCAACTATTGGAAAAACTTTTTTCAGGTGATTCAAAAAAGCCATACTTTACATAAATGATGCTGTACACGTGGATGGAGTAAGAGCTGTGTAGGTTCTTAAACCTTAAAAGAGAAGATATTATAGCAACATTGGATAAAAAAACAATGAAATACCAAAGCAGCACTTATCCATCACCATGAGAACTGGAATAACATTTATTACGAGACGACAAAACCCAGTAGTCACATTATATCATTCAACGGAAACACCATCATTTTGCAGTCGTTTTTGTGGACCTACAAAAATAATCGCATACTGTAACTTTTGTGCAAGTCTATTTTGAAATTCCAGTTATTGAAACCCATGTCATGTATTTTCTGAGGTCAAATCTTAATTAAATAAAACAAACTTTGGTTACCTAACAGAAGGTAAAGGTAACTCAGTGGATAGGATTTGGGCTACCAATATACGTCTTTGTAATGGTACCTGTCTGTGTCCTTGGACAGGACACAAGACCACCCAGCCGTAAATGGTCCCAGCCCTGGATGGGGAGGTAACCTAGCACCCCATTCTTGAGCGGTTTTAGACTGCTTCACACTACAGAATCTGGGAATACTCACTGGTGTCAGCAGGTCTTAGGGCCTGTTTTGGACTTACTTCCTCTTTTCATTGTAGTAAACTGTGTATCCCAGTTTAGATTTATCAAACCTCTGTTGAGCCCAGGTTACATATACATTCATTCATTCATTCATTCATTCATTCATTTGTCATTCCCTTTTCCTACTGTTTGTGTTTGTGTGTGTTTTCAGTGTTCAGTAACCTGTGGTCAGGGGAAGATGACACGGCAGGTACTGTGTGTCAGCTTCAGGGACCAAGAAATAAACACTAGTGAGTGTGATCCAGACGATCGTCCTTCGACAGAGCAGGATTGTGCTATGTCTCAGTGCCCGTCCCGTTCCAGTGAGTCCCGACCTTTCCCGTCCTCACCAAACAACAGCATCAGGAACCATCTGCCTCATAGCCAAACCCACCAATGGCGGACCGGACCATGGGGCGCGGTGAGAGATATTTCACACAGTAGTGTTACATCATAGCAGATCCTTAACTAGTGCTAATTTAAGAAAACTAAGTTATAGTATTGTTGTTCTAGCATTACTACTGCTAAAAAAATAGCTTGTTAACCACACCATGAACTACAACTATACTAAACAGAGATGCAGACCTGTATGTATACCCAGATATGGTGTGTATACCCAAAAACAAAAACAAACAGGTTCAACTGGGTGCAAAACAAGTGGTATCGGGGCATTTGTGCCCCATTGCAGAGTTTTTGGCATATTTAATAGCCAGTCTTTGTGTCGTGTTGATTAAAAGCGTTGCTTTGCATTCAACAGCCAGATGTTTTGAGAACACTGTTTGAAGCAAGGGTGGCATGGTGGATTAGTGGTTGGCATCAGTGGCGGCTGCTGGTCTGTCAAAGAGGGGAAGCTCATTGTCAGCTTACATCATAAAATTTGTCAGTTTATATGTAAATTCAAATATGTAAAATGGGCATAACAGTCCCAAGTTGCCCAAGCATTTCACAATTTATATCTCTATTACATACAGACATACATACTTTATGATGGCACAATTACCAAGTGGTTAGTGTACTTGGTTTCAGTGCAGAAGGTTCTCGGTTCAAACCCTATCCCTGCTACATTTCTCCATATAATGTGGAGTTGCGTCAGGAAGGGCATCCTGCATAAAACTTGTGCCCGAATCAACATGCAGGTCCACCTTGGATCTGCTGTGGTGACCCCGAGTGAAAACAACGAAGCAGCCGAAGGGACTTACTTTTACAAGATTGTTTTAAAACACAATTATCATCAAAAATTTCAAGAAGCACACAGAACCTTTATTATTAAACATGCTTAACAGTCTGACTGCTTCATGACATTGTTCCATGCAAATATTATTTTAAAGATTGGCCAGCAGATGTCGCCATACGTAATAGTATCAAAAGCTGATTGATTCAGTGGTTCAAAACGCTTCAGTTTCTCCGTCACTAATGTTCATGAATAAAATACAACCCCTGGCAAAAATTATGGAATCACCGGCCTCGGAGGATGTTCATTCAGTTGTTTAATTTTGTAGAAAAAAAGCAAATCGCAGACATGACACAAAACTAAAGTCATTTCAAATGGCAAAAAAACTGTGGCAGTCAGTAATGGTTACTTTCTTAGACCAAGCAAAGGGGAAAAAATATGGACTCACTCAATTCTGAGGAATAAATTATGGAATCACCCTGTAAATTTTCATCCCCAAAACTAACACCTGCATCAAATCAGATCTGCTCGTTAGTCTGCATCTAAAAAGGAGTGATCACACCTTGAAGAGCTGTTGCACCAAGTGGACTGACATGAATCATGGCTCCAACACGAGAGATGTCAATTTAAACAAAGGAGAGGATTATCAAACTCTTAAAAGAGGGTAAATCATCACGCAATGTTGCAAAAGATGTTGGTTGTTCACAGTCAGCTGTGTCTAAACTCTGGACCAAATACAAACAACATGGGAAGGTTGTTAAAGGCAAACATACTGGTAGACCAAGGAAGACATCAAAGCGTCAAGACAGAAAACTTAAAGCAATATGTCTCAAAAATCGAAAATGCACAACAAAACAAATGAGGAATGAATGGGAGGAAACTGGAGTCAACATCTGTGACCGAACTGTAAGAAACCGCCTAAAGGAAATGGGATTTACATACAGAAAAGCTAAACGAAAGCCATCATTAACACCTAAACAGAAAAAACAAGGTTACAATGGGCTAAGGAAAAGCAATTGTGGACTGTGGATGACTGGATGAAAGTCATATTCAGTGATGAATCTCGAATCTGCATTGGGCAAGGTGATGATGCTAGAACTTTTGTTTGGTGCTGTTCCAATGAGATTTATAAAGATGACTGCCTGAAGAGAACATGTAAATTTCCACAGTCATTGATGATATGGGGCTGCATGTCAGGTAAAGGCACTGGGGAGATGGCTGTCATTACATCATCAATAAATGCACAAGTTTACGTTGATATTTTGGACACTTTTCTTATCCCATCAATTGAAAGGATGTTTGGGGATGATGAAATCATTTTTCAAGATGATAATGCATCTTGCCATAGAGCAAAAACTGTGAAAACATTCCTTGCAAAAAGACACATAGGGTCAATGTCATGGCCTGCAAATAGTCCAGATCTTAATCCAATTGAAAATCTTTGGTGGAAGTTGAAGAAAATGGTCCATGACAAGGCTCCAACCTGCAAAGCTGATCTGGGAACAGCAATCAGAGAAAGTTGGAACCAGATTGATGAAGAGTACTGTTTGTCACTCATTAAGTCCATGCCTCAGAGGCTGCAAGCTGTTATAAAAGCCAGAGGTGGTGCAACAAAATACTAGTGATGTGTTGGAGCGTTCTTTTGTTTTTCATGATTCCATAATTTTTTCCTCAGAATTGAGTGATTCCATATTTCTTCCCTCTGCTTGGTCTAAAAAGTAACCGTTACTGACTGCCACAATTATTTTTCCTGATTTCTTATAGTGTTTCTTAAAGCCAGAAAGTTGCCATTTGAAATGACTTTAGTTTTGTGTCATGTCTGTGATCTGCTTTTTTTCTACAAAATTAAACAACTGAATGAACATCCTCCGAGGCCGGTGATTCCATAATTTTTGCCAGGGGTTGTACATCAGCAACCATTAATTATTACCAAATGTGCGCGAATAGACTTAATTATGAATACTCTGATGTTGTGTTGCGAACCAGGACGTTAATTAACATTAATTAACTTTCAAACACTTACTGAAGAACGAAACAGAGAGTAACTCACTGAGATCTTCTCACATAACATCTAATACAGTGTGCTTCTCTGTGCGCCTTTAAAACAGACTGATTTATAGCGCACGCAAAACACTTTGACATAAATTTTATAATGCATAAATACTCAAAAATGTGCAAAGTCATTCTCACATTTCTATAGCTGTCAATCAAAACGGGATTCAGCCTTTTGACTGATCATCCAATCATTGTGCAGAACTCCACCGTCCAGGCCCGCCCACAGCTCCATTCATCCCCAGAGATGCTCAGCGTCTGGGGCGGAACAAAGTCGTGGCTTCATTCAATGATCGTCATGTTTTGTGGCAATGAAAAAAAAACCTTTCCAGGCAGTTCCATTGAAGTGAACTGATGCTCGGCTTCAACAGGAAAATGCTTTGACCACAGACCGAATGAGAAAAAGATTTATGAGAAGTTAACAAAAAAAGGCAATCAATTTGTGCTGGGCCTTCTTGATGAGGGAGCTGATGGTTGACTCCCACTTGAGGTCCTGGGTGATGGTGGTGCCGAGGAAGCAGTGACAGACCACAGTGGTGATGGGGCTGTTGGTGAGGGCGAGGGGCTGTGGCTTTCCTGAAGTCCACGATCATCTCCACTGTTTTCTGGGCGTTGAGCTCCAAGTTGTTGCTGCTGCACCAGGTCACCAGCCGGTCCACCTCCCTCCTGTAGGCAGACTCATCCCCATCCGAAATGAGTCAGATGAGGGTGGTGTCATCCGCAAACTTGATGAGCTTTACAGAGTCGTGGCTGGAGGTGCAGCAGTTAGTGTAGAGGGAGAAGAGCAGAGGGGAAAGGACACAGCCCTGTGGAGATCCTGTGCTGAGAGCCCGAGTGTTCGAGACATTTTTTCCCAGCCTCACACGCTGACTCCGGTCCATCAGGAAGTCTGTGATCCACCTGCAGGTGGAGTTGGGCACGTGGAGCAGAGAAAGCTTGTCCTGGAGCAAAGCTGGAAGGATGGTGTTGAATGCAGAGCTGAATTCCACAAACAGGATCCTAGCGTAGGTTCCTGGGGAGTCCAGGTGCTGCAGGATGGAGTGCAGGGCCAGGTTTATGGCGTCATCTACAGACCTGTTGGCTCTGTAGGCAAACTGCAGGGGGTCCAGGAGGGGGTCCGTGATGGACTTCAGGTGGGATAAAACCAGGCGTTCGAAGGTCTTCATGACTACAGACGTGAGAGCCTCAGGTCTGTAGTCATTAAGTCCAGTGACACGTGGTTTCTTGGGGACTGGAACTATGATTGAGGACTTGAAACAGACTGGAACATGGCATGACTCCAGGGAGGTGTTGAAGATCCCCGTGAAGACTGGGGCCAGCTCATCAGCGCAGTGTCTCAGGGTGGCAGGAGAGACACAGTCTGGGCCCAGGGCCTTACGTGGATTCAGCCTTTTGAAATGTCTCCTCACGTCCTCCTCTTGGACCGAGAGGGCAACAGGGGGAGTGGGGAGGGCAGCAGTGAGAGGGGGGAGGTCCAGAGTGTTTGAATATCCAGTTGTGTGGGGGGTGGGGAGGTGTGAGTCCTTGTCTTCAAAGCGTGAATAGAAGACGTTCAGGTCATTGGCCAGCTTCAGGTCGTCAATAGAACGAGGTGCTTTGGGCTTGTAGTTGGTGATCTCTTTCAACCCCCTCCACACAGAGGCCGAGTCGTTGGCAGAGAACCTTTGCTGCAGACGTGAACTGTACATGGATTTAGCCTTTGCCACCTCCTTGCTTAATCTGTACTTTGCACCTCTATAGCTGTCTCTGTCTCCTTCTCTGAAAGCCACCTCTTTCTGCTGACGGAGCTGCTGGAGTTTAGGTGTGAACCAGGGCTTGTCATTGTTATATCTCACCCTGGTACGCTGTGGGATGATGCTGTCTTCACAGAAATGAATATATGACGTCACAGTGTCCGTGTAGTCATCTAGACTGTCTGTTGAAACCTCAAACATATCCCAATCCGTGGTGGCCAAGCACGCGCGTAGCTCCTCTACAGCTTCATTGCTCCACACTTTAGACGTCCTCACAACAGGTTTGGAGAGTTTAAGTCTCTGTCTGTACGTGGGGATCAAGTGGACCATCACGTGATCTGAGAGTCCCAAAGCTGCACGGGCCACCGCGCGGTAGGCGCCGCTCACTGTCGTGTAACAATGATCTAACGTGCTCCCTTCTCTGGTCGGGCATTTAACAAACTGTTTGTATTTTGGTAATTCCTGACTGAGATTCCCTTTGTTAATATCACCGAGAATTATAACAAGAGAGTCCGGAAAGTCTCTCTCCACGCTCATAATCTGATCCGCGAGCGCGCGCTCAGCCTGGTGCACGTCCGTGCTCGGTGGAATATACACAGAGCAAAGTATGAAAGAGTTAAACTCACGTGGAGAGTAGAACGGTCTGCAGTTTATGAGGAGATATTCCAGAGAGGGACAGCAGTGTTGGGAGATCACAGTCACATCGGCGCACCAGGCGTTGTTGATATAGAAGCAGAGTCCTCCACCTCTTGTTTTTCCACCAGAGAGTGCTCGGTCTCTGTCTGCGCGGAGGAGTTGGAATCCCTCTAGTTGGAGCGCGCAGTCCGGTGTCTGTGCATTTAACCACGTCTCCGTGAAGCACAATACACAAGATGAGGAGAAATCTCTATTCTTCTTCATCAGCAGTGCCAGCTCATCCATCTTGTTGTGGAGTGAGCGGACGTTGGAGAGAAATATCCCAGGTAGGGGCGTGCGCGTGCCCCTTCGTCTGAGGCGTACGAGAGCTCCAGCTCGTTTTCCTCTCCGCCATCGTCTCACTTTTTTTGGCCAAAAAGTGAACCAGTTCAGCTGCAGGCACTAAAAAAACTGGCGTAATGTCCGTGAGTGTTGATGATTTGATGTTTAGAATGAACTTGTCTTCAAGATGAACGTGTTCTAACGCGTTTGTAGTCAGTGAAATACATATTTGACCATTTAATTTTTTGACATTTTAGGGGAAGCTGAGCTTAGCTTGCAGTCTTAGAGAAACTGCCTCTGGTTGGCACGATGCCTCACAGCAAGAAGGTTGTGGGATCGCTTCCCGCCCTTTCTGTGTGGAGTTTGCATGTTCTCTGTTCTGTGTCTGTGTGGGTTACCTCCGTGTGCTCCGGCTCCCACATCCAAAAGACATTCAGGTTAGGTGAATTGGCAACTTTAAATTGTCTGTAGGTGTGCGTGTGGATGTGACTCCGCGTGTTTATCTATATGTGGCCCTGCAGTAGACTAGCATCCTGTCCAGGCTGTACCGTACCTCGTGCCTTATGACTGCTGGGATAGGCTCCAGCCCCACGTGACCCTTAATTGGAGTAAGCGGGTATAGAAAATGGGTAGATGTTTGAAACGTTCACAAAGTGTCCAGTACCCATATGCAGTTATTCACTAGTCTTAACATTTATATCATTATCATTATCAATTTAACAGCAAACAGATAACATTACTGTAGAAGTTCTTAGCATGGCACTTGTATCATTTTCTTCTAACTTTAAGCTTCATCTAAAAAAAAAAAAATCTCCTGTTATGCAGGGTGCCCCCTATGAGTCGCCCCAAAATTGTCTAAGTGATGGGCACCTCTGGGTTACAAGACCTGTTGATGCATAACTGCCACCTACTGGAGAGGATCTGTGTAGCAACAGACTGACAAAGCAAACAGTAAAAGTCCTGCGTTTGAGTAGAACAAGAAAAGTATTGCTATAAAAAATATACTTACCAAAGCAGAAAAATTAAAAGTATGTATTATGTAAAATGGCCCAACTCAGAATAGTACATATCCATCTATCCATTTTCTGTACCCACTTAATCCACTTTAAGGGTCACTGGGCTGCTGGAGCCTATCCCAACAGTCACAGGGCGTGAGGCGGGCTATACCCTGGAGAGGACGCCAGTCTGTCACAGGGCCACATACAGACAAACACACATTCACACATTTATGGAACATTTACAGTCATCAATTCACTTAACCTGCATGTTTGGAAGGTGGATGAAGCTGGACCATCCGGAGGGAACCCACATGAACACGAGGAAAAACACACAAACTCCACACAAAAATATCCATGGAGGAAGTGATCCCACAACCTTCTTCTTTCTGTGAGCAACACAAGGTCATATAAAATAAATGAATAAATAAATACGAGGTGTTGATAAATCCCACATGCTCTAAAATTTGTGCTCGTGCATGTTCAGAGTCATTTGCATTTAGAAATGCCCTCAATTAACCACATATGTTAGTAAAACATCTTTTTTGCTTATGTTCCTCACAGAACATGTTTGATTCATGTCTTGTAGTAGCAGGCAGAGATTGAGGTTGTTGATGGTGAAGGTAAAGGTTCTTATTTAAATGTAGGAGGTCAAAAGCTGCTGTTTAGGTCACTCTGGTGTCATTTGTAGGTTTTGACACCAGTGAGGCTCCATATTTGTTTCTAATTCAACGTAATTACAAATTATGTACTTATTAATATGAGGAAATGAAGAACATATGTGGGTGAGGTTGCAGGCTGTGACTTCAGCAACGCTTTTAAGTTGCAGTTTCTCCTTTCTTCTACTAGAAGCCGTGCGTACACTTGGTCAGAGCTGTGTGTATTTCTAAGTCGAAGTGGTAAATTCCATATTTTGTCATTTGTGTCTGTATGCACAGTTTAAGCACAAATCTGTTCAAACGAATGGTTGATAAATGAAGACCCTGTCTTTTTTCCCTCTTACTTCACATTCTTTTCCCACATTTGTCTAAAAATGATTTTGTTATTTGAGTAATATTTACCACAGTGCCCCATTTGGTTGAAAATGGCAACTTCATTTTGTTGATTTGGTAGACGGGTTGGTGATTCCCGTGCGCTTAAATCTGCACCGCTCCCTGTGGCTCAGCTCAGCCCAAACGAAAATGTCTGGTTCATGAACCAATTCTCACTAACCAATCTCACGTCCTTGACTGGCTGTTTGAGGCTGGCTCAAAAATGGAGCACATTGCCATAAAACCCATGCTAAAATGTCCACCTTTAGAGCAGAAATAAATGTTTTCAGCCTAGTACAAAAACAGTTGTGGTCTCTGTGAATAGTTTCCAGAGTTCTGGTAGCACAAAAGCTACTAGCTGTGACTGCTAGTTGTGCAGGGCCATGTCTGTCCTTTCTGAGCATCTTATTATGATTATTTGTAATAATATGTTTGTTGTGTGGTTCGTTTCCCTAACGGATCATCTAAGACATCTGTGCCCCAGTATTTCTCTTGAGTGAACTTTTCATGTTCTTCCTAATTTTTAATGGTGACACAAAGCCACACAGTATGAAAACCACAGCCCAATCCCCAAAAACATGTATTAATAAACACTGAACTAAGGTTAAGTTGTTAGCTTAGCTTGTTCTTAATGCTAAGATATCCAAATATGGATTGCTTGTGATGTAGGCAGAGTAAGCACTGCCAACATGGCGACACCCAGAGCAGCACCTTTTGAGCTTCCGAACAGTTTGTTCTGCTATAGAAAATCAATGGGTATCGTCATGCGGGGTTTGGGCGATAATTTTCCTCTTGTCCAGGGGTGGACTTGACTTGTACCACACTGCATTATTTAAGCTTGGATGTCCATCACTATGGGTGATTAAATGTGGAATTATTTTTTTATACCTACAGTATATTCGGGTTAGCTCACACTCATAACAATGAGTCCTAGGTTGCTTTTTTGGGGGGACCAGGGCGCTTAGTACTGTATAAAGTTGTCACTTCACAGCCTAAGACATTCCACTTGTGGTTCCTTTTTACTTTGTATTGTTTAATTATTTAAAAAAAAAAAATACTGGGATCATAATATTCAGCATTCCAAAGTAACTTTGACCTTTAAATAATTGTGGGAAATTATTAAAGCTATTCCCAGTAACTTCCTTCCTGTGTCCTGAGGATATATGTTTAAAAATAGCAGCAGACGTGGTCATTTGACATCAAATGCTACATTGGATTGTCTGTTGCATTGAGTGGGAGATGTGTGCGGGGCCATGAATAAAACCTTCTGCTAAACTTGTACAACTTATTCAAATGTTTGTGACATTCCAAATGTGCTTGTCTAACACTGAAACTGCTGCAAAACCCTATTAGAACCTCTTCAAAAAACTGTTTAGGGTAATTCATTCTTCTACATTGAATCCTAATGACATCCATGCTGGCAGTCAAAGTTAGTGAAAGCATTAAAAACCTAATGAATTACTTCAGCTGGAAACAGTTTGAAGAATCTGATTGCCTTAACTCAGATAATCCAAGAATGGGAAATAGGGGTGCACAAAAATCACAGTTTGGTCATTTTCACTACAGTGTACACACAAAACACATTAAAAATATTTAGCCTATGTCTTGGTTAGTGTGAAATATACACTTTAAAATGAAATGTGATTTATACTCAGCTGTAACTTATAGTCCTGAAAATATGGGAATCGATATGTAAAAAAAAGAACAAACAAACATATTGACGTTACCTGTCCGACTCAGGGTCTTGGTGATTTTTCACTTTTGTCCATAGGCTGTATATCCATATGCTTTTGCCATGTTAACGCTCTAATTTTTAGGGATTAAGAAAAATTTTATTGTGGTTCATGTTAGTTTAACAGTGTTGTTAGTGTTATTAATTTATTGTGCTTTTGTAGTTCAATTGGTTTAGTCAGTTTAGTTAAATGTTATTTGCTGTTACCATGAGTGACTTAGGTGTCATGTTCTAGCTACCATAAGTGAAAAGTCTAGTGCTTTTAATGTCTTCCGCCACAGTCTCTGTTTGTCATATTAAAATCATCTGCTTACAGCAGAGTGCAGAAAAGACAAAAAGCTCTGCATGTGTGCATGCAATTTTGATCATGGACAACCTGGGGAGAGCTGATATTTGCCGTTTGGTATGCTTATATATTTTGGGTCGAGGATGAACACCCCAGAACACAACATTGATTGGATTAATATTTTTGAAAAAACTATGGATACTAACAACACTGAACAATGGACATTGATAATTACATTCTGGACTCACACACCATTCCAGCAGGGGGTGGTAAATCATCTATATATTAAAAGCGTGAGTGTGTGAATGCCTACCTGATTTTATTTAGTAAGTTCAATGTAAGTACATAATATAATTGTAAATACGACATGTTAAAAATACATGGATGACACAAGAAAGTGAAAAAACTAATATCCATTGTGGTCCATTTAAAAACCAAATGTTAAAACAGAAGTAATAACAAAATAAACTAATAAAATAAAATAATAATAATAATACTGATGATAATTTGGGGTTTTGGTGGAGGTGATGGTCTAGTGGTTAAGTGTTGGTCTTGAGACCAGAGGATCCTCGGTTCAAACCCCAGCCAGACTGGAAAAATCACTAAGGGCCCTTGTGCAAGGTCCTTAATCCCCAACTTGCTCCCGGTGTGTCGTGAGTGCCTTGCGTGGCGGCACCCCAATATCGGTGTGTGAATGTGTTTGTGTGAATGGGTGAATGTGAGCCATAATTGTAAACTGCTGTAAGCGTCTGATGCAGATGGAAAAGCGCTATATAAAATGGAGTCCATTTCATAATAATAATAATAATAATATGGTGTGTATGATGACAAGAATCTAAACAGTTTACAAGACAGTAAATTACCATTAAAAACAAATTATGTAATCAATAGGAAATAAAAGGGTTGAGTTCTCAAACCATTGAGGTCTAAGGTTCTATACACATTCTGGACTTGCATGCCATTCCAATTCATTATAGAAACTTTACAGAATTTATTACCACCCTTGAAAAATGTCAGCTACATATTTTATAAACACTACCCAATTTAGAGCCCCTGGATCCACACGAGCAACACGCCAATATAATATAACCTCAGATTCTGCCTCAGTAAATCTGACATTGTTCTCCCTCAGTAATCAAAACAAAATGGAATTAAGATTTAATACCCCCCCCCAAAAAAAAAAAACACTTATTCTTAAATAGGAGACAAGTTAACATAAAAAGTACCATGTAAGTAGTGTACTTATAGGATTTACATATTTTAAGCACCACAAAAACCACCTAATGCAGAAGACAAAAATCCATAACCAAATAGTGAAGTACCCACACTGAAAGAGTTAAATATTTATTGTCAACGGAGACAAAACCTTTCCCTTGAAATACCAAAATACCATTTTGTTCTTTAAAAATGTCCAAAAACCACAGAGATTACACACATACATTAAATTGTATGTAAAATTTGGAGATCAGCAGTCATACCCTTGAGCTGGCGGATAGGAGAGCAAATCTCTTGTCGAAAGAAGAAAACAGAAAAGATCCCTCTCTCTTCAGACCAAAAGCTGTGATGAGTGCTGGGAGCAGAAACTATGGGGATCTTCACTCACTGACTGACTGTGGAAATAGTCAGGTCTATAAGGAGTTAGACAGTGGCACAATTGTTGTAATTTTGCGTCTTCACCAAAAAAAGACCTGAAATGAGACAATCAGTATGTGTTTGTAGTATAGACTTTTTTGTTTTCATTCATGGAGATTAACAAATGTATTGCATCAACCATTTCAGAATCTGTATTTTTATACAGATCCCAAAGCTGATCAAGTGAACTTCCGCTTTTAGAATTCCTTTAATCTCATGTAAATCCCATCCATGACACTCTTCCATCATCAACCAGCCTGAAGACATGGGGAAAACCAATGTAGGACTGGGCCAGTTTTGCAACCATCAATGCTGTACATTGTTTCACATTCTCAAAAGTTGTATATACTCACTAGATACTGGTAGGATGCAACTGGAGACATGATCGGACCCTTCAAATGATTGCTTTATATTTGCTTCCTTACATTGAAGAGGCAAACAGGAGATACTGCCACCTAAATGATACCAATTATACATTTCCAGATATTCAACAGCTAACATTACAAGAACTTGTGAACTTGCCATTTCTAGTGGCTCATACAGAAGCATGTAATAGTCTGAGAAAAGCAAATGATAAAGAGTTACTCATGAACAAAAGCATTCTCCAATTTTCTACCCACCACAAATCATAGAGGCTGCAATAAGACCAGACCTAATTTTATACCCAAAAGCTAGAAGCAGAGCAAAACGTGACAGATACCAAACGAGGAAGAACGTTACATACAGCAACCTTGTCGCTGAATGTATACATTGCCTATGGACCACTCATTACTTCCCAAATGACATGAGCAGTAGAGGATTTATCAGGTAGCTTAAGTCAATCAAACAATCAATTTTTTTTTATATAGCGCCAAATCACAACAAACAGTTGCCCCAAGGCACTTTATATTGTAAGGCAAGGCCATACAATAATTATGTAAAACCCCAACGGTCAAAACGACCCCCTGTGAGCAAGCACTTGGCTACAGTGGGAAGGAAAAACTCCCTTTTAACAGGAAGAAACCTCCAGCAGAACCAGGCCCAGGGAGGGGCAGTCCTCTGCTGGGACTGGTTGGGGCTGAGGGAGAGAACCAGGAAAAAGACATGCTGTGGAGGGGAGCAGAGATCGATCACTAATGATTAAATGCAGAGTGGTGCATACAGAGCAAAAAGAGAAAGAAACAGTGCATCATGGGAACCCCCCAGCAGTCTACGTCTATAGCAGCATAACTAAGGGATGGTCCAGGGTCACCTGATCCAGCCCTAACTATAAGCTTTAGCAAAAAGGAAAGTTTTAAGCCTAATCTTAAAAGTAGAGAGGGTGTCTGTCTCCCTGATCTGAATTGGGAGCTGGTTCCACAGGAGAGGAGCCTGAAAGCTGAAGGCTCTGCCTCCCATTCTACTCTTACAAACCCTAGGAACTACAAGTAAGCCTGCAGTCTGAGAGCGAAGCGCTCTATTGGGGTGATATGGTACTACGAGGTCCCTAAGATAAGATGGGACCTGATTATTCAAAACCTTATAAGTAAGAAGAAGAATTTTAAATTCTATTCTAGAATTAACAGGAAGCCAATGAAGAGAGGCCAATATGGGTGAGATATGCTCTCTCCTTCTAGTCCCCGTCAGTACTCTAGCTGCAGCATTTTGAATTAACTGAAGGCTTTTTAGGGAACTTTTAGGACAACCTGATAATAATGAATTACAATAGTCCAGGCTAGAGGAAATAAATGCATGAATTAGTTTTTCAGCATCACTCTGAGACAAGACCTTTCTGATTTTAGAGATATTGCGTAAATGCAAAAAAGCAGTCCTACATATTTGTTTAATATGCGCTTTGAATGACATATCCTGATCAAAAATGACTCCAAGATTTCTCACAGTATTACTAGAGGTCAGGGTAATGCCATCCAGAGTAAGGATCTGGTTAGACACCATGTTTCTAAGATTTGTGGGGCCAAGTACAATAACTTCAGTTTTATCTGAGTTTAAAAGCAGGAAATTAGAGGTCATCCATGTCTTTATGTCTGTAAGACAATCCTGCAGTTTAGCTAATTGGTGTGTGTCCTCTGGCTTCATGGATAGATAAAGCTGGGTATCATCTGCGTAACAATGAAAATTTAAGCAATACCGTCTAACAATACTGCCTAAGGGAAGCATGTATAAAGTGAATAAAATTGGTCCTAGCACAGAACCTTGTGGAACTCCATAATTAACTTTAGTCTGTGAAGAAGATTCCCCATTTACATGAACAAATTGTAATCTATTAGGCAAATATGATTCAAACCACCGCAGCGCAGTGCCTTTAATACCTATGGCATGCTCTAATCTCTGTAATAAAATTTTATGGTCAACAGTATCAAAAGCAGCACTGAGGTCCAACAGAACAAGCACAGAGACGAGTGTAGGAGTTGGGCTACAGCTATGTAAGTGTAGGAGTTGGGCTACAGCTATGTAAACCTGGGTTTGATTCTCTGTGAAAATATCTGTCTCTGTCCTTGAACAAGACACTGCATCAGCTTTGGCCCGACCCACCCAGCTATGAATGGGTAGAGGCCTTGGCTGGAGAAGTAACCTTTAATGGACTGGCATTCACTGCTGGCACCATTGGGTCTCTGGGCCTATACATTACTTACTTCTTGTACCCAGGTGCCTGACATACCAAAGGGCAACAGAAGGGATATCATGGAGCACACAGCTATGACAGTCATGAGATCAAGCTTTGACATTTAGTGCTGTAGAAGTACCAAAGCCTTCCTGAAGGTACCGCTGCTAATAAGACCTAGGTCCACCTCTGAGGGAAATGAAACCATTGTGGTCACATAAAAGTAGCTTCATCCACTTTTTGCCTGGTTGGCAGTGCAGGGACCTCAGAGTTTACTTCAAAGGGAACTATATGCATCCAGCATGCATAACGTATGACCGGTGATTGAGCTCAGCAGGTCTACAGTGCTCAGGGTAAACACCAATAATCTGCTTTTTATGACATAATGGAATAATTCAATCAAGTAAAATTTTCCATATAATAGTCATTTTTAATGTTTGAATGATTCGAGTTAACTCAATTTAACTGGTTTAAAATGATTCATCCAAACTATTTGACATTAACTGATTGGGCTTTACAGCGCATAGAAATACTGTAATATGGTTTATGGGCATGAGAAACATAAATACTGCCATAATAATAAAGGTAAAATTGTACCTGGGCGTGCATAGTCTTTAAAAAACAGTTATAGTATGGGTTTCATGAAAGAATTACTTTTTCAGAAATTGATATACTACTGTGCAAGTGGAATGCAAATTTTTTATGTACGAGGTCTGTTAGAAAAGTATCGGACCTTTTTATTTTTTCTAAAACCTGATGTATTTGAATCAAGCCTGCTTGCTTGAGCCAACCTTGAACCTTCGTGTGCATGCGTGAATTTTTTTAAGCCTGTTGATTGCGTCATTTGCTGGCAAGCAGCATTTGTGTGAGGTCGTGTGTAGTGCTCTCGGCAGATTTTCATTGCAAGGAAAATGAGGGAACGACTGGCGCAGCGCCGCATCAAATTTTGCCAGAAACTGAGTGACAGCCAGGTGGAAACCATTCGGAAGATTCAGACGGCTTTCAGTGACGATGCTCTGGGCATCACACAGATTAAGGAACGGTACAACCGGTTTAAAGACGGCCGCACAACGGTGGAGAGTGAGCCGCGCTCCGGTCGGCCATCAACATGCTGACATGACCAGATCATTTCCAAAGTGAACGCTGTGGTGATGTGGGACCATCGTGTAACTATCTGAGAAATTGGAGAAGAGGTGGACATCAGCACTTTTTCGGCACATTCCACTGTGACAGAAGATTTGGCCATGAAAAAGAGTTGCAGCGAAATTTGTGCCGCTGCTGATGGAACTTAGTGTTGAAGCCTCACAGGACATGCTGGACTCCGAAAAATGATGCCCACCTCTTCCGCAATTTCTCAGATAGTCACACGACTGAAAAGCCACTGAAGCCATCTGAATCTTCCGAATGGTTTCCACCTGGCTGTCGTCCAGTTTCTGGCAAGATTTGATGCAGTAGCGCTGCTCCAGTCATTCCGTCATTTTTCAAGAGCACTACACCCATCCTCACACAAATGCTGCTTGCCAGCAAATGACGCAAGCGACAGGCATGAAAAAATTCACGCATGCGCACGAAGGTTCAAGGTTTGCTCATGCAAGCACACGTGATTCAAATCCATCAGGTTTTCAAAAAAAAAAAATAAGGTCCGATACGTTTATAACAGACCTCGTATCTGCGTGTCATTGTGTCGTCATATAAATAGCATCTGCTTTTGAAGCACTTTTTTGACAGCTTGTACTCGTGTCTTTGTGACAACAGTGCTCCAGCACATGTGCAGGAGGCTTTCAGAGGCGTGTCGTAGTGTGCCAGGATGAGAACGGTTACTCGGCCAACCGTTGTGAGGATCGCACCAGGCCCAGTGAGCAGCGTTCCTGTGAGTCCGGACCCTGTCCACAGTGGATCTATGGCAGCTGGGGAGAGGTGAAACAAAGTGCTTTTAAAAAAATTTTATCTTGTCAGTTAAAGCTCCTAACATTCTGGACAGATCTGTTTTCACTGTAAAGGGGTCATGTTGTAAAAAATATTTATTTTCTTAACTTTTACATTTAGATGTTCAGTAGGGGTGGTGGCCAAGTGGTTAATGCGCTTGGTTTCAGTTCAGAAGGCTCCGGGTTCAAATCCCACCCCTGCCACATTTCTCCATGTAATGTGGAGTTGCGTCAGGAAGGGCATCCGGCGTAAAACCTGTGCCAATTCAACATGCAGATCCACCTTGGATTTGCTGTGGCGACCCCGAGTGCAAAACAAGGGAGCAGAGCTTTACTTTTTACATTTAGATGTTCACATCAAAACCTCCAGTGTCAAATTAATAGAGAGTGTTAAATTAACACTAGAATGTGTCTATGTGTGTCTACATTTTCAGTGTTAATTAAATGATATGAAAGTATTTTTCACCATAATGATGTATATACAGTGGTGGGCACAGCTAACCAAAAAGTTAGCTTTGATAACTGGTAATCAGCTAACTGAAAAGTTAACTTTTTTAACGTTAAACCGCCTAAAAACTTATCAGAAACTATAGATAACTTTAAATTTTGCCACCCATATGCTCTCAACTACTAAGGAGCTGATTTTGAGTTTAAAATCCGCCAAAGCTTCTAATAGAACCAATGGCGATCACAAACCAAAACAGCCAATGAGCTAGCGCTTCTGTCTTTGTGCGCTCTACCGCCTGCTGTAGGAAAGCATCGTTTACCCTGACAGGATACAGTGGTCCAGCAATGAGGCAGAGGTCTTGAAATGGAAAGCAGGTTTGAATTATGGTTTTGCTTTATAAATAAAATTATTCCGGATAGAATAACTACATTAATGTAAACTCTTAAAATGTACAAAGTGATACATAACACATATCTGTTCATTTAAAAATAATGCACTAATTCTAAAAATTTGAACATTAACACACAGATGCCCAAAGGGGATTATGGGTAACTAAGCCTCCACTCATACTGATTGGTTGATTCATTCATTCTGTGTAAAAACCAACACAAGTGAATCGATGTAACATGTTGGTGTTTACAAATAAATGTGCTTTTGTAAAATATGTCATTTTTTTCATTTGTATAAAAAAGAAAGAAATTTTCAAGATCCCGCTAGACAGCGCCTAAGCACACGCGTGATGACATCACAACTCTATCCGGTTAGGGAGATAAGGTTTCTTTCAATAACAAGAACTGTCAAAAACTTTTTTGTGTGTGGTTGGAGTTGTGTGGCGATAGCAATCTCCTTTTGAATGCTTGAAATAGTGAAAACATGTTTGATGCGGTGTCATAACTCATCAATCAGTCGCTCCGTGAGGCGTCATAACATCAAGACTGGTTCACATGGCAAGATAATTAGGCCGATATCGGACCCAATCTTCCCCTTCCGACAGTCTTAAGGACGCCTCAACAATCGTGATGACGCTAAATATAATCTTATCAGATATTCCTGCCGTGCGTGGTTTGTAAGAGCGCTCTGATCTGCTCAGAAGGATGTGAGGAATGTGACATGCAGCCAATCAGAAAGTGAGGTGCCTGACCTGGGAATGTTCGTGTGTGAAATCTGTTTGTGCATGTTGTTTTTACCGTGTGGCTGACACCACACACTGTACAACTAAACCTATCAGATCTATGATTTTTTTTTTTTTATCTCCACGTGTGGGGTCTCTCAGGTTTTGGAAACCTACAGATAATTTTAAAATCCTGCAGTCAACAACACTGTGATATAACCGGTCGCCAGTAGATGGCAGTGTTCTATGCATTTTGTCACCGGTTATATCACATGGCCTGAATCACAATTGAACAGACTTTTCGGCTTTTGGAGAAGCAATGTGGGCTTCTTCTGGCATTTTTACATAAAACAAACACAATAACGTCTATAAACCCAGAAAATATATTTATGAGAGTTTTAGGCACAATATACAAAGAGTTTAATGCTGTTGTCCATGTGGAGCCTGATCAGAGTGTCTCAAATGCATCTCTTCTGTCGTGAATACCCATAATGCACTGGGCACAGCTGCATGTCCACACTAAAACCTTCAAAATTAGTGCATTACTTTAAAACTAAGACATATATCTGATATTTTCACTTTATAAAACTTCAGACATGATGTTAATTTAAATAACTTGTCCAAAATTTGTTTGGTTAAAATTTTAACCATAAGTTAAAACTGTATGCCTCTGGATGACTTGTGTGCTATTGCCAGTGTATTAGTATGGGGTCAAAAGAAAAGAGTTTTTTCTTTTCTATGACTAGTTCTTCTTTTCCTGTAGAGGATAGAGTGGAACTGGAACTAGCTCCTCTCTGTTTGTAGAGGATAGAACTGTGCATCTACTACAAAAAGCTACATCTGCAAAAATGTTAGCGGTCTAAATATTATTGGGCCAAAACGTATTGGAAGATAACTGATCCAATGATGGTTTTCAAAGTTATCTGAAAAGCTAATCTGATAATGAAAACATTATCTTTGATAATTAGTGGATTAGCGGAACTGTACCCACCACTATATACAGTTGTGCTCAAAAGTTTACATACCCTGGCAGAATTTTTGCTTTTTTGGCCATTTTTAAGAGAATATGAATGACAACACAAAAACTTTTTTTTCTTTACTACCCAAAAGAACTTGATCAAAAGTTTACATACCCCTGTTCTTAATACTGTGTATTGCCCCTTTAACATCAACGACAGCTTGGAGTCTATTGTGGTAGTTTTGGATGAGACTCTCTGATGGTAAAGCTGCCACTGAATATGTCTTGGACTTTATTGACTTCAGTTATGAAGAAATACAAACAATATGGCACGCTATGGCAAATCTGCATGGAGTAGACAGTTCGCAATAACTGAGTGACTGTGCAAGAAGTAGAAGAGTGAGGAAAGCCACCAAGTTATCCATCTTCATGATGAAGTGGTATAGAGGAGGATTTTCTTAAAAAGAAGACCTGAAAGTTTAGCTACAAATTGCCAGAAGGTACATCTGAGATGCAAGCCTGGAATTGATCTTTTTTGGTGAAAAGAAAATCCTTCTCTGCTCTACTCCACTATGAAACTAAGAGACGATGCAAATCTTGCACTGTGCACTGTGCACAATCACAGCCACATCCGCCCATAACTTTTTCTGGGTTGTCTGGGTGTCTTGGTGGCTTTCCTCACTCTTCTACTTCTTGCACATTCACTCAGTTTTTGAGAACTGTCTACTCCATGCAGATTTACCATGAAGTACCATACTGTTTGTATTTCTTTGTAATTGATGTAAATAAAGTCCAAGACATATTCAGTGGCAGCTTTACCATCAGAGAGTCTCGTCCAAAACTACCACAAAAGACTCCAAGCTGTTGTTGATGTTAAAGGGGCAATACACAGTATTAAGAACAGGGGTATGTAAATTTTTGATCAAGTTCTTTTGGGTAGTTCTCTTGTCATTTTGATTTAAAAAAGAGGAAACACAGCTGTTTGACAATAAATGGCTTCACCCAACCACTAACCCTGAGTGAAAAAAAGTTTTTGTGTTGTCATTCATATTCTCTTAAAAATGGCCAACAAAGCTATATATATATATATATATATATATATATATATATATATATATTGAGGAAAATAAGTATTTGAACCGCCTGCGGTTTTGCAAGTTCTGCCACTTAAAAATCAAGGAGGGGTCGGAAATTTTCATCTTAGGTGCATGTCCACTGTGAGAGACATAATCTAAAAAAAATCCGGAAATCACAATGTATGATTTTTTTTTTTATAATTTATTTGTATGTTACTGCTGCAAATAAGTATATGTATATATATATATATACACACAGTGAGGAAAATAACTATTTGAACACCCTGCGGTTTTGCAAGTTGGATCATGGAGACAATCAAAAAAAAAAAAAAAATCCGGAAATCACAATGTATGATTTTTTTTAATAATTTATTTGTATGTTACTGCTGCAAATAAGTATTTGAACACCTACCAGCCAGCAAGAATTGTGGCTCTCACAGAGCTAATTTTTCTTTAAGAAGCCCTCTTATTCTGCACTCTTTACCTGTATTAATTGCACCTGTTTGAACTTGTTACCTGTATAAAAGACACCTGTTCACACACTCAATCAATCACACTCCAACCTGTCCACCATAGCCAAGACCAAAGAGTCTTGTCTGTCTAAGGAGACCAGAGACAAAACTGTAGACCTGCACAAGGCTGGGATGGACTACAGGACAACAGGCAAGCAGCTTGGTAGAAGACAACAACTGTTATGATTATTTATTAGAAAGTGGAAGAAACACAAGATGACTGTCAATCTCCCTCGGTCTGGGATTCCATGCAAGATCTCACTTTGTGGGGTAAGGATGATTCTGAGAAAGCTCAGAACTACACAGGAGGATCTGGTCAATGACCTGAAGAGAGCTGGGACCACAGTCACAAAGATTACATTAGTAACACATGATGCTGTCATGGTTTAAAATCATGCAGGGCAGCAAGGTCCCCCTGCTCAAGCCAGCAGGCCCGTTTGAAGTTCACCAGTGACCATCTGGATGATCCAGAGGAGGCATGGGAGAAGGTCATGTGGTCAGATGAGACCAGAATAGAGCGTTTTGGAATCAACTCCACTTACCATGTTTAGAGGATGAGAACAACCCCAAGAAAACCATCCCAACCATGAAGCATGGGGGTGGAAACATCATACTCTGGGGGTGCTCTTCTGCAAAGGGGACAGGAGGACTGCACAGTATTGAAGGGAGGATGGATGGGGCCATGTATTGCGAGATTTTGGCAAACAACCTCCTTCCCTTAGTAAGAGCATTGAAGATGGGTCATGGCTGGGTCTTCCAGCATGACAATGACCCCAAACACACAACCAGGGCTACTAAGGAGGGGCACCGTAAGAAGCATTTCAAGGTCCTGGAGTGGCCTGGCCAGTCTCCAGACCTGAACTCAATAGAAAATCTTTGGAGGGAGCTGAAACTCCAAACCTGAAAGATTTGGAGAAGATCTGTATGGAGGAGTGGACCAAAATCCCTGCTGCAGTGTGTGCATACCTGGTGAAAAACTACAGGAAATGTTTGACCTCTGTAATTGCAAACAAAGGCTACTGTACCAAATATTAACATTGATTTTCACAGGTGTTCAAATACTTATTTGCAGCAGTAACATACAAATAAATTATTAAAAAATCATACATTGTGATTTCTGGATGTTTTTTAGATTATGTCTCTCACAGTGGACATGTACCTAAGATGAAATTTTCATATATATATATATATATATATATATATATATATATATATATATATATATATATATATATATATATATACACACACACACACACACAAGGGGAAAATGAGCAGTTTTGGGTATATTATCCAGAAAGCTGGATAATATACCCCCTTTAAATAACCCTATTTATTTATTGTCTGTAGGCTGTTTTTCTCATGTGTAAAACATAGTCTCTTATCTTTGTTTCTGCAGTGCACTGAGCCATGCGGTGGTGGGATAAAGACAAGGTTGGTGGTATGTCAGCGTCCAAATGGAGAGCGTTTCAGTGATCTGAGCTGTGAGATCCACGACATACCTCCAGATCGTGAGCAGTGCAATACTCATCCATGCCCATCTAGCCCCCACTGGAGCACAGACCCATGGAGCTCGGTACGCTCATAAATAAATAAAAAAAGAAAAGAAATAACAGAAACAATACTTTTAATACTTAGCCTTACGTGAACACAAAAAAGACATTAAAAATGTTTAGACCATGTTCTTGCCTATATGTAGCCTTGTTTTACAAACACACAGAACAACCCTGAAAAGACGTTTTCTGTTTCTCATTTTTACTTTTAACCACTTTGTTTCCTAGAACCTGTTACTGCTCATTATTTCATCAAGACATTTGGAAAGTTCAGTTAGTTCTGGTGCACTTATGTGGCTAACACACTTGTTTGTAATATGCCAAAAGTACAAGATCACAGTATGTGTCAGTGACAGCTGTGACATAAAGATTTTTTGTTTGTTTGTTTTTTGGTCAGTCCTAGTTTCCGTAAAACTGTGGTTGAGCCTTGTATTGCTGATGAAAAATTCAGGATCACTTTCTGTCACAATCACAGTTAGATTTGTATAATACTGTTTTTAAAGATAATTTATTAAGATATTTTCATTTTTATTGTTTGTATATAGCATTAACTTTACAAAGATATATTTTGGGTCTTAGCTCTGTACGTATTTGCGCATTTAGCCAGTTGTTCATATACAAATCCAGATGAATGTTTTTGTATATCAGGAATATACAGAATGATGCCTTGTTTTTTAATGATCCAAAGAATGGCTCATAATCTCTAAATATTTGGTGCTACACGAAACAGTTTGCTGTTCTTCTTTGAACATTCATCATGCCAAACTACATGGGACTATATATGGGCTGTGTCACTATATACTGTATACATTTTTGTGCTGTATGCATTTTTGAAATAGATATTTTATCAGAAATTCAGTTTGTATGAAGGTGCATGTGTTTTGTTCAGTTACTGATCTTATTTTGACACTTTATTTTACAGTTTGACATCTTCCCTCAGTAGTAGTGGTTCCAGCATGAATTAACCAAAATATGATCACTCAAAAGTACCTAAAATGTCCAGTATCATAGTACCATAGTTTAAAAACAACTTATCTGTGAAATACTGTAAAATAAAGTGTCTAATTGGGTTTATGGTAATTGATTCTAATAGCCTTAGTGTTATAAATTGGTTTTTTACCTAGAATTTTTGTAGTTTGGCCAAATCAGTAGATTCAAATTCTTGACAGCAAAGGTGCTTGATCCAAGTGTATTTATGTTAATGTTTGGTTTGTACAAAATACTTGGACTTGCTAAATATGCAATGCTCAATACCTCACTTGGAAAAGACACAACTAACCATTAAACTTTGATAATCTACACTTCAGATGTGGTTTAGTCAGTCATGATGGCATGAAATATCGAAAACCTCCCACCAAATTTATGGTTGGATAAGTGTTTATTGTGACATATTGTTTATTTCGGTGCTGACTACTCTGTATTTTTTTAATGAACAGTTTGATATTAAATATTAATGCATAGTGTCACAGATTGTGTTAAACAATGTTGGAAGTGTCCTCAAATGTCCAACAGACATTTTGCCTCACTTTAAAACAGCGGTCTCAAACTCAAATTAGTCAAGGACCACTGGCTGCATACTGTCGTCCCTGAAGGTCACATCACAGGCCCGTCCAAAGTGTCAGTATCAGGGCTGATTTGGCCATATTACAATGGATCGTATTGGCTTTGCAAAGTCTTATACCTTTCCGAAATTGAAATATGAAACATGAACTTGCAATGAAGTTGGGAAGCCGTAATAAAAATTTCCTTTTCTTATTGTAATTATGCCACTGTTAAACATATTTAAATGGCGGCTAGGTGAGTGGATCTCTCCCTTATAAGAGGATCTGATACGTATCTCGATACATGGGCTATAATATAATTCAGGGACGATACTTTTTCCCAGGAAGTTTGATTTGATATGATTCATTTCAGTCCAATTTTGTGTTTAATGTAGACTTTCATTTTTCATAATAAATTAGAATAAGCCAAACGCTGCATGGCTTACCTTCAAATTCATATTTCATAAAAGATTAGACACCTACAGGCTTTTGTGACTGCATCTGCTCACGTTTTTGTTCACCACTGGGGGCAGCACCGCATGCAATAGCAGAAAGCACAGCAGCGCGGAAGCCAGCTGTTTTTAGCCTGTTAGAATACAGTAAATTATCATGATTTGTGAACTTTTCAGTTTTCATCATTATAACGATTCAGTCCCATTGTGTAGCAGAGATGACAACAATTATCAGGCAGTGGTGCATCAGCCAGAAGGCGCACAGCATCACAGGAGTAAAAATTACCTTTTTTTTTTTTAAACAAGTGCTTAAAGCTGTATTGCCTTTCAAATTTCACAAAAAAAGAGAAAATGTAGTTTCTACCCAAATCCAAGCATAATAATGTTGGGTTATTTTTGTAGCATGTTGCAAAATTACAGCTCATTTTAATGAAGAGGACATATTTATCTGGGGGGAAATACCACAGTGAATATTGTCTTGTCCTTCATCACCATTATGCAGACTAACTAAGGGGGAAGCACATGTGCAGATGTGAGGTTTTGAAATTACCTGTGACCCATCTTATGTTAACATCCATAAGATTTCTTGTAAATCACTTCCAAACCTACCAAATGCTGGTCATAGTATCTGATCCATTGAATTTTTCTCCGTCAGGGACTGAAATTCTAAATTGTTTCCAGATAGCATGAATTTTGGTCATACACAGTAAAATCACTGTGTTAAATTAACACTGACAGTGAACATATGGTCCCACTCGGTGATTTTACTGTGTATTTGCAAGAACATATTATGAATCCCTGATCTAAATGCTAAGGAATAAAATTATAGTGGTGCCTTAAATCTTTAAAAACCCAGTGGCTTTATACCTTTAATGGCACATTCCCATTCTGATCCAGCGAAAGTCTCATGCTGAGCTTTGAATGTTTATGAGTCTGAAGACGTGAAAGTAGCATTCATAATGTTAAAATCGGGCCAACATCCAGTTCATAGCACATTTAGATTGATCCAGGGGTATCAGTGTAGTCATATCTTTGACTTTAAAACTGATTTCTGGTTCATACGGGTGAATTGTTAAACTCCTAGTCCTAGTTAATGGATTGTATGCATATATTGTTATTTTATTATATATATGTATTTTATAAAAAACAAAAGCTAAATGTAATAAAAAAATACACATCAAGTCATACTCAGGATTGGGTGATATTCAGATTGGAGGCAAAGTAAATAAATAAAATCAAGCTTTCAATCTGTTACATCCACTTGCGCTCATCCTCTTCAATGTAAACTGTTTGTGACGTCGGCAAATTCTCTTTTGGGCCTTATTTAACAGTACACAATAAGTAATGTTAAAGGCCAAGTTACTGGCTTGTGGGCCTCTGGGCCACCAGTTTGAGACCCCTGCTTCCAAAGGTTTGGCATATTGAAATGTATATTAATCAGCTAAATAGCACAGGGTAAATGAATAGTTTTGTATCCAGAGTTGTTACTCTGAGCCAGTCTAATGTGTCTACCTCAGTCTGTTGTATGATTGCATCCCTGTTGTATGTTTGCCCCTCTTGCATCATGGAGGATTTCGGCTAACAGATCCCAGGGTGTTTGTCATCATGTTCTACTTTGAAATGCTTACCATTCTTTTGCGGATAGTGAAAACAGATCCAGGATTTGCGGTTAAGTCCAACTTTTGCAGCCCACCCAGTTCACTCCTCCTGGTGATACTGACCTTCTTTTAAGGGCTTTTTAATACACCAGTGAATACTTTCTTTTTTTTTCTTAACCACGCATCAAGTACTAATGAGAGCTTCCACTTGTAATGATTCCCACATGTGATAGTATGACAGCGTAAAATCTAAATGGATTGACTGTAAGTAGAACACAATATTTATACACTTTGCAATAGTATTCCTACATAGTTTGATGTTTCCATGTTGAGTTTTAACAGTTTTGCTCTTTGTGGTCAGCTTGTGGGTGCTAACAGCAGTACAGCTAACATCTAACAGTCACTTATTCAAGAATGGCAGTAATAGTCTGTGTTTCAAGAATATTTCTGTATATTTATGTAATTACTTGTATTTATTGTTACTTCATTATGTTATGTCAGTATTTAATTTTTATGGATTTGTTGAATTTTTGTTTATTTTAAAAAGGTTACAATTAAAGTGATGTTGCGGTACTATTAAAGGCTTTTTCATTATTTAAACAGAATCTGTCACATGCAGTGTACACCAACCTCAATTCACCCTAAAAGAAATAACTATACTAACCCTTTTTGAAATTCATAACAAACATTTTAGAGACTGAGCAAGACTGTATTAGCTATGTTGCTTGGCTTTATAGGACTACAGTGCAATTATAGAAACCCTTACGATGGCATGCGGAACTCAAAATTATTAGTTTGTATTGTTCTGTTTTCAGTGCATTACTTGTGGCTTTGGTCAAATATACATATATGTTTGTTGTTTTTTTTTAAAGGTCTGACAAACAGCTTATGAAAAAATACTGCCCACAAGTGTTTTCAAAGAAATTTTAGTTAGTTTTTCCTCCTTAATTAAAATGTTGAAATCACAAAGCAACACAGTAATGATGTAGTCAGTCTCTGGAAAACCTTGAGCATTTGTAACTTTATTTTGTTAGAGTTCATCATGATTCCATTATTAACCATGTGTAGCAGTGCTTACATGGACTAGGGTTTGGGTAGATTTTTAGAAACCAGTGGCTTAGGTGCCTCTGTTGGCAAGTAAAGCTTTACGGATCTTGACTTCATTTACAAATGTGAATCAAAGGATCAGTCATTTGTGGTTGCAGAACTTGAGAAGCTGTGTGAGGAATGGAAGTGACTGGGTTTGCCATTGTCCTGAATAAAGATCATGTTTTCAGGGACTTTCTGTACTCTGCCATCAGGTGTAACTATATGTTAAAAGTGTTGAAATTGGAGGCTTTCACTTATGACAGCAATGGCATTTCTGTGTCTGGGTCCTCAGCCTTTTAGATCACAAACTGCCTCAGAAGACCTTATGAACTCATGAGGTAACTGGGCATAGATGTTTCCTGATGTCAGTGTTTGCAGGAGAACGAAGGTCAAAGTCTTTAGGGTCCTGGTGCTTTCTGTGTTACTGTATGGTTGTGAAACGTGGATGCTAACCAGTGACCAAAGGCAATAACAAGATATCTTTGGTCATAGGTCTCTTCAAAGGGTCCTTGAGTACCACTGGAATTACTTTGTATCAAACAAATGGCTGCACAGTTGGCATTCCTTTGATGCCAACTGTTGCTAGAGAAGACCACTGGGAAGCCCTTGTTTCACCTAGTGGAGACAGATGGTTACTTTTGGGAGGTTGGGATAACCAGTTGCCTGCCTGGGTGGCTGCCATCCAGGACTCAAGGTGGTTCCATATTATGGCTGATGTAAAAAAGTGGTGCACTCACGCATGCTCCAGGACCTGACCTGAGCAATGCTTCGGTGTGTAGCCAGTTATTTTCTGTTTGTTCATATTGAATGCCCAACACAGCCTTTGAACTTTTTGAGGGCTGAGGATCCTAGTGGCTGGAGAGCACCAAAGGATCACCTCTGCATCACCTGGGTGCAGCAGATAGATGGTTATTTTGGGGATGTGGGGATGGACCAGTTGTCTGTCTTGATGGTTGCCATCCAGGTAACCCAGGACCAAAGGCGGTTCAGCGGTGTTGTGATGTGCGCTACCAGCACATGCTCCCAGATTTGGCAGCATTTCGAAAAATCGATTCGCCCTGTTCTGCTAAACGTAGTATCATGTGTAGGCCAGTGATAGCAAGTGCAAGACAATGTAGTGGTGTATAGATCTTAGGAGGTTCATCTCCTCATTGAAGTTTCAGATTCTATAAAAACTTCTGTAATCCCATAAAAATTGTATACTTTTTATCATTATTGTAGTATAGTATTATTGTAGTATATTTATGGGTTTTTCATTTCTCATAGCTTTTCCTCTTTGGCTTTTCCTGTTTTGTAATAGGCATGTACCCTCTAAAATGCAATGACAACAGACACATAAATGAGCCCATCAATTCCAGATTGTTAACATAGTAACTCAAAAACAATACATGATATCATCTTCTAACTCACCAGATTAGAAGGCCATATGAGGACAAACTATCAGCCATAAGACCAACTTTATTTTGCCTATGTGCCTGTCTCCTGCAGAATGGTACATGGACAGTGGTTTGGTAACTGATTAATGCTTCGCAGTGAAAGAGACAGAAATGTACTTATTACGAGAGGTAAATCATTATTTTCTTATTAATTCACAGTGGTTACATTCTAAAGCTCAAATAACAGTCACACCTCCGCACAACCTTATGGAAAGGATTTTGTTTGAATTTTGTCAATCAATCAATATTTATTTATTAAGAGCTTTACAGCAGCCAGACGTTATCCAAAGCGCTTTACAGTAAAATCAAAGATTCACAAATAAAACACACATACAATAAAGTTAAAACGGCAGACAAAAACATGTCACAGCACCAGTAGGTATTAAAAGCCAGTTTAAATATATAACTGTGATTTAAGAAGTGCTTGGTCAGGAATAGTGCGTAAATCAGAAAGTAGCTTGTTCCACAGCCTGGAGCCAGCTCCCGCAAAAACACGATCACCCCAGAGTTTGTATTTTGACCTCCGAGACATCTAAGTAAAGCTGACCAGATGCCCGTAATGTCCTACTGTAAGTGAGGAGAGTTAAAATTTCAGACAGGTAAGAGGGTGCAAGGCCATTAATAGCCTTAAAAACAAATGTTAAAATCTTAAAGTCAATTCTAAAATAAACTGGAAGCCAGTGGAGTGAGTATAATACAGGCATAATATGCTCACGTCTAGAAATGTTCATTAAAAGAAGAACAGCAGCATTCTGCACCAGTTGGAGGCGTGCAAGGGGCAACTGATTAATGCCAGTATAAAGTGCATTACAATAATCAAGTATGAAAGCATGAAAGACCATCTGAAGATCACATCTACTGAGAAATCGCTTATTTCTGGCTAATTACTTTAGCCAGAACATGAAGCTAGAAAGAACGCAGAGATCATCTGTTGATTGAACCTCAAATAGCTGTCAAATATCACTTTCAAATTCCTGACAGTTGGTTTTACATAATTAGCCAGAGCACCAAAGTTTGATGGTACTGCATTCAGCATGACAGAATGTCCAAACACAATGGTCTCTGTTTTACCCTCATTCAGGTAAAGGAAGGATTGGGACAGCCACTTCTTTACATCACTAATACAATTAAATAATGATGACAAAGCATCGCTCCCACTGGTCCTCACAGGCAGATAGATTTGCAGATCATCTGCATAGCAAAAAAAGGACAGGTTGTGCTGGGCTGTAACTGACCCCAATGGCAAAATGTACAAAGAAAATAGAATAGGTCCAAGAATAGAACCCTGTGTCACTCCACAACACAGGGGAGTGGGATTTTGTATTCATTTTGTAACAAAATAGTGAGGGAGATGGTCAAGCTCAGGACGCAGTGAATAGGGTCCTTGAGAGAAAGCCCTTCTACACTGAAAGTTACCACACAAGAAAGGGGGAAAAAAACCTGATTTCTGACAGTTTAACAGCAGTAATCTTCTAAAATTAAAGTAATACAGACATAAGTCCTCACAAATGGTAAATTGACTGCATTTATATAACGCTTTTCTATCTGCATCAGACGGTCAAAGCACTTTACAATGCTTCACATTCACCCTGATGTCAGGCTGCTGCCATTCAAGGCGCCCACTACACACCGGGAACAACTAGAAGATTAAGGACCTTGCCCAAGGGCCCTTAGTGATTTTCCCGTCAGGCTGTGATTTGAACCGAGGATCCTCTGGTCTCAAGCCCAACGTATAAACACTAGACCATCACAGCCCAGTCTCACGTTTTTGTGGGTTTTTTCGTCCTCCCACCATGAAATGAGTCAAATTTTTGTGATGTTTTTTTTTTTTGTAACTCACTATTACTAACCCTACTCCGACCCCCAACCCTAACCTTAACCATAACCTAATCCTACCCCCCCACCCCCCACCCTAAGCATAACCACCCGGACCCCCTGCTTCACTTTTGCATTTCATGCAGCCATCACGGAATGAATTAGAATGAATTTGTGCTGCTGTGATGAAAATGAGGCGCTTTTCGTCACAATATCACAAACCAATAGATTAATGTATATTTTGTGCTGCTGAATCACGACTTGCTGTGAGACCAGGTTGACCATCACCTCCCCTAATACAACCCTACAGAAAGCATTTTTGGATAAATGTAGCCAAAGGAAGGCACTTCTTCATTCTCTCGCTCAACATATGTGAGTTTGAAGTTAATGCTGACTGAAATTAACTTGTTAGGTTCTTACACTTTCAAAGATTAGGTCTGGTAGCCACCAAGGCCACTACTGCTTGTTTTTTAAATGAAGAGTAATAAATTATGTATTTAGCTTCATGCCAAACAAACTGGTGATTGTCAGTCATAAATACCACAATGCCGTACCACCAATGATGTTTTGCATTTATGTCAGTGGGACATGTTGAGGTGAAGTGTGTATGAACTGTGATATTACCATTGGTGAATTGGTCCCAATAATTAAGAGAACCACAGTGAACTTGTGGGCACACTTAATAGAACTTTACATGGAATTTTACCTTCTGATAAAACACACAATTTAAGTTGATCCAGTTGTGCCAATTCCAGAGGTACTGGGAGGTTATTGCAGAGTACAACAGTGGGAACACCCTTGTAAAATATAAAACCTTGAAGGAATATCCTGATTTTTGCACAGACTAAAAGTCTGTCTGGGAAAGTACATGCCTGATTTTAATTATTTGAACATTCAGGCCTTTAGGACAAATGGGGCTTTACTGGAAAGGCCAATTTCTCCTAAAATGTCTCACATTAGTTGAACATGTTTCAACCACTTTTGACCATATTTCAAAATCTAATGCTTTAATCTGCTCACTGGTCCATGAGTTTAAAAGATGAACTTTGTGAAGTTTCACAATCATCTCAAGAGTACCTTTCTGGGTCATCACATCAAAATCAACCTAAATCACATAAGCAAGTCAATAATCCCATTTGTATTACAATTTAAACACATCAATCCCCAGAAATAAATCACAAAATGTTGATAAGACATTTTATTTCTCAGTGCAAAATATTAATGAACCGTTTTTCTGAAGATTTGGTTAATCCTGTTAAACAATTCCACTGTGACAAGCACATTAGACACGTTAAATGTTAAAAGCTCCTTTTCTCTTGTCCAAATGAACGGTGCTGTTCCTGGGTGATCAGGACAGCCCACAGGCTCGGCCATGTCCTCATTCAACTCCGAGCCTGTCGCTTCCCATCCATCCCCACACGTAACGCCCCCTTTGATTATCCGAGCACAATCTTTTGTCCACACCCACACTGGCGTGTGTGTGTGTGTCTGTCAAAGCCAGTTAGGCTTTGAGGAGCTCAGTGAACCCGGATGTGAAACAAACTGCTGCCGGGGCGGTGCAGCGCATTGAGCCATTGGACCAGACAGTCACATGGAACTGTACGAGGGCTGTCAATAAAGTAACGGTCCTTTTTATTTTTTTCAAAAACTATATGGATTTCATTCATATGTTTTTACGTCAGACATGCTTGAACCCTCGTGCGCATGCGTGAGTTTTTCCACGCCTGTCGGTGACGTCATTCGCCTGTGAGCACTCCTTGTGGGAGGAGTCATCCAGCCCCTCGTCGGAATTCCTTTGTCTGAGAAGTTGCTGAGAGACTGGCGCGTTGTTTGATCAAACGTTTTTCTAAACCTGTGAGACACATCGAAGTGGACACGGTTCGAAAAATTAAGCTGGTTTTCAGTGAAAATTTTAACGGCTGATGAGAGATTTTGAGGTGATTCTGTCACTTTAAGGACTTTTCACGGTGCGAGACGTCGCGCAGCGCTCTCAGGCGGCGTCATCAGCCTGTTCAAGCTGAAAACCTCCACATTTCAGGCTCTATTGATCCAGGACGTCGTGAGAGAACAGAGAAGTTTCAGAAGAAGTCGGTTTCAGCATTTTATCCGGATATTCCACTGTTAAAGGAGATTTTTTTAATGAAAGACGTGCGGACGGATCCGCGCGTCGGGACGCAGCCGACGCGGTGCGGCGGCACAGGAAAAACACCTCCGTGTTGATAACCATTTGTAAAATCCAGGCGGCTTTTGATGGCTTTCAGTGGAGTGAGTATATGAGAAATTGTTTAACAGGCAGGACATGTTCCAACTTGTCCTTAAGGCTTTCAACAGAGGTGTTTTTCCTGTGGCGGAGCGTCGCGGCGGCTGCATCCCGACGCGCGGACCCGTCCGCACGTCTTTCATTAAAAAAATCTCCTTTAACAGTGGAATATCCGGATAAAATGCTGAAACCAACTTCTTCTGAAACTTCTCTGTTCTCTCACGACGTCCTGGATCAATAGAGCCTGAAATGTGGAGGTTTTCAGCTTGAACAGGCTGATGACGCCGCCTGGGAGCGCTGCGCGACGTCTCGCACCGTGAAAAGTCCTTAAAGCGACAGAATCACCTCAAAATCTCTCATCAGCCGTTAAAATTTTCACTGAAAACCATCTTAATTTTTCGAACCGTGTCCACTTCGATGTGTCTCACAGGTTTAGAAAAAATTTTGATCAAACAAAGCGCCAGTCTCTCAGCAACTTCTCAGACAAAGGAATTCCGACGAGGGGCTGAACGACTCCTTCCACAAGGAGTGCTCACAGGCGAATGACGTCACCGACAGGCGTGGAAAAACTCACGCATGCGCATGAGGGTTCAAGCATGTCTGACGTAAAAACATATGAATGAAATCCATATAGTTTTTGAAAAAAATAAAAAGGACCGTTACTTTATTGACAGCCCTCGTATGTCTGCTAATCCTGGACTGTAGAGATCCACAAAATGAGACGCCTGTATAATTAATACTTAGATTTTAATTGCACCAATCTTTAATGTATACGGTTACAATTCAATTGTATTTGTAGTTTGAATCCCAATCAAGGGGTTTGACATAAAGTTTGAATTTTACTGGTTTGCAATGACTTTTTGACCATAACCATTTCTTACCTTTCAACACCTTACAGTGCTCAGCCGACTGTGGCAGAGGCTTCAAGCACCGTAAAGTGAGCTGTGTGACCCGCTCAGGCCGCCCCATCCCAGAAGAGAACTGCCACCATCTGACCCCCAGGCCCAGCAAACAGAGGCGGTGCCGAGGTGGAAGATGTCACAAGTGGAAAACTGGCAGCTGGGGAGAGGTAGGACTCGGTGATCCCACTATAAAACACTCTGCTAGTGTTCTCACACTACCAGACCTTATGGAGCAGAATTGTTTTTTTTTACTTGTTAATGCTTGCCAGCTTGCTGGCAATGTGTGAAAACATCTGGAGCACAACATGACTGTATTTATTCACCACACCAGGCCCCTAAGTCAGGTCGGGTGCTTTAGACTTGGTTTTTATTTCACACGGATGTGGATTTGGTTGTGATGAACCCCATCCATGTGTCAGGAAGACTGTGTTTCAGCTCACAACCTATCATTGTCATTATAATGCAAAGTCAATGAGAGAATTACAGAAGAACATCAAACAGGTACATTTTAAGCTCTTGCACTGATACAATACTGCAGTTATTATATTTGCTGAATTTAAGCCACTTTTGGAATCAGTAATGTCTCTGGGCCAGATTATGTGTTTCCACAATTGAACTACTTCCTCGTTTGACTGGTTACCAGAGCTCCAGAGGTTGCAGTGAGGTCTGTTAGATTCACTTTCCCTGATGCAAAAATGTCAAAAACACTTTTCACATTGTCATTATGGGGTAATGTGTGTAGAATTTTGAGGGAAAAAAGTGAATGGCATCCATTTTGGAACAAGATTGTAATGTAACAAAATGTGAAAAAAGTGAAGTGCTGTGACTTTCCAGATGCACTGTACATACAGGAGATTTTCAATAGCTGGGGACAGTAGGACAGAGGGACGGCTGTCCAGCCATGTCTTTGATCTAAACTTTACTGGACTTGGGTTTATCCAATATAAAGCACCCCTCTCCTTTCTACATTTTCCTCCACTTCTGGCCCATCGTTTGCTCTATTTTATCCTCCCTCTCACTGTTCGTCTTCCCCAACCCACCCCCAACTTTTCCTTTAAAGTCTGAGCTCTCTTTCTGTCAGGTTTTTTTTTTTTTTTTTTTTGCTCCCTTCCTTCCTTCCTTCCTTCAGGTTTTTTCCTCCTCCCAATGAGAACCATGTGTTGGTATTTTATTTTCTTTAGATTTTCTCTTTTCCTTGGAAGCAATCAACCCACCTCATCTCACCAAACGCAGAATGCACCTGGGCCGCCAGAGAGCCTGGCGCCCGCTCACTCTTTCATGCTCTTTTTATTTTATATCAGTCCATGGCCTTCTCTTTTGTCCTCTTCATCTATATTCACCCCACTGACTGAAAGTCCACGCAGAAATCCACATCTGTGATTCATACGTCAGTAAGGATGTGTGTGTGTTCTAAACAGCTGCGAAGCAGGACGTGAGCCAGGAGAAATTCATACTCCACATCAGCAGCTGAAGTCAAGTGCACCCCTGTTACCCAGAGTGCAACAGGGCAACCTAGCAGTTCCATTCATTACAATTCATTATATATATATATATATATATATATATATATATATATATATATATATATATATATATATATATATATATATATATATATATATACAACCCCTGGCAAAAATTATGGAATCACCGGCCTCAGAGGATGTTCATTCAGTTGTTTAATTTTGTAGAAAAAAAGCAGATCACAGACATGACACAAAACTAAAGTCATTTCAAATGGCAACTTTCTGGCTTTAAGAAACACTATAAGAAATCAAGAAAAAAAATTGTGGCAGTCAGTAACGGTTACTTTTTTAGACCAAGCAGAGGGAAAAAAATATGGAATCACTCAATTCTGAGGAAAAAATTATGGAATCACCCTGTAAATTTTCATCCCCAAAACTAACACCTGCATCAAATCAGATCTGCTCGTTAGTCTGCATCTAAAAAGGAGTGATCACACCTTGGAGAGCTGTTGCACCAAGTGGACTGACATAAATCATGGCTCCAACACGAGAGATGTCAATTGAAACAAAGGAGAGGATTATCAAACTCTTAAAAGAGGGTAAATCATCACGCAATGTTGCAAAAGATGTTGGTTGTTCACAGTCAGCTGTGTCTAAACTCTGGACCAAATACAAACAACATGGGAAGGTTGTTAAAGGCAAACATACTGGTAGACCAAGGAAGACATCAAAGAGTCAAGACAGAAAACTTAAAGCAATATGTCTCAAAAATCGAAAATGCACAACAAAACAAATGAGGAACGAATGGGAGGAAACTGGAGTCAACGTCTGTGACCGAACTGTAAGAAACTGCCTAAAGGAAATGGGATTTACATACAGAAAAGCTAAACGAAAGCCATCATTAACACCTAAACAGAAAAAAACAAGGTTACAATGGGCTAAGGAAAAGCAATCGTGGACTGTGGATGACTGGATGAAAGTCATATTCAGTGATGCATCTCGAATCTGCATTGGGCAAGGTGATGATGCTGGAACTTTTGTTTGGTGCCGTTCCAATGAGATTTATAAAGATGACTGTCTGAAGAGAACATGTAAATTTCCACAGTCATTGATGATATGGGGCTGCATGTCAGGTAAAGGCACTGGGGAGATGGCTGTCATTACATCATCAATAAATGCACTCTCTATATATATATATATATATATATATATATATATATATATATATATATATATATATATATATATATATATATATATATATATATATATATATATCAAATCAAATCAATTTTATTTATATAGCACCAAATCACAACAAACAGTTGCCCCAAGGCGCTTTATATTGTAAGGCAAAAGCCATACAGTAATTACAGAAAAGCCCCAACGGTCAAAACGACCCCCTATGAGCAAGCACTTGGCGACAGTGGGAAGGAAAAACTCCCTTTTAACATGAAGAGACCTCCAGCAGAACCAGGCTCAGGGAGGGGCAGTCTTCTGCTGGGACTGGTTGGGGCTGAGGAGAGAGAATCAGGAAAAAGACTTGCTGTGGAAGAGAGCAGAGATCAATCACTAATGATTAAATGCAGAGTGGTGCATACAGAGCAAAAAGAGAAAGAAACACTCAGTGCATCATGGGAAACCCCCCAGCAGTCTAAGTCTATAGCAGCATAACTAAGGGATGGTTCAGGGTCACCTGATCCATCCCTAACTATAAGCTTTAGCAAAAAGGAAAGTTTTAAGCCTAATCTTAAAAGTAGAGAGGGTGTCTGTCTCCCTGATCCGAATTGGGAGCTGGTTCCACAGGAGAGGAGCCTGAAAGCTGAAGGCTCTGCCTCCCATTCTACTCTTAAAAACCCTAGGAACTACAAGTAAGCCTGGAGTCTGAGAGTGAAGCGCTCTATTGGGGTGATATGGTACTATGAGGTCCCTAAGATAAGATGGGACCTGATTATTCAAAACCTTATAAGTAAGAAGAAGAATTTTAAATTCTATTCTAGAATTAACAGGAAGCCAATGAAGAGAGGTCAATATGGGTGAGATATGCTCTCTCCTTCTAGTCCCTGTCAGTACTCTAGCTGCAGCATTTTGAATTAACTGAAGGCTTTTCAGGGAACTTTTAGGACAACCTGATAATAATGAATTACAATAGTCCAGCCTAGAGGAAATAAATGCATGAATTAGTTTTTCAGCATCACTCTGAGACAAGACCTTTCTAATTTTAGAGATATTGCGCAAATGTAAAAAAGCAGTCCTACATATTTGCTTAATATGCGCATTGAAGGACATATCCTGATCAAAAATGACTCCAAGATTTCTCACAGTATTACTAGAGGTCAGGGTAATGCCATCCAGAGTAAGGATCTGGTTAGACACCATGTTTCTAAGATTTGTGGTACAGTAACTTCAGTCCAATAACTTCAGTTTTATCTGAATTTAAAAGCAGGAAATTAGAGGTCATCCGTGTCTTTATGTCTGTAAGACATTCCTGCAGTTTAACTAATTGGTGTGTGTCCTCTGGCTTCATGGATAGATAAAGCTGGGTATCATCAGCGTAACAATGAAAATTTAAGCAATGCTTTCTAATAATACTGCCTAAGGGAAGCATGTATAAAGTGAATAAAATTGGTCCTAGCACAGAACCTTGTGGAACTCCATAATTAACCTTAGTCTGTGAAGAAGACTCCACAGAACAAATTGTAATCTATTAGATAAATATGATTCAAATATATACAGTGAGGAAAATAAGTATTTGAACACCCTGCGATTTTGCAAGTTCTCCCACTTAGAAATCATGGAGGGGTCTGAAATTTTCATCTTAGGTGCATGTCCACTGTGAGAAACAATCAAAAAAAAAAAAAAAAAAATCCAGAAATCGCAATGTATGATTTTTTTTAAATAATTTATTTGTATGATACTGCTGCAAATAAGTATTTGACCCCCTACCAACCAGCAACAATTCTGGCTCACACAGACCTGTTCATTTTTCTTTAAGAAGTCCTCTTATTCTGCACTCTTTACCTGTATTAATTGCACCTGTTTGAACTTGTTACCTGTATAAAAGACACCTGTTCACACACTCAAACAATCACACTCCAACCTGTCCACCATAGCCAAGACCAAAGAGCTGTCTAAGGACACCAGAGACAAAACTGTAGACCTGCACAAGGCTGGGATGGACTACAGGACAACAGGCAAGCAGCTTGGTAGAAGACAATAACTGTTATGATTATTTATTAGAAAGTGGAAGAAACACAAGATGACTGTCAATCTCCCTCAGTCTGGGATTCCATGCAAGATCTCACTTTGTGGGGTAAGGATGATTCTGAGAAAGCTCAGAACTACACAGGAGGACCTGATCAATGACCTGAAGAGAGCTGGGACCACAGTCACAAAGATTACATTAGTAACACATGATGCTGTCAGGGCAGCAAGGTCCCCCTGCTCAAGCCAGCACATGTCCAGGCCCGTTTGAAGTTCACCAGTGACCATCTGGATGATCCAGAGGAGGCATGGGAGAAGGTCATGTGGTCAGATGAGACCAGAATAGAGCTTTTTGGAATCAACTCCACTTACCATGTTTAGAGGATGAGAACAACCCCAAGAAAACCATCCCAACCGTGAAGCATGGGGGTGGAAACATCATACTCTGGGGGTGCTCTTCTGCAAAGGGGACAGGACGACTGCACCGTATTGAAGGGAGGATGGATGGGGTCATGTATTGCAAGAGTTTGGCAAACAACCTCCTTCCCTCAGTAAGAGCACTGAAGATGGGTCATGGCTGGGTCTTCCAGCATGACGATGACCCCAAACACACAGCCAGGGCAACTAAGGGGGGGCTCCGTAAGAAGCATTTCAAGGTCCTGGACTGGCCTGGCCAGTCTCCAGACCTGAACTCAATAGAAAATCTTTGGAGGGAGCTGAAACTCCAAACCTGAAAAATTTGGAGAAGATCTGTATGGAGGAGTGGACCAAAATCCCTGCTGCAGTGTGTGAAAACCTGGTGAAAAACTACAGGAAACGTTTGACCTCTGTAATTGCAAACAAAGGCTACTGTACCAAATATTAACATTGATTTTCACAGGTGTTCAAATACTTATTTGCAGCAGTAACATACAAATAAATTATTAAAAAAATCATACATCATGATTTCTGGATTTTTTTTTTTTTTTTTAGATTATGTCTCTCACAGTGGACATGCACCTAAGATGAAAATTTCAGACCCCTCCATGATTTCTAAGTGGGAGAACTTGCAAAACCGCAGGGTGTTCAAATACTTATTTTCCTCATATATATATATATATATATATATATATATATATATATATATATATATATATATATATATATATATATATATATATATGCGGAGTGGTGTTACTCCGCGAAGTGCATTCAAACCAGTATAATGCACGGCTTATCGTTGTTTAATCCGCTTATACCATGGTCCCACACAGTGAGCTAACACACAAATATTTATTTAAGTTTTAACAGAACTTGATAAAAATGTGTGAGTATTTGGGACTATTTTATACCAGTCTCAAGATATTTTGTCTCCGATGCGCTTACCGAGTCTGCGGGCTCGTCCCCCTTTCTGCTGTGCAGAGCTGTGGCCAACTCTGGCAACAGGTCCAGAAACTACGCTTGCTGTTTTGATGTGGAGCGCTCGGCAGCCCGCAAGGACAGAACCGTTCTCTTCTTCCTTCCCGTCTTCAATCTTGTCCAGTTTGTCCGATGTTAAATCTTTATGCCGTTGCTTTTGCTGTTCTTCTCGTTTGTTCTCCTCCTCTTTCCATTCCTCAAATGTTTTATTTTGGCCAAAAATATTAAAATTCACTACGAAATCCATGTTTTATCGAGTTTCTCTCATTCACCTGCCAAAACACAGCTGATTTGCGCGTTGCTATGGTGACGACCAGAGCGGAGTGATTATAACAGTGACTTAACTCGTCGAACTACGTGTGCGTTTACACGAAAATAATTCACGCCAGTTAGATATGGAATTCTCACTGACCATGGTATAAATATAAATTAACTTTGTGGTCAGTGATGGTATTATCTTGCACGACATGAGCAGAATGAGAAAAAAAATGTTTTGGCCATCACACCCTCCACACTGCTGTGATGATCCAAGCAATGGATGAGCTGAAATTCTTATTGATTTTCAAATTAATGGATATTTGGCATTATAGTTAGCTGCTCTGTCAGCATTATTTTTCATTGGTGTTAAGGGCCCCTTCACACATAACACAACGGTGGGCGAAAGAAGCAGAAACCAGAAGAAAATCCGCAAACAAAAAACAAAATGAGGAAGCACAAAACATTCCACCTGCTGTCGGGAGGGACACACGGTTGGACAGTCGTGCTCAATACAGCAGCAACGGTTTTGTGCACACTCGCACGCGTGCACGAACACAGTGCAAACAGCTGGAATGTGTTGCACCACATATGTCACTGCTGTGGAGAAAAAAAAAAAAAAAAAAACACACCATAAAAAAAATCACAATTTGTTGAATTCCTCTTATTGAGCGGACAATACAAGTATGAACCTTCTGTTCCTCTGTAGGTGACCCATGGTCACAGACTTACAGTCATGAAATGACATGAATGAAGCAGTGCGCGCTTATCATGTCCACATCTGCTGGCCCGGTTTGTCCAGCCGGCCCCGCGCGCATGTCCAGCAAGCGGCACACAGAAGGAGAGACACTGTGTCATGTGGACTAGAGCTGACGTGGGTGACGTGACATTCAGATTGCCAGCTGAGACGGCCCTTTTCACATAGAACAGTCTGCTGGTGTGTGCGCTGAGTGGCCGCTCCAGCCCGTGGCAAAGGCGATATATGTTTTTATGCATTTCCACGTGAGGACAGCAGGCACACGCATGTGCCTCACGGTGTAGAGTTGTAAGATCATGTCCTTCAAAACACGGTACGTGTTCTCCAGCTGCTGCTGTTTGTGAACACATCCACCTGTTCGTTCAGCCCAGAGGTGGGCACAGGTTGGTAGGAGGGTTACAGGACCACACACAGGCCTGACATATATACTTTAGTGTTTTCAGTGATTTTTTTTGTGTGCGCAGACATTTCTTGAAAGGGTGCCATGTTTACAGAACACTTTTTGCAAACAACAAAGAAAAAGATGTATAGAGAAAGTTCAGTTTGCGTGTGGACGAGGCATGAGTTTCCATCTGTCCATTTAACAGCATAGTTCCTCACCTTGGCTTTGGACATGTTGATTTCATGTTCATTTTACCTGAAAAACATAAGCAGTTAGTTATCATGTTGCACACTGTGTTAGATCTCTGTGGTTAATATCGCATGTTACAGCAATACAGCTCTGTCATACAGGCACGGACATGTACTTTCACTAACAGCTGACCTTTTTGCTGTCCTCAATTTGTTTCTACAAACATTCACACGTCTTACTTCAAGAAAGAGAATTTGGAGGAGTTGGATTGACCCCACACACAGCGTGTCAGACACCTTACCAGACAACAAACTCACCCACTGAGGGATCAGGCCAGCTGACTTGTTTTGTACGTTCTGTGGCTTGTACATCTTAAGGAAAAGAGACGTTCTATTGAGAACAACATCTACAATTTGGACAGGGAAGACGACCGGGTTGGGTGAGAAGTTAATAAGGCCATGTAAAAAAAAAAAAAGACGAACAAACAGAACTTTTTATGAACATGACTGTGCTTGTGCAATGTGATTGCAGAAATGTGGGTTCATCTTGCCATTAGAAATATAGTGCATATACACTCTGTCAGATGTACTGTTAACACATAATGCACAGGCTTGCGCATGCACGCACGCACACACACACACACACACACACACACACACACACACACACACACACACACACACACACACACACACACACACAAAATGGCCGTCAAAATAACGCATTCATTTTGATGAATTAGTCATAGAACCTAAAAAATTAAATGTCATTAATCACACTTCCTGATGCCCTTTGACCTGGTCATTCTTCTGTCCATGGACATTTTGTAAACATCAGTATCAGGCAAGAATGTTAAAAAATAAATAAATAAATACAGCAACAAGACATAATGGCAAATGTAATTTATTTGTTAATCAATAATGATTTCAGGGCATCCAAGGAGCTTGAATCAGCTATTGAGGTTGTTGTAAAATGTGAGGGGAAAAAAACCAAAACATCTGTGTTCATTTCCTGTTGCTCTGCTGCACACGCAAGTCAAACACCTGTTGCAGTAATTATTGTTGTTAGTAACTTGCTTCACTAACTGCCATAAAAAAATGTTTTGTTTTATGTGTGAAATAGTGGACATTTGGTGGAGTTTTGCACTGAAATGCTTATTTAAGCTCTAATGACGGTTACTTAAACACAGCCACATTTAAAAACATGTAAAAATGTTTAATTCGTGATGGTTTTCATCCAGGATTTAACATTCAGGGAACAGATTTTAAAATGAAAATGGTCTTGAAGAAATAATCCAATCATTAATGTGGTAGTTTTGCAAACCCATTTTTCATTTAGCTTTTACATTTTAATGTGTTTGATGTTTAATGTAAGTCCTATAATTCTGTGATGGTTTTCAAATGAATGCTATGACCATTATTTAGGTTTTACACAGCTTGTTTGAGAACTATGTGACATTATGTAACAGTAATAACCCCAAATGCTCTAATTGGGGCTGCACAGTCTCATTTGAGGGAGGGCGCCAAAGAGGTAAAATATGACACATTTGATGTAATTTCTCTACTTCCGGAGACGGAGCCACTGCACTTTCTCTGAGATTTTGGGCAAATTACATGCAAACAAAGTGAAAATACAAAGAAAAAGTGACGATGCAGTGGAAAGTGGACATGTGTTGCAGTTTGTTTATGACCCGGAGCTCAAACATATCGAGGCGGTTTTGCAGGCGAGAGAACGGAGCTATTCTGGTTAGCTGTGTAGGCTAACACTTACCAACATGACCTCTCACATTTGTGTCGTCTTCCATTCAATGAGGCAAAGCCAAGTTGAATGTAAGAACATTCATTATTTGTGTTATATAACAGCTAAAATAGATCCTTGTCATTTGATATTAGATTAATTTATAAACAACAGAAAAGCGACTTACATTTTGGTGTTTGTCACTGGTGCTTTGACAACAACAGTCCAACACAAACTTTAAATAGGAGTCCAAAATTGTTCTCAGTCAGCTTGGAAACAGTTAGATAGTCTGTGATACGTCCAAAAAAAAAAGTAGTTTGTGTATTTCCTCAATCCAGTGAAAAATTGCGTCAGAAATTTGTCCAGCTTCTCATCCTAACAGCTCTTCATGCCTCCAGATGACTTATATCATAGTGGATGTTTCTTTTGTGTGCGTGTTAGAAGAATTAGCGCCACTCATTCAAATCGTTGTCCGCCAGCAAAACAAACTCCACCACAACAAACGCCGCCCCACTACTGTGTGTGGGCGGGGTTCACAGTGTGCAATGGTACAAAACGTATGGAACCAAATTTGCACGGTAAATGGAACGCAACACAAATGGGATGAATAATCCATGTCACATGACATACAAAGCACCAGTCAAATGACAAGGATCCACTCAGCTGTTATATACTGTAACACTAATGATGTTTTGGTCTTGCTCCACCAGTCAGAACAGAACAGAAAGATAGTGATGTTAAAATCTCGCTTCATCAGCTCGCTTCATCAGCAATGTACACATGTACACAAGAAACAAAATTTCTGAAAGTTAAATAAGTGTCTTAATGATTTAAAGATTTTTACAGTTTAACATTTAACAAATCCATGGCTGTGTTTAGTTAACCCTCTGGGGCCAACGCCATCATATACAATGGCTAAGACCAAGCTTTACAAAATTATAAATAACTTTTGAATGATATGGGATAGAAACTTAGAAACTTTAAATAGAAACTTTTGATAGAAACTTTTTTTTTTTGCTGAAAAGTTAACTCCGCAGACTTTCGAGCCAGTCATCGGCCATCTTTGTACTCCTCATAGAAGCTGTGTGATGACGTCCGCAATGTGAGTGTCCAATCGGAATTGGTTCACTGTCACATGGTTTTCCAAAATCCAATAGTAGGGCAGATTTACCTCATATGAAAAGCCAAAGATCGTTTTCAGGAGTGATATGTTACTAGTTGGCCCATTTCAATAGCCCCCTGGGTGCTCCAATGAGTATATACTATTAGTACATACTCAGTCCGCCCTGCGCCATTACACACAGCAAAAGTGAAAGCAGACGGAGCAGACAGAGAGGCTCTGATTACAATCTCATGTGCTCAAACAAAGAGTGTGTAACTATCAGGATTGCTCCACTAGTTTTCATGTGAATGTTACTGGATAACTCTGTTGCTTTCTTGGCGTAAAGCAATGTTTACCATATCAAAATAACAAAATGAATAGACCATTTTGTATATTTTGTTCAAAATGTGCATTTGTGTTTATTGTTTGAACCTTTTTGTTGTACAGTCTTTCACACAAGACCTCAAATTACCTTTATAAAGTGTCAAAACAGTTGTTTATTATAGTTTGCTGTGTGTTTTGAATAAATGTGTGTGGAAAATTATTTTTCGCTTTATTTTTTATTTTTATTTTTGATTGTAAACCGTTATTACACTTATAAAACACAACAAAAACATATATATTCTGAAAGCACAGGTTGTTCTGAAAAAAGAGACATAAAACTTGATTGTGGGATGCAGGGAGAGCTGTTAACAGCAATAATAAAACATTTATGCCAGGCGAGTGAACTGTCCAAAAAAATGCCCTCAGACCCCAGAGGGTTAATACTTGTTCAGGCTTAAACATGCACGCACCAGCACAAAGGTCCACTGGTTCATGGTTGTTAATTTATGTCTTTTTGTGAAAATGACTTTTCAGCCAGTTACTGTACATCTATAAGAAAAGTATGTAACAGGGGTTTTGACTCACGTGTGAACAGAAGAAAAAATTATTATTGACCACAGACCACCTCCATCTCTGATCATCACAACCACAACGCCACAGTGTTGCTCAGAGCTGTGCCCAAATTATGTTTGATTTCTAATTTAATGGCTGTTTGGAGCAATGCGTCACCCACCCCTACCTCGGCTGGTGCTCGATGATGAGTCCAGGCTACATCCCATACCAGATATATTCCTTCACCTTTTTCATTATTTATAATTTAATCAAGTTAAATTAAATTGAATCGACATTTAAAATACAGAGTTGAGCAGCACAGACTTTAAAATGTTCTTTCTGGCATGTATAACGGCCGCTTACCTTGAAAAGAAAACAAAAACTAAGCAAGTTCTGCTCTGCTCACAAGCCAGTGTGACTACAACCCCGGTCTCCCCTATAATTAATACATACATTGAAATTTAATGGCGTTAAACTCGGTGTAAAATGAGTTTCCAGACTGAAGGGATAAAAATGCTCTCACCTTTCATCCTGTCAGTGCTCGGCGTCATGTGGTGATGGTATCCAGCGACGAGAGGTGCTGTGTCAGGCCGGATCCCGGAGGAGTCTGCTGGAGACAGACTGTCCTCAGCGCTCCCGGCCGACGTCCAGCCAGAGCTGCCGGGTGGCGGACTGCCCTTCTCGGTACCGCTGGAAAGAAGGGCAGTGGCAGACGGTAAGCGGAGACTTCTGGGCCGTGAAAAGTACTTTTAGTTCTCCAACGTAACTGTACAAGTGCTGGCTGTGTGCTGTTTGTGCTGAGTCACTGCTGCAGCGAGTGAGACGAGAGGAGAGGAGAAGAGAGGAGAGGAGAGGAGAGGGGAGGAGAGGAGAGGGGAGGAGATGAGAGGAGAGGAGAGGAGAGGGTAGGGTAGGGGAGGGGAGGAGAGGACAGGAGAGGAGAGGAGAGGGGAGGACAGGAGAGGAGAGGAGAGGAGAGAAGATGAGGAGATGAGAGGAGAAGAGAGGGTAGGGTAGGGGAGGGGAGGAGAGGAGAGGACAGGAGAGGAGAGGGTAGGGGAGGGGAGGGGAGGAGAGGACAGGAGAGGAGAGGGTAGGGGAGGGGAGGGGAGGAGAGGATAGGAGAGGAGTGGGGAGGACAGGAGAGGACAGGAGAGGAGAGGAGAGGACAGGAGAGGAGAGGAGAGGGGAGGGGAGGAGAGGGGAGGAGAGGAGAGGAGCCGCTGCACCCTGAAAAACCAACCTGAATCCTTATTTCCAAGCTCCTCAAAACAAAAAATGTATATCTTTATAAAGAATGGGCCTCATGTATCAATGTTGCGCACTTGTGGCGTAAATTTACGGCGTAAACTTGAAATACACCAAAGTCGCCGTGACATGTATCAAGGAGTGCGCACCTGCCCATTTCAGGCGTATGCCTGACGTGATCTTGATAAATGCGGCGGGTGGAAACGATCGTAATTATAATAAACATGTCCATAAATATTCAGACTCCGCTTCAGACACACCCTTATTTTACGACATGGAAGCCGGGAAGACGGCAATGAAAAAGAACTCCACCAATCACGACGCGTGCCAATAGAGCATCAAAAGCGGCTGTCGTATCAATTGTTTTGTAGTATAATCAAAAAAGTGTTACAGTGGTCCTTCGTTAATCGCTGGAGTTACATTCTAAAAAATAGCCCGTAATACGCGAAACCGCGACGTAGTCAGCATTATTTTTACAATTATTAGAGACGTTTCAAAGCTGTAAAACCCCTCACTACACAGTTTATACACTTTCTCAATCAGGCATGAACATTTTCTCACTTTTCTCTCGTGTGTAAACACTCTCAAAGTTCAAACCTTAGTAGGAAAATAAGACCAACCTGTTTTCAGGCCCAAACATTTGTTTGAGAAATAAAAATAGAACGTTTTCCTATAAATAATTATGATGGCATTTAGAACTAACAAATTAATTTTAACGATCAATGAACGACGTTGGACACATAAGAAATTATTAATAATGACTGACCAGTATGTCACAGATCGCTCCTCTGCGTCCTGACGCTGCGCCTTTTTCCACTCACACCTGGCTGCAGGTGTCTGTTTCCGAGTGACAAACACAGTTATGAGTAGTTGTTGGTGCTCTTTTCTCTTCTGGGCAACAAGATTCTTATAAACAGACACGCAGAATGCAGAACACAGAACACTGTAAAAAAGAGGCATGCAAAATTGGACTAAATACTCCGCGAGACTCCGAGGCCACGACAGGTGAACGGCGTTATAGTGAGGGACCACTGTATTCTCTTTTCACATGTCAATAATTCTTGACATGTGGATATTTGCTCGCTCAATTAATAAGACACGCCTAATCTGTCAGATTTCTTTATTTTTTAAATGTATTTCTGTATTTATTTTATTGTGACAACCGAATGGAGACGACAAAACCTGGCTGCAGCACGGGCGAATTAAGGGAATGACGAAACTACAGTTGTTATTATCAATTTCATAGTCTAAAACGATCACACCACATGAAGTTAAGCTCAGCGCTGCTCTGGCTCCAGGCTCGAAGTCTGGAGAAAAAGGCGAGCAGTGCTGTCTTTGCAGTCAGCGCTGTGGCCACGGATCGTGCTCCATAACAATCCCGCAAAGGCGGGATTTGTATTGATTATTATGTAGTATAATCAGGAAAGTGTTATTTATGTAACATATGTGTTGGGAAAGGGTCGTAACCGCAACAGGGGGCACAAAAGAACGGACAATGGATAAGACAAAGAGTAACAATTTAATGTTGTGAATCGCACAACTAAATACAGACACAGATAGTGCCAATTGTACACAAGGTGACGTGCAGGCAGGCTCGAAGATAGGAGACCTCTGGCGATCTGAGAGCCGGGACCCACACAGCTTCCACCACCAACGGCCTGAAGAACACCGGAGCCGCCAAGTCCTGAGTCCCCAGGTGGTCACCGTCTTCTGTTGCAGACCCTGGTACTGCTGGCAGAAGATGACAAAACAGTTAAGGTGAGTGTGTATCCACACACCCAGTAATCCTTGGAACTAGTTCCTTCGGGAGGGAGAACCTCCACCTCCAATAAAGAACAAACGTGCAGCTCCTGTCAGTCGCTTCCTTAGGAGGAGTGAGAGGCAAGGACGTCGCTGACTCTCACTGTATACCACTCCAGCAGGGACTGAGACGCAGGAACACAGCTGCAAAGCAGAATAATAATGATAATAATATCGTTAGATACAGCAGAGAAGATTACATTTGACGGTAGTAGATTTCTCGGCGAGGAGGTGGAGTAATGATCCGGCTTTTATAGAGATGACGGTGATTGTTGACAGCTGGTGTAAATGAGTGACAGCTGTCACTCTGTCTCGGCGCCCTCTCATGCTTGAAGCCCGCACTCCAAGCAGGGCGCCGACTGGTGGTGGTGGGCCAGCAGTACCTCCTCTTCAGCGGCCCACACAACAGGACCCCCCCCTCAACGGGCGCCTCCTGGCGCCCGACCAGGCTTGTCCGGGTGTCGGCGGTAGAAATCGGCCAGGAGGGCCGGGTCCAGGATGAAGCTCCTCTTCACCCAGGAGCGTTCTTCGGGTCCGTACCCCTCCCAGTCCACCAGATATTGAAAACCCCGGCCCTTCCGACGGACGTCCAGGAGCCGACGAACAGTCCATGCCGGCTCCCCGTCGATGATACGGGCAGGAGGTGGTACGGGTCCAGGAGTGCAGAGTGGTGAGGCGTGGTATGGCTTTAACCTAGAGACATGAAAAACTGGGTGAATCCGCAGTGAAGCTGGGAGTTTCAGCTTCACTGCGGCCGGACTGAGGATCTTGAGTATAGAGAAGGGTCCGATGAACCGGTCTTTGAGCTTCTGTGATTCAACCTGCAGTGGGATGTCCTTGGTAGACAACCACACCTCCTGCCCAGGCTGGTATGCAGGGGCCGGGGAACGCCGGCGATCTGCATGGGCCTTAGCCCTCGTCCGGGCCTGCAACAGGGCAGAACGGGCAGTCCGCCACACCCGGCGGCACCTTCGCAGGTGGGCCTGGAACGAGGGGACCCCGACCTCTCCCTCCACAAGTGGAAACAAAGGGGGCTGATACCCCAAACACGCCTCGAAAGGGGAGAGGCCGGTAGCAGACGAGACCTGGCTGCTGTGGGCGTACTCGATCCAGGCCAGATGGTCACACCAAGCCGCCGGATGCGCGGAGGTTACGCAGCGGAGAGCCTGCTCCAACTCCTGGTTCGCCCGCTCTGCCTGGCCGTTCGTCTGTGGGTGATACCCGGACGAGAGACTCACGGTGGCCCCCAGTTCCTTACAAAAACTCCTCCAGACTTGCGAGGAGAACTGGGGACCACGATCCGAAACGATGTCTGCTGGTATCCCATGCAGACGCACGACGTGGTGGACCAGGAGGTCTGCAGTGTCCTGGGCCGTCGGGAGCTTCGGGAGGGCAAAGAAGTGGGCCGCCTTGGAGAACCGGTCCACTATCGTGAGGATGACTGTGTTACCCTGGGACGGCGGGAGGCCCGTAACGAAGTCCAGGCCGATGTGAGACCAGGGGCGATGAGGCACAGGCAGGGGCTGGAGGAGGCCCCTGATCTTGTGATGATCCGCCTTGCCCCTGGCACAGGTGGTGCAGGCCTGGACATAGTCCCGGACGTCGGCTTCCAGTGACGCCCACCAGAAGCGCTGCTGGACTACTGCCACGGTCCTACGCACCCCGGGATGACAGGAGAGCTTGGATCCGTGGCAGAAGTCCAAGACGGCAGCCCTGGCCTCTGGTGGGACGTAAAGTCTGTTCTTTGGACCGTTCTCCGGGTCCGGGCCTCCTGGATGGTCTTCTCCACGTCCCATGTGAGGGTGGCCACGACAGTGGACTCGGGAACGATGGTCTCGATGGGGTCTGACAACTCGGCCTTGGCTTCCTCTTCGTGCACCCGGGACAGTGCGTCGGATCGTTGGTTTTTAGTCCCGGGACGGTAGGTGATCCAGAAGTCAAAGCGTCCAAAGAACAGGGACCAGCGGGCTTGCCTGGGGTTCAGCCGCTTGGCGGTCCGGATGTACTCCAGGTTCCGATGGTCCGTGAAAATCGTGAAAGGCACCGTAGCTCCCTCCAACAGGTGTCTCCACTCTTCAAGAGCCTCCTTCACCGCGAGGAGTTCCCGATTGCCCACTTCATAGTTGCGTTCTGCGGGGGTCAACCTGCGGGAAAAGTAGGCACATGGATGGAGAACCTTGTTGGACTCCCCGCTCTGGGACAGAACGGCTCCTATCCCTGAGTCAGAGGCGTCCACCTCCACTATGAACTGGCGAGTAGGGTCAGGCTGCACCAGAACTGGTGCAGACGAAAACCGGCGTTTCAACTCCCTAAACGCGGCTTCGCACCGATCCGACCAAGTGAAGGGGACTTTAGTGGAGGTCAGGGCAGTCAGGGGGCTAACAACCTGACTGTACCCTTTAATGAACCTCCGATAGAAATTTGCAAAGCCGAGGAACTGTTGCAGCTTCCTACGGCTTGTTGGTTGGGGCCAATCTCTCACCGCCGCAACCTTGGCCGGATCCGGGGCGACGGAGTTGGAGGAGATGATGAACCCCAGGAAGGACAAAGAAGTGCGGTGGAACTCACACTTCTCGCCCTTCACAAACAACCGGTTTTCTAGTAACCGCTGCAGGACCTGACGTACATGCTGGACATGAGACTCGGGGTCCGGAGAAAAGATGAGTATATCATCCAGATATACGAAGACAAACCGGTGCAGGAAGTCCCGCAAAATGTCATTAACCAATGCTTGGAACGTCGCGGGGACGTTAGTGAGACCGAACGGCATGACCAGGTACTCAAAATGACCTAACGGGGTGTTAAATGCCATCTTCCATTCGTCTCCCCTTCGGATCCGAACCAGGTGGTACGCATTCCTAAGATCAAGTTTGGTGAACATTTTGGCTCCATGCAGGGGCGTGAACACCGAATCTAACAGGGGCAACGGGTATCGATTGCGAACTGTAATCTCGTTCAGCCCTCTGTAGTCAATGCATGGACGGAGTCCGCCGTCTTTTTTACCCACAAAAAAGAAACCCGCACCCATCGGGGAGGTGGAGTTCCGAATCAACCCGGCGGCTAAGGAGTCCCGGATGTAGGTCTCCATCGATTTGCGTTCCGGACGTGAGAGGTTGTACAATCTACTGGACGGGTACTCAGCGCCCGGAATCAAATCGATGGCACAATCGTACGGTCGGTGCGGGGGAAGAGTGAGTGCCAGATCTTTGTTGAAGACGTCAGAAAGATCGTGGTACACCTCGGGCACCGCCGTCAGATTGGGGGGGACTGTGACCTCCTCTTTAGCTGTAATTCCGGGTGGAACCGAGGATCCAAGACACTCCCGGTGGCAGGTTTCGCTCCACTGCGTCACCACCCCAGACGGCCAATCAATCCGGGGATTGTGCTTCACCATCCATGGAAATCCCAGAATCACTCGGGAGGTAGAAGGTGTTACATAAAACACAATCTCCTCCCTGTGATTCCCAGACACAACCAAGGTTACTGGCTGTGTCTGATGTGTAATCAACGGGAGTAGAGTGCCATCTAGTGCTCGTACCTTCAATGGTGAAGGCAGGGCCACCAGAGGAAGCCCTACTTCCCTAGCCCATCTGCTGTCCAGCAGATTCCCTTCTGACCCCGTGTCTACCAGTGCTGGGGCATGAAGGGTTAAATCCCCATACAGGACTGTTACTGGGATTCGTGCTGATTTATGGGTTTTCTCTGTGTAAATATTATGACCCACCCTTAACCCAGTTCCTAAGGATGGGCGTTGGAGTTTGATCGTTTGGGGCAGTCTTTTAACATGTGCTCACAAGAGCCACAGAAAAAACACTCCCCGAGGGCCAGTCTCCTTTGTCTGATATTAGGTTTTAATTTGGCCCTGCTCGTGTCCATAGCTTCGTCAGCAGGGGGAGCTGTTGCCACACGGAGCCCTCTGGCAGTGGAACGTGGGGAAGACGACACCCTTTCGGACCCGGAGGAGAGAGGGACGGCTTGAGCCCGACCACGCCCCCCGGCCTGCTCCCGACGGTGTTCACTCAACCGGTTGTCTAAGCGTATAACCAAACTGACAAGCCCATCGAAGTCTTGCGGTTCGTCCTTAGCCAATAAATGCTCCTTCAGTACTGGAGACAGTCCGCTTATGAAGGCGACGCGGAGCGCAACATCATTCCAGCCGGACCTCGCAGCCGCAATGCGGAAGTCGACTGCATAATCAGCTGCGCTTCAGCGCCCCTGTCTCATTGACAGCAGCACGCTCGAGGCGGTCTCGCCTCTGTTGGGATGATCAAACACCTGTTTGAATTCCCGTACAAACCCAGCGTATGACGTCAGGAGCCACAAATTCTGTTCCCAAAGCGCCGTAGCCCAAGCGCGTGCCTCACCTCGAAGCAAATTAATCACATAAGCCACCCGGCTGGCATCTGATGCGTACATAACTGGACGCTGTGAAAAAACGAGCGAACACTGCATTAGGAAGTCTGCGCACGTTCCGACACAGCCTCCGTACGGTTCTGCAGGGCTTATGTAAGCTTCAGGGGACGGTGGGGGGGTTTGTTGAACGGCCAGTGGAACGTCTGTACGTGGCCCAGAGCCAGCAGGAGGAGTCACTGCAGCAGCGCTCGAGCCGCTCGCTTCCACTCTGATGGTGAGAGCCTCCACCCGCCGATTGAGGACTGCATTTTGCTCGGTTACCAGATTTAACTGAGCAGTGAAAGCGGTAAGGATTTGCTGCAGGTCACTTACCACGCCTCCTGCTGACGCCTGCGCTCCTTGTTCTCCCATTGGCTGTTCAAGCTGTGGTTGACGCCCCTCGGGATCCATGACGAATGGCCGAGAAATCCTGTTGGGAAAGGGTCGTAACACGAACCCGCAACAGGGGGCGCAAAAGAACGGACAATGGATAAGACAAAGAGTAACAATTTAATGTTGTGAATCGCACAACTAAATACAGATACAGATAGTGCCAATTGTACACAAGGTGAGGTGCGGGCAGGCTCGAAGATAGGAGACCTCTGGCGATCTGAGAGCCGGGACCCACACAGCTTCCACCACCAACGGCCTGAAGAACACCGGAGCCGCCAAGTCCTGAGTCCCCAGGTGGTCACCATCTTCTGTTGCAGACCCTGGTACTGCTGGCAGAAGATGACAAAACAGTTAAGGTGAGTGTGTATCCACACACCCAGTAATCCTTGGAACTAGTTCCTTCGGGAGGGAGAACCTCCACCTCCAATAAAGAACAAACGTGCAGCTCCTGTCAGTTGCTTCCTTAGGAGGAGTGAGAGGCGAGGACGTCGCTGACTCTCACTGTATACCACTCCAGCAGGGACTGAGACGCAGGAACACGGCTGCAAAGCAGAATAATAATGATAATAATATCGTTAGATACAGCAGAGAAGATTACCTTTGACGGTAGTAGATTTCTCGGCGAGGAGGTGGAGTAATGATCCGGCTTTTATAGAGATGACGGTGATTGTTGACAGCTGGTGTAAATGAGTGACAGCTGTCACTCTGTCTCGGCGCCCTCTCATGCTTGAAGCCCGCACTCCAAGCAGGGCGCCGACTGGTGGTGGTGGGCCAGCAGTACCTCCTCTTCAGCGGCCCACACAACAATATGCATTGATTTGTATAATGGCACTGTTTATCATGTTGATCATCTTCATTTTTATGTGGATTCCAGCGCTGGTTCATTTTGGTGTATAATTTACGCCACCTCTCGACCTGGTGTATATTTTCAGCGCCGCGTACACCAACGACCACATTGATAAATGCCAAGTAGCGCAGCCGTTTTGGCGTACACCCCATATACGCTCAAATATCGCCGTACGCAACGTTGATACATGAGGCCCAATGTGTGTACCCCTGAGCTACCTTATTATTTTAGTGTTGGTATTTGGAGACCTATTGCTGCCAATTAAAAAAAGAAAATCCACTGCTTTTTTGTCCTCCACATTTTTGAGTAATGATTTTAGCTAGATATGACTAGCCCTACATGGCGTGGTTGAAGGCTAGTACCTCTACCTCACAGAGCGGCGATTGCTGACAAACACTGCGATTTTTGGATTTGCCAACTTTGTTGTCGAAAATCAGAAGAGAAGGAAAAAAGAGGAAGAACTGTTTGGTCAGAGTGTGGCTGAACATGTTACAGCTGTTTACAAACACTAAAAACTGTTTTGCTAATCAATTTTGAACATGTTCAGAATTTATTTGTGACAAGAAATACTGTTTGGGAAACTGACAACTGTCTGTAAACTGTTTTTATCTTTGTACACACCCTGACAAGGCCCAGCATGACCTATGGGAGTCTGTCCACCCAACTGCTGTCTGTTAGGCTGACCCACAGAGGCCTTCATAGAGCGATGAGAGCAGTCACACAGTGCATTAGCCTGGGGGTGATATGCGGTGGTGCGGTGGAGCTTCACACCCAGGCTGACTGCAGTGGCATTCCAGAGCTTGTAGTTTACGTCCGAGCTGTGTCATAAAAGAAGTCGGATGGAGTGCCAAATCAGGCAACCCAGGTTCCGAAGAATGCTTGAGCCACCTCAGCAGTTGCTGTGGCTGTCAACAAAACAGCCTCAGACTCTCCGACCACCAAATAATCGTATCCACCATGGTGAGGAGGTGTGTGAAACCCACTGGGATGGCTAGGGGGCCCTTGAGGTTTACATTGACGTGATGCCGGGCTTGGGAACCATGAGGAGGGGCGACGCCAAGGGCTGTTGGTGTTGGGTATTTTCGCCTCCATACATTCTTAAAACCTTGATAAGACAAACAGAGTCAAGAACCACCAGTGAGACAGAAAGTCAAATTTATCACGCGCGGAGTGCAGTCAGGCTGTACACCAAGGCTACACTAAAGTCTGTCCTGCTCTCCCGCTCTTTTTATTAGAGAGGCCCTCATCACATAAAAAAACTTGTCCTAAGGGTGGGGGAAGGATGACGCAAGACAAGTTTCTTCCCGTAACCTAAACACATACGTCAATAAGTGCAGCTGTAAGGAAAAACAGTTTCTTTCTTTTACTCTTATCGTCGAAGGTCAGCACATCTCGTTCGTCTGTTGCAGTTATCAGCTGTTCTGCATCTGCCTGGAACACTAAGCATCACATCACAACAGTCAAAACAACCTTCAGTTCTTTTACTCCCAGTTCAGCCTGACCCCGTCATGCTTCACTCCCAGTCGTTAGCGGCTACAAAAACAAGTTGTATAATAATAATAAGTACATCCAGCTCTTCATTCCCAGTTCAGATTGACCCCAGCATGCTAAAACAAGGTTGAATAACACGTACATTCTCAGGGTTAGGTGCAAAACAGCACAACACCGTTCTCATGAGAAAGAAGACAAAGGTACAAATGTTTAACAGTGATAACATATATACAAAATCTTTAACATTCCCCTCCTGTTTATCGCCTGTTAAACATACAGTAGGCATCACCCAGCTTAGCACTTCTTTTTGAGATTTTCACTAAGAGGTTCATCATGGTATGTTCTATAGGCTTACACCCCAGAGGTGATGTCATCATTGTCACCATCATCAGTGTCTGGGTCATCATACTTCCATTGGTCTGGGTACAGGTCATGGGAGTCATCGTCCTCCTCGGTGTCGTCTTGCCCCAGGAGTGGATATGATGCTGGTCCCCCTCCTGGTCCTGGACTTATTGCTGCGGTTATCATTCTATTTACAAGGCCTCGGAGACATGGAATACAACAACATCCACACAATGTTAGAATTGCAGCAAATACTGCTATAGACACTAATAGTGAAGAAATCAAAGACCTCCATTTTCCCATCCCTTCCAGCCACCAATCCCAGCCTTCGGTGTTTACTCCACTGTGCTCTTTCATCTTCCTGTTCAACGTCCTCAGCCCGTCAATGGCTTGAGTGAGACTGCCATCTGCAGCTGTGTTGTTGGGAATGAATGTGCAGCATTGTTCTCCGAACATGGCACAAACACCTCCTTTCTCCGCCAACAACATATCCAGAGCAATACGATTCTGGAAGGCCATAAGGGACGTGGCTTCTAACTGTGAATGGACAGCCTTAAATCCTTCCTCAGTCCAATTTCCTAATTTCTGTACATTGTAGTGGATGTAGTTTATTCTGTCCACGTTTTTATTAATTGAACACCACCAACAGATGGAAGATTCGAATCCAGCTGCTATTTGATCAACCAGTTTATACTCGTCAGGCACTCCTCTGGGGATTCCTATTGCGTCAATATATGTTGGATTTCCTACTCCTTTCCACTCTCTTTTTACTCTATGTCTGGCTATGCCTTTCTGCCAATCTTCAGGAATAAGAGAGGCTGCATATGTCGTAACGTCTTCAGGGGTCATGGGTATAGCTTTAACTGGTAACAATAATGATATTAATGCACAATAACCTGACACATTTCGTGGCAGTCTGTCAAAGATTCTGTTATCGCCACACCACCACCATACGTCACTCCTACCGACAGGTTTGAATGTGGGAGTACTATGGACCACATTCTTACACCAGGCAGTGTGGTTTAAGCTACCCAAAGTCTTACTTGTCCCTGTCAAGTGTACACATGTATGGTTAGCATGCCCAACTTTGCTTGAAAATAAAGGTTTGATCTTAGTCAATTTGGTCAATGGATAGATCTTGTCCCACTTAGAACAATTGTTGTTTGCTGCAATGTATGTCTGTGTCATAACAGTCAGCAGACAGTCTTTGGGTAATGCTGCCGGTATTACCTGTAATATAGGTCTGGGTCCCATACATACAACACAGTCCTTCTTTGCTGCTTGTCCTGCTTGTTCTGCCATTAAAAGCCAATTGTTATTTTGTCCACTAATTCCTGTAGTTACTAGGAACCAGTCATCTGCCTTCATGTCTTTTGTGCCTTGTACGGACACCCCCTTTGCTTGTATGGACACCCCCTTTGCTTGTATGGACACCCCCTTTGACGTACTTAATTCTGTCAATATTGGTTGCTGTACTCTATCTGTTTCACAGAGGAAAAAATGGAAATACGGATCTTTTCCTGGTTTGTATACCCAAAGGAGGAACAACCAACAGTCTCCCTCTATATCAGGTGGGAATATGGTTCCTTTTTCTGTGGTATTCACCACTATAAACAGCTTATCATCTGTTTGATGCATTTTGAGAATTTGACTCTGGTACTTAGCCCACTCGGTTTGTGCCCATCTTGGTGTCCATCTACTCCATTCATCGGCTACCAACGTTTCCCATCTCTTATCTTGTTGATCATTAGTCATATACCATGAGAAACTATTTCCGTAATTAGTCCCTCTGTCACCATCCCTTATTCCATGGGTAAGAGCACTATATGGTACAGAGATGACCACAGAAGCATTTCTAGGAATGCAGGCTTGTACACCAAATCGGTACGCATTGTTCCTATCACAGCTATGTACTGTGGCATTTATTATCGGACTGGGGTCTTCGTTACTTCTTTTTGGTCTCTGCAATCTGCGGAGGTGATCCTTATCATCATGTCCCGTGCTCATGGCTTTTAATAATAAGCCCAATCCGAAAAGGAAAAGTAGCATAACAAGGACTGTCCATGGGGTCCAGAAACCCTTGTTCTTTTGTTTTTTTTCTTTCACCATTTCTGCACACTACAGCACACCTATGTTCAGAACAGTGGCTTCTTAATGTCTTCTGCTAGCTTTCGTGTCTAACCTGGATCTTAACACCAAGCTCACACACTATTACTAGTCTTGTCCTACTGTTCTTACCGTTTGTCTGTGTCTGCAGAAATGACTTTCTTACAGTGAGTTAAATGAATCCATGTACTTCTTTCCCCAATTTTCAAGGCTGTGGGTGTTGTGAGTAGTACTTGATGGGGCCCTTCCCATTGAATGATGGGAAGGGCCCATTGGTGAATGCCAGTGTTTTCTCTTGATGCTTCTTATCAACACCCTTCATGTTTACTCAGCTGTATATAATCCATATGAATCACTTGAAAGGGATATTGTGGTGTTGGAAATCTGCCTCTTTGGGGTCTCAAATTGCCTTGTGAGTTGTGTTTTGCACATGTCATGCATGCTCTACAATGCTGTTTTGCATATGCATCGAACCCATAAAGACAAAAAATAGATTGCAATTGCGATATCATACCCCCTGATGAGACATGCGTCACGCCATGGCTCATAATAGCCGCCCATTTAAACATATTTCTTGGCAATATGGGTTTCTTCTGTGGTCACACGTACAAATCATTTGCATATGTAGCTCCTTTAGTTATCCACATTTGTTTTTCTCTTTCAGTTGCCTGCTGTTGCATGTCAGCAAGCAGTGTACGACCTAAATGCAAATCTGGAGTGGTTTCCTGTACAACAAAAATAGAAGAAGCTGCTGCTGCCTCTTTTGCTGCTCTGTCAGCAAAATCATTTCCTTTTGAAACACTGTCAGAGCCTTTTGGTGTGAGCCGTACATTTGCATATAGCAATTTGTTGAGGCAATTTCACAGCTTGCAGTAGTGCAGTTAGGAGAGTGGCATGAGTCACCGGCCTTCCAGACGATGTCACCATTCCACGCTCTTCCCACAGTTTTGCAAACACATGCACTGTGCTGAAAGCGTACTGGCTGTCTGTATAAATTGATACAGCCGTACCTTTAAACAGATAGCAAGCTGCAGTTAAAGCAACTAATTCAGCTGCTTGTGCTGAAAATGACGATGGCAATGGAGCAGAATCCAATACTTCTGAATTTGTGACAACAGCATATCCAGATTGTGGTTGTCCATAAGCATTTTTAGTGGAAGAACCATCCACATACACAATTGTACTGTTTGGGATGGGTGTGTCCCGGAGGTCCGGGCGTGCTTTCGTACAGACTGTAGCTACATCAAGACAATTGTGCGGCTCACCATCCTCAGGTAAAGGTATCAATGTGGACGGGTTCAATGTTGTACATCGCTCTACCGTAAGGTGTGGTTGTGATAATAGCAAGGACATGCACGAAAGATGTCTTGCTGGGGACAAAAGGCTCATGTTTGTCTGCAACAGAAGTGCAGAAACTGCATGTGGAACTTTCAGTGTCAACTGATGGAATAGAACAACATTACTGCTACTTTGAACAGCCATAGAGGCTGCAACAACAGCCTGTACGCATGGTGGTAAAGCACTTGCTACTGCATCCAATTTAGATGAGTAGTAGGCAACTGGCCTCAATTTTGAGCCATACACTTGAACCAAAACACTAGTCATGAACTTATTCTTACAATCAACTGTTTGAATGAATGGTTTACTATAATCTGGTAGTGCCAAAACTGTGGATGACACTAATGTTTGTTTTACTTTTACAAAAGCTTCCTCAGCATCTTTGTTCCATTCCAACACGGTTGACATTGAAATATCATCCTTGTACATCAAATCAGAAAGTGGACTAGTCAATTCTGCATAGCAGGGAATCCATGCCCTGCAGTAATTAGTCAGTCCAAGAAATGACATCATCTGCTTTTTGGTTTGTGGTTTTGGAGCGTGCAAAATTGCTTCCTTCCCGTCAGACAGGATCGTGCGCCCAGTGGCTGATAATTCATGTCCTAAATATTTTACTTTATCCCTACACAACTGAACTTTGTTTTTACTCACTTTGTGGCCATTATCAAATAAGAAACATAATAATGCTACTGTGTCAGTTATGCAGTTTTCTCGTGTGTCAGAGGCAATCAAAATGTCATCAACATACACTAATAGTTGGCTATCTGCCGGTGGAACGAAATTGGCTAAACATGCTGACATGACTTGAGAATAAATAGTTGGACTTTCTGCGTAACCCTGCGGTAATCTGGTGAATGTATATCGTTGTCCTTTAAAGGTAAAAGCAAACCAGAATTGACTATCTGGGTGTACTGGCACAGAGAAAAATGCATTACTTATGTCAATTACTGAGAAACTATTAGAATTTGGTCTCAGCGAATTTAACAGGGTGTGTGGATCTGGAATGCATGGTGCTCTTTTAATCACAGCAGCATTTACTGCCTGCAGATCTGGAATCATTCTCCACCCCACTGAGGGCGGAGCCTTTTTCACAGGAAATATGGGTGTGTTACATGGTGAATCTGGACATGGCACTATTACTCCTGCTGCTAATAAATCCTCTATTACTGGCCTGATTCCTTCAATTGCATCAGGTTTCAATGGATACTGTCTTACACATGGTCTGTATTCTGTTTTTGGTCGTATAACTACAGGTTGTGCATTTTTTATCAGTCCTACGTCTGAAGGACCTGTTGTCCACAATCCTGATGGTACCGAAGAGAGAAAATCATCTTCTTCAGGACTCAACTGAAACACTCAGGACTGTGAAGTGGACACATCAATGTGTGTTCCAGCTGTCAGCACCAATGAGACATTAACTGGCACTTTGTACAATTTAGTTGATGGACTGAACTCCGTTCGTGGTCCAACTTTGCTCCAATCAGTGGCTGACAAAGCTGTTATGACTGTCAGTCCCAATTCTTGCCATTCTGTCAAATATGGCTTACAAAGTGACACATGTAATGGCATACCTGTGAATCTCAATGTTAAAACATCTTCAGTGGCACCTGTTACTGTTATGACAGCTGTTGAGTTGCCATCATGAATCAAATCGGTCATTGTCAGCTTCACAGGTGAAACGTTTTTCAATTTGTTTTCATAGTCACCATCCGGACCTGGAGGATCTTTATGCCACATTGTGACATGCAGGTCAGGTGGTGACATCTTTTGTTCAGGATTTTTTAGTAGGGCTGTCGCTTGCAAGACGACATCTTTACCCCATCCTGCAGCATCTTCTTCTGAAATGTCAAATGTATAGTAATAGTGGAATGTGGGGTCATCGCTTTCTTCTCTTACCATGTTAACGCCTCCTGTGCGTTCAACAACTAATTTCCCTTGTTCCACAATTATGGACAAGCCCAATGCAGTCAATCCGTCTCGTCCTAAAAGGTTAACTGGACATTGTGGCATGTTCAACACTGACATAGTACATGTCAGGCCAAATGGATCTGTCAATGTTATGGGTTTAGTGATAGGGACGTCTGATGTTTGTCCATTTGCAGAGCGAACCCTAAACATTTTGTTGCTTAATTGATGGACAGGTATGTTGTCATTACATGTGGTTCTACATGCTCCTGTATCACAAAGGAATGTCACTGGTCGTCCATTTACCAACAAAGTCACTTCTGGTTTTGGTACCGGATTTCCCAATAAGGCACACAGATCCATATCACAATCAGACTGCCTATCTGATGTGGAATCATAGATTATGGATTCTAGTCATTGTGGATACTGTGGCTGCAGAGGATTATTCCGTTGTGGAATTCCTCCTGCTGCTCCATCAGTAGGTGGATTCGGACAATTTCTATACATATGTCCCTCTCTTCCACAGTTCCAACAAATCAGGGGACCACGTGGTGGCCCTCCCTGTCTGTGCTGCTGTTGTGGTTGCCATGGTCCTTGACGTTGTGGCTGTCCACCTTGTCTATTTTGCCATGGCTTTTGGGGGCGTTTGCACTGCTTCTGCTGTCTTAAGTTACCCTGTTGGTAATATATTTCATCATCTCCGTGTGCTACATACACTCCTTTGTTGCTGTTCCTGTCTTTTTCTGCTTTAAGACTTCTTCTGCATGACAACAGTGGGTGTGTGTTTCTTCCAGTGTGCCTGTTGGCAGTCCAATCCAATGTTTCTGTATCCAAGCTTTTATATCCTTGTTGGAATGTTGGATCAGAGCGTTTTTCAATTGTTGTTCATACACAGGTGTTCCTGGCAATATGCCACCGTGGACCCTAAATACACTCTCAAATCTGCATCTAAACTCTGTCCATGGTTCTCCTTCTTTCTGTGTTGTCCTGGTAATTTCAGTGTAATTTATTTTTGGTCCTAACACACCTTTTGCTCGTGTAATCATAGCTTTCACTCGTGTTTGCAAGACTGGATCATCATGTGGCAACGGTACGCCATCCTGGTCTGCAGGATTCCAGTCTCCGCGTATCTGACTCCATTTAGGGCCACATGCTTTCATCCACACCTGTTGGACTTCAGGTCCACTAAGGTGGTAAGAACTTCTAATGTTTTCTATATCCTGCATAAATCCCTCAATATCGACATGTGGCGATGGTATCATGTCGACTGCTGCTTTGATATCATCAGCATTCCATGTTCGATATACGAGCATGGTTGATCGATGTCCTGCTGTTCCTGCACGAGGATTTGGTACTTCTATCATAGGATAGGCACCTCCCTGGTCACTGTGTTCCACCATGGGAGGGGCTGTAGGCACTTTCGCTTGACTGCGTGTTTGTGGTTTTTCTGTTTTTTCTGGTTTTTCACTTTTTACCTTAGGTTTTACTGCTAAATCATACTGTGGTGGCGGTACATCGTCATCCTCTGGTAGAGGAGATAAAGGTGTTGTTGTCACCGACGATCCAGCCGGCGGTGGTTGTTGAGGCTGTTCTGATTCTCTGTGCTGAATTATCACATCTTCTTCTGCCTTACCTACAGCTTTCTTTTTCCTTGCTTTCTCTAATCGTCGCTTCTCTGCTCCCTTCCGTCTGTTCTCTGCTTCCTCCTCCCAAAATGCCACTAAATCTGCCCCTACTTTCTGCATCTTTTTCTCATCACCTTTATGTTCCTGTTCTAACTCCTTCTTCAGCTTCTGTATACTGATCAGGTTCAGTCGTCCGTCAAAGTCATGTTTATTTATCCAGGTCTCCAATTTCTTTATTGCTTTTGGATTTTTTGCTTCCATAAATTTCCAGTCGTCAGTTGATAAATTTTCCTTATTTTTAGACGTCTTACCCCCCATTTTTATTATCCCTTGTTATAATCTGGACTTCAGACGGGGGCACACCTAGGGTGTTCTAAATCTGAAGTTTTCACACTTTCTTTGGACGTGACAATTAATTTGCCGTCGTGTGGTTGATTCCTTTCACCTCCCCGTAGGAAGCGGAATCACTTGCCTCTGCATCCACACACACGGTTGTCACTAACGTTGTCCAAAGTATTACACTTTCACCCAGTTATTCTATTTACACTTACACAAAACACTATTTACACATAAAAACACTTTTTAATAACCGTACGCGTATTCTTAGGCCAGGGGAGCTCGCCCTCCCGTGAAATTTAACTAATGTCCTGCATTAGGGGACTCCGCCGTCCCTGCCAGATTTAACTGCCTTTTTACAGTGCACGTATTTCTACCCGGGATTTCCTTTACGTATTAAAACAGAGGAGTCCGTACCCTCCTTCGGAATTTAACTACGTGCGTCCCTCGCAACCGTAGAGGAGTCCGCCCTCCTCGCGGATTTTAACTGCTTTACATTAACAGACGATTCCACGCCATCGCTTACGGAGTTTAACTGTTTATGTGATCTGATCACCACTCACTCAGTACTGTTACAAAGAAATTCTACTCACTGACTCGACCTCCTGTCTGTCTTCTTCGGGAAAATCTCGTCAACCAGACGATGCCAACGGTGGTCGACAATTGCAGACACGATCAATCGATCAGACACGATCAATCGATCAGACACGATCAATCGATCGGACCTTGGCCAAGGATTTACGTCTGGACTTGACGACCTCCGCCGGACACCTCCGGTGTTGTTGAGCTCCCGGACGAGCCCCCAGTCAATGTTGGGTATTTTCTCCTCCAAACATTCTTAAAACCTTGATAAGACAAACAGAGTCAAGAACCACCAGTGAGACAGAAAGTCAAATTTATCACGTGCGGAGTGCAGTCAGGCTGTACACCAAGGCTACACTAAAGTCTGTCCTGCTCTCCCGCTCTTTTTATTAGAGAGGCCCTCATCACATAAAAAAACTTGTCCTAAGGGTGGGGGAAGGATGACGCAAGACAAGTTTCTTCCCGTAACCTAAACACATACGTCAATAAGTGCAGCTGTAAGGAAAAACAGTTTCTTTCTTTTACTCTTATTGTCGAAGGTCAGCACATCTCGTTCGTCTGTTGCAGTTATCAGCTGTTCTGCATCTGCCTGGAACACTAAGCATCACATCACAACAGTCAAAACAACCTTCAGTTCTTTTACTCCCAGTTCAGCCTGACCCCGTCATGCTTCACTCCCAGTCGTTAGCGGCTACAAAAACAAGTTGTATAATAATAATAAGTACATCCAGCTCTTCATTCCCAGTTCAGATTGACCCCAGCATGCTAAAACAAGGTTGAATAACACGTACATTCTCAGGGTTAGGTGCAAAACAGCACAACACCGTTCTCATGAGAAAGAAGACAAAGGTACAAATGTTTAACAGTGATAACATATATACAAAATCTTTAACAGTTGGAACAACAGATAATGCCAAGGCATTCCATGTTGTCGAACTCAGCTCTGGCAATGACGAGACTGGCCAGGTCAAGATGGCTTGAGGGTCAGTGGTGCCGATGTGGTGCTTTACTCCATGCCTGGCGACAGAGGATGAAAAGGTCAGCTGTGTGAGTGCAGAAAATTCTCCAAGAAGGAGATGAAACATATCAGCATGCAACAGCATACTCGACAGTCTGAAGGAGTCCACACCACTGAAAGTGTAGCTGTATGAACAAAAGGTGGTGGCGTCAATGAAGCGACAGTTTTCAACATCCACCAGTAGTCCATAAGGGCACAGAAAATCCATGCCCAGGAGGGGGGCAGCGATTTTAGCTGTGATGAAGTCCCAGCTAAACCTCTAGCCACCAAAACACGTCAACATGTCAGGTGCCAGAAGTGCGTAAGGGGTCGCTGGTGGCTTCTAGGGAGGGCCAAGCCCATCTGCTAGGTTGTTCAGTCTTGAAGTGGGCAGAATGCTTTTCTGCGCACTGGTGTCACACAAGGAACAGAACTCAAAGATGGTGTCCTGGATGAACAGCAGCCTGGAAGTGTGGCTGATGCTTATGGCTACTACTTAGCACTGGCCCTGACATTTCCCTTCCCACTGAAGCTGCAGGGTGATTGGCTCTTGATCCAAAATTTGGCATGGCAGAAACATAGGCCGAGTTCAAAACACTGCCGAGGCAAAACATTTGCCATCGTCATGGGTATTGCATCACCTTACATCGGTGCAAGTGTGTGAAAGGCATGGTGTGGGTTGTTCGTGGCAGTGTGGGCAGGGATCAGTGTGGTAGCAGCCATGCCGTGGTGTTGACCAGCCCAAAAAAACCTGTCTGCTTCCTCTGTCAGTGATGGTGGTGTTGGTTAAAGCTGCACACACCTGAGGAGGGAGCTGCTGCAATAAAAGGTGGACAAAGAGGAAATAAGGACTGTGCTTCCCCAGGAGATCTAACATCCTGTCTGTTAGCTCAGAGGGTTTGCCGTCCCCTAAGCCGTGCAAAGAGCATAGCCTGCTAGTCCTCTCAGCATCAGGAAGTTCAAATGTCTTTAACAGGTGAGTGTTGAGAGCTAAATACTTATCCACTGCAGGGTGATTTTTCAGGAGACTAACCACTCCGGTCGCTGTAGAACTTCTGAGGGCCGACATCACATAATACTATTTCGTGTCATCCGTGGTAATCTCATGCAGTGCAAACTGCGTCATTGCTTGAGCGAACCAAGCCGAAGCCGATGACTCCCAAAACTTAGGAAGCTTCGAAGACACAGCGTTTGCCATCATGATTGTGTTGGAATGTCCTTCAAAAATGTTCAAAGATAAACACTGGGGTCACCAGTGTGGGAATTGCAATGGACGGACAAAGATGAGACAATTTCCCATGTTGACAATGCAACGATGTGTCGTTTATTCTTTTTTCTCCAGGTTCAAAAACTCACACACTTCGGAACAAAGCTTGACCCCGCCTATTAAAAACATAGCAGTCCTAGCACGAAAACATCAAAGAGACAGCGTCTCTGTAACTTTGAACAAGACACACATTGATGTGTGCAGCACATACCTCAGCGCATTGTTAAATGTAGAACACAGAACACACTAACCACAAATGATAACTGGGTATGGTGAATTGCATCCACAATGTCTATTACATATTGAATTGTGTCTGCTACAGTACTGAAAACATTAAAACTGCAACCTTCAGTACTGTTGCTGCTGGGAGCAGCCATGTTGGATTGTGAACTCGGAGTACATGGGGTTTGTGCTAGTTGATGAGCTGAAATTCTGACTTCAGGGTTTCTGTTCTTGGGGGTGCAGAACTGGGAAATTCTGACCACAGAGTGCAAATGGAGCATGCGCATGTGTGCCAGTTGTAGAGGTGAACATGCTTATGTGTGAGTGTTAACTTCCTGCTGCATATGTGGAGATCAGTACAAGATGGTCACCTGGTTTGTAGTCCATTCATTTCAGACATAAGGTTAATAATTTTTTTGGTTTGTTTTTTTGTTTTTGTCTAAACACAACAATATATATTTATATATATTTAATTAAGTTATTAGAAGAAAGAAGCAGTGACTTTGACAACATGCAGGGCTAAGTTATGACATAATAAGTATTGCGTAACTATAATTTATTACAATTCAGGCACTAACACTAAGGGACTCCAGGTTTTCAGTCTTTCAAGGTCCCCATATTCAGCATGCATTTGGCATAGTTCTGGTATCAGTGATGGCTGTGTTAACTGGTGTTACGGTGTTAACATTAACATTGTTTCAACATAAAATAAATGATTTTGTGGCCTTCTACACACAAGTCATCATGGGTAGGGGTCAGGGGTTACACTGTAGAAACAAACCAATGAGGCCATCAGATTTGTCACAGATCTGAATGAGCGTGATATTTTCTTATCTGGCTATGTTATCATCGATTTTTGCAAATTATGGTAGAGAAAATGCTGGATGAGGTGAAATGTTGTTAATGCATAGAAGTATTTTGTATGAGCAAGGGGTCTGAAAACCAGCAAAATGAGGGAGGAACCAGTCCTTGTTAGTAATGCGTGGTTCAGGGTTTTTAAACACCCACATACTGAGGACTCAGGCCACTGGAAAGGCACAAAAGGGCGCCCACAGACAGGTGGGGTCCTGTCTAGAGCCCGACCGATATGGATTTTTTGAGGCCGATGCCGATAACGCTATTTGGATGAAAAAAATGCCGATAATCGATAAATCGGCTGATTTGCCGATAGCCGATAAATCAGCCGATATTATTATTATTATTTTTTAAATGAATAAAATGTTCTTTTTCGGACCCTTAATGAAAAAGGTATGAGCTAAAAGCTGAAGCTTTGTCCTCATACTGATTAACTTTATAACAGAGAAGAGTTTTCAAGTTCAAAAAATGCAAAAATGCAATTGGAGCTGTTAGGGGGCTATTCCAACGGGCCAACTCGTAAGATATCACTCCTGAAAACGATCTTTGCCATATCACGTGAGGTAAATCTGCCCTACGATTGGATTTTGGAAAACCATGTGACGGAGAACCAGTTCCAATTGGGCACTCACATTGCGCACGTCATCACACATCTTCTATGAGGAGTACCAAGATGGCCGATGGTGGATTGAAATTCCGCGGAGTTAACTTGTCAGCAAAAAAAAAGTTTCTATCTCATATCATTAAAAAGTTATTTACAATTTAGTAAAGCTTGGTCCCAGACATTGTATATGACAGCGTCAGCCCCAGAGGGTTAATGGCGAACGGCAGTAATTCCCAGAACCCTTCCGGATGACCAGTGAATCGGAATGTTTCAATCTCTTAGCAGTAAACGAAAGTTTTTCATGCTAGAAATAAGGTCTACACAACGTGGGCTTAATAAAAAGCATGACCGACACAATGAAGCACATTTGACACATTACTACATAAACTGAGTTAATCAAACTGAGTTGAACTGAAACGGGAGAAATGTGGGGTGAATGTAATCACAAAGTTATTACAAACAACATCCTTATAAACTTACTTGTATGCTTTTGTCAGCCGATCAGTGCAGTGTGACGGTGAACTACGGGCCGGTGATGAACACACTTAAGCAGGGGTGTAAGCAGCTCTCAGTTGAATGGAGTCAGAGCTCCATCGACTGGACAAACGGTGCAAGGACATTTTACATTGCTGACACAAACATTATTTCAGTAACTGTTCTGTTTATGAGAAATTATCGGGATTCTATCGGCAAAATTTCGGCCGATAGTGAGTACTTTGAAAAGGGCTTATATCGGCCGATAATATCGGCCGGCCGATATATCGGTCGGGCTCTAGTCCTGTCTGTGGCAGATACATAGTGACTTTCAACAGGTGAGATTTGACTGATTCTCTGCCTGTGTTGTTGCCATTCATGATCCAAAATGATTCCATGGTGTGGTGGATGTGGCAACGTGTGATACCATGGTCCTATACCTGACCTGATCTGATTATTAAGCAGTTGTGTATTTATTATGCTGAAATTTTATTTTAGAGGTTTATAATGGGAATTTTGTATAAAATGTAATGCATTTAATAGAGACGGTGTCACTAACAAAAGAGAGGAGGCACACCTGGAGGTTGCGGATCTGAAGATGTTGTGATTCTCTTTTGGAGTGACGAGAATGGACAGGATTACGAATAAACATATCAGAGGGGCAGCTCAGTTGGGACACTTTGGAGACAAAGTCAGAGAGGTGAGATTGAGATGGTTTGGACGTGCAGAGGAGGGACCCAGGGTATATAGGGAGAAGGATGCTGAGGATGGAGCCACCAGGCAGGTGGAGAAGATGGAGGCCAAAGAGGAGGTTTATGGATGTGATGAGGGAGGACATGCAGATGATTGGTGTGACACAGGAAGTTACAGAGGACAGGGTGAGATGGAAACAACTGATCTGTTGTGGCGACCCCTAATGGGAGCAACCAAAAGAAGATGTAATCAATCAATCAATCAATCAATTTTTTTATATAGCGCCAAATCACAACAAACAGTTGCCCCAAGGCGCTTTATATTGTAAGGCAAGGCCATACAATAATTATGTAAAACCCCAACGGTCAAAACGACCCCCTGTGAGCAAGCACTTGGCTACAGTGGGAAGGAAAAACTCCCTTTTAACAGGAAGAAACCTCCAGCAGAACCAGGCTCAGGGAGGGGCAGTCTTCTGCTGGGACTGGTTGGGGCTGAGGGAGAGAACCAGGAAAAAGACATGCTGTGGAGGGGAGCAGAGATCGATCACTAATGATTAAATGCAGAGTGGTGCATACAGAGCAAAAAGAGAAAGAAACAGTGCATCATGGGAACCCCCCAGCAGTCTATGTCTATAGCAGCATAACTAAGGGATGGTTCAGGGTCACCTGATCCAGCCCTAACTATAAGCTTTAGCAAAAAGGAAAGTTTTAAGCCTAATCTTAAAAGTAGAGAGGGTGTCTGTCTCCCTGATCTGAATTGGGAGCTGGTTCCACAGGAGAGGAGCCTGAAAGCTGAAGGCTCTGCCTCCCATTCTACTCTTACAAACCCTAGGAACTACAAGTAAGCCTGCAGTCTGAGAGCGAAGCGCTCTATTGGGGTGATATGGTACTACGAGGTCCCTAAGATAAGATGGGACCTGATTATTCAAAACCTTATAAGTAAGAAGAAGAATTTTAAATTCTATTCTAGAATTAACAGGAAGCCAATGAAGAGAGGCCAATATGGGTGAGATATGCTCTCTCCTTCTAGTCCCCGTCAGTACTCTAGCTGCAGCATTTTGAATTAACTGAAGGCTTTTTAGGGAACTTTTAGGACAACCTGATAATAATGAATTACAATAGTCCAGCCTAGAGGAAATAAATGCATGAATTAGTTTTTCAGCATCACTCTGAGACAAGACCTTTCTGATTTTAGAGATATTGCGTAAATGCAAAAAAGCAGTCCTACATATTTGTTTAATATGCGCTTTGAATGACATATCCTGATCAAAAATGACTCCAAGATTTCTCACAGTATTACTAGAGGTCGGGGTAATGCCATCCAGAGTAAGGATCTGGTTAGACACCATGTTTCTAAGATTTGTGGGGCCAAGTACAATAACTTCAGTTTTATCTGAGTTTAAAAGCAGGAAATTAGAGGTCATCCATGTCTTTATGTCTGTAAGACAATCCTGCAGTTTAGCTAATTGGTGTGTGTCCTCTGGCTTCATGGATAGATAAAGCTGGGTATCATCAACATTTACTTTTTGCCCGGACACTTCTGTTCTCAAAATAAGTGCTGTATAGAAGTTACATATAGCTTGAAATGCGCTTGTCAGTTTCTCTCATTTCCAAAACCCAGGTCTGGTGGACACCATTGTTCGTGACTTATTATCTCTCAATTATGAGATTGTATGTCACAACTGTGCCACGTTCTCCCATAATTATGATACTAACCAAGTCAGACATCCAGTTCATTGTTATGTGAATAAGCACAATCTCCACAATTGTATTTTGTATAGCATGTTGTATACTCATCATCAGAGTAAGTTTGTTCAGCTTCTCCCTTTATGCTTGGAGTTGCCACAGCAGATCTGATATGGATCTGCATGTTGATTTGATCAGTTATAATGTTGATGACAAGTAAGATTTCTTTATCATAAGAGTTAGATTATGAAAGTTAAAAAAATAATCTTAAATGACAACATTATGAACAAAAAAATTATTATTTTGTTTACATTCTGTGAACAGTTATGGAGTCTTATTGGTTAAACTGTTCATGGTTGACTTCAGAACCTAAAGTAGATTGCATAAATATATTTCTAAAGATTAACATCCAGAAATGTTCTGTTCATTGTGGGAATTAATTACAACAGGCAGCTGAAGCTGAAATTTTCTCTGTGCTGTGTTCCAGCCATGTTAAATCTGGGTCACTGCACTGCATGAAATTTTTCTCTAAAAGAAGTGTCTAATTAGTGTGGAGGCCGTTTTGGAGCTGTCAGGGGTTAACATAAATTTTAGATTTATAATTTTATTTTAATGCCAAAAAATAAGAAATAATCTTTTATTCCAGCACTACCTCAACATAACTTCAATCTTCTATGTTTCTACATTTGGTTACATTTGATCAGTTTTGTCACTACTGTTACAATTATTGCTATAATCAGTTTGAGCAGAACCCTGAGATGCAGGTCAGCCATGGCAACAAAGGTGAGTTTCCAAAAACCCAAGAACTTTTAATAACCAAAAGGAATAAGCAAAAACAACATACACAGTTCCTCCTGGAGCCAGCGTTTTCTCCACCTTTTTCCGTCCCCGCCCGTGCCCCCAGTCATCTCAGGTGAGGGCGGAGACAGAGGACACTGGCCAGTTTTGCTGGTTGCGGTGGAGTGGGGGACCCTGGTGTTGATGGACTGGACTGAACCCCTGGAGCTCGGTCCATGGGCTGGAGTGCGGGAATGAGGAGTGTCCAGGGGAAGGGCAAGGACAGTGTGCAAACTACTGATGGAGTGTCTAACAGCTGTGAGAGCAATCTACCTGGAGACCAGATTGTCTAAAACGGCTAGCTGCAATTTTGTTAACAATTTATTGATGGTGGCTGTGAGGGAACAAAGAGTCGTGTTGGATTCTGCATGACTCGATGGAAATCATGAAGTCCTAAGTGGATTTAATGAAAATGTGCAAACCAGGTATATCTGGAATGGAAGATGTGTCGGCAGGTGACATAGGCATGGCCAGGATGGAAGACTGGAGGTGTCGAGGTCTGAACTGCACTGAAGGTCCTGGGGGGTGTGGCTAGTGGTTTTCACTATGTAGGGACTCCGGTGGTCAAGATTGCGGGAATGAAAAAACCCCACTGGGTCACAGGCCCAGTGCGGGGGGTTGTCAAGGTCAAAAAGACCTTCTAGGGAGTACAGTTCTGGGAAGAAATCAAAAGCCCATGTATTTACATCCAACATGTCCCAGGTCTGGTTCAAAAATGCCCTTCTTTTCTTAGGTTTGGAGCAACATGAAAAGAATTAAAGCAAAGTCTAAATTGTTCACTGAATGTGTTAGACGTAACCATGTCGGGAGCTGCCCGCGGGGTTCTCTGTTGGCGGATCCATTCTGTTATGATTACTGATCTAAACAGTTCCAGTTGAACCCAGAGATGCAGGTCAGCCAGGGCAACAAAGGTGAGTTTCCAAAAACCCAACAAGAGATGACCAAAACAAGACAAACAGGTGCAGAGAATTCACAAACCAAAATACAATGTCTAACCCTGACAGAGAGTGGAGGTATTCCAGGTGGTGAGACCGTGAGGAGATAACAAAAAACTGCAGATGACAAAAAGGAGTGCATAACAAAATAAATCCAAGATACTTACAAAAAACCCAAAAGGACAAGAGAATACATGAACATGACACCATAAACACTCAAGACGGGTAATGAAAAGCAAATGGACCTGCAAAGCAAAGACAAACAAAAGTAAATTAAATAACCAGACTAATGAGCAACAAGTGCAGTAATCATGACAGACAGAGATGTGAGGAACTAAATGAACACAAGGGGGTGGCAATACCAAGACATCCACAAGTGACTGAACATAACACAAGACCATGCATGACACATTACCAAAAATACACCTTAAGTAATAAATGCAAACCCAAAGACATAACTGAGCCACTCTCAACATAGAATAATCAAAGAAACCAAAGACACTAGAAAATAACCAAAATACATAATGAACTTACACGAATGGAAACACAAGAGTCGACAAACATGAGAGGGGGGTGGGGGACGTCAGGATCATAACTGAAGAAGGGGAGAAATCATAAAACTACAAACCAACATCGAACTCAGGAGTAATCAAGGGCAACAGGAAGACACAACAAGACTGACAGGTGAGGACACAGGGGTGGAACACGAGGGACAAACATGATCATCACACATGACAACTGACACAGACCTCGGACATGAAGCAGACATCAGACACACCAGACACGGACGATGGGCGGAGGCAACATGCATGACACACATATACACAGGAAGCGGGAAGACCGGTGCGCGCACACACATGCATACACAAAACAAAAGACTAACAGCAGGAGACTGACAGGAACAAGAGGCACACCCACATGCCAGGACAGAACGCCACATCAAAGACAGACTAGATCAACACGTATGACGATAACGACATAACGTAGAGACAAAACTCAAACTGGGACTAACAGAGCAAGCTCACCACAACTACAACATGTTCAAAATCAGTTAGTGCAGCATTAGCTGAGACTTATTTACATTCCTCCATAGTACAGCAGACAAGATGGCTCACAAAGGACCAGGAAACAAGCTAGTAACATCTCTGTACACTCTGGACACACACGGTTTAAACTCCTCCCCTCTGTCGATGTTAAAGAGCTCTGTACATCAAAACAACCAGACATAGGAACAGTTTCTTTCCACAGACCATCACACTGATGAACAATTTAACCTGCCAAAAAAAACTCACTAATTCATATACCTCATGTACAACTTAACTTCAGTCTGTTTGTTCAGTCTTATTACACATTTTATTTTACTTGCACATTTCATTTGCACTGTGAATTATTCAGTGTTTAGTATTTCTACATGCCGTAGACAGGGTGCAGCTCAAACTGAATTCAAATTCCTTCTGTTCTTGTGGATACTTGGCAAATAAGGGCTATTCTGATTCTGATAACAGTTCCAAGTATTTCTGTTGTTTAAAGTGTTCAGAGTGATGAAGACCACCTGGTGCCAGCAGCATTTGTAAAACACAGTGTTTCTGACAAGTCAAAGTCTCTGCAAGTGCTTTAATAAATGTACCCTGCTTATATTACAGCTCTGGTACAATTGTGTGTCACAATAGTTACGCAGGTTACTGCATAAAAATCATAAGTGCATAAGTGTGTCTCTGCATCTTCAAATGTGGGTGCCACAGATGTGACTTGATTGAAAGGGATCAATACTCTTCTAGTATTGATCTTCTAGTGGTATCTTCTAGTCCTCACCTCTAGTATATAGTAGTACAGGTGAACTCAGTTTTGACATTTATTAAAGTATAATAAAGTGGATATTGCTGGTATTATGAGGTTGATAGTATATCCCAACTTTATAAAATATGTAGGCTATGGTTTGTTGGATTATTTTACAATAAAACAACCAAACTACCAAATTAAATAATTTCACATCGCATCATCGTCTATGCTGTTTTGCAGAAAGTTGGCAAAACTATTTATAAAATCTTACTATGTATTCCCTGTGATTATTCAAACATTGAGTGGGACCACAAGATTTCCATGTGGAACTCACAAAAAAAAAAAAAAAAAAAATTACTTCATATTCAACTGCAGAGTCCATGGACCCCTGAGTTAATGAATTGTGCTTGTTTCTCCTTCCACCCCAGTGCAGTAAATCATGTGGATCAGGCCACAGACGGCGAGCATTGAAATGTGTGGATCATAACCAGGGAGAGGTCCATGAGATGTACTGCGTCAACCAGATTAGACCCCCGAGTCTGGAGCGTTGTAACACCCACGCTTGTGACTTTCTCTGGGTCACAGGAGAATGGACTGAGGTAAGAGACTTGATTTATGTTCCCATCAAAATGGAAACATGATTTTTTTGTTGTTGTTGTTGACTTATTTTGTTTCTAGAAATGTGCAGTATTTTGCAAAAGCTGTTGGCACTCTACAATTTTTAACACAAATGAAGTGTTTGATTACCCTGCTGCCACTGAGCAGGATGTTGTAATCACTCCTGTGTGGGTGTGTGGGTGTGTGTGTGTGTGTGGGGGGGGGGGGGGATCTGTCTACTTTTTTAAAGCAAACTTTGTGTGACTATTACTTGGCTTTAAGGTGTCCAGGTGATTTACTTTTGGAACAGATTGGTCAAAGGTAAAGGTCAAGCAAAATACAGCCTATAAAACATGTTTACTATATCTCTGTTATCAGTGGGGCTAGAGATTTGATCAAAAGCTCATATCGTTCTGTAAAATATTTGTGATCACTTGTATAAGTGAATACATGAATAAGTCATAAAGAAGACATAACATGAAGTCATGTACAGTGAGGCAAAAAAAGTATTTAGTCAGCCCCTGATTGTGCAAGAGGTAATTTTCAACATAGGTACACTTCAACTGTGAGAAACAAAATGAGAAAAAAAAATGCAGGAAATCAAATTGTAGGATTTTTAAAGAATTTATTTGTAAATTCTTTTTTAGCGATGACGAATGATGTGTAAAAAATTTGACCGATGCAACTGCATCGGTCCAAACCGGTCTGGATCCGGGCCTGTTAATGGCATCTGTTGGAGCTCATTATCTGTATAAAAGACACCTATCCACAGCCTCAAATAGTCAGACTCCAAACTCAACCATGGCCAAGACCAAAGAGCTGTCGAAGGACACCAGAAAGAAAATTGTAGATGTGCACCAGGCTGGGAAGAGTGAATCTACAATAGTCAAGCAGGTTGATGTGAATAAATCAACTGTGGGAGCAATTGTAAGAAAATGGAAGACATACAAGACCATTGATAATCTCCTTCGATCTGGGGCTCCACACAAGATCTCATCCTGTGGGGTCAAAATGATCATGAGAACGGTGAACAAAAATCCCAGAACTACACGGAGGGACCTGATGAATGACCTGCAGAGAGCTGGAACCAAAGTAACAAAGGCTATACACTACGCAGAGAGGGACTCAAATCCTGTAGTGCCAGTGTCCCCCTGCTTAAGCCAGTATGTGTCCAGGCCTGTCTGAAGTTTGCCAGAGAGCATATGGATGATCCAGAAGAGGACTGGGACAATATAATGTGGTCAGATGAAACCAAAATAGAACTTTTTAGGAAAAACTCAACTACGTACTCATGTTTGGAGGAAGAAGAATGCTGAGTTGCGTTCCAAGAACACCATATCTACTGTGAAGCATGGGGGTGGAAACATCATGCTTTGGGGCTGTTTTTCTGCAAAGGGGACAGGACGACTGATCTGTGTTAAGGGAAGAATGAACATGGCCATGTATCATGAGATTTTAAGCCAAAACCTCCTTCCATCAGTGAGAGCATTGAAGATGCAACGTGTCTGGGTGTTCCAGCATGACAATGATCCCAAACACACCATTCAGGCAATGAAGGAGTGGCTCCGTAAAAAGCATTTCAAGGTCCTGGAGTGGCCAAGCTAGTCTCCAGAACTCAACCTCATAGAAAATTTGTGGCGGGAGTTGAAAGTCCATGTTGCCCAGCGACAGCCCCAAAACATCACTGCTCTAGAGGAGATCCGCGTGGAGGAATGGGCCAAAATACCAGCCACAGTGTGTGCAAACCTGGTGAAGACTTACAGGAAACATTTGACCTCTGTCATTGCCAACAAAGATTATGTTACAAAGTATTGAGCTGAACTTTTGCTATTGACCAAATACTTATTTTCACCATAATTTACAAATAAATTCTTTAAAAATCCTACAATGTGATTTCCTGGATTTTTTTTTTTTGTTCTCATTTTGCCTCTCATAGTTGAAGTGTACCTATGATGAAATTACAGACCTCTCTCATCTTTCTAAATAGGAGAACTTGCACAATCAGGGGCTGACTAAATACTTTTTACCCCACTATATAATAAATATAACACCTTACTTTTACTTATGTGTGGTCCTTCAACGCTCACTGCATCTATTTCTGACATTAAGTGTTCATAATAAATAATATAAAATTGTGTCTCAGTGCACAGTGTGCAGGGTCTTTATAAGCACTTTGATTGTGAAGGCTTTACAGATGACCCCAGAGTAGAGAACATCAACGGTCTGAGGTAACAGTTTTATTGAACTCAGTAGCAGCAGGTTGAGTCAGGATGCACAACAGGATGAGTCCCTGCAACAACATCATCTGAGAATACACAGAGAGGTTGATTGTGGACACAGGCAGGAGTTCAGTACACAGTAAGACGGTTTCTCAAACAGTGGTGTTCTTGATGGAATTAACAAGAGCAATTCAAAAAATAAATGAGCAGAGGGACAAAGCACAATAATTGAACGTACCAAGCGGGCGAATCAGGAAACAGCAGGCTGAAAGCATTAGACATGGAATGGCAGCATGGGTCAACAACTGTAATGCATGGAAAGAAATCAAGAACGCATGCAGGAGAGCAAGATAATCTGGCCCTGGAGTGTGGGAGAAGTGATGGTTAAATAGTGTTTGAAGCAATTAATGTGGAAACCAGGATTCACAGGAATGCTGTAGCCTGTGGAGAGGATGTAAAGTCACTGAAAACACAAAGACATGAGATGTCAAAGTAAAAGTATGGAGAATTACTAGGGGAGGTGATAGGTTAAGCATTGTGCTTCAGACCAGAGGATCCTCAGTTCAAAAAACCCTGCCAGACCAGAAAATCACTAAGGACCCTTGGGCAAGCTCCTTAATTCCCTAGTTGCTCCCAGTGTGCAGTGAGCGCCTTGATTGGCAGCACCCTAACATTGGTCTGTGTCAGTGTGTTTGTGTGAATGGGTGAATGTGAGGCATAATTGTAAAGCGCTTTGAGCTTCTGATGCAGATGGAAAAGCGCTATATAAATGCAGTCCATTTACCATTTACCATTCAGTTGCTAAGAGAAGAGAATTTCACAGAGCTCATGACAAATAGTTATCACACAGGAGAATTACTGGAAAGCATGAGGAGACAAATGTAAGATTTATTTATTTATTGTAGTTCATTAGGGTAGCCAATCACTGATCAAGACAAGTAGCAAATCTCATTCAAAAAATTCAAAAACAAACAAACATCCAAATAAACTTGTATTTCATTGTAGCTTGTGCTTAAAATTATTGTTAAAACAAAATGTAATGTAATTTATTTTAGAAATTCAGAACACTGCCTACAATAAAATGAAATTAAGTACATTTAAACATTAAAAATGGTCACACAGTTCACTGAGTTATATGTATTTATAAATTATTTATAAGATTTATAAATATTTAGCAGATTTTCACAAGTTGTAAAAATGTTATGCAAGTAATTACACTGAAAGTGTGTGCACAGTATTGTATAGATTCTAATCACAAATTTTGAAGGATTTTCCATTATGAACCTGACTGTAATGAACCAAGTTTGCAAACCCAAGCAACCAAATTGTTTCACACAGCTAGCTTCTCTCAGCCACTTCATCCAGCACCCTTTCTAGTATCAGCTTTTAAATATTCTTACTGGCTCGTGCTAACTCATGTGCTGCAAAACTGCAACACATCTGCTTGCTATACTCCAAAAATCATCATGTGAAAATGCCAGAAATTGTTTTTATTTCATGCCAATGATTTATTCTTCCTTTCAGTGCTCGGCCAGCTGTGGTCAGGGCTACCGCCAGCGTCTGGTCTCCTGCAGTGAAGTGCATGTGGAGAACGATAGCTATGAGTATGAGCATAAGTCTTTGTCCAACTGTCCTGGTTCGCCCCCTGAGAGCTTCATGCTTTGTAATCTGGGCCCTTGCCCACTGCCACAGGAGTGGGTGGTTGGACTCTGGGGACCGGTGAGTGATGTCATGTTCAGGCCCTGGCACACCATCCCATCAATGATTTGTACCTTGTTGAGCTTGCACATGCACTGTAAACCATTGCAGCCTCGTTTAGTTATGTCCACTTGCTACCTCTCTTTAACATACAGAGCTCTTACAAGTTTTGGATGATGAACTCAACTTTACAACTCAACTCAACTTGTAAAGTTGAGTTGAGTTGTACTATGTGTGTGTACTGTATTTTCCAGAGTATATTGCACCAGAGTATAAGGCACACCTGTCAAAAAATGCCTCTTGAAGAGGAAAAACCCCCCACATATAAATCGTACCAGAGTATAAATTGCGCTGGACTATAAGTCACACCTTTTTCTGTGCTATGGGCTCTTTAACTTGGGATTTTTGTGCATTGTTGTCGTGTATTTTGTATTACTGGCATTTATTCTTTTACTATTGGAGTTTATTTTGTTTAGTGCTTTGATTATTGGGAAAGTTATATATATATATTTATTATAATTGCTATTAGTAATAGCAAACTTGTGAATTCTCAGTATATAAGTCACACTGGAGTATAAGTCGCAGGGCCTCCCAAATGAGTAAAAAAAAACAAAAACCCACAACTTATATTTTAGATAATACAATACCTCATATATATATATATATATATATATATATATATATATATATATATATATATATATATATATATATATATATATATATATATATATATATACTGAGACCTTATTTATGAGTATCACTCAAGGATCATGGTTATTAATAAAAGATAGTTGTTTTTGCCTGCTTTTTTAAAATTACAGTGAATCAATATTTAAATATTCATGTATATTAATATATCAATGTTACAGATTTTTCATATAATCCAATGAAAGGCTTATTAAAAGCCTGCTAATTAGTCTTTCATTGGATTCAGGTGTGTTTGAACAGGGAGACAACTAAGAGTGTCAGGGAGGTAAATCTCAAGGACCGAACTTGGGCACCCCTGAACAGCATCATTAAGCTCAAAGAGACAGAGATGAGCTGCACCAGATTATAGCTAAATAGCTCATTTCCATTTGCAGTTTATCATTTTATCACGGGTCACTTTAGACAATGTACTTTGGTTTTTAATTGCACTCCTCCCACTGCACTGTTTTTTCTGTTTCTCTGTTTTTCTGTTGCACACAGCCTTTCATAGTTCATATTTCTTTTTTTATCTTATATTTTATCTTATTTTGACACATATGTTATATTTTATCCTAGCATTTTATCTCTTCTTAATGTTGCACCATTGTACCGAAGCAAATTCCTAGTCTGTGAATCCTGTTCACTGGCAATGGCAATAAACGTCTTCTGATTCTTCTTCTGATTCTTCTGATTCTGATAACTACTGGACCTGGCTGTGAAAGAGAGTGAGAAATGAAAAAAAAAGCTATGCTGAACTAAAAGATGGATATAGAGCGTTTCTTTAATCAAGGACCACAGAGGGTCCTAGAGGAGAGTGAAAGAGAGAGTGAAAGAAACGGTGAATTGCACTGTTATGGATAACCCACATTGGGTATGAGTTGCTTGACCTGCTGGTAACAATAATAAACAGTCTCTAGAGAATGTTAATTCTTTACTTGCATTTAGTGCATAAAGGAGGTGCATGAAGTTTTTAAATGCTATTTAGCAGCCCAATACCAGAGGTGCATTTAAACTGCTCTCACATGCATTTAGCCCATCTATTTACTCACTAGATGGAGGACCGGGGCGATCCACTCATTTGCTGGCTGTTGCCAGAGCGCCACCATCTTGGTTAGTGTCTGACAACAGACAAATTAAAATCAATGTGGACACGATCAATGTTTTCAAGAGAGTTTCAGCAATAAATCTGCATTTTGCAGGGGTGGGGGCCAAGTGGTTAATGCACTTGGTTTCAGTTCAGAAGGTTCTGGGTTCAAATCCCACCCCTGCCACATTTCTCCATGTAATGTGGAGTTGCATCAGGAAGGGCATCCAGCGTAAAACTTGTGCCAATTCAAAATGCAGATCCACCTTGGATTTGCTGTGGCGACGCCGAGTGCAAACAAGGGAGCAGCCGAAGGGACTTACTTACTGTGCTGTTACATTTATTCAAACTTAGTCCCACATTTGTATAGCCAGGATTTGTCCAAACAAATACAGAAGAGGATCAGACTGTTTATATAAAAGACTTGAATGAATTTGTTCATCCCAGTCCAGACAGAAAATAATACCATCAGTTTGTCAAACACATTATGTCTGCCACGACACAAGATTGTCTGATCTTTAATTAATTTCATTATGAAGTTAAGTTAAATATGGGAAGTAATCAGGGGTGAAAGTACGCACGCTTGCATCATATTAAAGATATTAATATGAAAGACTGTTCTTTAATATACTGCTCTTTTACAGAGCGCTTCTCTGCAAAAATTTCAAATAATATAAATAAAATGAAACAGCCACCAGCCAGGGTGAAAGTAAGATTATTCAATATTTTCTGGACCAAGCTGAAAGAAATCTGAAAACACTACACCGGAATATTCAGTATATCATAGAGAAATGAATGTAATTCATGTGTATTCTTATATTAGTAGAATATACTATGTCAAAGCAACTGTCATGTGACCCAAAAAAGCTGAAATCATTCAATGTAAACAAAGTCATTCTCATTACATTGTATTATGCATTCATTGAAAATGTAAACAGTAAACATTCCACGTCCCAACAGCCAGGGGCTGTGAGCATGGACCGGACTGCCGGGCCACCCGCCCTTGACCGCCACCCAATCCTCTCTGCACCCGACCCCCATGGCCCCCTCTGCAGGTGGTGAACCCACAGGAGGGCAGGCCCACATCACTCTTTCGGGCTGAGCCCGGCCGGGCCCTATGGGCTAAGGCCCGACCACCAGGCGCTCGCGCGCGAGCCCCAACCCCAGCACTGTTTACGGTGCGGGTGGGGAGCTGTTGACCCTGACTGGGGATGTTGTCGGGCGGTGGAAGGAGTACTTCGAGGCTCTCCTCAATCCCATCATCACGTGGGATGATGGGATTGCTTCCGAAGAGGAAGCAGAGACTGGGGACTCATCCATTACCCAGGCCAAAGTCACCGAGGTGGTTAGAAAGCTCCTCGGTGGCAAGGCTCCTGGGGTGGATGAAATCCATCCTGAGTACCTTAAGTCTCTGGATGCTGTGGGGCTGTCTTGGCTGACACGCGTCTGCAACATCGCGTGGCGATCGGGGACAGTGCCTCTGGATTGGCAGACTGGGGTGGTGGTCCCTCCGTTTAAGACGGGGGACCGGAGGGTGTGTTCCAACTATAGGGGGATCACACTCCTCAGCCTCCCCGGTAAGGTCTATTCCAGAGTACTGGAGAGGAGAATTCGACCGATGGTCGAACCTCAGATTCAGGAGGAGCAGTGTGGTTTTCGTCCTGGTCGCGGCACACTGGACCAGCTCTACACGCTCCATCGGGTGCTCGAGGGTTCATGGGAGTTCACCCAACCAGTCCACATGTGTTTTATGGATCTGGAGAAGGCGTTCGATCGTGTCCCTCGGGGCACCCTGTGGGGAGTGCTCCGGGAGTACGGGGTCCGGGGTCCTTTGCTAAGGGCTATCCGGTCCCTGTACGACTGCAGCAGGAGCTTGGTTCGCATTGCCGGTAGCAAGTCAAACCTGTTTCCAGTGCATGTTGGCCTCCGCCAGGGCTGCCCTTTGTCACCGGTTCTGTTCATTATTTTTATGGACAGAATTTCTAGGCGCAGCCAGGGTGTAGAGGGGGTCTGGTTTTGGAACCACAGAATCACGTCTCTGCTGTTTGCGGACGATGTGGTTCTGTTGGCTTCATCAAATCAGGACCTTCAGCATGCACTGGGGCGGTTTGCAGCCGAGTGTGAAGCGTCCGGGATGAAAATCAGCACCTCCAAATCCGAGGCTATGGTTCTCGACCGGAAAAAGGTGCTTTGCCCTCTTCAGGTCGGTGGAGTGTCCTTGCCTCAAGTGGAGGAGTTTAAGTATCTCGGGGTCTTGTTCACTTTATAATCCAATGCGTATAATAAACTTTTTAGCTGTTGAATGTGGTTGCATGGTCTGTGTATTGTTGATGGTTGTGTTTTGTGTCTATGTTATTTATTTATTTTTAAAGTCTTCCAAGCTACTCTCGTGCCTTTTTAAAATTGCCTCTCGGGGATAAATAAAGTGATTTGATTGACTGATTGATTGATTGAAATTGAGAACAAAGCATTTCCATTCTATGAATTTGCTCTTACAGAATGTCTCAGGATGGAAAACCTAATGTGAACAAAAAACCCAGAGGCAAATTAAAAAGGGATAAATTGAGACTTATGAAAGAGAGACTTCTAAATGAATCACTAAACAAATGGTGTGATATTTATCACAACAATTAAGCGTTCAGGCAGTAAAACTGAAGTCACTACAAAATATTTACAGAATATAGAGCGACACTAAAAAATAAATCATTTTCTAACCTTTTTTCAGCCATTTTAGTCATTTCTCCACATCATTTATATTATGCGCTTTTGAACCACTCCACAATTTATTATTATTATTATTATTTTTATTATTTATTTAACCTTTATGACATTCCTTTGTCAGCTTGTCGCTGCACTCAAACGCTACACAAAACAGCATTTTCAGATCCCTTTAACTCAAGTTTAAATCAGTACATTGTAGATTTCTATTTAAACTAATGTGTGATGATGTGGAATAACGCTAAGCAAGATGGAGATTGCTGGCAACAGCACACAGGCTGGATTCGCCATCTAATGGATTCAATAGAAATCAATGGTTTAGCCTACTCTTGCTCTACAGACCTGTGCTTTGTTCATGTGAGTCAGACATGAGAAGACTGCACTTTCCTTCTCAAACTACGTTATAATTGCATATTTGGCCATTCAAATTTTTAAATATCCTGGGGAGAAACCCCTGATTAAATAGGACTTTACACTTCAGGCCTTAAAAAAGAAGTGCTTCCCTCAGAGGAATGCAAGGCCCCTCTGCAAATCTGTTTCTGGCGCGAGGTCTGCTTTGGTGTACCCCTCGTCACTGTTCTTGTGGTCTCACACGGTCCACATAAGTGGAATGCCGAGTAGTCATGGGCGCAATTTGGTGGGGGATAGGGGGGACATGTCCCCCCCACCTTTTCAACCAGGGTCGGACAGAATATGGTATGTCCACCCCACCTTCTGACATATATGTGTGTACTTGAAACATGCTATGCCAGTCTTATGGGCAAACCATGTCAGAATAGTATCTTTGTTTCTGCAAGTTTGTATTTTTAGCAGCACTGACTTGTTTACAACACCTGTTTCTTGTTTGTCACATTTGGAATTTTCTGGGACTGCATTTGCCCAGATTTGAAACCAAAAATAGTTGCCTCTAAGGACTAGTGTCTACACATAAGTATCAATGGACCACATGCTAATTTACTAAATTTTGAAAGTTAGAAAAGGAAATCAGAAAAGCTATCTGGGACCTCAGAAAGCCCATCTGCAATTATTGCTTGATTTCCAAAATCAGTCTATGCAAGTGAAATTATGTTCAGTATGAGTGTTGTCATTAGTGCCACTTTGAAAATTAAATCAGAATCAGAATCAGAATCAGAAGAAGTTTATTGCCATTGCCAGTGAACAGGATTCACAGAGCAGGAATTTGCTTCGGTACAATGGTGCAACATTAAGAAGAGAAAAAATGCTAGGATAAAATATAACATATGTGTCAAAATAAGATAAAACAGAAGATAAAAAAAATATGAAATATGAAAGGCTGTGTGCAACAGAAAAACAGAGAAACAGAAAAAACAATGCAGTGGGAGGAGTGCAATTAAAAACCAAAGTACACTGTCTAAAGTGACCCGTGATAAAATGATAAAGTGACAGAGTTAAGCTTAAGGTGACTGAGTTATGAGGTGTTCATGAGTCTAATGGCAGAGGGGAAGAAACTGTTCTTATGGCGGGAGGTTCTGGTCCAGATGGACCGTAGCCTCCTGCCCGAGGGGAGTGGTTTGAATAGACTGTGTGCAGGGTGAGAAGGGTCAGCTGTGATCCGACCTACTCGGCCCAGAGTCCTGGAGACGTGCAGGTCGTGGAGAGATGGAAGGCTACAGCCGATCACCTTCTCAGCAGAGGCCACAATGCGCTGTAGTCTGTGTCTGTCCCTGGCTGTGGCCCCAGCGTACCACACTGTGATGGAGGAGCAGAGGATGGACTCGATGATGGCCGTGTAGAACTGCACCATCAGCTGGACAGGCAGCTTGGCCTTCTTCAGCTGCCGCAGGAAGTACATCCTCTGCTGGGCCTTCTTGATGACGGAGCTGATGGTTGACTCCCACTTGAGGTCCTGGGTGATGGTGGTGCCGAGGAAGCGGTGACAGACCACAGTGGTGATGGGGCTGTTGGTGAGGGCGAGGGAGGGCGGGGGGGCTGTGGCTTTCCTGAAGTCCACGATCATCTCCACTGTTTTCTGGGCGTTGAGCTCCAAGTTGTTGCTGCTGCACCAGGTCACCAGCCGGTCCACCTCCCTCCTGTAGGCAGACTCATCCCCATCCAAAATGAGTCCGATGAGGGTGGTGTCGTCCGCAAACTTGATGAGCTTTACAGAGTCATGGCTGGAGGTGCAGCAGTTAGTGTAGAGGGAGAAGAGCAGAGGGGAAAGGACACAGCCCTGTGGAGATCCTGTGCTGAGAGCCCGAGTGTTCGAGACATTTTTTCCCAGCCTCACACGCTGACTCCAGTCCGTCAGGAAGTCTGTGATCCACCTGCAGGTGGAGTTGGGAACGTGGAGCAGAGAAAGCTTGTCCTGGAGCAAAGCTGGAAGGATGGTGTTGAATGCAGAGCTGAAGTCCACAAACAGGATCCTAGCGTAGGTTCCTGGGGAGTCCAGGTGCTGCAGGATGGAATGCAGGGCCAGGTTTATGGCGTCATCTACAGACCTGTTGGCTCTGTAGGCAAACTGCAGGGGGTCCAGGAGGGGGTCGGTGATGGACTTCAGGTGGGATAAAACCAGGCGTTCGAAGGTCTTCATGAGTACAGACGTGAGAGCCACAGGCCTGTAGTCATTAAGTCCAGTGACACGTGGTTTCTTGGGGACTGGAACTATGATTGAGGACTTGAAACAGACTGGAACATGGCATGACTCCAGGGAGGTGTTGAAGATCCCCGTGAAGACTGGGGCCAGCTCATCAGCGCAGTGTCTCAGGGTGGCAGGAGAGACACAGTCTGGGCCCGGGGCCTTACATGGATTCAGCCTTTTGAAATGTCTCCTCACGTCCTCCTCTTGGACCGAGAGGGCAACAGGGGGAGTGGGGAGGGCAGCAGTGAGAGGGGGGAGGTCCAGAGTGTTTGAATATCCAGTTGTGTGGGGGGTGGGGAGGTGTGAGTCCTTGTCTTCAAAGCGTGAATAGAAGACGTTCAGGTCGTTGGCCAGCTTCAGGTCGTCAATAGAACGAGGTGCTTTGGGCTTGTAGTTGGTGATCTCTTTCAACCCCCTCCACACAGAGGCCGAGTCGTTGGCAGAGAACCTTTGCTGCAGAACCTTTAGCCTTTGCCACCTCCTTGCTAAATCTGTACTTTGCACCTCTATAGCTGTCTCTGTCTCCTTCTCTGAAAGCCACCTCTTTCTGCTGATGGAGCTGCTGGAGTTTAGGTGTGAACCAGGGCTTGTCATTGTTATATCTCACCCTGGTACACTGTGGGATGATGCTGTCTTCACAGAAATGAATATATGACGTCACAGTGTCCGTGTAGTCATCTAGACTGTCTGTTGAAGCCTCAAACATATCCCAATCTGTGGTGGCCAAGCACGTGCGTAGCTCCTCTACAGCTTCATTGCTCTACACTTTAGACGTCCTCACAACAGGTTTAGAGAGTTTAAGTCTCTGTCTGTACGTGGGGATCAAGTGGACCATCACGTGATCTGAGAGTCCCAAAGCTGCACGGGCCACCGCACGGTAGGCGCCGCTCACTGTCATGTAACAATGATCTAACGTGCTCCCTTCTCTGGTCGGGCATTTAACAAACTGTATTTTGGTAATTCCTGACTGAGATTCCCTTTGTTAAAATCACCGAGAATTATAACAAGAGAGTCCGGAAAGTCTCTCTCCACGCTCATAATCTGATCCGCGAGCGCGCGCTCGGCCTCGTGCACGTCTGCGCTCGGTGGAATATACACAGAGCAAAGTATGAAAGAGTTAAACTCACGTGGAGAGTAGAACGGTCTGCAGTTTATGAGGAGATATTCCACAGAGGGACAGCAGTGTTGGGAGATCACAGTCACATCGGAGCACCAGGCGTTGTTGATATAGAAGCAGAGTCCTCCACCTCTTGTTTTTCCACCAGAGAGTGCTCGGTCTCTGTCTGCGCGGAGGAGTCAGAGGATAAGAAGTATAAGTATTGATAAGTATAAGTTATACTTATCAATTCATGATAAGTAATTTATCCTAAACTTATGATCTGTTGTTTTTTCAAACTTATGCAAAAACAATTCTTGAGAAAAAAAATACAGTATGCAATAGTTAATAATTATTCAGAGCCTGTTCTTTCATATTTATGAATATATTTTACCACATTGCAGTTGTTTTTTTTAATGAAAACTCAACCTATCATTCTTTTTGAGTTCTACACATGTGGTGATACCTTATTTACACCAGGATGTTAATAAAATCAATGCTGGCTATTCTCAGAATAAAGTACTTATATCCACAGTTTCAAATTGTATAAGTCAAATGGTGTCCACTTTATGGTCTTCTCAAAACATTAAAATTACTGTTCTGGATGCTCAGAATGTATCTGAGCTTATCTAGAAACCGTTGGCTTCAGGGAGCCTAAAGCCCCCAGAACCCCCGCCTATGGGCTTCGGCCCTGCAGGCCTCACACTTTGTCCCCCAATTTCTAGTTCTAAATTGCACCCTTGCAAGTAGTATGAAAGTTATATTCCCTCTGTTTATTCAAGAACAAGGTCTTTCACTTTGAGAGCATGGTTTATTAAATTCACTCATTCTTCGAGACCCAGCATGTCTTTCTCATTTAGAGCTTCTTATTTTTCTTCTTGTACATTCGTTGACATCCAGCTTAATGGTCCATGAGCACCACCTTCTGCTCCAGAGTCACAGTACTTCGTTAAGTACACAGGAGCAGCTTGTCACACATGTAGATGGTGCCATCTTGTGGACAGAAATGATAATCAGTATTTTTCATCAAGTCGCATAAGTCGCAGGACCAACAAAACATTATAGATCAGAAAATATGGCAACCTTTATATATGAGATCAATTTTGGGCTGATAATTGATTCAAACTAAATTTTGAACTTAACTGTGCACAATTTGTTAAACACGTTAAATGGACCTGGATACTGATATTAAACCCATTGCACCACGAAAAGTCTGAGACAAGCTGTATAGAAACTAGCCTTGAAAATCTGAAATATTGCCAGTGTTACATTGATGTAAATATCCAAATCTTAAAAGGGAAATGGCAATTTTGAAAATAAAAACTGTTGACAGGCTGTTTGTTATTCATAAGCTATATATTCAGTGTTGTTTTCCCTTTGCACTCCTCCAGTGTTCAGTGAGCTGTGGGAACGGAGTGATGGAGAGGACAGTGCAGTGTGCGTCAGCCGTTGGTCAGGAAAGCAGTAGATGTTCTCCAGACACATCGCCAGAAGCCAGAAAAGTCTGCAGAAATCCAAGCTGTGAGTAGATGTGAAAAGTTTTTCTCCTGTCCCATAGTCTGGACTTTCAGGGTTTGATACAGCTTGATGCTTCTCAAAGTCCAGTATGAGGTGTATCTTAATATGACCTGGCGAATTTTGCCTTTGATGAAGAATTCATGAACCGAGGCAAGCAGCAAAGATTTACTGTCTATTGTATTTACTCCCCTGCAGTAAAATGGCACAAAATCAAAGTGAGTGGCTTTCTGTTTTCTTTGATTCAATGCAGAAATTTGCCACGCTCGACTTAAATCCTGAAATCTGTGTGCAAGCATGCACATATGCGTGCACATAGCCTAAGTACTTTTCTTGTGTTGAAAGTTTGCATAATGTTCGACTACTTATTTTAACAACCTCATTTTCTGTCTGCTAGGCCTTTTGCCTTCAAGCTGTCAACAAGTGAAGAACATGGATAGCTCCAGTGCAGATGGTGAACACTTTCTAAGCATTCAGGGAAAATCACTGAAGGTAATATTTTATGATCTTATTCCTGTACAAAGCCCCATTTATGAAGCTGTAATGGGTTTTATTTGAGGGAAGAGAGACAGCAGGAAAGCATTAATATGCTCTTCTCCTCCCATTTCATGGCTTAGACACTGACAGAGCATCACTCAGAGTGTCGCTGGGACTGTTCATGCACTGTAAAGTGGTTCAAATTAACCCCTTAATGCCCATCGTCGCATATATGCTACAATCTCTGACTCAAATATGCAACTTACCAAATTGACCCGTATGCCCGTTGTCGCAAATTTGCAACATACCATCATTATTATTATAACATTATAACATAAAGTCATTACCAGAATACCCAATATTACTATCTAGTTTTTGTGCAAAAGTGAAATTAATAATCTCAACATTATTTACCATCTACTTAAAGGCAAAAACACACACAAAACATTTTTTTTATATACAGCTATATAAATTCGGGCGTTAAGGGGTTAATACCAGCTCTTCTGCATTTGGGTACAGTTCAGCAACTGTGCATTTAGTAAGCTGGTGCATTTTATATCTTGTGCATTTCCTAAAGCAAATGTCTCTTTGTCATGTCATGATCATTTTAGTTTCAGCAGAATCAATGGAGGATAATAAAGGAAATATTAGACGTAGTCCAAAATAAAGGCTTGGGGGTTAACTTTTATTCTGTCCCTCAGTGCAGTAATTCACAAATTAAATATTTGCCACAAGGAAAGAGAGTAACGTGCTACAGATTTCCCAATAAATGAGATGAAGATAACACAGAGAAAACAAAGATGTGGGGGGAAGAATATGAAAACATGGGGAAAACCAAGAGGCACCGGGAGAATGCAAGAAGAGAAATGAAATCCCAGAAGAGAAAACTGCAGATTGTGCAGTGGGAAACATGATCACTTAGAGAAACCAGCACACTGCAAAGTGGGAAAAAGTCATGTGAACTGAGAATAAAACAGACAATAAACCAGGGTGAGTATCAGCACCATCCCCCAGACACGCGAACAAGAGTGCCCGTGAAAATGAAGAAGAATATACTGTACGTACAAACAAAGGCGCCACTTGCCAGCAAGCATTAAGGCAATTTCTTGAGGTCCCCCAGCCAGGAGGGGGTCCCCAAGGGCTGAGAAACTTCAAAGTACAGCAGTGCCAGTGTGCTTAGTTTGCAACTGGACTCCAGGTTGAATACTACGCGACACTCCTGCAAATGTTGAGGGCAGCCAAATGCAAAGAGCTGCTGATTTGCGCACAAATGCTGTGCAGCACTCTCCAACACCACTCGCGGTTGATTTGATCACACGTTTGTTCACTAAGTGTTCAGCTCTTATTATCCTACTGTTATCCATGTGAATAGACACTGTGGAAATAATACATAATAATAATAATCATAGTAAACAGTCTGGGCCACTGACCAGATGGCACTCTGCAGGATTTCAACTAGACCCTGATGGAAGGTACAACAAGGCAATGGTCAGAGTTCAGGAACTGGGCACTTATCTATGTCTCCACCCTCATCCCACAAGAACATGATCATTTTCATTAACTCTGCCACGACGTCCACCAGTGCTGCTCTGGACACTAAAACCAGGATCCAGCAATTTGTAGTCCCTGACGTTTTGCTGAGTCAGGTAGCATTAAGCCATTTTCACACCAGTTACCAGATGCATGGGTACTAGTTTCTCCACTCCGCTGTTTGTATATGTGGATCTATTTCTATTCGAGAAGGTCCTGTATTTGAAGCTGCAGCTGCAAGATTAGCCCAAAATGAATAATTAAACATGTATATCATCTTGTTTATTATTAAAATAGGGATGAAAGATAATTTGATTTCCTCAAAGCTGCGCTCCTCATGCATTGTAAATTCACACACAGTGTAAATATAAGGTCTTACCCATTCATTTTAGTGAAGAAAAGTCCCTCTTTGACATTTTGCGCTGTCAGATCAGTTAGCGGAGCAGAGCCTTCTCCCCCCACCCTTCCACACCAGTTCTCTGTCTTGACACAATAAGTCAAAAAAGTCACAGCGCCTCATTAACGTCTCATTTATCACACACTCCATCCGATCCTGGCTGCACGCGATGAAATCTCAAGAAAAAGTTAAAATTACCCCAGTTGTCCGTGTGGAGCAGAGACACCGTGCGCACGTGCTGGATGACATGCGCGTCAATATTTATGTGTCACACGTCAGGGAAAAAAGCATTTACGGTACATATTTAATTAAAAGTTAAAAAAAATCTTTCTGTCTAACGTCTTTCTGTGTAAATATCTCACATTACAACGTGGAGACACGTGGCTTATAGACAAGTGCGGCCTATTTATGTACAATTTCTTTTTTTGTTTTTAAAATTGTTGGGTGCGGCTAATATTCAGGTGTGCTCTGTAGTACTGAAATTACGGTATTATCATCGTCACAATATGTCACAAGTGCTACAAACATCACGAGGACTGTTGTAAAATTAATTAAATCAATAAACTCCCATAACAAAATAGTGAGAGCAGATTGATACACAACCATGCATTTTCTTTGCACGTGTAGCGGCTGGTGGAATCACTTTTAATTGCATGTTGTCCTGCTTTTTAAACAAATTAAAGCAAAACAAATGCAAGCAGTTTCCTCCAACTCATCACACTTCTGCACATTGCTGTGCACCAGTGAATACAACCGTAAGTGTTTGCTGTCAAACGGGAAATGTTGATCTAAAGCCCTGTTCTGTTATGGGCACCCGAAATGGATCAGAGTTGCACACTGAATTCAGGACAGACGCTTGTTTTAACACTTATGAAACAGCATCAAACATTCCTAATGATGGCAACGATCTCTCTCACACACACACACGCACACGCGCACACACACACACACACACACACACACACACACACACACACACACACACATTACAGAGAGTAAAACTGTCTGGAATATGAGTAAAAACTACATTAGCACTTCATATGCATCTTGGTGTTTGAAGTTGCCCTAATAAAACATGTTCTGTGTGTTTTCCTGCTGTTTCATAAATATTCCATGTGTTGTGCTTGTGCTTTGTACTTTTCTTAAATGTGTTGTATTTCCTCTTTTTATTCCACTGGCCTAAGTGTATTTGACGTTCACCCCTTTCTTACTTCCTTTCTCCATGTCCCTTGATACCACCACCACTTCATTACTCCCCTTTTGCCTCCTCTTCAGATCTACTGTGCAGGAATGCAGACAGAGAGGCCATGGGAGTACATCACCTTGGCAACTGGAGAAGAGGAGAATTTTTCAGAAATATTTGGCTTCAGGTAAAAAGGGAACTGGATAACAATGGAGTTCATGATAAGTCCACGGGACTCCTCACCCTGTTTTGTGTGTTTTTAAACGTAGAAATTCTGTTGAAGTGTCGTCATCTTGGGAATGTGTGTGTTTCTCAGGCTCAATGACCCCACCCAGTGTCCAGCCAACGGCTCCAAGAGGGAACACTGTGACTGTCGGAGAGACTACACCGCCGCTGGCTTCACCATCTTCTCCAAAGTCCGCCTGGACCTCAGCAAGATGCACATCATCAGTGAGTTCCCCCCAAATACGAGCAAACATTAACATACTCAGTGCTAATTAGTGAAATGTTTGCCATCACTCTCACTGAAAAAAATTTAAAGGCAGCTGGCGTTAAAATGAGAATTTCCTCTGGATTTTAATTGCATCCATGTTTATGAGGGTTAATGGGATCAAGATGTCTTCAACATTCAGTTAAGCAACACAATTACAAGGCCCGAGGGACCTCGATAAAACTGTTTTAAGTAGGTGGAATTATACTGATATTACCAAGGTGACCCTAAAACTACAGCCAGATTTCACTTAAATAAGCCTCGGTCATTACGAAAAATATCCTAAGCTGTTATTATGCATGTTTATTCAGCATCTAACAGCAAAGAGACTCAAACAAGTTTTATACAACTGATGCCACAACTCTGATTTATCTTGATTATCCAGCTACAGATTGGCAGTTTGCGTTCACTCGTGAAGGCAAGAGAGTTCCATTTGCAACAGCTGGAGACTGCTATAGCGCCACCCATTGTCCACAGGTGAGAACAACAATTACTATGATTCTGTATTTACCAATCTTGGTCCTCAGAATGAAAAAGTACTGCATGTTTTCCACTTGTCCCTCGTATAATCAGACCAGCTCAACTCTGTCATGTGTGTTCAGCCAATCAACAGCAGGCTGGACAATGGAACAAACCTGATTTCAGCCAGTACAGGCAGTTAGAACATGGAGAAATGGAACAGCACAGTACTTTGATTCCTGATGACCAGGATTGGGAGCATGAAGCAGAATTAGCATTAAAGTTTGCAGAACCATGACAAACCTCCACAGTATTGTGATGCACACAGTAGTAATTTTGTGATGCTAAAATCATACCAGCAGGAAGACCTACAGTTATACAGTACATTCCATAAAATAATCCTTTTGGAGCTAAACCAATGAACAATGATTCAGTGTGTATCATGTTGTGTTTGGGCAGAAATATACTGTATTCTCTGCACTGTAAGTCACGGATTTGTTACTATGGTACTTTGAGACCTCGTGCAACTTATATGTCAAAAAATAGTGATCTAATGGTACAGAAAAAACATAATTCTATAAATTTTCATTACAACGAAAACAAGAAACACAACATAAAAGATATTTAGCCTATCTTCTTTAGGCTCGTGTGTGACTTTTCATATTGTTCCAAAAAGTAATTTCTGGAATTCTTGTGAAATACATGTTTCAAAAATAAAAGCATCTTATACTCTGGTGTGACCTAGGGGAGGTGATGGTCTAGTGGTTAAAGCACTGGGCTTGAGACCAGAGGATCCTCAGTTCAAATCCCAGTGTGACCGGAAAATCACTTGAGCAAGGTCCTTAATCCCCCAGTTGCTCCCAGTGTGTAGTGAGCGCCTTGTATGGCAGCACCCTGACATCGGGGTGAATGTGAGGCATTATTTTGTAATAGTCCATTTTTTACCTATGTTTTTTCCTCTCCATGATGCCTTTTCTGACAGATATGACTTATATTATCCAGCATGTACGGCGTTTGTGTATATGTAATAACTTCCTCGTGTATTCTGAACCATCATGCCAGACCAACATTTTTGCCAGACAGATTTTTGGCACCCTTGAATTTTAAGGATATAATTTAAAATATGTTCAAAAACAAATGCATATCAACTAATCTACGTAATCAGTATATCTAATAAAATGCACAAACAACAACAAAAATGCCATCAACTAATTAATGTTTATGAGTGCAATGGTAAGAATACTTCATGCGGTGAAAGATAAAATGTTTCATTCAGTAACATTTGGCTACGCTTTGTTGAATGGGACATTCCATCTTTCACTGAATAAAATATTCTTTCCATTGAAAGTGTGAAAAAAACATTCATTATTTGTTTTATATAACACCTCAAATAGATCCTTGTTGCTTGATATTTTCTTAATTTATAAACAAGCGGAAAGGGACTTGCTCCCTTTCCGGTCCTATGGCGTCAGCCAAAGCTCGGGGAGCGAGACCGGGATGTCCCATCTCACCCAGGTGTCATCTGATGGAGCCTGCTGTGCCCTAGTGGCACCCCACAAGCCCTGAGCTGCGGAAGGGCCAACCCGACTTGTGGCGGGGCAAACACGGCCTGTGCGGCTCCACCTCCAACAAACACTGTTTTTTCAGCCCCCCGCATCACGACTTGCTCTTGATCTCCCCCGGTGCATCCAGCATTTCTGTCCGTTACCCAGTGAGTCTGGGCACTGTGTCAGGCTGCTGTTTGTTTCTAAGCTAAGCACCGCTGCTGCTAGTGTGAGCATGCGGAGGTGTGCATTAGCACAAACCGTAGAATCAAAATTGCACGCTTAATATAGCCAAAATTGCATGGTAAATAGAACACAATGGTAAATGGTATGAATAATCTATATCACGTGACATACAAACCACCAATCAAATGACAAGAATCTATTCAACATGAAACAGTTATTAGCAGCCTTTGATGACTTTACATTAATTAATCACTTTAACAGCCAGTTTAATCAAGTCAGGGAATGGACACGTGAACTTTTCCAAGTCACTAAGTATGTGTTGGACCACAATTATTAAGAAATACGAGGTCTGTCCAAAAAGTATCAGACCTTTTTATTTTTTTCAAAAACCATATGGATTTGAATCATGTGTGCTTGAATGAGCCAACCTTGAACCTTCATTCGCTTGTGTGATTTTTTTTCACGCCCGTCGGTTGCATCATTCGCCTGTGAGCAGTCTTTGTGTGAGCACTGGTCCTCTCCTCTCATTGGATTTTCATTGCGAGGTGGAACGATTTGGAGCTTTGCTGCATCAAATTTTTCCAGAAACTGTGAGAGACAGCCAGGTGGAAACCATTCGGAAGATTCAGACGGCTTTCGGTGACGATCCTATGGGCATCACACAGATTAAGGAGTGTTACAACCGGTTTAAAGACGGCGCACAATGGCGGAGGGTGTGCCGCGCTCCGAGCGGCCATCGACAGGCTGAAACGACCAGATCATTTCCAAAGTGAACGCTTTGTTGATCCGGGACGTCATCTGACTACCAGAGAAATTGCACAAGAGGTGGACATCAGCACCTTTTCGGCACATTCCACTGTTATAGGAGATTTTGTAATGAAAGACGTGCGGAAGTTGGAAGTCTCACAGGACATGTTGTGACATGTCCAGCTCTTACACAATTCCTCGGATACTCACTCGACTGAAAAGCCACTGAAAGCCGTTTGAATCTTCCGAATGGTTTCCACCTGGCTGTCACTCACAGTTTCTGGAAAAATTTGATTCAGCACTGCTCCAATCGTTGAGACATTCTCCTCGAAATTAAAATCCAACGAGGGGGGAGGACCAGTGCTCACTCAAAGCCTACTCACGGGCGAATGATGCAACCGACAGGCGTGAAAAAACTCACGCATGCACACGAAGGTTCAAGGTTGGCTCATGCAAGCAGACGTGATTCAAATCGATATGGTTTTTGAAAAAAATAAAAAGGTCTGATACTTTTTGGACAGACCTCGTACAGTGTGGTACTGTAAGTTAAATCTGTCTGCAGTAGGCAGTTCTCAAAACCTGAATGGAGTTACACAGTACTGTATACCACATCAGATTTGGCTTGTGTCTCCTATGTACCTTGTGGTAAACTAGGTGAAATTTTATGTTGTCTTCTTAAGGAAGTCCTTCTCTGTGTCATTCCACCATGAAGATGTATAACTGGTGGTGCAACAGGCAAAAGCTGCACTGTGTATAGTTTCTCTAATTGCACGTGAATGTTGTGTGGGCCGCCAGAAGAGGAGGTACTGCTGGCCCACCACCAGTGGGCGCCCTGCCTGAAGTGCGGGCTTCAGGCACGAGAGGGCGCTGCCGCCACGGACACAGCCGGGGGTGACAGCTGTCAAGAGATAATGAGTGACAGTGATCATCTCACTCCATAAAGACCAGACGTCATCTCCACCTCGTTGCCGAGATATCGTACTTCAGTGGAGATAACTTTCTCTGCCTGTAGTAATTGATTCTAAGAGCTATTGTTTTGCAGCTGTCAACCAGAGGACCGGCGTGGGTCACGACTGTTTCGTCCTACGTCCGTCAGATAAGTGGTTAAACAGACGCTGCACGAGTGTGTGTTAGAGGTGGAGGTGGCATTCCCACCGTTGTTGTTATGGGGTGTACACACACCCACACTTGACTGTCTTTGTTCTTCGCCAGCAGTACCAGATCCGACAGTCGGGGACGGTGATCACCTGGGAATTCGGGACTTGGCGGCTCCAGTATTCACCAGGTTCGGTGGCGGCGGAAATCGTGTGGTTCCGGCTCTTCTCAGGACAGACGTCTTCTATCCTCGAGCCTGCCCACACGTCACCTTTGTGGATTGACTGTTATCATATTCTGAGATTGTCTGTGTATTCGTTGTGCACCTTCACAACATTAAATTGTTACTTTTTGGCTCATCTATTGACCGTTCATTTGCGCCCCCTGTTGTGGGTCCGTGTCACTACACTTTCACAACAGTGAAGGTCCCTACCGATTCCTCAATTCTATCTGGAGTTGCGTCAGGAAGGTGTGGTGACACTGAGCAAAACCGGAGAAGCCAGAAGAGAAAATATTTTAAATTAGATGCTTAACATTCATGAATGCCCATATTGACACATCAGGCCTTTGCACTTTAGTTTAGGCAAAATGATGAATAAAGTCAGTTTCAGTGGATTTACAAACGTGCACAGCAGGACTTATTTTTAAAATTGTATAAACCACTGGTAAGCATGAATATTAACATCAAAATAGGACTATAGATTTATTTATTATGTTTCTTGGGAATTTTAGTCTTTTCACTTTTTTGGTTTTAGTTCGATATCCACAGATTAGCATGCCTGCACACAGCGCTGCTCTTTCGTAATATATAGTTGCTATCTGCTGTACTTTTTCTGAAGTTGTACTCCGTCTGCCTGTCTGTGTGACTCGTTCTCTTCTTGCAGGGGCAATTTAGGATCAGTCTCTCTGGAACAGGTTTTCATGTGGCTAAGGACACCACATGGATCACCCAGGGCAACTATGCAGTGGCTGATGTGCATAAATCTCAGGTATCGTCAACAACGTACACTAATTTCATACACAAATGCTGCCAAACTACTTCAAGAGTTTAAATCCGCTAATTAGAACCCCCTACCCTCTGTGATACCCCTCTGTGCCTGAGGCCCTCTCAGCCTTGGTGTTCTGTGGGAATAGTCCCAGGTGGTTTCTGTATTCAGAGCTCCAGTGACTCCTCATAAACATGCCGAGAGATGATCCTTATTGGCCAGCTGCTGTCTCTCGAGAGCACGCTCACGCCATCTGCTTTTGAAATGGAGATCAAGCTGGAAAGTGGTTTTTGGCAGCCAGAGACAGGAGGCAGCTGAGATGCCAAAAAGCCTGGGTGCTCCACTTCATTTAAATAAAGGTGGTTTGTGAGAGGAGAATGACAAGGGCACTTCAGAGGAGATCAGATGTTCCACTCACGGCGCTCTGTGGCTTTCACATTTATGGAGAAGTACTTCTGATGTTTGCTTTTTTCTAAAAGTGTATGAAACTGCTCATTATGTTACATTCAAAATGTGCCACTCAAGTGCTGATGATTAATTAGGCTGCATTTCTCTGCTTGTTGCTGAATAGGGTTGAGACGACTAATGGAAATCATTACTTATACCATTAATTATCAACTATTTGACTAGTCAGCGACTAAATTTGACATTGAATGACTTAAGCCAGTTTTGAATCTTCATGGTGAAACCCAAATTATTTCAACAAATTTTAACAAACTCATTTATTTTAACAAATATAAGCACAAAATCACAAATACAAAAAACAACATTAGCATGAAGACAATACCTGCATTCATTTACTAGGCATAAACTACCCGTTTGAGTTGACTAATTCATCAACACATTTTCTTCACTGAGTGAATGCAGTGGTGGCAGCTCCAGCAGGTCTATTCTTTTAAGGGTTAAATGAACTTAAAAAAAAAAATCACTTTTGACTAGTCGACTAATAAAAAATAGTCGACTAGCTCGTCACAGTTGACTATTATGTCTGGCCGTCCCAACACTATTGCTGAATATGAGCGCTCATTTCATTCATAGTGTTTGATTTCTCTCAGTCCTTTTTTTTTTTTACACATTCAAGAATGAATTTTTAAGCGATTAATTTTTAAGCGATATCTATTCAGTTAATGAATTTTACCCATTTACAAAGAAAAAAACTGCAACATTGAAGGTTTCTTCAGTAACGGGAAAAGTGTGTAAACTTTAACCATTAAAACAAAATTTCATGTTTAAAATCACACAATAGAATAATTGTAGTGCTTCACTTTTTCTTTTTGAAGGTGGGGGATGTTCTGGTTGTCTGGATGGCTGGTTGCAAACCGGGAACCCAGAGCGGTTCCTTCATGTGGTGCATGCAGTGACACGCGACACCAGTGCTAGATATGACCTGGCCCTTTTATCTACACATAAAATACCATTCTTAGAGTGCTGTTTTAAGGCCCAGAAAAGAAACAGCAGTGGCCTTGGTTGCCACTCTCGCAGTGCTTAATTTGTAAAGTGGGAGGTCCCGGAGCGCAGAGGATGGTGGCTCCGGTGCAAAAAAAAAAAAAGAAGGGGGGGGGGGGGGCCTTGCGAACAATGCTGTGCGCCACACCGAAAATAAACTGGGCATGTATTGTAGGCCTAGTCACACCAAATCGGGATAGAGTACAAATTCCTCAGTGGTCCCTCGTTATCGCGGGAGTTACATTCTCTGCGTTCACACCGGGCGCGTCTTGAGTGACTGCAGCCACAGGTTGCCATGTAATCCCTATGTAAGGACGCATTTTGGCGCCAAACCGCGTAGCGCGACGCAAGGGAAGCGATTTTGAGCGTTTTGCGCGTTTGTGGCGCGATATTGCGTCGCGTCACGTTGTGTTGCCCTCCTCCCCAAGTTGAAAAATCTGAACTATTTCGTCTCGTCGCGCCGCGATGACCAATCAGGGACTGAATATGTAGTGACGTGGAGATGTCTGGAATTTGACTGAGGATGTGAACATGTCCTGTATCTCGTAGCAGCCTGTGAGCAGGACCTATGTCTCTTTTGTCCTTTATTTCACAATTATGAGAGAGTTTTTGGAGAGAGCAGCAGCCCCAGCAGCGTGAGCGGAGTTTCGAGGGAATCATCCATGGAGATTATTTTACTTATTAACTACACAGATGTATAATAAAGCAAATGGTGACTGGTTTCTAAAGACGATTATGACAGTTTTTTTTGGGAAAGAGCGAGGAGCAGCCTCACAGCAAGCCGCGGAGTTTCGTTCTTTCTTTTTTTTACGTGCGCGCGCACCGGGGCGAATTTTCGCAGCGAAAGTCCACCCAAGCAGAGCGACACACCAGGCAAAGGAGGCCCGTCCGTCGCCACGCGACCCCCGTGAATTTGTAGCATCTGATCGCACCCGGTGTGAATGCGGAATCCGCAAAGTAACGCTATTTTTTCCACTTATTATAGATGTTTTAAGGCTGTAAAACCCCTCACTACACACTTTTCTCAAACAGGCATTAACATTTTCTCACTTTTCTCTCTTGTGTAAACACTCTTTTTTTCTTCTGTGCGAGAAGATTATAAACAGACACACGCAGAACACAATGCGCGTACTCTCCCTTCACTCACTGCCTCCGGGGGTACAGATGCGGGACCCGCAAAGAATCCAGGTCCTCTCTCGGTGGTCACGGAGCTCTGCGGCTACGGTCAACATCCGGATCAAAACAGCGAGTGTAGCCTCTGGACCTGTTGCAAGATTTGGCGCAATTCCGCACAGCAGACAGGAGGGCGGCGGTGTGATTGGCAGTGAGAGCAGTCGCTGTGATTTTTTTTTTTATATTTTGTTAGTCAAGAGAGGTGGCGGATCATAGATCCAGTATAAATAGCTGGCGAGCCAACGTCAGAGGTTCCGGAGCACACGTCTGAGGTTCTGGAGCGCGCTCCGGCTTGCTCCCCCTCAAATTAAGCCCTGTACTCTCGGCTTTGGAAACGAAACAAGCTCATTTCAACATGTTACATGTTCAAAACCACATATGTTGAAACATGTTTTTTAAAAATAGTTTTTCGGTGTATTCACTGATAAACAATAAGAAAGTTTGTTTCTCTGATTTAGTACAAACTCTCTCTCGTTGACCCCTTTCACTCCTTACTTCGCCCAATCTCCTCCATCTCTCTCGTTTTCTTTTGCGACAAAATTCAATGAAAATCCTTTCCACGGGACTGTGTGGAGGACTGACTGTGTTTTTTAAGTTAGAACGTTACCACTGTGAAACAGAAAGTTAGTTTTTATTAACAATTCAGAACATCTGTGTGCAGAAATGGTCACATCCACAGTTGTTCTTAAACCATCATAAATCCAGCTGAGCATGCAGCAGGTGGCAGTGTTCAGCAGGGGGCAGGTGCATCCATGGGATATTACATAACTACATCAGTAAATCAATATTACAATTTCGATTGATGTGATGTGTCAGAGTGCAACAGATATAGTATTTCATCATTAAATGCTCCTTTAAGTTGGAGACGAACAAAATGCTGGCATTTATTGTTTGAGTTATTATGTTAGACCTGCATGTTCTATGCAGGTTAAGTGATTTGGTGACTCTAAATTGCTCCACATAGTGCAGCAGATAAATGTAGGAATCATTCACTTAATGATGATACAAGCACCAAATTTGGTATAAATACTTCTGAGATGTAGTTTTCTTAAAAAAAAAATGCTGTTAACCACATGAAATTTTATTTTTTTTTGGGGGGGGGGGGGGGGGGGGCTATAACGTTTAAGTCATTGTTTCATCTGTGCAACAGTCTATTCTGGACGTTTCCAGTCTTCATCCACTGATATGGGAGCAAAGCAAACTCCACCATGAGGAAACTCTCTGTGTGCTACTCTTACTACTACTACTTGCTACTTGGATCCTTAAGTAAGAGTTATGTAAGCAGTGAGGGCTACTGTTCATCCAAAGGACTTGGCTGACTTCCATTCATCCATTTTCTATACCCGCCTACTCCAATTAATGGACAAGGGGGCACTACAGCCTATCCCAGCAGTCATAGGGTGTGAGGTGGGGTACACTGTGGACAGGATGCCAGTCTCTCACAGGGACACACAAAGTTCCAATCCACCTAACCTGCATGTCTTTGGATGTGGAAGGAAGCCAAATCATCCAGAGGGAACCCACACAAACACAGGGAGAACATGCAAACTCCACACAGAAAGGCCACAGGTGGGAAGCGATCCCATGACCTTCTTGCTTTGAGGCAACAGTGATAACCACTAAGCAACCTTGCTGACATGGCTGACTTTAAAAGCAAACATATTACCACTATGACTTTTCACCATGGTCACAAGATCCATGGAGACCAATAGTCAGTGCCAGTGTTCCCATTGAAATGGTAATCAGAAGAGCATTTACTTCTGGGAAAGTCGTGCCTAAATCCGAGCCTCAGTATAAGCTCTTTAACAAGGGTGACATGTGACAGTACATGAGGAGTTGGTCAGCTACAGCAACTGCCAGTCCTTTGGTACACCAACCACAAGAATGACCAGATCAAAAATATGTGTATCCACCCACTGAGATCTGGTCACATTCAGGTCTTCAGACGTCAGACAGCACTGCCCATGCAATGCAGAGTTTTCCCATCCTTTTTAACAGCACTGGAAGATGCTCATCCTTGCATTCATAAATGATATTCTAGGTGCACCTCTAACAATAGCAGTGAAAACAAAACATTCTTGGAGCTGTAATTGTTGGTGGGAAAACTTTTTTTAATATGGGATGGTTGATATATTGTTCCTCTTGTGTCCACAGGATGGCAGTCAAGTATCAGGATTGTGTGGAGGCTACTGTGGTAAATGTATTCCGTCCTCTGACTCCAGCCTGCCTGTAACTGTGGAATAAACTCCATCAAACAGGTACTGTACACAAAAGATTATTCCAGCAAAATGGAATTCCAGATCAGAGGATTACAATCAGCTATAACTCCTCAAATATATGCACAAAAGCTAAACTGCTACTTTTGTTTGCTTTTTCTCTTCAAGAGTTCTTATGGTGTATTTGAGTGCTAATGATGATGTACTTTTTTTTCAGTTTTCAGGTGTTCACGGTGCAGAGACATCAGTGGCACTACAAGCAGTTTTCGAGTTCCAACCCGTCCCTTACACATAACCTCGTTCACTTCAGTCTTTGTATAGTGTAAATCAATCTGCTGTATACTACTGTACATAAAAAGACTTATTTATTTTACTTTCCATTTATTTTTATACTGTAACATAACTTAAGGTTTTTCTTTTTCATACCAAACAGTGCACACAGTGTCTTGTATCAGGTGTTTGCCAAACTATGCCTTTTCGTTGCCATTTTGACTTTTAACTCTGTGATTGCATGTGCTACAGCGCCATATGTTAGTTTTGGACCTGCTCAGTTTCATCTGATGACATCACTGCCCTGATGGTCAGGAGTCTTATGGTTCCCATGCAGTGACATGTTGTCAGGGAGTGTTCAAAAAGCACACTTGCACAGTTACAGTAAATGCCTAGTATAACCAACATTGCCAGACTGGGCATGTTCCTGCCCAATTAGGCTCTTCTGAGAACCACATTTATTCCGCGGGACAACCCATTCTCCTTGCAGTGATGGGATGCTTCTCATTGCATCTTGAAAAGGAATGAAGCGAACACGCTGCTTGAAAGAGTATTTTCCACCTGATGTTCCTGAATATGCCACATGACAGTAATATCATGACATAGCCCATAATCAGATTTGTTTTTATCCACGCAGCAAGTGGAAAAATATGAAAATTTGTAACTTTCGTACCACTGCCCGCTGTGATCATATCTGCGGTGTATGGCTGTTGCTCTCACAGAGAACGGTGGTGGAATTCTCCATCATTCTTTCTGAAAAAATGGAACATTTGATATACATTCTGGCACATACTGCCAACATGTCAGTGCAATATCAGAAGATGTTTTTAGGATTGCCTGTGCCATATTTGCGGAGAAGAGAACTACAGTACTTGAATTAGTCATCAAGCCGTAAGAATAACTGAGCCTGCTGGAAGTGGAGCTGGAAGATGGGTTGTCTTAAACTTATGTTATGTCTTACCTGTCAGTAGTATTTGTTTAACCTCCGTTTGATCCCACGAACTGGGCTGCCTTTGATTAAATTGGGTGCAGAAAATTTGTATTGAGAGGATACAAGAAATTTAGGTTACTTTTGCTTTGTCTTTTGTTTTATACCTGCAGAATTCTGTACAATGAATCTGAGCTTTCAAACACATCAAATTGCTGAAGTATGCCTTATATCGATCCAGAGGCCCACTGATGCTGCTGCTGATCCACAGATTCTATTGTGTGAAGCAGATGAGAGTCTTACTATTCCTCCAAGATGTGACACAAGTCCATCACAAGTTGCTTCCCCAGCCACGTCTGGTACCCATTAACTGCTGGATGGATTGAGACAAGGCACATTAAATGTCTTGTCCAAGGACGCTGACAGATAGTGTGACCAGGAATCAAACCCAAGATTACATATCGGTAGCCAAACTCCTTATCCTACTAAGCTACCTCAGTCAAAGCATGTGCTGAGAGAAGTGATTTTACTGCACTACAGTCCAATACCCTGTATAAAACCATAATATGATTTAACATATTTCTGGATTGTAACAGAGCAGGTAGAATGGAAGTGGGATAAGAACTGGACAACAAACACATACATCTGGGTTTGATTTCCTAACCATGCTACCGTGCATCTGGAAGGTATTCACAGCGCTTCACTCTTTCTGGATGTTACAGCCTTATTCCAAAATGGAGTAAATTCACTTTTATCATTAAAAATTCTACTCACAACAGCCCATAATGACAACATAAAAAAAGCCTTTTTGATTTTTTTTTTTTTTGCACATTTATTAAAAATAAAAAACTAAGAAATCACATGTATGTAAGTATTCACACCCTTTGCTCAATACTTTGTTTTTGCACCTTTGGCAGCAATTACTCTTGTGGTCCTGTCTGGTTAGGGTCCTGTCTGTGTTGAGGATTTATCTGGTTTGTTCTGCCTTTTGTCTTCACTGCTTCTGCCTCAGTATTTCTTGTCATTTCTTCTCACATTCACTCTCAGCTTCCTTTTGTGGTGTCACATCTTGTCATTTTTTCCTTCTATCTTGTTTTTCATTATTCTTTAGAGCTGACTTCTATCACATTGAGTTTCAAGCAGTGTCTTTATCTCTGCCTCCTGGTGATCTTTTATGTCCTCACAGGTTTTAGTCTTGTCTTGGTTCTTCCACTCTGTTGCCCTCTGCTGTTCTGTCAGAGTTCCTACACATCATTAATCCCTAACTGTCACCACCTGCCTGGGTCTGCACCTGCAAATGATCAGTGAGGCTATTTATAGTGAGTCCAGCTTGTCTTCAGTTGTAGGTCCATTGATTTGGTATGTGTATGATTATACAGGATATGTTTGCACACTGCAGCTTGATGCCTTCATATTGTCAGCTACCTGTGGATTAAGAGTATTGAGTGGTTTTTGTATCTTGGAGTTGAACTTACTCTTTAAGAAAGGACTGCTGCGTTAACTCCTGTCTTTAGGTTTAATCTGGTTTTGTGTAAGAAGAAACAACTTTGTGTGGCATCCTGTGTTGAGTTGAAGGAAAGACTTTTGGTTGAACCCTGTTTTTGAGTAAGAAAAGAAGACTGACTTCTGTTTTGGATTTCACTTGCAAGAAGTAAAAGCCATTCCTTGGTTTAATCTAGTCTCTGTGTTTATGTCTCACCTTTTACAAACTCGCCTGTTTGTGAAGGATTTCTCAGGGGTTCTTGTCTGGCTATGAAGATGATCCCCTTTGCCTCATTCTCTCTTCACATTTGATTTTGTCTTATTCCCACTTGTCACTAATAAAACTGTGCTTTAATGCCATTCTCCTTGTCTGGGCTGTCCTGTACAGATGCACACCAATCTTTTCTGTAGACGATGATTAAAAGAAATGCCAAGCTTGGCTTGGCAAAATGCTGTGGTTCTCCTCTTGATTTAGTAATGAGCTTTAGTATTTATAGCCAATCAAATTCCAACCCATGTCTCGTTATATTGTTGAACTGATCTCTGCAAATGCTGAACTGCAGCTGCAGATGCCCTTCCAGCTCCATAGATGAGAGCACTGGCTTAGTCTCATTATCTGGAGATATGATAGAAACCTATCACTGAAAAATGCAGCTCGCGCTGTGTGACTCAGTGAGCATTGAAGACAGTGGTAATGCAGCTAAAACACTCGTTTCAGTGAGTAACTGTTATCCACTATGGAGTGACAGTGTCAATTTTTTTCCAGTTATGCATTTCTGAGGGGTTTGGAGCAGTGTTGTTCGGGATATCTATAGATTTAAAAATCTAGTCATGATGTGGCTGGAGTGAAAACACATTTGCAATGAGAGGTCTCCAATGATTTGTGACGTTCACCTTTCCAGTGTCACAATGGTGATATGTGGAGTCATGGGATTTTTATGGAAAGTCTGGTCATGATTTCCTTTAACTACCATTATAGTTATGGAGTGACTACACATTAAAACTCATTTACCAGACATCTACCCACACATGACTAGCTCATACTTAGAATGTTGTAGACTGTTAATGAGAGAACCTGTGTTCCTGCAGGCCTCAGTTACTGTGCAGCAACAAGAGCAAGCAATTAGCCTTTGACATATGGAAAGCTTGCAGGTAGAAAGAATTCAGTGAGACTTTGGCCTTTAGCCACTAATGTCAGTCAGTCAGAGATTCTGGTGATACAAAGCACTGATCTGGGACACCGCTCATTCTGCAGAGCTCACAGGCCCTGCAGCACCATGTCAGTCCAGATGCTGTCTGATCATTGTTTGTCCATCATTGCTTTAGCCTGTCCAAACTGTACTTATACAGATGCTGAAATCATTCGAACTGATCAATGGGATGTATTCTGTTACATACAGTTCTGTATGGCTTTTGACAGTTACTTTTTTAATGCAGTTTTTGTGGAAGTGCTAAAAGGCACAGGAAGAACTCATGTTTAAGAAGAAAACACAAACAAAATGATGCCTTCAATATAGTAATGTGTTGAATATAGGATGTATGCAAGAAGCTGTATTTGTTCTAATTGTGGTGCTACGTGCCTTATGTGATGTGGTGCAATCGTTGTTGCACACTTCAGAAAAAAGGAATTTCACAGCTTTTATTTGCTTTTATACAATTATGAAATTACTGAACAAATGGGAAAATGTTTTGTCATACTGGCAGTTACAACTGACAAATGCACTACTCATTGTGAATGTCAGAATTTTGTGTATATATAACTCTCAGGTGTCATTATAGAAGGGATAATACAATATTTAAGTGTATTTATCTTATTTTACAATGTGGCTATGTTCATCAGATAAAATGTATTATTGTGATGTTTAACAGTGTACAGTACAATTATGTATGCTTTTATATTCAAATATTTATTTTACAGGGTTTTTGGTGAATGTACATAAGATTTTCTCATGAATTACTTTAAATTCCATGTAGAATTGCCATAAAATTAACTGTCTGGAAATAGACTTTCTATTTTGTATTCGTAACATGGTGCTGCCACAAGAAATGCATACATGAAGTAATATAGAGAAATAAAAAGTGACTCAAAATCTGCATGTTTGACTCATTTTGTCACAGGAGCACAAACGTGAGACTGGGCTAATTCATGACAAACACCACATTAGGCAGCAGAAGCATACAGGAAAACCTACTGTTATTGTATGAGATACAAAGAACTGAAGTAACGTGCTTCTTGTGTCACCACTGAACAGAGTCATAATCTTGGAAACCATGACCATCTTCTTCATACCTTTTTGTCTCGATGGATTGAAAAACTAGAACCATTTTAAAGAAAAAGTGGCTCCTATGTACCTCTGGAAAGTGGCATCTAACTCTGCCGGAGTGAAATTTTTTTAAACTGGCCACTGCCGCTATCTTGAGAGGAAAAAAAAAAAAAAAAGAAGCACAAGTATCTCTGGCACCAGATAAGCTAGACAAATGAGGTATCAATTCCCACAAATTCTGGCATGAAAAATTTGCTGAAGTGATTATTTTAGTGTTTTTAGGTCATCCTGATGCCTAAATCCAAGATGGCCACTGACACCATCATGAAAATCAACTCAATTTCATAGCTTTGGCACCATATAATCCAGGAGGATGAATGAGGTGTCATTTTCCACTAACTGTGGTGTGGAAAATTACCTAGAACGGTTACTGTAGAGTTTGAGATCATTCTGACCTATGTATATCCAAAATAACTGTGGATGCCATCTTGAAAACAATAATATACTGGTATTTTCTTTGGCACCTATCTGATGCCAAAGAAAATACAAAGACAATGAAATTGGATTATCCGTACAAAGACTAACTCCATTATTTCACAAAAGTTTACTCAAACTTAAAACAGCTGGCAAATGATCACATAGAATACCCTGTTCTTCACTAAATACTAGTTGTCAACATTTACTAGTTTGTAGTGTCCAGTCATCACAAATACTTTAAGCATCACAATTCAGTCACTGTATGAGCCACAGCTGTCAGAATCATTGCCATCACTGTCATTGCTATCATCACTGCTGTCTTCTCCTTGGGGTTTGTCGGCAGACTCGGCAATGATATAGATGAGGGAAGTGAAGGACAGGAATGAGGGATAGGTAGACAAATGCCATTCACAAGATGCCATCCATGGCCGACTGGTGAAGGGTGATTTGGAGCTGGTAATGCTTTTGCAAATATGCAAGATAATTTGCACATTCCAAGTGTGGAGACTGTCGAAGTGTGGGCACAAGTCAGATTTGTGTGTGTGGGGGGGGTTCTTCTGGGCTCTCCATTTTGCTTCTGTGGCAACGAAATTCAAAATTTCAGCTTTCATTGTGTATGATCGCCAAAGAAACAGTGACAGAAAACAGAGACGCTTCGCCGTGCACACTGCTGGCGCCATCTTCCCCTTCCTGTTGTGTCATAAAGACAAGATAAGACAAGATATTTAATGTTCAAACTGAGACTTTGTTTCTGTGCAAATATTTGCTCATTTTGAAATTGATACCTGCAACATGTTTCAAAAAAGCTGGGACAGTGGTATGTTTACCACTGTGTTACATCATCTTTCCTTCTAACAACACTCAAGCATTTGGAAACTGAAGACACTAATTGTTGAAGCTTTGTAGGTGGAATTCTTTCTCAATTTTGCTTGATGTACAACTTCAGTTGTTAAATAGTCCGGGGTCTCCATTGTTGGATTTGGCACTTCATAATGCACCGCACATTTTCAACGGGTGACAGGTCTGGACTGCAGGCAGGCCAGTCTAGTACCTGCACTCTTTTACTATGAAGCCATGCTGTTGTAACGTGCAGAATGTGGCTTGGCATGGTCTTACTGAAATAAGCAGGGATGTTCCTGAAAAAGACGTTGCTTGGATGGCAGCATGTGTTGCTCCAAAACCTGGATGTACCTTTCAGCAATGATGGTGTCATCACAGATGTGTAAGTTGCCCATGCCATGGGCACTAACACACCCCCATACCATCACAGATACTGGCTTTTGAACTTTGCGCAGGTAACAATCTGGATGGTCTTTTTCCTCTTTTGTCCGGAGGACATGACATCCATGATTTCCAAAAACAATTTGAAATGTGGACACATCAGACCACAGCACACTTTTCCACTTTGCGTCTGTCCATTTCAAATGAGCTCAGGCCCAGAGAAGGCGGTGGCATTTCTGGATGTTGCTGATGTATGGCTTTCGCTTTGCATGATAGTTTTAACTTCTACTTGTAGATGTAGCGACGAACTGTGTTAACTGACAATGATTTTCTGAAGTATTCCTGAGCCCACACGGTAAGATCCTTGACACAAATATGTCGGTTTTTAATGCAGTGCCGCCTGAGGGATCGAAGGTCACAGGCATTCAATGTTGGTTTTCGGCCTTGCTGCTTACGTGTAGAAAGTTTTCCAGATTCTCTGAAACTTCTGATTATATTACGGACTGTAGATGATGGAATCCCTAAATTCCTTGTAATTGAACGTTGAGAAGCATTGTTCTTAAACTGTTGGACTTTTTTTTTTTCCCCACAAAGTGGTGATACTTGCCCCATCTTTGCTTGTGAACGGCTGTCTTTTGGGGATGCTCCTTTTATACCCAATCATGACACTCACCTGTTTCCAATTAACCTGTTCACCTGTGGAATGTTCCAAACAGGTGTTCTTTGACCATTCATTAACTTTCCCAGTCTTTTGCTGCCCCTGTCCCAGCTTTTTTTGAAATGTGTTGCAGGCATCCATTTCAAAATGAGCAAATATTTGCACAAAAACAAATAGGTCTATCAGTTTGAACATTAAATATGTTGTCTTTGTGGTGTATTCAACTGAATATAGGTTGGAGAGGATTTGCAAATCATTGTATTCTATTTTTATTTACATTTCACACAACGTCCCAACTAGAGCATGACATGGGAGTAGATTTTCACTCCCGTCCCATCCCGCTCCCAGAAAAAAAAATCCCATCCTGCCCAATCCCGGACTGGAGTAAAAAAATAAATCCCATCCCGTCCCACTCCTGTTAAGATGACTCCCAATCTCTCCTGCTCCCACTCAAAATCAGTCCCACTCCCATCCCACTCCCGTATGTCTCGCGCTGTGAAGATCAATCAGGGACTTGTGATGTGGAGATGTCTGGAGTTTGACTGAAGATGTGAACATGTCCTGTATCTGGTAGCAGCCTGGTAGCAGGACTTATGTCTCTTTTGTGCTTTATTTCACAATTATGAGAGAGGTTTTTGGAGCGAACAGAAGCACCACAGCAGGGCAGGGGCGTAGCACCAAATTGTGGGCCCTAGGTACTAGCCATATTGAAGAACCCCCCCCCCCCCCCACACACACACACACACACAGTTCTTTTCTATTAACGCAAACACCAAATTTCTAATGCGTAGTCAAACCAGGTCTAAATCATGTATACCTTAGATCACACCTGGGAATCAGAACCCTTTTTAAAGCTGGGGGAGTAATATTGAGTTGGGGGGTCTGAGGGACCAAATCACACCATTTTCTAGAAAAATGGTGTGATTTGGTCCCCCAGACGATCCAACTCTATATAGCTAGCTTTCAAGCTCACCTCTGTTTTCAAATAATTTGGTTAGCAGCTGCTTTCCCTCATTTAGTTTTCTTTCCCTGTTCTTTTTTGAGGAGAGACATATTATTTCAGCCTAAACACTAGGGCTGCAACTAACGATTATTTTACTAATCAGGTCATCGATCGATTATTTTTTGATTAATCGTTTTTTTTTTTTTTTTTTTTTAACTTGGATGTGAGTTTTGCCATTATTTCTTTAAGTGAGCTGTTATTAAAAGGCCTTTGTCACACAACATCAACATTTGACCTTGTAATAAAGTTGTTATATTGTCATCAAAAACATACCTGGAGTAGTGTTTTGTTTTATTTTGAACATACATACATCACCGACACACCACAAAGAGATTTCCATCAGGTTTAGATGCCTACAGCAACTATCTCAACCACTGACAACATATTACATCAAGAGTCCACTAAAGTATTTTAAAGGCCTGATGAAAGTGTAATATGTTATATTTAATAAGATATTTTCATGAAAAAAGACACAAATGTGCAGTTTACTGCATTTAATTTTTTTATTGTGTAAAAACACAGCTTAGATGTGGTTTGACCGAAACAAATTGTCATTAAACTTAATAAAACAGGGATGAAGTGGAGGTTTAAGAGTTAGTAGGTGTTCACAGGAAACAATTATTTCTATATTTATTTATGTTCTTTGTTAGTTGGTTTAATCTTTTCTGTTTTGTTTTATCATATTCTTTTTGTCCGTTTCTCTAAAACTTTGTGGCATTATTAGTTATTATTACTATTATTGTTGTTTCTATTTTTATTATTGATATATGAATAAAAATAAATGAATAAAATATTACAATTTGTAATACATTTGACTGTTTTATGACAACAAACGCTGAGCCATGAATTATAAAGAAAACAAATGTGCTGACAGCTGCAACAGCTTAATGCTAACTTCAGCATTGTAAACGCCATAGACATGCTAACGTGTTAGCACCTGTCCCGTTTTTAAGTTATAAAATACATCTATCAACTGTTTCAGAAGACCATAACAGGTCAGATTAACATAAAAAGGTAAATGTTACTCACAGGCATATGCTCTTTAGGGTTTTAGTGGGGAAAAATTAAGCGAAATAAAGGTGATGGTCTAGTGGTTAAGGTGTTGGACTTGAGTCCAGAAGATCATGGGTTCAAATCCCCGCCTGACTGGAAAATCACTAAGGGCCCTTGGGCAAGGCCTTTAATCCCCTATTGCTCCTGGTGTGTAGTGAGCGCCTAGTATGGCAGCACCCTGACATCGGGGTGAATGTGAGACATAATTGTAAAGCGCTTTGAGCATCTGATGCAGATGGAAAAGTGCTATATAAATGCAGTCCATTTAATAAAATAAAGCACCAGATCGAAGCAGTACTTCGATCTGCGAATCACTGCTTCGATTGGTTCAAGGTTCAAAGCAAAGCTGCTCTGCAGAAACGGTTGATTTATATGGAAGAAACGAAACATTTGCGGCAAAACAAAGTTATTTAACAGCTAATTGACTAAATTAGTTGACAACTATTTTAATAATTGATTAAATCGATTAGTTGTGAGATCCCGTTTGGGGTGTATGTGTGTGTTGGGGGGGGAGTGCTGCCTGTGAGCCTGGACTAAACTATTGTACAACTGTGCAGGGGTGGAAGGGCCCTCAGAGATCTTTCAATATTATTGTTAGAGTAGAATTATGTTTTGCAACATTTATACATTCATTCTAATTATATTCATTTACAACATGAATTGTATGGACATTAATAATATGCAACACAAATGTATTTAATGCCAGTTTTTTGTGGGCCCCCCCATGCTCTGGGCCCTGGGTACATAGTACCCTATACCCCCCCCCCCCCCACCCCAGTCCAACGCCCCTGCAGCAGAGGGAGCGGAGTTTTGTTTTGTTTTTGTTATGTGCAGACGCAGGTTGAGGAGCGGACCAACGTCTGACTGAACCCAGCGCTAAATAACCAGAAAGCGGTTCCACAAACAAAACGATTTAATTTCCCCTCCAGTGCAATAATTAGTGTACAACATAAATATTTAGTTTGTCTGGCGGAGTGAAGGACGGCGCGCTCTCCAGCGCCCAAAAGGATCGAAGCCTCGGCGCTTCTGGACTCAGACTCACCGCCAAACACCCCCCAGGTGGACACGACAAACTGACTCTGTGAAGGATGGAAAAGGTGAGGTAAGTCAACAGAGCTACAGCAAATATCTTTCAGAGGCACACACTATCAGCAACACATTCAGGTCTGAATTTAAGCTTTATGTAAATGAGCAGCTTCTCACAACAGGTGGAGGATCATCAGTCCGTACGCCACGGCAGTGAGAAGCAAACTGCACAATTCTCATCAATGTTCAAATATACTGCGTAACAAAATGCCAAATTACTATTAACGATCATTCAGGCAATAATCACCTCTGATGTGTGCTGACAGCATGTGTCCCTCACCCGTCCTCCTTCACAGGCACGATGTGTCAAACCCTGGCACGGTCCTCAGCGTCTCACAAACGAACGTCACAAGGTCGAGTTCCCGGCAATTCTGCTTGAACCACTCATGGCTTAAATGCAGAACGCCATCTCATTATCTGCTTCAGCTGAAAGTCTTTAAGTTTACACTTGAGCATCATCCACAGGTGCTGCGAGTCAGTAGGCCTGCACGTGAACATCCTCCACAGGTGCAGCTAATAATGCTGATGAGGGTGAAGGACTCTTCTGCCAGCACCTTCTCCACAGACAAAAACCAGTTTGCATACCACCTGGAGAGCAAAGAAAATAAAACAACACAAAAACATCCAGCCAAACCCCCCAACACACAACAGTTTTTTGCTTTTTTACGTGCGGGCGCGAGCGACTCGTCTTTGGACAATATTTTATTAACTACACAGATGTATAATAAAACAAATCATGACTGGTTTATAAACAATTATGACAGAGTTTTGGGGGGGAGAGCAAGCAACAATACCACAGCAGAGTTTCTTTTTATTATTATTATTATTGTTTACATGTGCGCGCGTGAACGGGACAGTTGGTCCTCAAACTGCGCCTGCAGAGGTGGCAGGACGGTCGTCATCCAGACACAGCTCCTGAAGCAAATAATGATACTGATAATGAGCTTTCCACAACAACTCGCTCCGTGTGATCAACATCCGTCATGTTAACTTGACTGACAACCAGAGCCGGCGAGCGGAATCGAAGCTCCTCCTATTTGATGACACATCGGGGCGAATTTTCGCAGCAAAAGCAGAGCGACACACCGGGTGAAGGAAGCGCGTCCGTCACCACGCGACCCCCGCGAATTTGTAGCGTATGATCGCGGTGTGAACGTGTTTTGGTTGTTTTAAATAGATGAAAATCATCATCTATTTTTGGCATTCCCGCTCCCGTTCATTTTTATTCCCGTCCCATCCCAATCACGTGATTGATAAAATTTTGACTCGAATAACTTGACCCACGGGAATTCCCAAAAAATGTCATCCTCTAGTCCCAACTTCATTGGAATTGGGGTTGTACGTCAGAATGACTGAGAAACACTAAAATAACCAGTTATGTATGTGTCATGCCAGAATTTGTGGAAAATGATACCTTATTTGTCTTTCTAGCATATCTGGTGCCAAAGATACTTCTTCTTTGTCTTTCGGCTGTTCCCGTTAGGGGTTGCCACAGCAGATCAATCGTTTCCATCTCACCCTGTCCTCTGTATCTTCCTCTGTCACACCAACCACCTGCATGTCCTCTCTCAGCACATCCATGAACCTCCCCTTTGATCTCCCTCTTCTCCTCCTGCCTGGTGGCTCCATCCTCAGCATCCTTCTCCCTATATACCCTGGGTCCCTCCTCTGCACATGTCCAAACCATCTCAATCTTGCCTCTCTGACTTTGTCTCCAAACCGTCCCACCTGAGCTGTCCCTCTGATATGTTCATTCCTAATCTTGTCCATTCTTGTCACTCCCAAAGAGAATCTCAACATCTTCAGCTCTGCCACCTCCAGCTCTGCCTCCTGTCTTTTGTTAGTGCCACTGTCTCTAAACCATACAACATAGCTGGTCTCACTACTGTTTTGTAAACTTTCCCCTTCACTCTTGCTGATATTCTTCGGTCACAAATCACTCCTGCCGCCTTTCTCCAGCCACTCCACCCTGCCTGCACTCTCTTCTTCACCTCTCTACCACACTCTCCATTACTTTGAACGGTTGACCCCAAATATTTAAACTCATCTACTTTCACCACTTCTACTCCTTGTAACTGCACTATTCCACTGGGCTCCCTCTCATTCACACACATGTACTCAGTCTTGCTTCTACTGACTTTCATTCCCCTTCTCTCCAAAGCATATCTCCACTTCTCCACCCTAACCTGCTGCACATCCTTTCCAGCTCTGTCCCTTTGTCTGGCCAGTCGGTACAAGTCCTTTTCTCCTTCCTTACTATTCAACTTCTTGTATAGCTCGCAATATGCCTTTTCCTTTGCTTTTGCCACTTCTCTTTTTGCCTTACGCCGCATCTCCTTGTACTCCTGTCTACTTTCTTCATCTCTCCGACTATCCCAAAACTTTTTCGCCAACCTCTTTCTCCTTATGCTTTCCTGGACCTCTTCATTCCACCACCAAGTCTCCTTGTCTTCCTTCCACTGTCCAAATGTCATGCCCAGTACTGTCCTAGCTGTCTCCCTCACCACATCTGCAGTACTTTTCCAGTTGTCCAAAACTGCTTCCCCTCCAACCAGTGCTTCTCTCACCTGCTCGCTAAATTTCACACAACAGTCTTCCTCCTGCAGCTTCCACCATCTGATCCTTTGTTGAGCTCTCACTCTCTTCTTCTTCTTTACCTCTAAAGTCATCCTACAAACAACCATCCTGTGCTGTCTAGTGACACTCTCTCCTGCTACCACCTTACAGTCTGTGATTTCTTTTAGCTTGCATCTCCTATAAAGAATGTAGTCCACCTGTGTGCACCTTCCTCCACTCTTATATGTTACCCTGTGCTCCTCCCTTTTCTTAAAGTAGGTATTCACCACAGCCATTTCCATCCTTTTTGCAAAATCAACTACCATCTGTCCTTCCCCATTCCTATCCTTGATACCATATCTACCCATTACTTCCTCATCACCTCTGTTCCCTTCACCAACATGCCCATTGAAGTCTGCTCCTATCACCACTCTTTCATGCTTGGGCACACTCTCCACCACCTCATCTAACACACTCCAGAAATCTTCTTTCTCCTTCATCTCACAACCAACCTGTGGGGCATATGCACCGATGATATTCATCACCCCTTCAATTTCCAACTTCACACTCATCACCCTGTCAGACACTCGCTTAACCTCCAACACACTTAACATACTCTTCCTTTAAAATGACCCCAACACCATTTTGTACATCTGTTTTTCAAGATGGGAGCAATGGCCATTTTGAAAGTTTTCTCTTGCAGACTTAGTCCCCACTTTCCAGAGGTACATAGGAGCCATTCTTTCTTTAAAACGGCTCTAGTTTTCCAATCCATCAAGGAAAAAAGTAAGAGGATGCTCATAGATTCCAAGATTATGACTCTACTACAGACAAAAGCACCAATGTGGAGCTAAACAGGTACATGTTTACCTCAAACGTGCAAAAAAAGACCTCACATTTTTAAACATTATACTTAGCCTCACCATAGCCTAGCTGTCATCCTTGTTGCAGTTCTGGCTGTTACATAAACTGCAAAGAAGCCAAGTGCAGAGTATGAAGGCTATTCCCTCTCTTCATTGAAATGCATGCTATTTTAGTTTGAGAGCATGTTTTATTAATTTTTCTTATGTTCAGATTGCAAGTCAAATGTGTCCCAAATTTTTTTTTTTTTTGCTTATCTGTGTCGCCAATGTTTGTTTATTCATGATGGTGTGAACAGCACAAATCACATGGAATCTGATTTATTATGTTCTTTTTATTCTAATTTGGGCCACTCAAATATGATCCTGAAATGGATACAGGTGAGTTGTGTTTTTTGCAAGGTGATCTCAGTCTGAACAGTCATATCAGAACTGATTCTACTTTTACACCAATCTTGTTCCATGTGTGACAGGGCCAGCAGGAGTCACTGGGCAGTTTAAGTCAGTAAATTTCACACCCCAATGCCAAAAGATACCCTAGAGCCCACTGGGTTTAGACTGGCCTTCCATGCCAGAGATTGGGAGTTTACATCTTGAGGGGGAACACAATGCAGACATGAAACATGCATGTGCAAGGTAACATTACATTACACGATGCATTAACATTGCATGACGTTGACAGAAAGGGTGGCCCTCTTAGCGAGCTGTGTCCATAAGTTAGTGTAGCTTCTTAATTCAGTGGAATTAGACAAAACAGGCACTCCAGATAAGCTTGGTGTCAGGCTGACTGGCGTGTCCATTAGCACTAGTTTAGCTCCACTGGCAAAAGATGCTGGTTTTCGGACTGTTGTAAGGCAGAAGAACTCCCGAAAGGCTTAGTGTCCGGTTGTAGTACCCAGTTCAGTCGCTGCTGCCAACTGTGAACCATTTTTCAGCCTTGGACATGCAAGTTGATAGTCCTCCAAGCCCATGAGTGATTTCTATCCCCATCTCCAGGCCAAAACACAGTGGGTTAATGATAGGGAATTCTAATACTCACAAAGTTACATTACAGATACCAGCTAATGTTAAGTGTATTCCTGGGGCCAGAGCACTTGACACTGCCTCTCACCTTAGGGTGCAGACATTGCACAAGAATAGTCAGTTAACGAAATACCACACTAGCTATAGCCACATAGTTACTCATGTTGGCATCAATGATATTAGGATGAGAGAATCAGAGGTCACAAAAATGGACACAGAAATGACTTGTGATCTCACCAGAAAGATATGACAGCATCAATTAATAGTAGGGATGTCCCGATCAGGGTTTTTTTTTTTTGGCCCTGATCCAATTTCGAATCATCTGATTTTGAGTATCTGTCGATACGAGTCCCGATCTGATACTTTAAAAAACTGAATGAACAATTAACAAATGCTAAATATATAATTTCATTTTAATCACCTTATTTTATTATTTATCACTTAAACAGTGCACTTCTCCTTGAGGTAGCTTGAACAATCAAGTAATAATCTACCAGACTTAAAAAATGTACAAATTTCCATGTTTTATTTGTCTAAAAATAAATGTCAAAGGTTCCTTATGTTAAACAAGAAATTATCTAATCTGAAATAACAGGTGGTTTTAATTTATAGATGAAAGGTTTTAAAGAACCATTTATTGATTTAGCTATTTTAATTACAAGTGTTCTAAACTTTTTAAACAGTAATCAGAAATTTTGAGGTAACAAACAACAACAACAAAAAACATTTCCAAGGATTTTTCTTCAGACACGTGGTTTCTGCACTGATCTGTGGTTCAAATCCCTGCCTGACTGGAAAGTCACTAATGGCCCTTGGGCAAGGTCTTTAATCCCCTATTGCTCCCGGTGTATAGTGAGCGCCTTGTATGGCAGCACCCTGACATCAGGGTGAATGTGAGGCATTATTGTAAAGAGCTTTGAGCGTCTGATGCAGATGTACAACCCCTGGCAAAAATTATGGAATCACCGGCCTCGGAGGATGTTCATTCAGTTGTTTAATTTTGTAGAAAAAAAGCAGATCACAGACATGACACAAAACTAAAGTCATTTCAAATGGCAACTTTCTGGCTTTAAGAAACACTATAAGAAATCAAGAAAAAAAATTGTGGCAGTCAGTAACGGTTACTTTTTAGACCAAGCATAGGGGAAAAAATATGGAATCACTCAATTCTGAGGAAAAAATTATGGAATCATGAAAAACAAAAGAACGCTCCAACACATCACTAGTATTTTGCTGCACCACCTCTGGCTTTTATAACAGCTTGCAGTCTCTGAGGTATGGACTTAATGAGTGACAAACAGTACTCTTCATCAATCTGGCTCCAACTTTCTCTGATTGCTGTTGCCAGATCAGCTTTGCAGGTTGGAGCCTTGTCATGGACCATTTTCTTCAACTTCCACCAAAGATTTTCAATTGGATTAAGATCCGGACTATTTGCAGGCCATGACATTGACCCTATGTGTCTTTTTGCAAGGAATGTTTTCACAGTTCTTGCTCTATGGCAAGATGCATTATCTTGAAAAATGATTTAATCATCTCCAAACATCCTTTCAATTGATGGGATAAGAAAAGTGTCCAAAATATCAACGTAAACTTGTGCATTTATTGATGATGTAATGACAGCCATCTCCCCAGTGTCTTTAGCTGACATGCAGCCCCATATCATCAATGACTGGAAATTTACATGTTCTCTTCAGTCATCTTTATAAATCTCATTGGAACAGCACCAAACAAAAGTTCCAGCATCATCACCTTGCCCAATGCAGATTCGAGATTCATCACTGAATGACTTTCATCCAGTCATCCACAGTCCACGATTGCTTTTCCTTAGCCCATTGTAACCTTGTTTTTTATGTTTAGGTGTTAATGATGGCTTTCATTTAGCTTTTCTGTATGTAAATCCCATTTCCTTTCGGCGGTTTCTTACAGTTTGGTCACAGACGTTGACTCCAGTTTCCTCCCATTAGTTCCTCATTTGTGTTGTTGTGCATTTTTGATTTTTGAGACATATTGCTTTAAGTTTTCTGTCTTGACGCTTTGATGTCTTCCTTGGTCTACCAGTATGTTTGCCTTTAACAACCTTCCCATGTTGTTTGTATTTAGTCCAGAGTTTAGACACAGCTGACTGTGAACAACCAACATCTTTTGCAACATTGCGTGATGATTTACCCTCTTTTAAGAGTTTGATAATCCTCTCCTTTGTTTCAATTGACATCTCTTGTGTTGGAGCCATGATTCATGTCAGTCCACTTGGTGCAACAGCTCTCCAAGGTGTGATCACTCCTTTTTAGATGCAGACTAACGAGCAGATCTGATTTGATGCAGGTGTTAGTTTTGGAGATGAAAATTTACAGGGTGATTCCATAATTTATTCCTCAGAATTGAGTGAGTCCATATTTTTTTTTCCCTCTGCTTGGTCAAAAAAAGTAACCGTTACTGACTGCCACAATTTTTTTTTTCTGATTTCTTATACTATTTCTTAAAGCCAAAGAGTTGCCATTTGAAATGACTTTAGTTTTCGGGCTTGCTTGCTTGCCTCTACTGGTGGTTGGCTCTCACTGCGGTATTGTATCACTTCCTGTTCCGGAGCACAGCTGTGTTTTTCTGTATCTGTTAGCTGTTTAATCTGCGCAGTTAGATTGGTCTAGTTATCTAGATTACGATTTGTTTCCCAGTGTAATCTTTACGTGCCTTAACTAAAGCACTCCTTCTGCTGAATCACCTCTAAATTATTTACACATTATTCACTTTGCGTGTTTTTAGGAATCCGCTAGCTTAGCGTAGCTACTAGCTCTTAGCCGATTTAGCATGGCGGCTTCTCCTGTCTCTCCCACACTTTTCTGCTCTGGGTGTGAAATGTTTAGTTATTCCTCGGCCTCCTTTAGCAGTAATGGTACTTGTAATAAGTGTAGCTTATTCGTAGCTTTGGAGGCCAGGCTGGGCGAATTGGAGACTCGGCTCCGCACCGTGGAAAATTCTACAGCTAGCCAGGCCCCTGTAGTCGGTGCGGACCAAGGTAGCTTAGCCGCCGTTAGTTCCCCCCTGGCAGATCCCGAGCAGCCGGGAAAGCAGGCCGACTGGGTGACTGTGAGGAGGAAGCGTAGCCCTAAACAGAAGCCCCGTGTACACCGCCAACCCGTTCACATCTCTAACCGTTTTTCCCCACTCGACGACACACCCGCCGAGGATCAAACTCTGGTTATTGGCGACTCTGTTTTGAGAAATGTGAAGTTAGCGACACCAGCAACCATAGTCAATTGTCTTCCGGGGGCCAGAGCAGGCGACATTGAAGGAAATTTGAAACTGCTGGCTAAGGCTAAGCGTAAATTTGGTAAGATTGTAATTCACGTCGGCAGTAATGACACCCGGTTACGCCAATCGGAGGTCACTAAAATTAACATTAAATCGGTGTGTAACTTTGCAAAAACAATGTCGGACTCTGTAGTTTTCTCTGGACCCCTCCCCAATCGGACCGGGAGTGACATGTTTAGCCGCATGTTCTCCTTGAATTGCTGGCTGTCTGAGTGGTGTCCAAAAAATGAGGTGGGCTTCATAGATAATTGGCAAAGCTTCTGGGGAAAACCTGGTCTTGTTAGGAGAGACGGCATCCATCCCACTTTGGATGGAGCAGCTCTCATTTCTAGAAATCTGGCCAATTTTCTTAAATCCTCCAAACCGTGACTATCCAGGGTTGGGACCAGGAAGCAGAGTTGTAGTCTTACACACCTCTCTGCAGCTTCTCTCCCCCTGCCATCCCCTCATTACCCCATCCCCTCATTACCCCATCCCCGTAGAGACGGTGCCTGCTCCCAGACTACCAATAACCAGCAAAAATCTATTTAAGCATAAAAATTCAAAAAGAAAAATATATAGCACCTTCAACTGCACCACAGACTAAAACAGTTAAATGTGGTCTATTAAACATTAGGTCTCTCTCTTTCTAAGTCCCTGTTGGTAAATGATATAATAATTGATCAACTATTGATTATTCTGCCTAACAGAAACCTGGTTACAGCAGGATGAATATGTTAGTTTAAATGAGTCAACACCCCCGAGTCACACTAACTGTCAGAATGCTCGTAGCACGGGCCGGGGTGGAGGATTAGCAGCAATCTTCCATTCCAGCTTATTAATTAATCCAAAACCCAGACAGAGCTTTAATTCATTTGAAAGCTTGTCTCTTAGTTCTTGTCCATCCAAATTGGAAGTCCCAAAAACCAGTTTTATTTGTTATTATCTATCGTCCACCTGGTCGTTACTGTGAGTTTCTCTGTGAATTTTCAGACCTTTTGTCTGACTTAGTGCTTAGCTCAGATAAGGATAATTATAGTGGGCGATTTTAACATCCACACAGATGCTGAGAATGACAGCCTCAACACTGCATTTAATCTATTATTAGACTCTATTGGCTTTGCTCAAAAAGTAAATGAGTCCACCCACCACTTTAATCATATCTTAGATCTTGTTCTGACTTATGGTATGGAAATAGAAGACTTAACAGTATTCCCTGAAAACTCCCTTCTGTCTGATCATTTCTTAATAACATTTACATTTACTCTGATGGACTACCCAGCAGTGGGGAATAAGTTTCATTACACTAGAAGTCTTTCAGAAAGCGCTGTAACTAGGTTTAAGGATATGATTCCTTCTTTATGTTCTCTAATGCCATATACCAACACAGTGCAGAGTAGCTACCTAAACTCTGTAAGGGAGATAGAGTATCTCGTCAATAGTTTTACATCCTCATTGAAGACAACTTTGGATGCTGTAGCTCCTCTGAAAAAGAGAGCTTTAAATCAGAAGTGTCTGACTCCGTGGTATAACTCACAAACTCGTAGCTTAAAGCAGATAACCCGTAAGTTGGAGAGGAAATGGCGTCTCACTAATTTAGAAGATCTTCACTTAGCCTGGAAAAAGAGTCTGTTGCTCTATAAAAAAGCCCTCCGTAAAGCTAGGACATCTTTCTACTCATCACTAATTGAAGAAAATAAGAACAACCCCAGGTTTCTTTTCAGCACTGTAGCCAGGCTGACAAAGAGTCAGAGCTCTATTGAGCTGAGTATTCCATTAACTTTAACTAGTAATGACTTCATGACTTTCTTTGCTAACAAAATTTTAACTATTAGAGATAAAATTACTCATAACCATCCCAAAGACGTATCGTTATCTTTGGCTGCTTTCAGTGATGCCGGTATTTGGTTAGACTCTTTCTCTCCGATTGTTCTGAGTTATTCTCATTAGTTACTTCATCCAAACCATCAACACGTTTATTAGACCCCATTCCTACCAGGCTGCTCAAGGAAGCCCTACCATTATTTAATGCTTCGATCTTAAATATGATCAATCTATCTTTGTTAGTTGGCTATGTACCACAGGCTTTTAAGGTGGCAGTAATTAAACCATTACTTAAAAAGCCATCACTTGACCCAGCTATCTTAGCTAATTATAGGCCAATCTCCAACCTTCCTTTTCTCTCAAAAATTCTTGAAAGGGTAGTTGTAAAACAGCTAACTGATCATCTGCAGAGGAATGGTCTATTTGAAGAGTTTCAGTCAGGTTTTAGAATTCATCATAGTACAGAAACAGCATTAGTGAAGGTTACAAATGATCTTCTTATGGCCTCGGACAGTGGACTCATCTCTGTGCTTGTTCTGTTAGACCTCAGTGCTGCTTTTGATACTGTTGACCATAAAATTTTATTACAGAGATTAGAGCATGCCATAGGTATTAAAGGCACTGCGCTGCGGTGGTTTGAATCATATTTGTCTAATAGATTACAATTTGTTCATGTAAATGGGGAATCTTCTTCACAGACTAAAGTTAATTATGGAGTTCCACAAGGTTCTGTGCTAGGACCAATTTTATTCACTTTATACATGCTTCCCTTAGGCAGTATTATTAGACGGTATTGCTTACATTTTCATTGTTACGCAGATGATACCCAGCTTTATCTATCCATGAAGCCAGAGGACACACACCAATTAGCTAAACTGCAGGATTGTCTTACAGACATAAAGACATGGATGACCTCTAATTTCCTGCTTTTAAACTCAGATAAAACTGAAGTTATTGTACTTGGCCCCGCAAATCTTAGAAACATGGTGTCTAACCAGATCCTTACTCTGGATGGCATTACCCTGACCTCTAGTAATACTGTGAGAAATCTTGGAGTCATTTTTGATCAGGATATGTCATTCAAAGCGCATATTAAACAAATATGTAGGACTGCCTTTTTGCATTTACGCAATATCTCTAAAATCAGAAAGGTCTTGTCTCAGAGTGATGCTGAAAAACTAATTCATGCATTTATTTCCTCTAGGCTGGACTATTGTAATTCATTATTATCAGGTTGTCCTAAAAGTTCCCTAAAAAGCCTTCAGTTAATTCAAAATGCTGCAGCTAGAGTACTGACGGGGACTAGAAGGAGAGAGCATATCTCACCCATATTGGCCTCTCTTCATTGGCTTCCTGTTAATTCTAGAATAGAATTTAAAATTCTTCTTCTTACTTATAAGGTTTTGAATAATCAGGTCCCATCTTATCTTAGGGACCTCGTAGTACCATATCACCCCAATAGAGCGCTTCGCTCTCAGACTGCAGGCTTACTTGTAGTTCCTAGGGTTTGTAAGAGTAGAATGGGAGGCAGAGCCTTCAGCTTTCAGGCTCCTCTCCTGTGGAACCAGCTCCCAATTCAGATCAGGGAGACAGACACCCTCTCTACTTTTAAGATTAGGCTTAAAACTTTCCTTTTTGCTAAAGCTTATAGTTAGGGCTGGATCAGGTGACCCTGAACCATCCCTTAGTTATGCTGCTATAGACGTAGACTGCTGGGGGGTTCCCATGATGCACTGTTTCTTTCTCTTTTTGCTCTGTATACACCACTCTGCATTTAATCATTAGTGATCGATCTCTGCTCCCCTCCACAGCATGTCTTTTTCCTGGTTCTCTCCCTCAGCCCCAACCAGTCCCAGCAGAAGACTGCCCCTCCCTGAGCCTGGTTCTGCTGGAGGTTTCTTCCTGTTAAAAGGGAGTTTTTCCTTCCCACTGTAGCCAAGTGCTTGCTCACAGGGGGTCGTTTTGACCGTTGGGGTTTTACATAATTATTGTATGGCCTTGCCTTACAATATAAAGCGCCTTGGGGCAACTGTTTGTTGTGATTTGGCGCTATATAAAAAAATTGATTGATTGATTGATTTGCTTTTTTCTACAAAATTAAACAACTGGATGAACATCCTCTGATGCCAGTGATTCCATAATTTTTGCCAGGTGTTGTAAAAGCGCTATATAAATGCAGTCCATTTATCATTTGTACAGGTCAGTGGTTTCTGCCACTAGTCTTCTGTGTTTTGGCCCAACGCGTCGTTCCTATTGGACAGCGTGAAGCTACGTCACAGCTCAGAGCATCGAAAGTTCAAAAGTCAACTTGAAAAGTAAAAGGAAAAAAAAACTTACATTTGTGTTCTGACAGTCCTCAGTGTACCCCTCTGATGCTTTATCAGTGTTCAACAAGTTCAGAGCAACGCAGTGAACGTGAATGAAGACGGAAGCTCTTTAAGACGCGCTTCTAAATGTGATGATTGTGCATGTCGCTCGTGCACACACCATCTCTCGCTCCATTTTGCAGACAAACGATCACAGGACGATTTGTTGTTTTTTCTTTTTGTTAATCAGATGACAGATCGTCGTCCTGAGGATTTGGTCAGCACCGGTCCTGCTGCACACGGAAGGATGACTGAGCAAGAGTTTCGGTGGGAAAGTGTCCATCATCCTCTTGTCATTCCATCGAGGCGTCAGGCTGAGTGCGTAAACACACAAACAGCAGTTCACCGAAAGAAACTTGCGCACGTAACTCCCCCCACCTCTGTCCGGTTGAACTTATGTTTTTTCTTTTGTTCAATTAAAAAAAAAAAAAAAAAGATTGGGTTGAACTTTGACTGCATCAGCCTGCCGACACGCGGCAATGCGCGCTCCCGTCAGAAGCGTCACGTCAAAAGCCGAACTAAAGCGACGCGTCTCACGCCTCTGACGCTTCCGACGCGTGAAAGGTCCGTTAATCTGCAATAATGAGCCTGAAATAGCGCTGATCAAAATAATGAGGATAAAATCTACAACCCCTGGCAAAAATTATGGAATCACCGGCCTCGGATGATGTTCATTCAGTTGTTTAATTTTGTAGACAAAAAAGCAGATCACAGACATGACACAAAACTAAAGTCATTTCAAATGGCAACTTTCTGGCTTTAAGAAACACTATAAGAAATCAGGAAAAAAAATTGTGGCAGTCAGTAACAGTTACTTTTTTAGACCAAGCAGAGGGTAAAAAATATGGACTCACTCAATTCTGAGGAAAAAATTATGGAATCACCCTGTAAATTTTCATCCCCAAAACTAACACCTGCATCAAATCAGATCTGCTCGTTAGTCGGCATCTAAAAAGGAGTGATCACACCTTGGAGAGCTGTTGCGCCAAGAAACCGCCTAAAGGAAATGGGATTTACATACAGAAAAGCTAAACGAAAGCCATCATTAACACCTAAACAGAAAAAAACAAGGTTACAATGGGCTAAGGAAAAGCAATCGTGGACTGTGGATGACTGAATGAAAGTCATATTCACTGATGAATCTCGAATCTGCATTGGGCAAGGTGATGATGCTGGAACTTTTGTTTGGTACCGTTCCAATAAGATTTATAAAGATGACTGCCTGAAGAGAACATGTAAATTTCCACAGTCTGATGATGGGGCTGCATGTCAGGTAAAGACACTGGGGAGATGGCTGTCATTACATCATCACTAAATGCACAAGTTTACGTTGATATTTTGGACACTTTTCTTATCCCATCAATTGAAAGGATGTTTGGGGATGATATCATTTTTCAAGATGATAATGCATCTTTTCATAGAGCAAAAACTGTGAAAACATTCCTTGCAAAAAGACACATAGGGTCAATGTCATGGCCTGCAAATAGTCCGGATCTTAATCCAATTGAAAATCTTTGGAAGTTGAAGAAAATGGTCCATGACAAGGCTCCAACCTGCAAAACTGATCTGGCAACAGCAATCAGAGAAAGTTGGAGCCAGATTGATGAAGAGTACTGTTTGTCACTCATTAAGTCCATGCCTCAGAGACTGCAAGCTGTTATAAAAGCCAGAGGTGGTGCAACAAAATACTAGTGATGTGTTGGAGCATTCTTTTGTTTTTCATGAATCTATAATTTATTCCTCAATTGAGTGAGTCCATATTTTTTTACCTCTGCTTGGTCTAAAAACGTAACCGTTAATGACTGCCACTGATTTCTTATAGTGTTTCTTAAAGCCAGAAAGTTGCCATTTGAAATGACTTTAGTTTTGTGTCATGTCTGTGATCTGCTTTTTTTTCTACAAAATTAAACAACTGAATGAACATCTTCCGAGGCTGGTGTTTCCATAATTATTGCCAGGAGTTGTATATCGGATTCCTGATCAGGATGCAACGTCCGATTTCAATCAAGTCTGAAACCACGTAATCGGGCCCGATTTCCAATCACGTGATCGGATTGGGACATCCTTAATTAATAGGCTCTGGTCCCCTCTCCTCTTGGTGTAATGAGTCATTTAGCAGGCTGACTTTGCTGACTAGGTGCCTGATTTAGTTTTGTAGATGGCAAGGCTTTCATTTAATTGATAACTGGGCCTTTTTTGGGGTTGCCGTGGCTTGCTGATGCTGAACGGCCTTCACCCTACTGGGGAAGGTGTTGCCATCTTATCTGCAAACAGAGTTCTACAGGGAGGGCAACATTAGGACTACACAGCAGGTCACAAAGCAGTTGATTAGAGAACCTGTAGTGCTTATGAATAATTAAAAATCAACCATGCTATTTTTTCACTGTATGTAAGCCTCTGGGCCCATACTATGAATTTGGTTTATCTCTAATTTGGCAACCCATGCTGATATTGATTGTTGGTGACTTCAAAATTCATATAAATATGCCTTCTGTGTACAATGCTCCATGGCGAAAGTACGCAAAAAAAATTAAACAGTTAATATTTTGCATCCATTTCGAAGACCCCTTTGCTTCCCTCACAGTTGTGCTACGTAAGGCTGAATAAGCTTGGCATAAACGGTATGCTGCATTATTATATGGCTACGATGGTACGCGCGCTTTGATTGGCTGATTTCCGGTCTGATATTTTCCCATATCAGACCATTACCATGACAATCATTTCAGATCTCGTATCAGATTTGCAACTTTGTTTACAATTTAGCAAAACGCGAACACAGAAATTATGAGCGACGAAGAGGACCATTCTGAGTGAATTTTATCACACTGACAAGTTTGATTCGGACGAATTAACAGCAAACAAACTCAAAGCGCAAAATGAATACCAGCAAGATGAAAACACAGCTCCGAACAACCATATAATAAATGAATTATTAACCTCACTTGCTCGGCTAATAATCCTTTATCATGCCCGTGTGGAAGGGCTTTAAATAAGTACGTAAAAATTATACAAATAACAGCACAGAATTGATATTTATTAGCCTGTTGAAACCACAACTAAATAAAATAAGTGTCAGACTTGATTGTTCACTCCCATGTCCAATACACATCCAAGCTGCCTTGTGTGTTTACTCATAAAGGTGTATGTTTTTAGTGTGCTTCTTGGTTACACATTTTTGCACAAGTGCAAAATCGTCTCTCTGCTCTGTTTTTGTAAACAGACACAGATGAACTGTATCTAACATTACGTGTTACGTGTGTGTCTAACATACAACTAACCACAACATTATGTAAAACATGAATAAGATACTAAATCTGTCAAATGTGGTGTGTGTGTTTTTTTTGGGGGGGGGGGGAACTTATGTGAAACCAAAACGAACTGATCATGAGAGAAAATATAGACAGTGGGACATGACTGAGTGGCTTTAAGAAATGTGTGCATTCAACCCATGTGTGTTTTGGTGTCACTTAGTTTGTCGTCTCCATGGAGCCCTCAAAGCCTCAGTCTGCTTTGAAACCAGCCATTGTGCACCAACCTCACCAAGAAGCTCAAAGCAACAACAACAAATTACACATGGCAACAAGTGATTACACTTTCCAGGTATGTGTTCTCACTCAAAGCTTTAACTTCTAATACTGTGTTGTAATCATGCATTTGTGTTCATGCGGAGTTTCATTGTATTTGAGGTGTTATGAATGGATGTGTAACTTGAATGAGTGTGGGACTTATGAGGACCCTGCTGTAAATCTGGAAATAGACTCAGTGGTCATTCCTTGTCTGTATACTGTGGCTTGCAGTATATTTTGGAAAAAAAAAAAGATTATTAGCAGAAATACCTGTTGGTTAGAAAGCATAATGCAAAAGATTACATAAAATGAATGTGAATGGTTAAATGGAAAAAATCCAATTCTGATTTCTTTCTTTCTTTTTTTAATGGGCATTTTATATTGTGAAAAAGATTTCCAAATCCAAGTAGTAGGAGAACAAATATGCATGTAGACATATTGTTTTCTGAATAATGTGCTTTAATAATTTTGCTATTGTAACATTAATACGTGGCCCTGTGACAGTGGCGTCCTGTCCAGGGTGTACCCTGTAGAGGTGGGCGATACCAGGAATTTTGGTATTGATCCGATACCAAGTAAATACAGGCCCAATATCGTCGACATGATACTTTTTCATATGTAAGCTTCATAGATCCAAAGGATCCAAAAGACCTAGGGACAAGGGTGCGCTGCGCTGTGTCACACAACACGGAGCAGCGCACCCTTGTCCTGCTCCGTGTTGTGTGACACAGCGCAGCGCTGCTCTAACAGACAGAGAGTAGACTTTGATGAATCTGCGTGTGTATGGAAGTAAATCTGTGCCATCGGGGTTTGAATTTGAATTTTTAAGGTTGAATATTTTTATCATCAAATTATTCAGCCTCAAACTTCAACCTAAAAAAAAAAAAAATTCAACCTAAAAAAAAAAATTCAAACTCAAAAAATTCAACCTCAAAAAATAGAAAAACAGGGAAGAGCAATTGATCCCTGTCTCAATCATCCAACATTTATGTATGGAAGTACGTCTGTGACGTTGGATGATTGAGACAGGGATCAATTGCTTCTCCCTGCTTTTCTATTTTTTGAGGTTGAATTTTTTTAGGTTTACGTTTTTGAGGCTGAATATTTTGATGCTAAACAAATTCAACCTTAGAAATTCAACTTCAAACGCTGATTTTGATGCTAAAAATATTCACCCTTCAAAATTCAAATTAAAACTCTGATGGCAGAGATTTACTTCCATACGTGTGCAGCAGTCAGTGCATGCGGGAGAGAAAAAAAGCTTGAGTATCGATCTTTTTACATGAGGATCGTTCAATATCAATACCAGCGTTGGTATCGATATTAGGATTGATCCGCCCACCTCTAGTACCCTGCCTCACGCCCTTTGACTGCTAGGATAGGCTCCAGCCCCCCGTGAGAACTCAATCCCGGATAAGCAATTGAAGATGTATGTATATGTAATATCTGCATAAGGCTGGGTGGTGAAGTTCTGTCAACAACATTAAGTTTTGTAATTAAATGATCCTCACCTCTCCATCCAGAACACCTTACACCCCTGCAGATATCTTACTTTAGCTACACTTAGAAATAGCCACCCTTATATACAGACCGTGTACATTTTTCCTCGTTTGGTGGTGATTTGTTCTTATTTCCAAAAGAGTAGACCTGTCATTGGCAATCGCACTGAACTCTTGCGGTCACCGAAATGTTAATGAAAGTCGTGGTGGAAAAGATGAAACTTTGGAGAAATAAAGAACAAAGAAATCGGCCCACTCGTGACAGTGTCACAAAACATCAACTCAAAAATACCCAATCCAGAAGGCTATGATAATTCATTCCCTGGGACAGTTTGGCAGCGATCAGACCCATTTCAGCGGAGCTGTTGGTGGAATAACGCCAGGCAGCAACAAACATCCATACACAGTAAAATCACCAGTGTTAAATTAACACTGTCAGTGTACATATGGTCCTACTCTGGCCAGAGTGGGACAATATGTACACTGGCAGTGTTTTTAATTTGATTTTAACCTTTATTTAACCAAGTAAGTTAAGAAATTCTTATTTACAATAACGAGCTGGTGGTGTTAATTTAACACTGGCTATTTTAGTGTGTACAAACAACACAAACACAGTCTTTGATTTCTGACAATATTGTAATTATTTTGAGTTTGCAAATTGCGCCACAAGACATTAATGTTAAGTAAAATTTGTGCGATTCGTTTTGAGGGGAAAAAAAACATCTTTTGAGAGACCTTGGTTAAATTTTTAATTTGCTATGAGATAAAGAGAAAAAAGAATATTTGTGGTCATATCCATTTTTTTTCTTTGTATGATTTTAAAGTAATCCAAAAGTATTCAGATTACATTACTTTTTGTAATCTAATGGATTGCATTACTAATTACAAAAATAGCCATGCAATTTGTATTCAGTAACTTTGTCTTTCAAGGCAATCTGCCCCAACTCTACTATGAGTTAACGGACCACCATGTAGTTCAAAGAAATTGTCACTGACTTGTAGTCCATTTTACTGGGACTGTGCTCTTCCTCTCTTGGCTGACTTTTGAACCATCCGTATTTGTGATAAGTGGACTCAGTATGTACATGGTTGCTTAGCTGCGACATTTCTCTACATGTTCCACAATTCCGCCTTGTGTTTTTGTTTTATTATGTTTTTGTTAGTAGTGGTGCAGCTTAGCTAAAGTTTCCATAACAATTGTGCATTTTTGATAAAAGCACCAAATTCGGTACACACATTCACCTTATTCTGCCCCGCCCACTTTTACAACAGAGGCATTTCTGTTTTGTCTTAGGACTTCCGCTGAGGGGTGTTTTCAATATAGAACAATGGAAGATATTACATGGGTAGAAACAAAAACCTTTTTGAAAAGCTCAAAGGGATCGACTCTGGCTCACCCACGGGTCATAGCAGAGTGGGAAGATGACATGAAAAAGAGGCCCTCAATTATTTTTAACTACTTTGTTTTGTCACTCAGCCTGGACGGTTTGGCTATGAGGAACTACTAGCTTTGCACAGCGCCACTGAAGCTCGTATAAAAGCACAATCCAGTTAAAATTCTACCTGACAAGTAGTACCACCGTAACGTTAATATACGTATGGTGTTATTTCATGCAGTGCTTGGTTGTATCAAACGCCAGAAAATAAGTAAATTAGATAGCAGCTAACGCTACAAATACAACTTATCCGTTTGTCTCACTAGAATCCGCTGTGGCTTCTTCAACGGACTGTTGTATTCCAACCATTTCTTTGGGTAAAGATCCAGTGGTGTGGGTTTTCTCCATTTAAAAAAAAAAAAAAAGACATAGGGACATTTGGGTGGCTTTTTCAAATTGAGCACCTTAAGCCAGCACCGGAGATCCTCATTTTTCGATGTAGGAGGGAACAAGTTAAATGCTCGTCCAGAGCACTCATATCTCTCCTTTCCATGTTCAAAACATCATTCTGAAAGCGATAGGTTCCTCTTCTTCCAGTTGTTGTAGCACCCACGAACTGAACAATTAATGCTGCTCATGTTCGGACACTTCTAAATGGTAAATGGACTGCATTTATATAGCGCTTTTCCATCTGCATCAGATGCTCAAAGCGCTTTACAAATAATGCCTCACATTCACCCTGATGTGGGGGTGCTGCCATGCAAGGCGCTCACTACACACTGGGAGCAATAGGAGATTAAAGACCTTGCCCAAGGATCCTTAGTGATTTTCCAGTCAGGCTGGGATTTGAACCGAGGATCCTCTGGTCTCAAGCCCAACACCTTAACCACTAGACAATAACTAATCATCAACGCAGTGGCAAACCGGAAGTTGCTTGACAAAATCTAGCCGTCCACCCTGACTTCCTGAATAAGGGGAATAGCCAGATATTTAAAATAAAATTGGATAATGGTGGGGGGGGCAGCTAAAAGGATGACAAAGGTCAATTTCAGTATGCACGGGGCTCAAAAGTTGAAGCTGCGCCAATTTTGGTATAAGGTGATGCAAATTATTGGTTGAGTTAATAGGGTTTGAAAAAGAAATAGTTTGCACCATCTGTCATGCTTAGTCACATGTTATAGAATCCAATGGACAGCAACCTTGTTTGACCTTTTCTTTGGAGACTAAGCATTCAACACAATTAAAACTATAGCATTTATTAATCCTATTAGTTCAACAAATAATTCACAAACACCTTTTTTTTTAACCAAAATTGTAGCAACTTTAACTTTTAACCTCTGTACAAACTGAAATTGACCTTTGTCACAGTTTTTATGGTTTTTAATCCCATAACTCCATAACATTCAGTCACAGATAATTGAAACTATACCTTTTTGGAATGTTTATGGACACACAAATAATGTGGTATATTTGTCAATACAATGTGAGAATTTTTTTATTTTGAAAAAAGGCTGCCATGGATGCCATGTTAAAAATTCATGATGGCCCAATATCCAGTTCTTTTACCACAAAATACACTTTTTTTTTTTTTTTTTTGCTCTGCCGCCCCACTATAGTATGGCCAGAGTAGATGGTTACCTCACTGACTGTGGTCTGCTTGAGGTTTCGTATAATCAGTAACACCTGAGGGAGTTCTTCCTTACCTCTGTTGCCAATGTGCTTGCTTGGGAGGTTGTTAAAGTTGAATCTTATTTGTGTGAAGCACCCTGGGGTGACTTAAATTTTGATTTGGCTTTGTAAAAGTAAATTGTATTGAATTTCATGCGAAATAAAGTTTCACATTTGGGCAGTCACAGAGCTCTGATTTTTTTTTTTTTTTTTTTAATTAAAAGATAAACCATTTGATCTTAAAATTGTATTTCACTTTTTTTTTTTTTTTTACATTTAATTGTATACACAGAAATCACTAAAACAGTTGCAATTTTCATGAAGAAAAGAGACATTTTATTCTACTGATTTCCATCAGACTCAAAAAGACACCCCCAAATACCAATTATGCAAGATATTTAAGGAAAATTTGCTGAATAAGTAGTTGCCATCTTAGTTTTTGGGAAAGGACATGTCGCACTGAAATCATAACAATTTAGATTTAGGCTGTTAGTGACCATCTGATGATCCACATGGATTACTTTGTGCAGTTCCATGACCGGTTTCAAAGTATACGGTATTTGCAGCAAACAGCTATGGATACTTCTGAAAACAAAGTACTCGTGTGTTTCCGATGGGTGAAGTAGCTATTCGAAGCGTCCCAGCGTGCGCTTCAGTGGAATGTCACTGTTAATATTAAGGACTGAGGCACAGATTAATTCCACATTTGACATAAGTGTGATGTTGTGTTATGATGACTTGTTTTTAAGTGAAAACCATTAATTTTGATGCAGTCACAGTAAAAGCACCAGCCCTGAAAAGATTCAGTGCACCAGCGGCCATGAGTTATAAACGCAGCCTGTCAATAACCATCTCTACTCGGCTAAGCTTTGTGCGTAATTAATTGTTATCAATAAAATCTAAAAAATACATGTGCTGCCAAGGGAAAAACATTGTGGAGACATTCACAGCGGCAAGAGCCTCTCATCAGCCGCACAACACACACAGTCCAGCTCCAAATTCACACTCAAAGTAAAAAAAAAAAAAAAAAGCTTGCCACAAAACATAAAAGGGGTAAAATCCAGCTCCCCCTTCAGTTCTTTCATGATTGTGGCACGTGAAGCCCATTAACTCCTGGAAATAATGTATTCTGACTTTTTCCAATATAACAAATCCATCACCGTGTCAGGAAGTCTGTTAAAACAGTCATGCAGATGTCCATGTACACAGCTTCAGTAAACCAGCATCCACACAAACAGAATATCACCACACTTTAGGTTCTAAAATCCGACACTATGAAAATGTTGAGTTTAGGATGTGTCATCTCCTGTCTGTAAAGCTGAGCCATCACTTTTGAACAGCAGCTCAGAAGCTTCGTTTCTGGACAGAGCAGATTCGTTTCCCACTGTTTGAGTCATCGGTCATCGTGTTTCTGCTCATTCTAAAATGTACATCACACACTGAAAAATGCAGAGAATTGCCAAGTGAGATGTTTTCCAGAAATGCACCTGCTAACGCTCAGAGTGAGAGGAATAAAATCCATCAGCGACCACTAATTATTAGCACATGTGTGTGGAGAGACTTCCAATCCGATCATGAGGACTTTTGTTGTCTTGCTAACTGGGACGTTAAACGTGAGCCATGTCCTGTAAATAGTGTTAGATAATGTTGATAAAACTACAAGAGAGCATGTTTGTTGGGAAAGTGTCGTGACACGGACCCACAACAGGGGGCGTAAATGAACGGACAATGAAAGAGTCAAAATATGAACACTTTTACTGTTGTGAATGAGCACAACCAAGAACAGCAGATTACAGAATGTCAGATAATAGTCAATCAACAAAGGGGACGTGTGGGCAGGCTCGAGGATAGAAGATGTCTGTCCTGAGAAGAACCGGAACCACACGATTTCCTCTGCCACCGAACCAGGAGAATACTGGAGCCGTCAAGTCCCGAATCCCCAGGTGGCCACCGTCTCCGAGCGTCGGATCTGGTACTGCTGGCGAGGAGCAGAAACAATCAGAGGTGGGTGTGTGTACACCCAGTAACAACGCTGGTGAAGATCCCACCTCCACCTCCTGTCCAGAAAACAGGTACGTGCAGCAGTCGAGAGTACTTATCACAGAATAGCGTGGGAAGCGAGGACGTCAGCTCTCCATGTCTCTCACACTCAGCCTCCGGCTGCGAGCACTCACAGAACTGACTGCAAACACTGTGTAAAAAACACTTGTCAGAAAAGACAAAAGCAACGGCTGAGAGTTTTACCTTTACTGGTAGCTGATATCTCGGCAACGAGGTGGAGATGACGTCCGGTATTTATGGTGTGGACTAATGAAGTGTAGATGGGTGACAGCTGTCCTGAGATAATGAGTGACAGCTGTCACCCCGGCTGTGTCCTTGGCGGCAGCGCCCTCTGGTGCCTGAAGCCCGCACGTCAGGCAGGGCGCCCTCTGGTGGTGGGCCAGCAGTACCTCCTCTTCTGGCGGCCCACACAACGTTTTTCATTTTTACGCCTCTGCATGTGTGTGCATACACAAATGAGGGAGTAAAAAGCATCTAAACATTTCAAGAAAATAACTAAACTTCATGTCATCATTTGTTCTTTCCCTACAATATTTGCGAAAGCTGATAAGTTGACTAGGAGTTAGTTTCGACGTAATATTGGACCAATGGTCAATAACAAGCTGCTTATTAACAAATAATATATTATGCATCAGTCTGATTCTCTTTAGACTCACTCTATATTGAATCAAGTGCATTTATCCTCTGGCTATTTTGTGCAGCATTTCAATAACCTTTTATTTTCTATAAACTGATATGCACTGTGTAGGAGCTCTACTGTGTGGCTCAGTGGTTAGCACTCACAGCAAAAAGATCTAGAGGTTCCATTCTACCCATGCCCAGTTCCTGTTTCTGTGTGGACTTTGCATATTCTCTCCATGTCAGTGTGGGTTTCCTCCCATCACCAAAACATGCTCATTAGGGTCATGGTCCTTTCTCTTTATTTATGTAGTGCCAAATCACAACATAAATTACCCACCCCACTGAGCAAGCACGGTGACAACAGTGGTAAAGAAAAACTCCATTGGGTGTTTTTTGGCAAGAAACCTCAAGCAGACCAGCCTCAGATAGATGACCAACTGCTTGGGCCATACTAACAATAATCAGCCAAACAAAGAAATGTCAAACATGCAAACTGTCATTGTTTGAATTTAGCAAGGAGCATATTTGTCCGTGTGCAAAGCACACAACCAAAATCTATCTGCACAGTTTGCAATGGAGGATACATTTATTGGTATTCTTCCTGAGCCCGTAGTTTTTCCAGCTTCATCCTGGACGGCAGGGGCCGCCAACCTGCCCTACATTTTCCACATGGATCTTCTGCAACCACAGTTGATTACTCAGGTCTGGTGTTAATGTAACTCTTGACTGGCTTTATCAGGCTTGATAGGCAGGATGAGCTGGATGCAAATCCACAACGCTGGAACACAGCTTATTGGAGACGTTTACTGGGTAAACAGGCTGGGGTCGGTACACAGAAAGGCTATCCAAACAGAGCAACAGGATCAAAAACAAGCGAAAAAGTGTGGTCAGAGTACACAGGCAGGAAGTCAAAAACTGATGAGGCAACAAAACAAGGCTAGAGAACAGGAACAGGGCTGGAAGCGGAGGCACAAGGCGCATCGATCTGGTGAAGGACAAACTGTGAGGCTTATAAAGCACCCAGGTGATTAACAGCAAAATCAGAACAGGGGCCTGTACTACAAAGTGCGGTTACTGGCTTATCAGGGTAACTTCGGGAGCAAGTTGATGACATGTGGAGTAACTTCCCGGTTAACCCGTACTACGAAAGGTGGATAGGTTTTGATCGAGGTATGCTGTCATGGCAATTTATGCTGTGTGCCAAACCTGCTCCAAGCAGGTTATGTTCTCGGTTAGCTTGAGGTTTTCGCTTAACCACTCCCTTTATAAGTACCGTCCATCCACCTTCAATCACTCTGAAGACAATGCCGGCCTACCTGGATGATCCTTTTGATATTGGGGCACAAATTGTGAGGAGCTCTCTTCACAGGGCGAGGGTTTTTAAAGATCGCCAGAATCCGCTGACATACCCGGACGATATTCTCTATGAAAGATATAGATCCTCAGCCGAGGGAATTCGTTATCTTTGTCAGCTGATCGGGCCAGAAGTCTGTAACATCACCCATCGTACACTGTAAAAAAAAGACTGTTTTTACAGGAAAACACTGGCAGCTGTGGTTACCAGGGAATTCATGTAAAAAATACAGCAGTTAAATGTACAAAAAAAGAGAGCTCTTGTTTGTAGCTTTAACAGTTCCCTTAATGTGAGTCAGCCGTGGTTCATTCACTGTAAATCCATATACATATTATGTCTGTAATGTTATCTGCTGTATGTTTTACAGGAATTCCCCGTTAACCACAGCTGCCAGCGTTTTCCTGTAAAAACAAGTCATTTTTTACAGTGTAGCAATGCTCTGACAATCGAGCAGATAATGTGCCTTGTGCCTATTTTGCCAGTGGACAATTTAAGTATTCCATCGGTGATGCTGAACATCTGAGCAAGAATACTGTATGTCGTATGATTCGCAAGGTAGTACTTGCTCTATCTAAACTGTTGGATGCATTTGTCGTTTTCCCTGGCCATTTATCCGCAATGCAAATCAAAGAAGGGTTTTATGCAATCGCGGGTAATTACTAATATCAAAATAGGTCTAATGCATGTCCATTAATTAGGCGAAGTGGGGCTTATCAAGCTATGAATATAAACCTACCGTTCTGAAGGATGTTTTTATATTTCTTCACCTGCTGTCAGGTGCATTTGGCACTGCTATTGCATCTGAAATACTGACAGGATTAGGAATAGCAATCATACAGTCAAGGTAGCCTATTTAGGAAACATTAAATTAACCTAACATTTATTAGTAGGCCTATGCCCACTTCTGAATCGTGTTGCATCTGGGCGTAATTAATGAAAGGTCATTTTTTTTTACACATATTACACATTCCACAGGTTAATCATCTGTAACAGATTTGGGGAACAATTGAATTGTACGTACGCATTTACCCGATCAGCAATACGTTGCCAACAAGCCTGTCTTGCTTTATTGGCAGACGATGTGTTTGATTTCCCCCTTAACATTAATTTAAATTCCTCGTAGCTCCGCATAATAACCGTGCATTCTTCTTCGGTAAAGTAAGGTGACCACGCCATCATTAAAAAATGGTGACGTACGCTGCAACCTGCCCCTTTTATGTGAACACGCACAAACTCCAATTAGGTTAACACAGGTTCAACAAATCAACATCTTATTCAGCGTCGTCGTACCGATTAACACCACTTGAGGAAACCAGGTTTTGTCAACCCCGGTTTAAGAGGTTGACCCTGGGTTACATCTGAGTAAGTTAACCCCGCTTCGTAGTACAGGCCCCAGGTGTGTGGAGAAACTCCCAGAACAGGTGTGTGGCCAGCCAGAGGAAAACACCCACCAAAGAACCAGGAGAGAAAGGCAAGAAACAACAGGACAGAAAAAAACCCAAACAGAAAGATAGAGCAGAGACGGAACAAGAGATAGATGGAGCAACAACCCATAAAACCAAGAACCTGACAGGCTTAGTACACTGTCTTAGTTAATTAGTAGTGGGTGGAGCAGACAGAGTTGGGGCAGGTCATCTCCAGGAGTAGAGTTGGTGTTCCCTGATGTACAGGGATATAATATCACACTCGACCACACGGTTCCTGTGCTTTTGTTAGATGTAAAAGTACTCTGGTGTTGCGTGTTTATCTGATACCACTGAACACTTGTGAAAAGTACAAATATTGTGAATGTTTTTGGTATGAGGACATTGTGTACAGGTTGTGTTTGACACAGAGCGAGTGGAGAAAAGGATCTTTGAATATTTGATACCTATGTTGCTGAGCAGAAAGAGACAGGGACTATCACATTGAAGACTGTGTTGAATGATGTGATTATTTCTGGTAAACACACACAGCTGGCCATTTTGCCGCGTGTCTCTGTGTGTGCTTTCTCACATAGCCGTATTTACTTCTAACACTGGTGTGTTTTCCACCCAGATTCAGTTTGTCTGAGCATATGTGGAGGCATTAATCACACTTGGATCTGCACCAAAACATTTGGTCTGAAACTTTGTAAAGAGCTGTCTGGATTCAAACTCAAACTTCATCCAGTGTGGTTCATTGATAGGGAGTCTTACTGAATGGACAAAATAACTGACACGTGCTATGAATCATGGTTCAATCTGAGCAGCGTTCATTTGTCTGTCTACTACGCCTCCCTAGTGCTTTGGCTAATTTTCACCAAACTTGATATGTTGATAAAAGTCAAACCTAGAAGTGCCTTCAAAGGGTGTGTTTTGGCAAAGGTCAAGGTTATTGGGGTCAGAGGTCAACATTTGAACTTCACCTGAATGTCCAATAAATTTGGCACAGATATGTAGGTGGGTCCCAGGCGAGATCAAATTCACTAAATATCAATTATTGGGATCTAAGCACAACATTTCCTTTTTTTTTTTTTTTTTTTTTTTTTTTTTTTTCCACTCCAGTTTGCACCAAACTTGAAGTACATATGGATGCAGTTTCCAGAAAAAGGCATTTGGTTATTCTGCCCCCACTGCATGGAACAATCTGATAGACGTTTTACAACTTGACTGCCTAGTTTCTCTGAGTTTAACTCTAAGCTTAAAGACTTAAAGGCAGCTTCTTTGATTGGTCAATGCTTTTAATTCGGTGCAGTTTTTAAATTTGTTACTGATACCCTTTTTACTGTATGTGTTCTTGTGATATTCTTTTTATGTTATGTCTGCAATTGTGCTTATTTTATGTTGCTGCCTGTCTTGGCCAGGTCTCCCTTTAAAAAGTGTTTTTTTTGTTTTTTTTTTATCTCAATGGGACCGCCTGGTTAAATAAATAATTGCCAAGCAAGGTCAAATTAACCAAAGGTCAATCATTGGAGACAAGGTCATGTCTGCCTGTCTGTTTGTTGGCCTACTATCCCAGGCGCTTTTGCTGATTTCAATTAAAATTGGTATATCAATAAAAGCTGACTCTAAAATTTACCTTAAAGAGTTCATGTTGGTAAAGGTCAAGATGAAAGAATTTGAATTTCAACCTGATTTGAATCAAATGTGACAGACACATGTGGATTCCAGAATTGCCCTGAAAAGGTCATCCATAAATCAATCATTTGAGTGAAGGTTGAGGTCGTTGGAATGAAATGTCAGACTGCCATAACATGTCTTCATACCCATGGTACTATGACCCAGTTATAAGTATTGAGCAAGTTGAAAAATAGGCAGTATCATGTATTTTACGATCTAAAGACAATACAGATGAGGAACACTGCCTCTTTGAAATTTAGTCAATCAAAAATGTACACAATTTGAGATAACACAGGGGCCAATATTATACGTGGCACAGAGCAGTCGTTGATCCTGTGGATATGGTGGTATCCTAGGAGGTTAGTGATAATCCTTATGCTAGCACCTACACAGAACAGGTATCTAACCTGCACTTTGAAACAGAAACACAAATGTGTCTTATTTACAGGAGGTGATGGTCTAGTGGTTAAGGTGTTGGGCTTGAGTCCAGAAGATCATGGGTTCAAATCCCTGCCTGACTGGAAAATCACTAAAGGCCCTTGGGCAAGGCCTTTAATCCCCTATTGCTCCCGGTGTGTAGTGTGCACCTTGTATGGCAGCATCCTGACATCGGGGTGAATGTGAGGCATAATTGTAAAGCGCTTTGAGCGTCTGATGCAAATGGAAAAGCGCTATATAAATGCAGTCCATTTATTTACACATTTTGGCCATCTTACAAATATAATCACGTGAATGTAAACCAAACCAAGGGGAATGTATTACATTGGTGCAGAACCAAGCAAAGGTACTCGAGGTCTGAATATGTTGACTGATGCACCGTGACTTTTACATTTCCTATTCCTCATACCTTCCCACATGGATTAAAACTGTGACCTAAGTTGCTGTAGACTTCAGGCTGCACAAAATATTCCCCACACTTGTGAATGTCAGGTCCACCAGCAAGCAAACAAGCGCTCATTGAAGCAAAATCAGGCCTGACACACTGCCGGTCTAAAGTTCACTGGAAAAATATTTGAGATTATGAGGTAAAACGCACAGCATTAGTAATCTTGAGTTGAGCTTTTACAAGCTGCAGCAACATGGAAACAATATTGCAGCAAAACAAGTACCAATAACCTAGCATTGACTGCAAGCCCAAAAAAGGAGCTTTTCTTCACTTGGAACTAAGTTTTCTGTTGCTCCTGGAAATCACATGAAAACTGTTTTTTATTCTACCAACAGTATTTAGACTCTTAACTTAAGTCTTAATGAGGGGAGTTTTAAAATCATGAGTCCTCGGGGTCAGTTCTGCCTGGCATAACTATCATTATCATTCCTCGCAGTAATGCAGGATGACTTTGAACAAGGCTTAGCAGCTAGTTAGCCTGCAGCCTATGCGCAAATAATTTGGATGCCCAGATATGTGTTTATCTGAGTGGGGAAAAGAATAGAGTGAGTTAGTGAATGCATGTGTGGATTTCTTTTCAGTCTTAGTGACCTCATTTGACAGTTGATGTGAGACAGCAAGGATGTTTTGCTTTTCATGTCTTTAAACCTGTCAGTGTGTCCTTGTGACAAAATTTTCAAACATCATCTCTTTTTGATGTATTCTCTTTTTGTCTTCCAGGACAAAGTAAAAAAGAGACAGTGAAACAAACTGTTTGACAAGGAGAAAAAAAAGCTACACCCCTTTTGTATCATTTTTTCAGGCGAGTGGGACAAAAATACGACCATATCCTACCAGTGTGCGCCAACATGAAAGCAAAAACAGCCAGAAAACACACACCTGAAAAACTAGAAGATGTACTCAATGGGCTAATACCTTCATCGGCCAACCATTACTACCTTCACCAACCAACAAAGGAGGGGTTTTTAAATTTGTATGTGTAGGGAAGAACCCTATAGTACTGTTGTTGATATACTGGTAGAAATTATCCACATGAGGAGAATTTGTCATCAAGCAATATTAATGATGTGTTGAAAGGCTGGGAAAAGGCACAAAGCTTAGGTGAGGAAGAAAAGTTAACCTGACTGCAAAAGAAAATAATACAAAGCGATACATCTGTATTATAAATGCATCACAGTAAAGTAGAAATGCATTGAAGAATAGCTTTTCATTGTAGGATCCTATCTGCTCTGTGCAGTGGCGGAGGATGAGGGCAAGAGCTGCATAGCAATTTGGCCATGTTTCTACAATGTGTAGATATAAAGAGAACAAAAACATTTATTTGTATTTTTACATGTATCATTTATTCCCATGATTTGATTAACTCTTGCCAAGTGGAGGAGTTCAAGTATCTCGGTCTTGTTCACTAGTGGGAAAAGATGTAGACAGCAAGGCTTTAGTTTCACTGATAACTGGCCTTCTTTTTGGGGTCGCCATGGCTTGCTGATGACGGAAGGCCTTTGCCCTAAAGGGGACGGCTCCAGCATCTTACCTGCGAATAGGGATGGGTATTGATAAGATTTTATCTATCGATTCCGCTTATTGATCCAATTCCCTTATCCATACCTCTTGTGAAATTTCTGTGTACTAAAAGTAGGCTTTACAGGTTTTCTATGTCAACAACATTTTAAATTGGTCACTGGATCCTTGATCTCTGGACATAAATAAAAATAAAATCTGTAGTTTTAGTCAAAAGCATTTCCTTTCAGACATTTTGGCATTATTGTCTCTCCATACCTTTGAGCTGAGCTCAGCTGGCTGCTGCACATCAGTGCAGGACATCTCATTTTTGGAGGAAAAAAAACCCGTTTTGATCGATTGCAGTTTATTGTTTGTATTACAACGTTTGGAAAGAGGTGTCATTTGATTTAAATGGCGTTTCGGTTTGAAGTTATTAATTCCGACTGGACTCTATTGTTCTAACTTGACCCCCAAAGTGCATTCCTTACTGAGGAGTTGAGTTCTTATCAGATTCCAAAGCCAGATGGCTGCAACCCCTTTCTCATCTAAAAACAGACCACAGGAAGACATATCTGTCCCCAAAAGTCCTAGAACTGTCTTTACAGCACAATTCATATAAAACCATACAACAGAAAGATTACACTCAACGTTGCAATCACAATGACGTTCTTCTGGTCAAAATCGGATGCAGATTAACCCTCTGGGGTCCGAGGGCATTTTTTGGACAGTTCACTCGCCTGGCATAAATATTTTATTATTGCTGTTATCAGCTCTACCTGCATCCCACAATCAAGTTGTCTCTTTTTTCAGGACAACCTGTACTTTCAGAATATATGTTTTTGTTGTGTTTTATAAGTGTAATAAAGGTTTACAATCAAAAATAGGCAAGGAAAAAATAAAGCGAAAAATAATTTTCCACACACATTTATTCAAAACACACAGCAAACTATAATAAACAACTGTTTTGACACTTTATAAAGGTAATTTGAGGTTGTGTGTGAAAGGCTGTACAACAAAAAGGTTCAAACAATAAACACAAATGCACATTTTGAACAATATATACAAAATGGTCTATGCGTTTTGTCCATTGATATGGTAAACAGTGCTTTACACAGAGAAGGCAACAGAGTTATCCAGTAACATTCACATGCAAACTAGTGCAGCAATCCTGATAGTTATACACTCTTTGTTTGAGCACGTGAGATTGTCATCAGAGGCTCTCCATCTGCTCTGTGTGCTTTCACCTTCACTGTGCATAATGGCGCAGGGCGCACTGAGTATGTACTAATAGTATGTACTCATTGGAGCACCCAGGGGGCTATTCAAACAGGCCAGCTAGTAACATATCACTCCTGAAAACGATCTTTGGCTTTTCACGTGAGGTAAATCTGCCCTACAATTGGATTTTGGAAAACCATGTGACGGTGAACCAATTACGATTGGACACTCACATTGCACACGTCATCACACAGCTTCTATGAGGAGTACAAAGATGGCCGATGGCTGGCTCAAAGGTCAGAGGAGTTAACTTTTCAGCAAAAAAATCGTAAGTTTCTATCTCATATCGTTCAAAAGTTATTTCTAATTTAGTAAAGCTTGATCTTAGCTGTCATATACGACGGCGTCGGCCCCAGAGGTTTAACAGATTTCATGTTTTTTGATGAAATCCAAAAACCAGCCTTCCCAAGTCCATTGGGCCAAGAGTGACCCCTTGTGGACAAATCGGGGAAGGGCATGTAACTAACTTGTACAGCACAATGCCACAGATGTCGCAAGATTTGAGGGAGCGTGCAGTTGGCATGCTGACAGCAGGAATGTCAACCAGAACTGTTGCTCGTGTATTGAATGTTCATTTCTCTACCATAAGCCGTCTCCAAAGGCGTTTCAGAGAATTTGGCAGTACATCCAACCAGCCTCACAACCGCAGACCACGTGTAACCACACCAGCCCAGGACCTCCACATCCAGCATGTTCACCTCCAAGATCGTCTGAGACCAGCCACTCGGACAGCTGCTGGAACAATCGGTTTGCATAACCAAAGAATTTCTGCACAAACTGTCAGAAACTGTCTCAGGGAAGCTCATCTGCATGCTCGTCGTCCTCATCGGGGTCTTGACCTGACTCCAGTTCGTCGTTGTAACCAATTTGAGTGGGCAAATGCTCACATTTGCTGCCGTTTGGCACGTTGGAGAGGTGTTCTCTTCACGGATGATGCGAAGGAGATGTGTTGCACTGCATGAGGCAAATGGTGGTCACACCAGATACTGACTGGTATCCCCCCCCCCAATAAAACAAAACTGCACCTTTCAGAGTGGCCTTTTATTGTGGGCGGTCTAAGGCACACCTGTGCACTAATCATGGTGTCTAATCAGCATCTTGGTATGGCACACCTGTGAGGTGGGATGGATTATCTCAGCAAAGGAGAAGTGCTCACTATCACAGATTTAGACTGGTTTGTGCACAGTATTTGAGGGAAATGGTGATATTGTGTATGTGGAAAAAGTTTTAGATCGTTGAGTTAATCTCATACAAAATGGGAGCAAAACCAAAAGTGTTGCGTTTATATTTTTGTTGAGTATATAATTGTGTTGTGTGGTTGTTCTAAGGAAATTGTTTACTAGTTTTATAATATAGTACTTGCTTGTTTTTTGAGTGGGAAGTTAATAATACAGATACTGATTTATTATAAAACTAAAGTACCCAGAATTCTTGGGGGTGGAGCTTTTAATCCTTTAAAAGCATGCGCCCCCGGGAACGTTGACTCTTACGCTTGTCTCTTCTCTTCCGCAATGCTCTTCGCCTCTTCTTTCTCGTGGGTCTCAGGATTTTTTTTGACCATTTTTATGACCCTTTGTCTGCAACCCTATGTTGTCTAAACTTATTTCTTGCTTGTGTGCGCAAAGCTAGAAATTACTTTCATTTTTTTCTACAAATAGCCTTTTCTCCACTTTTGTCAAGTTAAACACTCAGGCACATTTAACTTCCTTTGACGATTTTTCTAATTAAAACCTTTTTCTTCTTGAACTCCAAATTCACCTTGTGAACATTTTTCTTACAAAGTCAACCATTTTTGTATCGAATTTTTGATTTGGTCTTGTTTCCAAAGACGACGACCAAAGATGAATTTTTGTTTTGGCGAATAAAAAATAAAGACAGTCAAGCCTTTATTCTGACGATCACAGACGGCAAGTGCTGGAGAGGTAAAAACATCCAAGTTAGCTGAGCCGCACCAGAGAGTGAGCTGCTGCCCCAAGTAACGTGAATACAACTGAAAGTGCCCCTGGTAACCCATGAAACCGGGCGCAGCGACCGGCAGAGTCTCTTTGCCAAGGTACCGGAAACAGCTGTGCAGAAGGACGGCTCCTTGACTGAAAACCAGATGGCTCCCAGCATCTGACATCACGGAGACCAGCTGCACAGTGCATCCAAGTAAGACCGAGGCATGATGTCAGAAACAAACAGAGTGGCTTTATTTAACTCCGTTCACCATCACTAACCATCTCATGTTAATAAATGCCAAAGTAAATTCCCTGATTATTAATATGGAATTCATTCTTAAACTCCCACAACTAAACCAAGTTATCTGAACGTCATATAATTGCTCAGGGAACGTCATCATCAAATTGCTTACTGTGATATGTCCTGTTATTTAACTCCTGACTGAGTTAAATGTTTTAAATGTGTGAAGTTGTCTGTGATTTGTATGGATTTACAGAGGGGGTCGGACTTGACCTGTAGAACTTAATACTGTAAGATTAGAGACTGATTTTAATATTTCCTATTGACTGACCCTAAAATCAGTGATATTATAACCTTGTTATAATATCATTCAGTCACAGGTGGTGCCCCCATTATTTAAGGTAAAATTATCCACAAGTGATAATTTCAAAATATCCTAAAACATATTCTTCCTGCTACAATTCTTTCACCAAAACATGAAATCTAGGCTTGCCTCTTAGATGTACCTTCTGGCAAATTGTAGAAAAACTTTCAGGTCTTCTTTTTAAGAAAATCCTCCTCTAAACACTTTATTACGAAGCTGTATAACTGGGGATACAAAATATCCTCATAAAATCAACAATAATGATAATAATATTAAAGCAAACAGAGCTCTGGTATCAGAATATTATTGGCAAATATCCATATTCACGTATCGGGATCAGATTGGAAGTGGAAAAAATGTGGATCGGTGCATTCCTAATTCCTACGGTACAAATACCTTGGGCTGTGGCTGGATACCAAACTGGAGTGGACAACCCACACCAACCACCTGTACAGGAAGGGATAGAGCAGGTTGTACCTTCTGACTAGGTTGCGGTCGTTTAGTGGTCAGGAAACTCCTGTGGATGTTCTACCAGTCCGTAGTAGCCAGCGTCCTCTTTTACACTGTGGTGTGCTGGGGGGGCAGCACATCCAAGAAGGACACATCCAGGCTGGACAAACTGATCAGGGGGGCTGGCTCTATGGTTGGCATGAAGCTGGACTCTCTGATGGTGGCAGAGAAGAGAACACAAACAGCTGGACATTACTTACAATGCCTGCACACCGTCACCAGCAACCAGAGTAGCCTCTTAAGTCACAGACTGTTCCTTCCCAAGTGCAGGACCAACAGACTGAAAAACTCCTTTGTCCCTCGGGACATCAGACTGTACAACTCCTGACTCAGGGGCAGGAGGAGTAACAGGAAGACAGAGGTCAGGAATGAGAGGAACAGTAGTAGCCAGTAAATCAGTATATCTGGTATTTATATTTGCGAACTGTTTTTCTTTACTTTCACTTTTGATACTCTGTATGCTGCTATACACTGCTGCTGGAACCTCAATTTCCCTGAGTGAGTCTTCCTAAGAGATCAGTAAAATTCTATCTAATCTAATCTTGTGAATTATGAGTCGTAATTACGAGAGATCAGGGATCTACTTTTTTTTATCCATGCAATGACTTCCGTACCATTCCATTTCATTATAGAAACTTTGCGTAATTTATTCCCACCCTTGAAAAATGCCAGCTACCTATTTTATAAACACTACCCAATCTAGATCCCATGGATCCCCATGGGCAACACGCTAATTCTCTTGTATTTTTTTTTTCTCCCATATTTGTCCACCTGTTATGTACTGTTTCTCCCTCCTGTTGCTCAACTGGTTACCTGACAGTCAGGTGAAAGCGGGCACTACATTCAGCAGCTGGCAGACATGTCTATGGGATATTACACAGGAAAAACGAAGTTGCTTATGATTGATGTGCTGCCTTCTTGGCCAGCTCACTCTTGGATTTGAGATTTTTAAATCTCAGTGAGGCTTCTACCTGGTTAAATAAAGGATACATATGCGCGTCTGCATCAGAGTTAACGGCTAACTTCATCCTTACAAGACATAGGCGGCGCCAAGGGGGCGCTAGAGCTCCCCCTGGATTAGTCATAGCACCCCCATAGCACTGCCAAGAAAATAATTCCTCATTTATTATTTTAATTTCATTTCATCCCATGTTTTTAAGGCCTTGTCTAAACTGAAACTGACTTCTGCTATACAATCTTTGGTGTGTGGGCCGCTGAAGAGGAGGTACTGCTGGCCCACCACCACAAGATGGCGCCCTGCTTGAAGTGCGGGCTTCAAGCACGAGAGGGCGTCGGAGCGACCAGGAGTGACAGCTGTCACTCATCATCCGTACCAGCTGTCACTCATCCACTACTCATCACCACCACCATAAAGGCCGGACTGCAACTCCACCTCCCCGCAGAGAAATCAACTACCAATCAGGTAATTTTCTCTGCTGAACAAAAACATTGTGTAATAGTCTGAACTTCTTTTGCAGCCGTTATCCTGTGGTGTTTGCCTTATCTGTGGGATTGGCGTTTGGTGTGATCAGCGACGGCTTCGCTTCACACTCCAACCAGATAAGTGGTTAGACAGGAGCTGCACGAGTGTGTGATTGGAGGTGGAGGTGCTCCCTCCTTTACTGAATACAGACTGTGGGATTACTGAGTGTGCGACCTCACACTCATCTGGACTGTCTCTGTTCTCTGCCAGCAGTACCGGGTCTGACTGCTGAAGACAGCGGCCACCTGGGGCACAGGGCTTGGCGGCTCCAGTGTTCTTCAGCTCCGTTGGCGGTGGAAGCTGTGTGGATCCGGCTTCTCTCTCGCCAGGCGTCTTCTATCGTCGAGCCTGCCCACGCGTCACCTGGTGTATGATTGACAGTCACTGTATTGTTATTGTCTGTATGTCGTTGTGTGATTCACAACATTAAATTGTTACTTTTTGGCTTATCCATTGTCCGTTCATTAACGCCCCCTGTTGTGGGTCCGTGTCACGACACTTTCACAACAATCTTTTTCTTTGTCATTTTTCAAAAAGTGTTCCTGTCAATAAATATCTCTGTCACAGATCCAGTGAAACTGCGTGAAAATGCTGCAGTACACATACCAGGCCTGTATGTAGCGCTGTAACGCTTCTACAAAAAATGGAGAAGACGACGTGGTGCTAATGTAGCAACGAAAACTAACATTTTAGAAGCCGGCTCACAGATTAAATAAAGTCTTTTAATCTGACCTGTTGCCAGAATCATCATCACAGATGGAAACTGTTGTGCACAGGACACCCTTGTTTTGGAAGATGATGTCTGGAAAGGCGTTAATTAATTTAAGTTTTTAAAGAAGCCCCTCAGTGTCTCTCTGCTTTGGTTGAGTTTTTCAGACTGAGCATGAGGACGCCAGCACTTTGTCCAAACCACCAAGAAAACAACAACAAAAAATGCTAAATTAGACTTAAATTACACTGTTAACATGTTACAGAGGCAGGGAGATGACATCAGCCTTTCAGTTTTCCACAGTAAGACACTTCTGGCATTTCCAGATTTATGTGATTAGATAAATATTCCACTCATAAAAGAAAATAGACATTCATCAACAAAACTGATTGTTTTACACAAAATGAGTGTAACGTGACGTTCAATGTAATAATAATAATAATAATAAGGCACCTTTCATTAATAAAAATCTGTGCTACAGGAAACAAAAAACAAGGATAAATAAAAGAATAAAATCAAAATCTTAAGATTAAAAATGGTCACCAGTATGTAAACCAAAATAAAATAATAAAGAAGAATAAAAAGACCTGTGAGAGGCCTGTCTAAACAGGTATGTCTAGAGACTTTTAAGACTGTGGATTACTGTTGTATGAACAGGAGGATGTGTGAGGAGGTCTTTGAGGTGAATGGGGGGCATTGCCATGGATACATTTTTGGGTGATGAGAGCACTCTTAAAATGGATTCTGTAGGTGATGGGGAGCCCGTGAAGGTTATGGAGAATAGGTGTAATGTGCTCCTGTTTACATACTCATCAGAATTCTAGCTGCACTGTTTTGAATGTATTGGAGCCTTTGAAAGTTTTTTGTTTTGTTTTTTCCCAGATATCCCAAAGAGCAGGGAGTTGCAGTAGTCAAGCCTAGAGGAGAGAAAGGCATAGAGTTTTTCAGCATCAATGATGATGTTGTACTGCAGTGAGTGTAGTTTCAAGTTGTTGAAATGGCTCAGTTTGTGTTGCCCAAATATCCATGAGTGGAACTGAAAGGAAGTGAAGTCTGTGTGGCCTAAAGAACTACCTGAGGAACAGCAGTAGGCACAGACAAACCAGTGACCCGGTGTCACTCCTGGCAGTGATCCTTCAGAGAACACTGCCTCTGGACAGGAGCCAAATCATTGATGCCTTTCCTCTTAACCACAACAACAGGAGCATTGTGCTGTTAAGAAGACATCAGTGGTAGGTGAAAGATTTTCTCTCTGCCTGCTGTTGGCATTTTTTTTCCCTGAGGCTGTAGGCTACACATGTAGGTCTGTGAATATTTGAATTGAACAGTAGCCTAGGTTTGCGTGTGTGATTTTGGTCATTCTGTATGTCATTAGTGACTGTCACAGATCAGAATGTGGCTATTCGCCCTTTTCAGGTTTCAAATCCCGCAAAACCTTGGAGAGGTTGCTGCGAGATCTCAGTAACATTGAGAACTGCATTGAGACGCTCTGATTGGGCTGCACTTTAACCGCTGCACACGGACAACACCATTAACATCACAACATAAAACTATTTTTATATTGTGCCTAAAACTCATGAATATATTCTCTGGGTTTTTAGATGTTGTTATTGTTTGTTTTATGTAAACATGCGAGACTCACAGGCTGTCTCTCCGTTATTTTCAATGGGAGCTGCTGTGAGCTACGCTCGCTTCCTGTTCATGTCGTTCTGGAGGAAAGTGAAGTTTGCTCTTTAACATCTTGATTATTGTTCTTTACAACACTGTTTGTCCTCTTTGTTCCAGACTAATATATAATATATATATTATACATATATATGTATGTATATATATATATATATATATATATATGTATGTGTGTATGTCTGAAAGTCGGTTTGCGTTTATTAAATTCCACACAGATTAAACGTAGCAGACATGGATTATTTGTTGTAATTGTTTTAGCAAGTTTTCAGGGTATCATGCAGCAGTCTCTTATTAACGTGATGAAAAGCATAAAAAAAATTACATTTTTGTAGTATAATATTTATTTACAATTGTCATCATGTGGATTCTCTGTTGTTTTGACTGCAGCGACTCTCTGGCGTGCAAGGGATTATGGGATACATGAAAATCCCGAATGTGTACGCATGCCTGCGAATGTGACAGAGGTGTAGCAGAGAGCCTTCGTGACACATGAGCCCACAGCACACTCATAAAACTCCCCCATAGCACCTGCAGAAAAATAACTGTGCAGCCGCCACTGGTACAAGAGGACAACATTCATTGAGTTGGAGTTGTTGCTTTTGCTGTGCTGTTCGAGAAGAGGGCGGAGCTTCTACCTGGAGTGACGTAGCTGGCTTTCTTATGGCATTCGGGGCTCCGTGCGTGTATGAGAGCTATCCCTCGATTAATAAGGGATTCGAACCTTTTTTTTTTTTTTTTGCGCCGAAGGGGTCTCAGCTGTGTTGTGCTTTGGCTGTTCCTGGACCAGCCTGTCATGTTCAGAGGCAGCTCGGAGAAGAGAGCTTCCAGCAGAGCGGTGGGTCAAACGCTAACAACGCCACTTTATGCGTTCTTTAATTTATAACTTGTTGAATTTACTTTGTGTTATAACCCAGTGATACATGCGAGACATTTTTTTTTAACTTCATCAGTTAGTTTGCACGTAAAAAAAACAAATGTGGTCAAGGCCGGTTTCAGTTAGTTAAACCTGTGCGCTTTAAACAGGTGATGTTAAGTCATCAACCTGCCCGGAGAGGAGCTAAATCTGTTTTAGTGGATGGAACAAACACGGTACTGACGCAAAGGTTTTTATTTAATCATAGATATTTAAACAAAAGGAAAACCTGCGATGTGTCTAATTCTAAATAAATATAAATCAGTAAACCGTGTGCGGTTTTACCTGTAAAAATGTCTGACTCTCCGGCATGTTTTCGACGTTGTCTCTCAATTTACAAGAAAGTCAGGTTATTTAATAATTAGGGGTTTAACATATTACTTGTGGTCGTTTGCAACTGACAGGATTTTTTTTTTTAAGTTTAAAAAGAGGTTTGTGACTTGATAAGTGTTTCTCCATTAAAGAGAGATTCCACATTTTTGGAACAAGAATGCTTTAAAATTGTAATTTTTCTGTGAATGATTGTGTGTATATTTGTACAGTATTGCAGGTGTTTCACATTTTACCATCGTACATCATACCTATGCACATTTAAGTAATAAATTGTTAGACAAAATGTTCTGTTGCATGCTTCTCAGGAGTTTTGGGTTAATCACATAATCGCTCCTCAGTGTGTGTGTGTGTGTGTGTGTGTTATAAAAATAGAGCATTTCCAGATTATGAATTTGTGAAACATATTGGTCAAATTTCAAGATTAAGCATAAACATGGTCCTGAAAAATATTTACAATATATCTGCTACAAATCTGACTTGAGATTACATCAAAAGTTCACATTGATCAGTAAGATCAACTGGTATAAGTGACTTCATGAAGAAGTTTCAAAGAAATTTGATCCATACAAGTGTGTACACACACATTTAGTTTTGACAAAGTTTTTTTGACAAAGTTTTGACAAAGTTTTTTTAATTCGGCACACAAAATATTCAAATAGAAAAAAAATGAACAATTCCACAAACAAACACAGACAAAACTAGTGAGTCCGAAAGGGTGTGGGCTGAAGCAAAGCTTATTAGCGCCCACCCCTGCTAGTACAAGTCCAACAATTCTAATCAGTCATATTTACATAAATATAAATTCACTACTACATGTCGACACACAGACATACACATCAGTATACTATTCACTTATAATTATATTTATATAGTACCAGATCATAAGAAAGTCGAATCAAGGCACTTTACGCCAGTAAGGACTAACCTTACCAACCCCCAGAGCAAGCACTAGGCAACTGTGGTGAGGAAAAACTCCCTATAAGGAAGAAACCTCAAGCAGACATAAATATACAAACAAACATAAATATATACATACATATACACAGTCACTTATATACATATACATATACACCTACCCATATCTATACGAGGTCTATTAGAAAAGTATCCAACCTTATTATTTTTTTCAAAAACCATATGGATTTGAATCACGTGTGATTACATCAGACATGCTTGAACCCTCGTGGGCATGCGAGAGTTTTTTCACGCCTGTCGGTTACGTCATTCGCCTGTGGGCAGTCTTTGAGTGAGGAGTCGTCCACCCGCTTGTCAATTTTTTTTCATTGTTTAGGAATGGCTCAGAGACTGTTGCTTTGTTTGATAAAAATTTTTTCAAAACTGTAAGGCACAACTGAGTGGACACCATTCAATAAATTCAGCTGGTTTTCGGTAAAAATTTTAACGGCTGATGAGAGATTTTGGTCTGGTAGTGTCGCTTTAAGGACGGTCCACGGCGCCTGACGGCGATCTGCGCTTCGAGGCGGCAGCATCTCGCCGTTTCAAGTTGAAAACTTCCACAGTTCAGGCTCTGTTGACGCAGTAAGTCGTCAGAGAACAGAGAACTTTCAGAAGAAGTCGGCATGAGGAGTTTATTCGGACAGTCCATTGTTAACGGTCATTTTGTAATGAAAGAACGTGCGGGCAGAGTCGCATGTCGGGCTGGACCCGACCTCGGGGGGTCGCGGCAGGAAAAACACCTCCGTTGGAAATCTTAACGGGCAAGTTGGAACATGCCCAAGCTGTTAAACAATTTCTCAGTTACTCACTTGTTGAAAGCCATTAAAAGCCGCCTGAATTCTACAAATGGTTTTCAACACGGAGGTGTTTTTCCTGTCGCGGCGCACACAGATTTGCCGAGTCGTCACGGAAACGACTCGGCGAATTTGTGCGTACGTCTTTCATTAAAAAAATGTCCTTAAACAGTGGAATGTCCGCATAAATTCCTCATGCCGGCCTCTTCTGAATCTTCTCTGTTCTCTCACGATGTCCTGGCTGACTTAAGCCTTAAATTAGGATGTTTTCAGCTCGAAACAGGCCGACGACAGCGCCTGGAAGCGCTGCAGGACGTCCCGCTCCGTGGGAAGTCCTTACACCGACAGAAACACCCCATAATCTCTCATCAGCCGTTAAACTTTTCACAGAAAACCAGCTTAATTTCTCGAATACTGTCCACTCGGATATTCCTCACAGGTCCAGAAAAAATTTTGATAAAGCAACGCGCACCGTCTCGAGCAGCGTGTGAAACAAAGGAATTCAGCTGAGAGGGCGGGACCACATCTCACTCAAGGCCTGCCCACAGGGAAATGACGTCACCGACACGCGTGAAAAAACTCACGCATGCGCACGAGGGTTCAAGCATGATTGGTGTAATCGCATGTCATTCAAATCCATATAGTTAAAAAAAAAATAAAAGGGTCGGTTTATTATCTAAGAGACCTCGTATATCTACATACGCATATTCATACCCACACATTCAAATATACAATAAGTCCCACTTATAAATTGAACATTCCATATAAATCAAATTATATTTACTTCTTTATGATACTTAGACATAATGTTCTTTTTGAGTAGTTTCTTAAATCTCACTAAGGTACTACTCATTCTAACCTCTGTTGAACATTTGTTCCATTTCCTCACCCCAACCACAGACACACAAAAACCCTTTACATTTGTTCTTACTGGTGGTTTCATAAAAATTGCAAAACCTCTTAAACTATATCTGGATTCCCTCAATCGGAACAGACTCTGGACATGTCTCGGTAAGGCTTGGTTTTTCGCTCGAAATAAAGTTTGAATTGTAATGTAATCGACCAAATCAATGAATTTTAATAAATCTAAAGACACAAATAGAGAATGAGTTGGTTCACGATATTGTTTATTGCAGATGATTCGTATGGCTCGTTTTTGCAAAAGGAATATTGGATTGGTATTTGATTTGTAAGTGTTTCCCCATGACTCAACACAATATGTCATATATGGTACCATCAGAGAATGATATAAAGTAAGTAACCCTTCTTGCGGCAGTAGGTCTTTGGCTTTATACAAAATGGCTATAGTTTTTGACAATTTTGATTTCACATAATTTATATGTGGTTTCCAGCTAAGTTTATTATCAATTATAACACCTAAAAATTTATTCTTTGTTACTAACTCAATTTCCTTATTGTTTATAGTTAAATTTTTACATTTGGGTGCCTGTTTATTTCCAAATATAATACATTTAGTTTTCCCAAGGTTGAGTGACAACTTATTAGCGTCAAACCAAACCTTAAATTTTTCCAGTTCTTTCTCCACTATGTCCAGAAGCTGTTCAAGATTTTCACCGCTACAGAACACAGTTGTATCATCCGCAAAAAGGACACATCTCAGTGAACTCGACACCCAACTTATATCATTTATATAGATTATAAACAACAAAGGACCCAGCACTGAGCCCTGCGGCACCCACATGTGACATCCCTGAGTTCAGAATTTGTATTATTGAATTGAACATACTGAAATCTGCCTTGTAAATAACTAGCTATCCATTCATATGCCAGACCTCTGATTCCATATTTCTGCAGTTTACTTAATAGTATTCCATGGTTAATTGTGTCAAACGCTTTCTGTAAATAAAAAAAACACCTATTGTGTATTGTTTATTATCAATTGCAGTTGCTATACTTTCCACAAAGTCCATCAAAGCATGTGATGTAGTTCGAGACCTTCTGAATCCATATTGTTCTTCACAAATGATGTTATGCTTGATTAAATAATCATTTAATCTTTTAGCAAATATTTTTTCCAAAATTTTGGAAAATTGTGGCAGGAGTGATATAGGTCTATAATTAGAAAATGTGTGTTTGTCACCAGTTTTAAATAGAGGAATTACTTTGGCTATTTTCATTTGAGAAGGAAATTTACCAGTACTTAGTGACATATTGCAAATATAATTGAACGGTTTTACTATACAATCAATAACTTTTTTTAATAAAGCCATATCCAAATTATTAAAATCAGTCGATTTCTTACTTTTTGAACCATGAACCAGATCAAGTATTTCCCTTTCATGAGTACCACCAATGAACATTGAAACAGATTTGTTAAACGTTGAATTATTTACCCAGAAGTTATTAGTTGATGAGTCAATCTTACTGGCAAGATTTTTACCCACATTAACGAAGTATTCATTAAAGTGTTCAGCAATAGACTCGTCGTTATCAATCGTGATGTAGTTGTTACTCTGAAAAAATGAAGGATAATCTCTAGTTACTCTATTCTTTTTTACTATTTCATTTAATATGTTCCATGTGTTTTTGATGTTATTTCTATTTTTGACAAGTAACTCATTATAATATGTTTTTTTACTGAGTCTCATGATATTGATTAACTTATTCTTATATGTTTTATACTTACTTTCAGCTTCCTTAGTTCGTAGTTTTATGAATTGTTTATATAGTACGTTTTTCTTTTTACATGCCCTCTGAAGTCCCTTAGTTATCCATGGTTTGTTGCTATATTGATTTCTATATATTTTGTCAACAAATGGACAGTGTTTATTATACAAACTGGAAAAAATGGAAATGAAAGCATCATATGACCTGTCAACATCATCAACAAAAACATCTGACCAATTCTGACTTGATAAATCCTCCCTTAAATTATCAATTGTTTCAGGTGTTACTTTTCTACTCATGAATTTGATATTGCTTCGATACTTACAACAACCCTCCAATGCAAAGACTGAGAAAACTGGCAAGTGATCACTGATATCACTGACCAGTAGTCCCCCACTAAGATTACCGGATATAACGTTAGTTAAAATATTGTCAATGAGAGTTGTTGAGTCCATAGTTATTCTGCTAGGATGAATGATGGTTGGAAACAGTCCTAAACAGTACAAGGTGTTTATAAATGAGGTAATTTGTGGATGATTGTGAGGGTTTAAAAAATCTATATTGAAATCTCCACAGACAAATAAATGCTTATTTCTGTTGATTTTGTTGTACATTCCTAAGATAATGTCTTCAAAGGTGTCAATATTTGTCCCAGGAGCTCTGTAAATGCAACTAACAACTGTGTTTTTGGAGTTTATAGATGTCATTTCTATGGTAACACATTCCATGATGTTGTCCACTGTAAATGACATGTTGTTAATGAGTTCACAGTTATAATCTGACCTTACAAACAATGCAACGCCTCCGCCCCTTCTCGTCTGCCTATTAACCAGGAACAATTCATAACCATCAAGATATACCAGATCTTTATTATCCTCATTTAACCATGTTTCTGAAATTGCAATAACTGAAAAACGTTTTTTGGATGTTTTCAAACAATCATTAATAGTGGACAGATTACGAGAAGGACTTCTGCTGTTGAAATGTATAATTGAAAAATTTTTGTCATTGATTTTATAATTTTTGAATTGTTCTTCTGTAAAATATTTGCACTGTCTCACAATATTCTCACTGAAAAAGGTATCAGGATCATTTTCAGATTCGAAGGGGCGGTTAGCAGAGTTATTATAATTAAATGTATCTAGACAGAGCTCCTGGGCAGAAATAAATGGATCATTATCCTTAGTCATTATGTCTCTCTTGTCTCCGGGTGTAGATGATGTGGATGAGTGGGTTGCTCCAGTCTGCATCATGGTGCTGTGATGTGTTTGAGTCCTCATACCTATTGTTCATATTTGTCCAGCTCCTCGATGTTCCTTATTGCCATGACTTTTGCTTGTTCTGGTGATCCGTTCAGTTTGATGAATATTTTACAGTTTGAAGTCCATGTGTGCTGGATTTTTCCCTGTTTCTTTAAGAAGCGTGCTTTCCTGGCGATGTCGGCATTCCGTTTGGTGAGATGTTCATTGATGAATACGTTTGTCCCTTTCAGTTTTCTTCCTTGTTTTAACAGTGCTGTTTTGTGTTTTCTGTTGATGAATCTCATGATGACGGTTCGTTTATCACCGTCATTTCTCCGGGGCAGAGGGTGGCACGCTTCAATGTTATTTAAATCCATTTCTATACCTTTAGATAGGAGGAAATCAACAACCTGTTTTTCCACAGAGCTGACCTCCTGTTCACTGGGCTCCCCTCCGCTCTCATCTGTTACTGCCCGTGCGTAGGACCGTGGTTTGATGTGAAAACCTGTGATGATGACGTCGTTAATTCTGGTGTACTGCTCCAATTCAGCCACTCTATTTTCCAGCTGCACCAGATGCCGGTCTTTCTCGGCATTCTGGAGCCGTAATGCCTTCACCTCCTCCACCAGATCCATGATTGATTTCTGTTGCTGCTTCACAACAGAAATCTCCTCTGATAGAAAGTCCAGAGATTTTTTAATATCGTCACCTTCCTCCGCTGTCAGAACCTTCTTAGGCCCCATGGTCGGCTTATGAGCAGCTTGTCGATCGCCGATGTTAACAGCCTGCGTTGTTTGTCACCGGGATGGATCTGCACTGCGCTGGTGCCGCGCGGCCTCGGTGTTTCCACGCTGATGGATCCGCGGTGGCTGCACGAGGCCTCGGGGAAGCGGCAGTCGTGACGCAGCGCGCGGCCTCAGTGAATTCACCACGTTGGGCGGGCCTCGGACGTTGTTGCTGTCCAGTCGCGGGGCTAAGTTGCCGGTTGAGGTGGTATTCCCACTGTCCGGGTTGGCAAACACCGGCGTGGCAGATGGCAACCACAAACACCACCTCTGAAAACTCAGGTACAAACTTTTTGCAGCTCGCTCTGACGACACGCAGCTCTGATATAGGGTGTCCCAAAAAATATATATATTTAAAACACTCGGTTTGACCCTTAAATGCTACAAACTTAATCACTTATGTTTCTTTTTTACTTGCAGAGACCCTGAAGTTTATGTTGATGCCAAGCATCGATGCATTGAAGGAAAACATCTGCCGAGAAATCTGAAACATTCCTCAGGACACTTTCCCCAAAGCGTTCGCAGGCTGTAATTGGCCAACGCGGGGCCTACATTGAACATGTTGTCTAAGAGACTAACAAAATGCAGGGCCAATATTTCTATAGAGCCATAAATTTATTTCCTAGATATATGCTTTGACCATTTTCTTTGCTGATAAAATGTTGCATTTTTTGGGGGGGGGGGGGGGGGGCACCCGATGTACATCAGGCTTCTCCCCAGAAATATTTACTATAGCAGTGCTGTTGGCACCCCCCCATGGTGCACAAGGAAGCTGTTGTTTCAAGTGCAAGACCATTTCCTGCAACTTCAGCTTTCAGTCTTCTCTAAAAATACAACTTAAGACAATCTCCAACACCAAGCTCTTCTTATGATGGAATGGTATTTATTGCACAGTACAACAACCTCCTTCCCTCAGTAAGAGCATTGAAGATAGGTCATGGCTGGGTCTTCCAGCATGACAATGACCCAAAAAACACAGCTAGGGCAACTAAGGAGTGGCTTTGTAAGAAGCATTTCAAGGTTCTGGAGTGCCCTGGCCAGTCTCCAGACCTGAACTCAATAGTAAATCTTTGGAGGGAGCTGAAACTCAAAACCTGAAAGATCTGGAGAAGATCTGTATGGAGGAGTGGACCAAAATCCCTGCTGCAGTGTGCAACTTGGTCAAGAACTACAGGAAACATCTGACCTCTGACTGCAAACAAGTTTCTGTAGCAAATATTAAGGTCTGTTTTTCTGTTGCATCAAATACTTATTTCTTCCAATAAAATGCAAATTAATTATTTTAAAAAATCATACAATGTGATTTGCTGATATACGAGGTCTATTAGAAAAGTATCCGACCTTATTATTTTTTTCAAAAACCATATGGATTTGAATCATGTGTGATTGCATCAGACAAGCTTGAACCCTCGTGCGCATGTGTGAGTTTTTCCACGCTTGTAGGTTGCGTCATTCACCTGTGAGCAGGCTTTGAGTGAGGAGTGGTCCAGCCCCCTCGGCGGATTTTCATTGTCAGGAAATGGCGGAATGATTTGGGCTTTTTTCCATCAGAATTTTTTCAGAAACTGTTAGAGACTGGCAGCTGGAAACCATTTGAAAAATTTATCTGGCTTTTGGTGAAAATTTTGCGGGCTTCACAGAGAATAAGGACTGTTACTACAGCTTTAAGGACGCTCGGCGCGCCGCGCTCTGTGCTGCCATCGAGAGCCACAAACCACCGGATCATTTCTAAACGGATGGCTCTGTGGAGCCGGGACCGTCGTGTGCACTTTCTCTGGTTATCACAAGAGCTGGACATCAGCCATTTTCCATCAGATTTCACTTTTAACAAGAGATTTTGTCATGGAAAGCCGAGCGGAGGCTTCGCGCATCACGATGGATTCGCTACTGGAACAAGATAAAACCACCTCCATTTTGGTCTCACAGGACGGCTTTGAGATGGCGTTCAGACAGCTGTCGGTGGTTTTTCCATCGAGTGATTATCCGAGAAATTGTGGATGTGCCTGGACATGCCAAAACATGTCCCGTGAGGCTTCATCACGGTGTTGCTGTGCGCCATGCGGTACCGCCGCGACGCGTGAAGCCTCCGCTCCTCTTTCCATGACAAAAGCTCCTGTAACAGTGGAATGTGCCGTTCATTTCCAAACTGGACGCTGTGTTTTATCCGGGATGTCGTCTGACTAGCACAGGAATTGTGAAAAGACGTGGACATCAGCACTTTTTCGGCACATTAAGACAGACGTGCGGAGGAATTCCGCGCGTCGCGGTGGTGCCGCATGGCGCAAAGCAATGCCGTGATGAAGCCTCACGGGACATGTTCTGGCATGTCCAGGCACATCCACAATTTCTCGGATAATCACTCGATGGAAAAATCACCGACAGCTGTCTGAACGCCATCTCAAAGCTGTCCTGTGAGACCAAAACAGAGGTGTTCCTTTGTCTCGCTCCATCAGCAAATCGGCCGAGACGCGCAAAGCCTCCGCTCGGCTTTCCATGACAAAATCTCTTGTTAAAAGTGAAATCTGCCGGAAAATGGTTGATGTCCAGCTCTTGTGATAACCAGAGAAAGTGCACACGACGGTCCCGGCTCCACAGAGCCATCCATTTAGAAATGATCCGGTGGTTTGTGCCTCTCGATGGCGGTACGGAGCGCGGCGCACCAAGCGTGCTTAAAGCCGTCCTTAAAGCTGTAGTAACAGTCCTTATTCTCTGTGAAGCCCGTAAAATTTTCACCAAAAGCCAGATAAATTTTTCGAATGGTTTCCAGCTGCCAGTCTCTAACAGTTTCTGAAAAAATTCTGACGGAAAAAAAAGCCCAAATCATTCCGCCATTTCCTGACAATGAAAATCCGCCAAGGGGGTGGACCACTCCTCACTCAAAGCCTGCTCACAGGCGAATGACGCAACCGACAGGCTTGGAAAAACTCACACATGCGCATGAGGGTTCAAGCTTGTCTGACGCAATCACATGTGATTCAAATCCATAAGGTTTTTGAAAAAAATAAGGTCTGATACTTTTCTAATAGACCTTGTGTGTGTGTGTGTGTGTGTGTGTGTGTGTATATATATGTGTGTGTGTATATATATATATATATACCTTCTCTCACAGTTAAAGTGTACTTACAATAAAAATTACAGACCTCCATTCTTTGTAGGTGGAAAAACTTGCAAAATTGAGTGGATCAAGTAATTATTTGCCTCTATGTACATCTGATTTCTTAGGTTTTTTTTTTTATTTTTAATAAATTTTCAAAAAAGTGTTTATGTTGTCATTATGGAGCGTTGTGAGTAGAAGTTTGAGTGCAGAACATTTACTCCATTTTGGAATAAGGCTATAACAAAACAAAATGTTAAAGTGAAGCACTGTGAATACTTTCCGGATGCACTGTAAAGCCCCCTATCACACATAGCAAGAATGTGCAGGAACCAGCCCGATACGCCAAATATTGCTGTAATCCGACGCAGTCGGGAGGAAAAGGCGTGGTCAGCAGTGTCAGAACGCATCCAGATGACCTCGTTCACACCTGCACGATGGCATCCAAAGCGCATGTTGACAACAGGTAGATGATGCAGACTTCTGTCAGAAGGCCATAAAAGGTGCTGCAGATTGCCGATGTCCAAATGTCTGGATGGCAAACAAGGGCCAAGAGTGGGAGGCAGCGCTGTGTTCCTCACGCACACGTGTGCGTTAGTGCACAGCGCTTGTGTGTTTTGGCTCACTTCAGCAGCACAACGTAACTCTGGACACCGCAGTGGTTGGATTATCACATGGGATTTATTTTTGCAGCACACAGCAGCTGGATGAGAGGACTTTAACCACAGGCTGTGGTCCAGCTCCACGTCTGCGCTGTGAAACATTCCTGGATCGTTGGAGGCGAGATTCATTATTGTGGACATTATTATACGTGGCACGTGCTGCTTTGTGGTGCCAGATCCATCTCGAGGTTCCCTCGTATGTGCTCAGATCCTTTCGGATCCCGTTTTGCCGCCATCAGAATATGTAAGTTGCGTCAGATGGTCCTCAGATTGTACATGGACCACCATCGGATAGGTCTCCCATCTCAACGGTGCCCGGAGGGTTTTGAACATGTCTGCCACACTCGGGGCTACCAGCTTATTTTGACCAACTTTGTCGACTCTCATAGATGGCTGTCAGAATGTTCTGGAACAGAAACCTGATACTTTTTGGATTCGTCATTCTGACGCCATTCTGTGTGATTCTGGCTATGTGTGATAGGGGGATAAGTATCAACAGTGTAAACTTGAATATCAGTTTGTTAAGCACACAGGGCATGAATCAACCCTCTGATGCCGTTCCTTGTCTATAAAGTATAATTAAAGGATAAATAGATTTTTTTTTTTAAACATAAATGCTTCCAGTCATAGTAAATCATTATTGGCAAGCAAGCCTGTGGGTGCTGCAGTCACTTGATTGCTTTGGCTGTGAGATCCTTAAAAAAAAAAAAAATCTAGCCTAGGCCAGTTGGTTAAAGTTCTTAGCATTGTTTGGTACATTTTGTGTGTCTCAAAAATGAAGGGAAAATGTTTTTTATGAAACATGCTTCTGTTGTAATGGATAATGTGTTTTTGAAACGCATTTTATTTTTATTTTATTTACTGAAACAACTGAAAATATTCTTACAGTATTGAAGAAATGAAAGACATGTTCATCAGTACATTAAGATTCTGTTCATTGTCCATGTACAAGTTGGATGCAAATTCAAGAGACTTGAGTCAGAATGGTGGTGGGATTTAGGCAGGAGTCACCAGCCAGCACCCAGTGGCGTGGCAGAGTACTTCTTGAGTAAAACTAATGTGACTTTTCTCTTGTCCATTTTAAGATGAACGCCACTGATGAACCACAGAGAGGACAGCCTTGTATCACCTGTGGAAACAAGTGTCCTGGATTTTCTCTGCATCAGTGGAGGTAAATTCCTGTAATCAAAATCACAATAATGACCAGCTAAACTGTGGCTGGTCATTTAATTTTTTTCTTTTTTATTTATCCAGCATCTAATTGAGTCATAAAAGTACAAGAAAATGATCACAATTAAAACTATTACTTGACAATTGTGTTTATTACTTTGGGTGATTATCACAGACTGCTCTTCAGTGCACGAGTGTGAGCAAACTACGTGTATTATTAAGCTCTTCTGTTCCTTCAGATAAATGTTTTTACTGTGATGCCTGTTCATTCAGCAGAGCACACTATGCTGCTTTTGGTGTTACAGCTTGAGGTTGGTCTTAAAGGGGAACATAAATGCTTTTTGAGAATTTGTTTGTGCATTCCTTGGTAAAAAATTAAGTGTTATCCATACATTTGCAGAATGTTTGAGTGCAGTATAGATATTATTTGAATCAAATGTGCTGCTTAATTGACATGTATATCGCCATTGGCTGAAGTCAGTGGAGGGTACTTCCGGTTGAAGTCACTGGTTGGGGTCTCCTCTACTGGGGACGAGTGCAGTTTACTGAGCTCGCTCATTGAAGTTCTATTAGTCTCCTCAAGAAACAGGTGGAACATGCTGGAAAGCTGCACATGTTGGCAAAGCCAGAAATGGAGGAACAAGGGAGACAATATTTCCTTCCATAAGTGAGTGGTTTTGGTTATTCTTGTCACTTTGTCCGTGACATTTGATTGATAAAGAGATTTGATTGATATGTTTCCTGCCCGTGTCGTCCAAGGACACGGACGACACTTACACACACCACTTACACACAGACACACCACTGACTTCATGAATGAAACTCGGTCAATAAACGATCACTGTGTACAAATATACATACTGTATGTAAATGTTTCGTAATGGTTTTAGGAGCCGCGCTGTGCTGAAAGCAGCAGCTCGGTTCAGCCCAGCAGCGCAGCTTAACAGCGCAGATCCGTGTAACTTTCAACACTAATATTTGGGAATGTGTGGGTGTCAGAGTAAGTTTAACACTTTCCAGACATGATTTAATGTTAATTCATTTTACTCTCTCGATATCCAGGTCAGAATGGCATTTTAACACATATTTTGCGAGTGTTTTTCTGAGTGTGTTCAGTCGCGAATCCCCATTGAAAATGCATTAACATCCGGGAACTTCGTCAATATTTTGCCCAGTTAGGAGGCGTCATGTTGCTCTCCATGAAGGGACGTTCGCGTTTAGTGGGCAGCATTGGGAGTGCAGACTCTGTTAGTCATATATAACCTCTTTGTTGGTGCCTCTGGCAAGGAATCTCAGAACGAGGCTCATCTTGTCCCCAACCAGTGACGTCACCTGTCTGACCTGCATAAATGGCGGCAGCCGGTCGACGTCAAAGCCTCTCAGACCACGAATAAAACAAGGTTTTCTGTAGATCTTTTATGGTTTTTAGTATTTCTTGAACTATCAAAAGAATGCATTTTTTTGAGTGTATTCATGCTATAAATAATCCATGGGCGTTTCTGTTCCCCTATAGGGTGTTGAAGAGTTGATACTATTAATTACTGGTATTTTGGTTAAGGTTGTGACTAATATGTTCTACGTTTCCGTGATTGAAGTGCTGCAGTGATAACAGAGTACTGAAGCAGTACCCACTGTCAGCTGGTACAGAAAAGAGCCTTTATTCTTTGTTGTACGTTACAAACTATGAAATTGGTCCTCAATCTTATTACAGTTACACACAATCCATCCACTAGGATCATTCGGTAGTCATAGTCTGGCTCCAATGCACGCCAACTCCAGGTCAGTAAACACTACCTTGGTCAATAGCAGTTGAAGGAATGTTTTTGCATAATGGGCATGTTTCTCAGTCACAGTATAACCAGTAGAGATGAAAATGTAATGTTGCGTTTACACATAACGACGACAAGTCATGAATGCCACGAAGTATACATTCTTGGCCGCTGATCATGAATGTGATGATTTGAGGCAGAGACGTCAAGTGTCCTCAGGAACTACTACAACCTGTTACCACGTTTTATGATTAATGGCACGTGTTGCTGGAGAATTATCAGGAACCATTACGCACGGTCAAGAATAACTTTACACATTGTTGCGCGCTATCGCGCATAACGGTGCATTAAGTTCTGTCACATTGTGAATGAGGCGAATTGTCTCCACACACACCCCTATATTCAACCAAACGTCAGTTGCTGACCGATTCAGATCGCTCCAGTTTGTTCCTCAAAATCCACAGCAGAAGAACTTTGTGATTGCATGCTTCGTTGGGCTCTGTGCCATGGAGTGGCGCAGAGAGGTGGAGGAGGAGGAGACAGAGAGCCAGATGTGTGGCTCCACACGGCTCTTGTCTCACTCGTTTTCCCAAACATCATGCATATGCATCAGGTGGAACGCCTGCAGGAGCACGCTGATGAGCACTGGAACGAGACTTTTAGCCGACTTGGCACCATCATCCTTCAGCATACTGCAGCAATGAAACTGAATGCGGTGCAGCAGGGTTTAATTGTCTGCACGTCAGAGAAGAACGGTCACACTCTATTAAGGATCACCATTCATCAAGACAGATCAACATGCTCAGTTGTGACCTCCACGACATGAGGTGAAATGAGGGTGGTGCGTGACATTTGTGGAAGATTTTTTGACAGCCAAAATCATGCTCCACGAAAATCACTAATATCACGCACCAACACGCACTATTAAGAAACTTATTCAGATGCGTTAAGTCACATTAAGAATGTCAGGAATGTGCCAAGAAAGATGCAAATATGACATTCATCTTGCTTATGTGTAAACGTAGCATAATGTTGCGTTACACCACTAAATTTAATTCCTGATGACATGCAGTGGTTGGAAACATCAAAATCACCAACCTGTTGGCACTTGAAGCATATTTTAATGCATTTGATTAGTTGGAAAATCATTCTTTAAAATACTGATCTCAACAGAACTGAGCAGATTACATTGGGAAGTGTGTGTGTGCATTGCTGCATCTACTGTACCTTCTGGAAGTGCTTGTGGTCCCAAATGGCATCAACTCTGACAAATCTGTGGTTTGTTTTAATCTTCCAAAAAATATAAATTTCTCTGATGCAGCTTGACATTATGTGGCTGTCTTGTTGTTCTGATCAAGTTGCTGAGGTCCTTAGCAGTGACATGCCACCATACAGGCTCTTGGTCTCGTAAATGTGACCCGTGGCCATAGTGTCACAGCTGACACTCATTCATGATGCTTGCATTATGTTGCATATAGATATCCTTGAGTAAATGGTCATTTGACAAGAAGCCTTTCCAGCATTCACAAAGATTTTCAAGAGACCTAAAACCAAAGACACCCTGTCTTCCTCTCATATCACTGGTTAGTATCCACATCTCACAGCTGAACAGTAAACCCGAAAGCATCATGACTTAAAAGACTCTGACCATTATCATCTTGGAAAAACTTCAGCATCATCTTATGACTCTTTACAGCAACTTTATGACTCTACAAGGACTTCAGACATTAAAGTTACAAATTGATTCCCTTATCACATCGACTTTCTTTCCACATACAGACAGTTACGATGGATGAGCCCACGAAGTCATTTAAAGCTTGTATGTAGGTCTTAAACCAGGACACTCAAGTCAAAACTTTCCAACTCGCCACAACCAGTACCGTACAACAACAGCACTTCACTTTTCCTCCATTTTATGTCACATCCATATTCCAAAATGGAGTAAATTAATTTTTCTACTCACAACACCCCATAATGATGACATGAATTTTTTATTTTTTTTATTTTTTGGAAATTTATTAAAAATAAAAAACTAATCAGGTGTACATAAGTATTCACACCCTTTGCGCAATACTTTGTTGATTCACCTTTGGCAGCAATTACAGCCTAAAGTTTTCTTGCTTATGATGCCACAAGCTTGGCACACCTATCTTTGGGCAGTTTTGCCCATTCCTCTTTGCAGCACCTCTCATGTTCCATCAGGTTGGATGGGTAGTGTCAGTGCAGGATGTCTCTGTACGTTGCTGCATTCATCTTTCCCTAATTCCTGACTAGTCTCCCAGTTCCTGTTGCTGAAAAACATCCCCACAGCATGATGCTGCCACCACCATGCTTCATTGTAGGGATGGTGCCTGGTTTCCTCCAAACATGACGCCTTCCATTCACGCCAAAGAGTCCAGTCTTTGTCTTATCAGAGCAGAGAATTTTGTTTCTCATGGTCTGAAAATCCTTCATGTGCCCTTTGGCACATTCCAGGCAGGCTGCCGTTTTGGAATAAGGCTGTATCCTAACAAAATGTGCAAAAAGTGAAGCGCTGTGAACACTTTCCACATGGTCTATATATCCATGGATCCCATGTATATCACAGGGTCAACTGTAAAGTCAAAGTTGCCAAACCTTGCGTCAATGACAAATGCACTCAAGTCCCTGGTGGCAATGCCTCTTCTGAACACAATAGTAATCAGAACACATCTAGGATGAAACCCAGAGTTTATTCCAAAGAGGTCAGAAACTCTGTCTTCACACAACTTTGAAGGTAGCTGTGTGTGTGAGCAGCTGTACTCTCTCTGTTTCTGTGTTGTTTGACTCCTCCCACTCGCTCCCCTCAGAATACAAACTCAAATCTCTGGCGTCTCCGGTGGACGCTCTAACCACAAGACCAAAACCTGGGCCCTTCCCCGTAACCAGAGTTCTATTAGCTGTTGGGAAGTGATGATTACTGACTACTATTGCACAGTGACTCCTGCTGGCCTCCGTCACATGTAGGCCACTTGTGATATCCAGCAATTTCTTTTAGGGATTCTACAAATATTGAGGATCTCCCAAAAAGCAGCCTGTCCAAGCCAGTATAATTTTCTTGACACAACTCAAGTTTTTTTTTTTCGAAGTTTATTGAGCAGATTAAGCAATACATTCATATACATTTATAGAGAAAAAAGAAAACATACAACTCAAAAGGAGTAGGATGAAGCTATTGCTTATGTGAGCCTACCCCTCTACAGTATCATTGTTTATAAGCTGCTTCTTTTGCACAAAGCTCTTGCAATAATTTTCATTATTGATTTTATACTTACATTTTTGAGCGATTAGCAACACTACTGTAACAAACTTCAGTCAGTAAACCAGTAAGGTCCATCCCAGCCACATGCACTCCAGTGTGCAGGTGTCTGTCCATAGACCTTCTAATAAGTTTCACACAAATAGATCATTGATCTTTAGCATACTCTTTAAATACATACATTTTATATAGTCTTTTAAATTGTAATATACTTGTAGCATTTTTCGAATAATCCTGTAGTGCATTCCATAGGTTCACTCCCCTTCTGGTAATACATTGGCTTTTGAGAGTTATATGCGCACACTGAACTTTAAGGTTGAGATTCCCTTGTAACTGATATCCTCCTTCTCTTGTCAAAAACATGTGGATAGAGTTTTCAACTTTATTATGTCATCAAGTTTTAGGATTTGGGATGTTAGGAGCAGTGTGTTAGTATGGTCCCCAAAGCCAACGTTATGCACAATCCTACTAGCTTTTTTTGCAACCTATAAAGTGGCATCAAGTGGCTAGCATAGGCATTTCCACACAGCTCAGCACAGTAGTTTTATTTAGGGCAGGATGAGAGAGCAATACAGAATGACAAGAGCTTTTTGATCAAGTAGATATCTGCATTTTACCATTATTGCTATATTTTTTGCAACCTTCTGGCAAATACTGGTAATCTGCGGTCTCCAGCTAATATCATGACTCAGAATCACACCAAGAAATTGAAATTCTTTTACACATTCAATTTTTACATCATCAATGTGGATTTCGGGTTGGGTTTCCTTTCTACTTTTCCCAAATAACATCATTTTTGTTTTTGATACATTTAATGATCATTTGTTTCTATGAAACCATTCTTTAATTTTGCATATCTCTGCTGTGATTTCGGTCACCAGAAGCTGTAGATCTTTGCCAGAACCTAGTATTGTTGTGTTGTCTGCGAATAGTATAAATTTTAATTTTGTGGTTACATTACAAAGGTCATTTATATATAACAGAAACAATTTAGGCCCTAAAACAGAGCCCTGTGGGACCCCACACGATATAATTCTACATCCAGATGTATGCTCACCCACCTGTACATACTGCTGTCTATTGTTAAGATATGATTCTACCCACTTTAGTGCAACCCCTCTAATCCCATATTTGTATAGTTTTTTTTAATAGTATTTTGTGATTGATAGTATCAAATGCTTTCTGGAGATCTATGAAAATGCCTATGGAATGCATCTTGTCAATTTGATTAGTTACTTCCTCGATAAGATCAATAAGAGCAAGTGAGGTTGACATGTTTTTACGGAAGCCATATTGACTATCGTTAAGTTATTCTTGTTTATGAAACTGTCTAGTCGTGCAACAAAGATTTTTTTCTAAGATTTTTGATAGTTGTGGAAGTACTGATACAGGAGGATTTATTTTTTATTCTGCAGTACATCAGAGTGCTACTGGCTGCTGTATTCCTTGAGTAATTTAATCTTATTACCTTTGCCGCTGAGGTAATGTGGTCATTTCAGCGGCATATCTCAAAGGTATTAAATTGCTCTTGTGAAATTGGGTGCAATCAATCACAATGTCCTTTTAAATGTCAACAAAGTTGCATGTACATGGACAAAGAATAAACTGAAATTTTTCTGTTATGCTGAATGACATACACCAATTTTAGTGCAGCCCCAAAAACAGTGGAATAAAATGGCCTCTTCCATCTACATTAAATACAAAAATCAGGATTATTAGAGAGCGAGAGAGTGCAGTATTTTCCAGAGTATAAATCTCAGATTTTTATTGGTTTTTGAACTTATGCGCCGATGTGACTTGTATAGTAAAAATCACACAATTCCTTATTATTCACTCATTTGTTATTATTCATAGTAATTTTAATTACTATTATATAGGACATTCCACAGAATCAAAGCATTAAACAAAAAAATTAATCTGTATATTAAAAGCCAAGTGGCCTGTGTGTACATGTATGGGTGCATGCGTGTTTTTGGCTTTGATCTCGGAAAACTTGGGGAGCTGACATTTGCCATTTGGTATGCTTATGAATTTTGGGTCAAGGATGAATGCCGCAAAAATGGGAAGTTGATAGGACTAATATTTTTGGAGAAATTAGAGCTATTAGATAACAGTGAACAATGGACGTTGATCATTAAATTCTGGACTTGCACGCCATTCCAGCAGGGGGCAATAAATCATCTATATATTAAAAGCAAAGTGGTGTCTGTGTACGTGTATGCATGCGTGTACCTTTGAACACGGAGAAACTGTCAAGAGATGACATTTGCCAATTGGTGTGCTTCTGTATTTTTGGTCAAGGATGAATGCAGCCAAAACGGAACGTTGATAGGACTAATATTTTTGGATTACGGATATTACGTAGCAGTGAAGAATGGATGTTGATCATTATATTCTGGACTCGCATGCCTTTCCAAATCATTATAGAAACTTTGCATAATGTATTACCACCCTTGAAAAATGTCAGCTACCCATTTTATAAACACTACCTATTCTAGAGCTCGTGGATCCCCATGGGCAATGCAATAGTGACAACAGAATAAATGCCAATAATAAAGTGCACTACAATGTGCAAAAATCCCAAATTAAAGATAATACAGAAAACTGGTGCAATTTATGACTGTCTTATATATGAGTTTGTTCCTCTTTAAGCGGCTTTTTTTTATTCTTATTTTTTAACACATGCAACTTTGTCTGGAAAATATGGTCTATGTCCACATGATGTTTCAATTTAAAACTAGCGTTGATGGTCCGGCTTTGTGCTTCTTGGCAAACTCTCTTTCACTCCACTTCAGACATTTCTACATCAGTGTCACTTGTTCACACTGATCTATTGATGACCAAGCAAACTACAAAATGGTCAGTCATTTTATACAAGCAAGACACCTGTCCATGACCTTGAAAATGATGTACGTCATTTTGAGACAGTGCAGAAGTGATTTACACTTTAACTGTTGAAGTGTTGTTAAAATGTAATTCATAATCTGGAGGTATTTAAAAAAAGCGCTTTGAAGTTCCATTGTAGATTCTTTGCAAATCAAAGGTATACGAGGGCTGTCAATAAAGTAACGGTCCTTTTTATTTTTTTCAAAAACTATATGGATTTCATTCATATGTTTTTACGTCAGACATTCTTGAACCCTCGTGCGCATGCGTGAGTTTTTCCACGCCTGTCGGTGACGTCATTCGCCTGTGAGCACTCCTTGTGGGAGGAGTCATCCAGCCCCTCGTCGGAATTCCTTTGTCTGAGAAGTTGCTGAGAGACTGGCGCTTTGTTTGATCAAAATTTTTTCTAAACCTGTGAGACACATCGAAGTGGACACGGTTCGAAAAATTAAGCTGGTTTTCAGTAAAAATTTTAACGGCTGATGAGAGATTTTGAGGTGAGACTGTCGCTTTAAGGACTTTTCACGGTGCGAGACGTCGCGCAGCGCTCTCAGGCGGCGTCATCAGCCTGTTCAAGCTGAAAACCTCCGCATTTCAGGCTCTATTGATCCAGGACGTCGTGAGAGAACAGAGAAGTTTCAGAAGAAGTCGGTTTCAGCATTTTATCCGGATATTCCACTGTTAAAGGAGATTTTTTTAATGAAAGACGTGCGGACGGGTCCGCGCGTCGGGACGCAGCCGACGCGGTGTGGCGGCACAGGAAAAACACCTCTGTGTTGATAACCATTTGTAAAATCCAGGCGGCTTTTGATGGCTTTCAGTGGAGTGAGTATATGAGAAATTGTTTAACAGGCAGGACATGTTCCAACTTGTCCTTAAGGCTTTCAACAGAGGTGTTTTTCCTGTGGCGGAGCGTCGCGGCGGCTGCGTCCCGACGCACGGACCCGTCCGCACGTCTTTCATTAAAAAAATCTCCTTTAACAGTGGAATATCCGGATAAAATGCTGAAACCGACTTCTTCTGAAACTTCTCTGTTCTCTCACGACGTCCTGGATCAATAGAGCCTGAAATGTGGAGGTTTTCAGCTTGAACAGGCTGATGACGCCGCCTGAGAGCGCTGCGCGACGTCTCGCACCGTGAAAAGTCCTTAAAGCGACAGTCTCACCTCAAAATCTCTCATCAGCCGTTAAAATTTTCACTGAAAACCAGCTTAATTTTTCGAACCGTGTCCACTTCGATGTGTCTCACAGGTTTAGAAAAAATTTTGATCAAACAACGCGCCAGTCTCTCAGCAACTTCTCAGACAAAGGAATTCCGACGAGGGGCTGGACGACTCCTCCCACAAGGAGTGCTCACAGGTGAATGACGTCACCGACAGGCATGGAAAAACTCACGCATGCGCACGAGGGTTCAAGCATGTCTGACGTAAAAACATATGAATGAAATCCATATAGTTTTTGAAAAAAATAAAAAGGACCGTTACTTTATTGACAGCCCTCGTATAATAGAGCACTGTCATAATTATCCAGAATCTAAAGCAAGTTTAATCTCTACGTGGAGATAATCTTCAATTTTTCCCATATTGGTGTAAATCCCAATATATCTAACACTATATTTAGGGTCACTTTCCGTTTGTACTCTCATAATATTGGTCAAGCAAGACTTGATTAGTTTGAAGGATTCTGAGGTGGGTTTAGATTCAAAATGGATTCAAATTTGGATCCAAGGTTAATTTTTTGTATTATTTCTGGTAAGGTAATATATTTGAGAACAGCATGGTGGCTTTGTGGTTATCACTGTTGCCTCACAGCACGAAGGTTGTGAGATCACTTTAGCCCTGGGGTCTTTCTGTGTAGAGTTTGTGTTCTCCCTGTGTCTTGCATGGCTTCCACCCACATCCAAAGACATGCACGTTTGGTAAATTGGAAACTTTCAATTGACCGTAGGTGTGCGTACAGGTGTGAATGTGTTTCTCTATCTATATGTGGCCCTGCAATAGACTGGCATCTTGTTCAGGGTGTACCCTGCCTCACACCCTATGACTGCTGGGATAGGCTGGAGCCCCTTGTGACCCTTAATTGGAGTAAGCACGTATAGTGGATGGAATGATGTAATCAGAAATAGTGATAAAATAACATTAAAGAATCTAATGATTTCCTTGAACCCTCAACAAAATGGAACTGAAATCTTCAGAACCTTTTGAGATCTCTTGGTGACAAACAGAACTGCTGGGCCTTGAAAGAGATATGTTCTACACCCTGCTATAGTTACCATAGTCCAGTTTCTTGTCTATTTTCATTCATCATTTTTGGAAATTTGGAAAAAAAAATACTATACATTTTTTGGAAACCTTAGGATCAACTGAACCTGAAACACATTTACATTTTTTTCAATGCATTCTATGACAGCCATCTTGGATTTTTAAAATGGCGACTATTTTTTGCTCAAATCCTGCAGTATCTCAGTTTCTAAGCATCATAGACTCCTGATTTTGGTGTCTAAACATACATTTTCATGGTCAGAGAATCCAATGGGATAACTGAGAATGTGCTCCAGTACATACAAGACACAATACTTGAAAATAAACAAAACATGATGTAAATATGTTTTTGTGTACACTTCACAAAACTGGATGGAAAGAAACGTGACAAATCAGTCAAAGGTTTGGGCACACATTCCCCTTCAGTTGCATTGTAAAATTTGTTGTGGGAAAGTGTATTTAATAATTGTGTGTGTGTGTGGGTGGGTGGGTGTGTCACATTGGCACCCATATATCATTTATGAGTCAAGTGTATCCCAGCCCCATTACTGCTCATCCACTTCAATGTGGAAAGCACTCTTTACCTGTTAAGAGTTGTAGTGGAGCCATTTATGCTGCTGTGGTAAGTGCACGAACAGCATTTTGACCTACTTTAACCACTGTGTTTATATATATATATATATATATATATATATATATATATATATATATATATATATATATATATATATATATATATATATATATATATAATTATTCTATCATGGCTGGAGATTGGGGTGGGCTGGACACAAATGCAGAGCTCAGACACCAAAGGGGCACGATTAAAAGGTTTTACTGGTAAAACAGGCAAAAAAAATGGATGGTCACAGTTAGGCAATCCAAAATTAGCAACAGTATGACAAACATAGGGCTTAGGCATGGTCCAAAAAGCAGGAAGCCAAAAACACAGCAAGGCAAAAAACTGGTCGAGAACAGAGCAAGGAAAGGAGCTGGAAGCGAAGGCACAAGGCACAACGATCTGGCGGGGAGGGAGGGAATCAAGGGGTTTAAATGTAGGTGCTGATCAATGATTGATTGTGAACAGGTGTGCAGAAAAGTTCCAGAGAGGGGTGTGGCAACAGGGAAAGAACTGCCCACCAACAAAGACCCATGTGAAAGATGAGAGGTGACACCAAAACCCAAGGAAAAGAAACAAAACCACAGTGATACAAAGAGAGCAAAATAAGAAAACAAAGCAATACAGTACATGGCTAAACTAAAACAATGCCTAACCAAGCCCCACAATCCTGACAATTTCAAGCAGGATGAGGGACTTTTGAAGCTAACAGGATGGCCATGAATAGGATGGATCCACAATGGAACTGGTTCAATAATTTTGTTGTTCTGGCGACTGCACAATGACAAAAATACCTTGAATAAAGACATGTTGAACCATAAAGATCATCCAGTGCCATCTGCTGTAAATTCTTACAAGGGAGGAACAGCTTACAGCTGAGGAATGCAGCCTTTAATCGCTTGTCTTTGCAGACTCTCAATAAAAAGTAGTTTTCCCCTTCATCAATCTGAAATAAACCATTATCATTGAACACAGGATTTGGAGGCCTATTTAGTGTGCAGAGGTTTAAAGGTCATTTTTTATTTCACCAGAAAATCCCTTTTTTAGGGGGAATCTTGATAATTTTACAAAGAGTTTTCAACCTCTGTAATGAGCAAAAGTGTGTTTATGCTGACTTAGTAAGGCGTGGTAACGGCAGAATGTGGTGACCTTCAAGATAGGAAGATGAAGTGGACCCATTATTCTTACACATGCTGTCTTTTGTGCTTCACAATTACAACCTTGAAACCAGCACCAGAACAATCAAGGGCGCAATACAGTATTGTAAATGTATGTTTTACATAATTTAAATGTAACACTTGTTTCTTCATCCAACTCTTGCCATTTGCCCTCATTCCATTTATACCTCCATCAACTACAGGTGCAAATGATTCACTTGTTGTTTGTCACACATTAATATATACATCATTTTGTGGGACTTATTTATTTCTGTCACTGAGAATCCTTTCCCTTTTTTCCTCAGCTTGCAACTTGTGTGTGTGTGTGAAGGGCAGCCTGGGGAGGTCAAATAGGATGCAATGAATAAGTGTTTGCCTACAATGAATAATCCTGAATTCCCTTACACCTTCTTTCTGAATTTACTGAAATATTTGTTTTTGCACCGTGTGTTCAGTCCATATAACCTGTGAGCTTTTATTTGTCTCCATGTAAGATGTTTACATTAAATTCAGTTGTTTGTAGCTGCTCTTTCATAGTCAGTCAGTTTGTCTCGGTGTGTTGAGGCATTTTGCGTTCAGCACCAACACAGAGCCCAGCCTAGTGTAGTGTATTTAAAGTCACCCAGGCCTACCAAACATTCCTCTTAAGAATTTGCCTTAGATGGTTCTTGGCTCAAAAATGTAGAAAACCCAAAAGCTTTTGTTTGCAAGCTTTGGAAGGCGGACACAAAATGGTGAAAGGCAGTAATGTTAAACAGAAATTGCATCATGTTATGGTAGAACAACGCACATCTCTCTCTTTAAAATATCTTTTTAAGACCTTATTGAAAACAAACTAAGAAATGATTCAGTAGGCTCTTGCTGGTTGATTTGGGATATTCCTCTATAGAAATTCAGAAAAAAAATGATGATCGTGACAAAGTTCAAGCAGTCAGTTGTTTCTTGTCCTGTTTTTATTTCTCACTTGGGGAATGTTGTGTAACTTACTGAATTCTCGTAGGAACTGGAAGACATATACCACATGCCCTGATCCAAATATTCCGAAAGAGCTGGGGAATTTTGATTTGCCAAAAATTGTATACAACTCATTGTGACATGTGACAGGGTCGCTCAGTGTCAGGCTGAAAAGTGACATAATGGCATTGGATGAAAGAGACCATACTTGATCACAGCACAAACAATTCAGCATTCAAATGAAATAAATTTGGGACACCAATGAAATAAACTTTGGTCCATCAACAGCAGGACATTGTGGACTGCCTCATATACAGTGGAGCAAAAAAGTATTTAGTCAGTCCCTGATTGTGCAAGTTCTCCGACTTAGTTGAAGTGTACCTCTCATTTTCCTATGAGAGACAAAATTCGAAAAAAAAAATCCAGGAAATCAAATTGTAGGATTTTTAATTTTTTTTTAATTTTTAAATTGTAGGATTTAAGAAGCTCTGCTGTCCTCCACTTGTTACCTGTATTACTGGCACCTGTTTGAACTTTTTATCTGTATAAAAGACACCTATCCACAGCCTCAAACAGTCAGACTCCAAACTCAACCATGGCCAAGACCAAAGAGCTGTTGAAGGACACCAGGAAGAACATTGTAGACCTACACCAGGCTGGGAAGAGTGAATCTACAATGGGCAAGCAGGTTGGTGCGAATAAATCAACTGTGGGAGCAATTGTAAGAAAATGGAAGACATAAGACCATTGATAATCTCTCTCAATCTGGGGCTCCACGCAAGATCTCATCCCGTGGGGTCAAAATGATCATGAGAACGGTGAACAAAGATCCCAGAACTAGACGGAGGGACCTGATGAATGACCTGCAGAGAGCTGGGACCAAAGTAACAAAGGTTACACACTATGCAGAGAGGGACTCAAATCCTGCAGTGCTAGGCGTGTCCCCATGCTTAAACCAGTACATGTCCAGGCCCATCTGAAGTTTGCCAGAGAGCATATGGATGATCCAGAAGAGGATTGGGAGAATATCATGTGGTCAGATGAAACCAAAATGGAACTTTATGGTAAAAACTGAACTCATTGTGTTTGGAGGAACAAGAATGCTGAGTTGCATTCCAAGAACACCATACCTACTGTGAAGCATGGGGGTGGAAACATCATGCTTTGGGGCTGTTTTTCTGCAAAGGGGACAGGATGACTGATCTGTGTTAAGGGAAGAATGAACGGGGCCATGTATCATGAGATTTTAAGCCAAAACCTCCTTCCATCAGTGAGAGCATTGAAGATGCAACATGGCTGGGTCACATTGCATGACAGTGATCCCAAACACACCGCTCGGGCAATGGAGAAGTGGCTCTGTAAAAAGTGCTTTAAGGTCCTGGAGTGGCCAGGCCAGTCTCCAGACCTCAACCCCATAGAAAATTTGTTGAGGGAGTTGAAAGTCCATGTTGCCCAGCGATAGCCCCAAAACATCACTGCTCTAGATGAGATCTGCATGGAGGAATGGGCCAAAATACCAGCTACAGTGTGTACAAATGTGGTGAAGACTTACAAGAAACATTTGACCTCTGTCATTGCCAACAAAGATTATGTTACAAAGTACTGAGTTGAACTTTTGTTATTGGCCAAATACTTATTTTCCAACATAATTTACAAATAAATTCTCTAAAAATCCTACAATGTTATTTCATGGATTTATTTTTTTCTCATTTTGTCTCTCACAGTTGAAGTGTAGCTATGATGATAATTAGACCTCTCATCTAAGTAGGGTAACTTGCACAATCAGGGGCTGACTAAATACTTTTTTACCACACTGTATGATGCACATACAGGTATTAAATGAGACATGCCAGCATTCATTCAGTCTCTGTAATAATCAAGAATACTCCACTGCGGGCTGCTTTCTTTTTCTGCCTGCACCTCTGTTGGTGATTCTAACTTGTGTTGGTCAGTCTTCATCATCCACAAGTTCAGTTTTATTTTTGTTCTATGGGTTGGTAAAGTTAGACCTTCCTGGTGTTAAGTGCCTTGAGGCAGCTTTGTTGGGATTTGATGCTATAGAAAATGAAATTGCGTTGGCTTTTTATTGTGTGGCCACTTGAAGTCACTGATGCATCAAAACTGTATTTTTCACAGATGCCATACTTAGCTAGACCTCTTTCACATACCGCCACCTTTTTAACAGAGGCTGGACACCATCTGGTTGGCAGCACAATACCCCCTTCATGCCAGGGAAGGACATCTGCCACCACTATTTACATATCTGGTCTAAGAAATAACTTGAAGTTAAAGATACCGTCAGGTGATCCATGCATTTGCAGCCTTCCTGTGGTGGAGGCATTGGAGGAACCTGTAGTACAGCCAGAGGTTAAATGAGCACCCTAGGAAACAGAGGGCATTGTTTGTCCACTAGATAGCAAGACTCTTTGTCTTCAAAGTGCTATATTTGTACTCACAGGAGGGAAACTCTGTCCTCAGACACAGGGCATTAGTTTGACAGTCTATACCAGGGGTGGGCAACGAGGGCCGAGACACTGCATGTTTTCCTTGCAACCAATCACCTCAGCAGGTGGGTTGCTGATGAGCTTCTCCCTTGAACATAAACACCTGGTTGTCAATGAAACCACCTGCTGAAACACCTGAACATTAATGAAATCACCTGCTGAGGTGACTGGTAGCAAGGAAAACCTGCAGTGCTTCGGCCCTTTATGGCACATGATTGCCCACCCCTGGTCTATACAAACAAAACATGGTAATTTAAAACTGAGCATGGTCACTTAAGACTGAGCATGGTCATTTAAAATGTGGTGTCAAAGCTTTTGGGACATATCAAATGTGTTTGTTTTACTTTAGTGGCATAAAATCCCAGTGCAAACCAGGGAAACCATGATTCGGGGGACTAATTATTCACCTAATGGGTGTGTTGTGGGCATAACAGAAACTCAACCAGAGTGACAACTGCCGTCACCTTTAAAACACATATGCTAAGTACTTGTACCATTGGTATTGAGAGGGCACATTCGGGAGTGAACAGTTTTCTGGTGAAGACCAAATCGGCACACAGAAGGTGGGAGTGGAATCAACAGTCAAGAGAGACATAACACTGGTAGTGTACTGACTGCTATGACAAATTAACACCTGTAGCATCCACCGCAATATGTAGATTGTTCACTGATGACCGTGCATGTGCCATGCAAATAAGGTGCAGCTGTTTTAGGTGGTATTTGAGGTGGACACCAGACATACAGTTAAAGGCAATTTAGTTTCAATCTGTGTTTTAGATTTGGACTCCCACTGATCTAACAGCCTAACAGATCTAATACTGATCTAACAACGAGTGCATGCAGCTTTGCTCTCAGATCCACTGCGTAGTGAATTTCATTTTTGTCCAGACTCAGACTTCAGAGTTTTCTTTAATGAGGCTCTGGATGCTGTTGAGATCTGACCATATGATTATTCAAAAGGAGGAAAACCCTGTGGGTGCCTGGGGCACCTCCTGCACTGCAAAGAGTACAGGGTTTGGCCATGCGTCCCAGTTACAAGCGTCCATGCTTAGAAATTTCTTGATCATGTTTTTGGTTGTCTTGTTGAATCACTCCACTGGCTCATCTGTCTGACAATGATAAATGGAATCTCCAGGAGCTTAAAACAGTTCCTGCAATATGCATGAAATGAATGAGGTGCTCAAATCTGTCAGTCTCCTTCAGGACATGGATCCTGGCAGAAAATATTAACCACCACCAGTGCAGTATTTTTATTTTTGTTGAATCTTAGACAGAAATACTATTTCAGGATGTGAACTGCCATAGTCCACCAGAACAAGCATCCTGCTCTAACAGTCTGAGATGTATCCTGACATCCAGGATATATGGGACTTCCAGCAAAGGGAGAGGATGTAACGGTGCTCAGGGCACAGCAGGTAGATTTATCCTCCAACAGTTCAGTCAGGAGGCACCATATCCGTTCAACCATAGGGATGCCAGGCGAGTAGAATCAGGCCATTATGCTTTGTAATGATTGCTTTATGCTTCAAGAGTCCTGCTGTAAGGCAAAGATGGGCTGCTTGAAAAATCATTTCCTGTTGGTTCAGTGGGAACAACTGCTGATTAGTAGTGCAAGTTGTAAGTGTGTGTGTGTGTGTATGTATATATCTACATACACACACAGTGGCTGTTATTGATCAGAAAGCTTGTTCTTGGGATGTTTTTGCTCACATTTTACAAAATATTCTACTTCCATTTCAAAGCCATTGTAGTTTAATTTTTAATCGGGTGGAAAATACTATTATGTTAATGTGTGATGTGTGCTGAGGACCTCAATGTTGAACTTGGAGTTGTGTTTAAAATATGTACTTCATGTCGATAAAGCTCTAGCTTTCTTTATTTTTTTTTCCAAGACTTTTACTTAAAGGTTTAACATTTTATAACAAGCCTGATCTCTCAGCCTGTCTGTGTGCACAAGGTTTGAACACTTTTCTATTATAATCCCACCTCATTAATTATGGAATTAATATTCTGAGCTGTGATACACCTGTGCCAAACTTTGTGTAATAAATAAAAGATCACAGATCTCTGGAATATTTCCAGCATAACAAAACGTTGGCTGAAACGTAACAAAGCAGCTTCCCAGTCCAAGCAGAAAACACTTCCAACTGTCAATATTTCTGTGAAAACGAGCATTTGACTGGAAAATAAAAACCATTAAAACTGTCTGACTTACCTGAATGTTCTCTTGTGCTTTCATGAGTCTCAAAGCTACAAAATGGCACCACACACACATATATGTGTGTGTGTGTGTATATATATATATATATATATATATATATATATATATATATATATATATATATATATATATATATATATATATATATATATACACACACACACACACATAAGGTCTGTTAGAAAAGTATCGGACCTTTTTATTTTATGCAAAAAATATATGGATTTGATTCATATGTTTTTACGTCAGCCAAGCTTGAACCTTCGTGCGCACGTGAGTTTTTTCACGCCTGTCGATTGCGTCATTCGCCTGTGAGCAGGCTTTGAGTGAGCACTGGTCCACCCCTCTCGTCGTTAAGGAAATGGCGGAATGATTTGGAGCTTTGCTGCATCAATTTTTTCTTGAAACTGTAAGAGACCTCCAGGTGGACACCATTCAGAAAATTAATATGGCTTTCAGGGACGATTTTATGGGGATTACACAGATTAAGGAGTGCTCCAGCCGGTTTAAAGACCGCCCACAGCGTCTGAGAGCGCGGCGCGCTCCGAGCGCCGATCGACAGGCTCAAACCCCACTGAAACAACCAGATCATTTCTAACATGAAGGCTTTGTTGATCCGGGACGTCGTCTGACTTTTACAAAAAGGCAGAAGGCGTGGACATCAGCACTTTTTCAGCACATTCCACTGTTACAGGAGTTTTTTTCATGGAAAAAGAAGTGGATGAATGCGCCACCGTGCCTTTCATGGCGCGGGACAAAACCACCTCCGTGTTCGTCTCTCAGGAAGGCTTTCAGGTGGCTTTCAGACGGCTTCTGGTTGCTTTTCAGTTGTGTGAATATCCAAGAAATTGAGCATGAGCTGGACATGCCCCAACATGTCCTGTGAGGCTTCATCACGGCGTTGCTTTGCACCATGCGGCTCCGCCGCGATGTGCGGGATTCCTACGCTCCTCTTTCCATGACAAAAACTCCTGTAACAGTGGAATGTACCGTTCATTTCTAAACTGGACGCTGTCTTGATCCGGTATGTCGTCTGACTAGCACAGGAATTGCGGAAGACGTGGACATCAGCACTTTTTCGGCACATTCCACTGTTAAAGGAGTTTTTTTCATGGAAAGAAAAGCGGACGGATGCGCCACCACATGGCGCGGGACAAAACCATGGCGCGGAACAAAACCACCTCCGTGTTGGTCTCACAGGATGGCTTTGAGATGGCTGTCGGTGGGTTTTCAGTCGTGTGACTAACCAAGAAAAAAACTCCTTTAACAGTGGAATGTGCCGAAAAAGTGCTGATGTCCACGCCTTTTTCCTTTTTTTGTGGAAGTCAGACGACGTCCCGGATCAACAAAGCCTTCACGTTGGAAATGATCTGGTTGATTCAGCCTGTCGATCGGCGCTGGGAGCGCGGCGCGCTCTCAGCAGTTGTGGGCCGTCCTTAAAGCGGCAGTAACACTCCTTAATCTGTGTAATCCCCACAAAATTGTCCCTGAAAGCCATAATAATTCTCCGAACGGTGTCCACCTGGAGGTCTCTCACAGTTTCTGGAAAAAAAATTGATGCAGCAAAGCTCCAAATCGTTCAGACATTTATTCGCAATAAAAAAAAACGACGAGAGGGGTGGACCAGTGCTCACACAAAGCCTGCTCACAGGCGAATGACGCAACCGACAGGCGTGAAAAAACTCACGCATGCACACGAAGGTTCAAGTTGGTGGATGCAATCACACGTGATTCAAATCCATATGGTTTTTGCAAAAAATAAAAAGGTCCGATACTTTTTGGACAGACCTCGTGTGTGTGTGTCTGTGTGTGTATGCCTTTGATCATAGCAAAACCTGGGAGAGCATTTGACATAACATTTGCTGTTTGGTATGCTTATGTAATTTGGGTCAAGGATGAATGCTGCAAAGCGGAAAGTTGATAGGACAAATATTTTTTGAGAAATTAGCGATTTTAGCTAACCAGGAAACAATGGACATTGTGCTGCAATGCTCCATGGGAGCTTGTGGTTTTGAGTTTTTGAATGTTATTGTGGTTCATGTTAGTTCAACAGTGCTGTTAGTGTTATTGATTTATTGTGTTTTTGTAGTTCAGTTGGTTTAGTTAAGTGTCAAGTTGCTGTTTACTATGAGCTCCCAGTACCACAAATGAAAAGTGTGGAAAAAATGTAGTGCTTTTAATGTCTTCCACCACAGTCTCAATTTGTCAAATTAAAACCACGTGTTTATGGCAGAATGCAGACAAAAAGTTCTGCATGCATGCAGTTTTGATTACGCACAAACTTGGGAGAGCTGACATTTGCGTTTTGGGTCAAGGATGAGTGGCACCAAAACTGAACATTAATAGGACTAATATTTTTAGAGACGCTACATATCTTAGCTATTACATTTCTCCATGTAATGTGGAGTTGCATCAGGAAGGGCATCAGGTGTTAATCCTGTGCCAATTCAACATGCAGATCGACCTCGGGTTTGCTGTGGTGACCCTGAGTGCAAAACAAGGGAGCAGCCCAAGGGACTTACTTTTTACTTGGTTTGTGCTCTGACATGCACTGTCAGCTGTGGGACCTTATATGTAGACAGGTGGTTGCCTTCCCAAATGTTGTCATCAGTTGAATCTCAAGAATGATTAGTGGAAACAGGATGCACCTCAGCTCAATTTTGAGCTTCGTGGCAAAGGCTGTGAATACCTATGTACATGTATATTGTTAGTTTTTTTTTAATATAAATTTACAAAAAAGCTTTTTCACATTATCATTATGGGTTATTGTGTATAGACTTTTGAGGGAAAAAAAATTAATTTCATCCATTTTGGAATAAGTCTGTAAAATAACACAATGTGTAAAAAGTGAAGGGCTGTGAATACTTTGCAGATGCACTGAAAAAAATATTAAAAAGTGCTGTTTTTTTTAAGAGCCCCTGAAACAATTAATAAAACATTTAGGCATCACGAGCCGTTAAGAGCTTTATTTTTTATCAATGCAGATGCAGCCTCCCCAACAGAACACAGCATACCACAGCCTCCCACGGCAGTCTGCCACCTGCCGTCTCCTGCCCTGCTTTTAATGCAACACTATCTTTGCTCACTTAGGGGATCGCACACAACAAGGGAGTTAACCATAACAATTATGGTGGGGTTAGTAGGTAGGGTGAGTGTGGCATGTGGGGTTGGCACTGGATGGCTGTGGGGGTCTGGGGCCTGGGGTGGGGGTGTCTGCTTTGCCGGCTCTTCCGTAGTCTTGGGGCCTTGCTCTGGGACTCTTGGGGCCCTGGGTCCTGCGGTTCATTGGGGGGGGTGGCGGCGGTGGGGCACAGGAGTCTGGCAAGGGGAGTGGATGGCTGCTGTGGGTTTGGGGGCCGCGGATTCCATGGGGTGGGGTGTTGCCCCGTTCTCGCTTAGGTGGTTCCCGACCTTGGGATTGGTTCCGGGGTGGGATCTGGGGTGGGGATGGTTTGGGGGCTGGGGGTATCTGGGGGGTCCCGCAGGCTGCTTGGGGGGGGTCTCGGGTGTCATGGGGACCTTGTGTGCTTTGTGGCCCGGGGGGTGGGTCTCGCCTCTTTCCTGCGGGCCGGGCCCCGCCCTTGTGTACCGGTGGTCCCTGCCTGCGCTCTGGGTTCAGTTGAGGTGGCTCCTTTGCCCCCATCCCCACCGCCGCTCTCTCCTCCCTCCGGGGCTGTGGGTGGGGCGGTGCGGTTCTGGCCCCCCCTCTTGGCGGGCCCTGCTGACACTCTGCGTGCTTCCCTCGGGTGTGGGGTTACTTCCTGTGCCTCTGTTGAGGGGGGTGGTGTTGGGGTGCATTCCGGCGCCGTTGGGCCGCTCCCTTGTTGGTCCGTCGTGCTGCCCCGGTGGCTCTGGTGGCTGCCCTTCCTGTGCTTTTCCGCTTCCCTTTTTCACCTGGTTCCTCCTTGGGCCCTGCGTCCTGGGCCCTTTTCCGTTGTCGCTTGCGGTCGGCCGCATGGCTTCCGATGCGCCGGAGTGGTCCATGTCTTATGGTAGGGTTCTGTACTTTTATCTTGACCCAACACACCAGCCACAGTTGTGATCGGATATATAGCTGTGATCTGGGTCTCTGTGTGTGGCTGGTTATGTGTTTGTGGCCGACACCACAATACAGTTTTGGGTGCTCTCAAGGGGATCAAGACTCTGGTGTCCTAGATCAAGGAATGAATGCTCACTAACTAGACAACAGACTGTCGCTGTCACTGCTTGTTCATGTGTGGTGGTTTGTTCCGGCATGTTTTATGTTGGGCCCCATCTCCTCGGTGTCTCACTTCACAGTTATTGCTTTCACCACTTGTCTTTCATTTTTGTCTGTCTTCGTGTTGTTTTGGTGGTCGGTCCCTCCTGATAGAAGTTGTCAGTCTGCTTTGAATAGGATCTTGTAGGGTGATCGGGAAGGGCGGATGGGGGGGAAAAAGAGAACACGGGCTACACTAATCTGTGGTAGGTTATGGTTTGTATACAGCTGTGGTTTGCTGGGCCTATTGTCCATGTGCTTGGATCCTTATAGTACCCCATAGGTCCCCTCCAGAACCGGAGAAGGCTGCTGGTAGTGTGACGTCCTAGACCACCTGACCTTCTTCACTCTGTGGACAGTGGTTTTTGAAGTGATCCAGCTCTGAGCACACCTGCCTCAGTGTTTTGGGATCTCTCGGAGGAGAAGCGGGCCATGCTTTTTCTGCAGAAGTCTAAAAATAAGCAGAAGAATATCATGACACGTGTCTTGTGGTTGCTTTAGATTGTGTCCACTTTAGATTAGAGTCCTCTGCGTGTCTGCGGATCCTCCCCAAAACCTGATGCGCACCTGCTTTAACAATGGAGACCGCAAGGGCTGTGATCGGTCACTTTTACGTTTTCACTCCTTCCTCTTTGGTCATATTTTAATAGTTTTTGTAGTGCACCCACCGATTAAATTTCAATCAAGCATCAAATACGTTTGGTGTTGTACACGGAGTCGGAAAAAGACGCTGAAATGACCAGCAATTCATGGAGGGAAATTACACATATTGTTGGTTTGGTCAGTGAGTGTACAACCCCAATTCCAATGAAGTTGGGACGCTGTGTAAAATGTAAATAAAAACAGAATACAATGATTTGCAAACCCTCTTCAACCTATTCAAGTGAATACACCACAAAGACAAGATATTTAATGTTCAAACTGATAAACTTTGTTTTTGTGCTAATATTTGCTCATTTTGCAGCCCCCTTGCTGAGATAAGATGTTAGGTTTGCCATTCTTAAGGACTTTTAACACGGGACACTTTGGAGGTGTCACAAATTGGTCTAAAAAGCATTATTTTCAATGAGACGCGTTGCTTTTTAGAGGTGTCAGAAGCATCGCATCAAAAGCCGAGCTAAAGCCTCACTTCTGACGGGAGCGAACATTGCCACTTGTTGACAGGCTGACACGGTCAAAGTTCAACCCAATCCAACTTTCGCGGCTCTGACCTTTGACATAGCTTCACGCTGTCCAGTAGGAATGACACGTCGGGGCCAAAACACGGAAGACAAGTGGCAGAAACCACTGATCTCTACAAAACAGAAACATGTCACAGGACTGCTCATTTTCTGAAGAAAAATCCTTGCAAATGTTTTTTTATACCTCAAAATTTCTGATTACTGTTAAAAGTTGAGAAAACTTGTAATTAAAATAGCAAATAATAGGTATAGATCACAGTTCTCTCATCTGGCCTTGAGAATCTTCAGGGTAAGGTGGCAGGAGTTGTAGAAAAGGTAGAGAGGTCTAGTCTGTGACCTAATGTGGCTACGGTGTGGATGGATGAAAGAACAGCTTTTGTTACCTGGCAGTGTGTGTAACTTAGTAAGCTGGAATAGCTGATCTGGACATGTTTGGAATAAGAGTAGGTCCTGCTTGCACAACCTGCACCTTCTGAATTATTAATGCCTGCCTTTGGCTTGATTGATTTTCCTTTTTGTAATGAGACTCATTACCAGGCTTATTAGCATGAGCACAGTGTTAATGTGCCATAGGATAGGCCTGATCACATGACCCCTTGTCTGTGCAGTGTTTTTAGAGCCACAGCTGATCTCTATTTAATATATTACAATTGACTGGAAAAAGGTAAAATAATGCACCTGAGATCTTGATATTTGCACTTTTTAAATTTCCTCCAATCCGAAGTATTCTGTTGACCTTGACTTTGTAGATGATGCTGTGATCTTTGAGTAATCAATTGATATCCTGATTACAGCACTTGAGGCTCAACAAGTAGTTGGAGTATCTGGGATTGCAAGAGTCCTGGATCAAGACTGGCATTAAGGTTTTCTACGACTTGCTGGACTCAGCTAACAGATGTGTATCTGTTTGCCCCAAAAGCATTAAACAGACATTGACTTATCAGTAACATTCATGTCTCTGGGTCCTTGGCCTCTGAGATCAACAGATGCGTGGGAAGAACTTATGGAGTCATGAGGTAGCTGGACAGGGGTGTTTGATGATGCCAATATCTTTGCAGGCAAAAGATGGTCTAAGTCTGTAGGGTCCTGGTGCTTCCTGGCTTATTGTATCGTTGTGAAGCTTAGACGTTAACTGGTGACCTAAGTTGATGACTGGATGTCTTTCGAACTAGGTGTCTTCAGAGGTTCCTTGGGTACTGCTGGAATGAGTTTTTATCAAATGAGCAGTTAGGCAGACTTGGATGAGAAAAATCACTGTGTTGAGGACCCCAGTTACTGGAGAAGCCCAAGGGGATGCTTACATTTTACCTGGCTGTAGCAGGTATAGTTTTAGAGATGTGAGGTTGGACCAGTTGTCTGCGTGCATGGTTGCCATCTAGGACCTGTGACCATGGTGTGGCGGATGTGCCAGGGCATGCTCCCAGACTTGAATTGAGAAGTAAGGTCTCTGTAGGTCCTGAGGCTCAATGCTCACCATGCTTATTGCCAGATTCTGCAGCGTTTATTAGATGCAAGGTGAGTTTACGACTCCCCCTGGAAGTGAGTGTTCCTCAGCCAAGACAGGTATCCATTTACAGCTGGGTGCATTTGGGCAATGCAGATCAGTAGCTCAATATAAAACTATTTAGTACAGCAAATGTGGTTCAGCCTGTGTTTGCCTGTGTTGACCAGCACTGAACAAAGCCTCTCCTTGTGAATGCCAGAACTGTCAGTGAAACTTTAGCTTGCTAAAAGTAGCAATGAAGGGAAGGACAACAACAAATGCTGTAGTAGAAAAGAATGATTGGGGTTGAGTTTTAACTGGTCCTGAATGGGCTGCTGACGTCTGCCCCTTTGGTAACCCGGTCTGATCTGCATAACACAAGCCGACTCTACTGCTCACTGTGAACTAGACTACTGGTAAATAAAGCTGTCAGGGCAACCAGGCACATGAAAGTGTCGCAGCTATGTCAGGGCACAAGGAGCAAGAGAACGGATTTAAGACGCGAGGGAAAAAAGAACCCTTTGGTGGTCGGTGCCGAACAATAGATGTTTAACAGATTTATTACAGAAGACGTGCCTGTGTATTGACATAGAGATGTCTAAACTCTGTTGGACTTGAGATTTTTAATTAGAAATGTGAAAGAATAGCACCCTCTGTCCTCCTGTTTCTTCTTCTCAGAGTTTGTTTTGAAGCTAAGTAGCAGCTGTGGTGCCTGGGTGCAGTCATGTGGGCCAGGAGGCAAATGACTTGTAAAGGAGGCTTTTTATTGTGTAAATGGTGTGTTTTGTCTTTGTCATTTAGAGGCGAGGAATTTTTATGGGTTACAGTTTGACAGGGCTGTAGGGGTCATGTGATATATGACTGATTCTTCACCGATAATGCAAAGACTCAGAGCTGTGGAGCCATGATATAAATCATACTTCGACCGTTTTGGTGTCTCTGTGTCAAGCTGAACTTTTAGCTTTCCATCCCTCATAATTGCTGCTTCCTTCTCTCTTCTCCTGCAGCTCTTTGTCTCTCTCTCTCCATTCTTTTTTCTTGCTGGCATTCTTCCTGTCTCATTCTATCTGTGTTCTGTATTTCACTGAGGAGTAAGAATATAATTGGAGTATAATGAGCTGAGCACTGTGAATATTTTGTATGGCTGTCACGAAAACGAGGTGGTGAGGTATACGAGTGCAACATGTGTTGAAATCCTGAGGGGCTTGCTGGTCAGCTCAGGAATGCCAATGAACTCTCAGCATCAAAATTCAGAAGTCAGGCTGCTGTAAACTGATACGTGCGCAGATCACAGAGCATTCCTTGTAGTATTCATATGCTCTCTGCCAGTGGTTCAGATTGGACTGATAGAGAAATGCAGAATTTGTTGTTTTGTTTAATGAACAGTGAAAATTTATTTAAATGTGAGTAAGAATGCTGTTTTCCTGTCAGGCCTATTGTATGTATCTTCATATCAGCACACCAACTTGGCTAATTCAAGAACAGTTGGACAAAAGACAAACAAACAAAAAAAAACCCCAGGTGTATTTAATAATGGAAAACAATACATACACATTGTGTCCTGTCTTCTATGCTGTCCTTCTGTCCATATGTTTCATGGATGTTCTGCCATACTCTGGATCAGCTTGGTCTTATTTTTTGGTGTCAGTTATTTGCAAGATACCGTTTTCATAGAATTTATACATATCAGAGCCACTGTTGCAACTTTCTGTTGCAAAAAATGTTTTTGCCCTTGTTTGTTTGTCTGCTTGAACAGTTTATAACCCACAATTTTCGTATATAATTGTGAATTTGTTTTAGTGGATTCATATCCTGATAGGCAAGAACTAATTCAGTTTTTTCAAGTTCATAGATCAAAGTCAGGAAAACCTTGGAAAATTGGAAAAATCCCTAACATTGAACAAATTTTGAAAAATTCATACCTCTGTCCCAAAAGATAACATTTATTTCATATTTGAGAGTGTTATGTAGGATGGTATCCTTTATTGACTGACAAAGTTTGATCTGGATTATAGATTTTGTGGCCATTTAAATTTAACACTGAAAACCCCATTTAATGTATGTTTTACATTATATCTTAATCAAATGTGTCCTCACTCTCATATTTGAAAGTGAGGAACAGACTGGCACTCACTATCTACTGACAAAGTTTGATCCGGATCTGATCTGGATTGTGGATTTTGTAGACATCTGAATTTAATTTTGAAAAACCCATTTAGTGTACATTTTGCATTATATCTCAAATAAAAGTGCCTCAGTCACTCTCATTTTTCTGTTATAGATTTATCTGCACCACCAAAATTGGATGGAGGTTCCAATTTTATGCCTGTTTTTCTATTTTCCAGTTATCAGTCAGAAACCAAGTGCCAAAAAGCAATGACAGATTGTCCATAGCAGAGATAACCAGTGTTCTATAATAATCTGAAAAAGAATTCAGAAACTGAAAAAGTAAAAAAAAAAAAAAAAAATCCCGACAACACCACAAAAAGCTTCAAGTGCATGAACTAAATACCTACTCCCGACTTTTGATCATATCTATTTTATCTCATGAAAAGCCACATCTAACAGGACTTTGACCTTGAAATTTTTTTCTCAGGTAAAAATTTGTGGAATTGGAAACTAGTGTTGGCGGAGCTTTGTGCTCTATGTGTGCAGTGCTCTAGTTAGAAAATGAAATGTTAACATTGTAATGGTAACCTTAGGTACTACTGCTGAGAATGGCCCCTAAGGACCAGGGAGTTCTGGAGCCACATGCTGAACGAATGGATGGGGTGTGATCCGCACCATGTGGATGATAATGATAACCATGGCAACACAGAATCATGATGTGGGACAGAAGTGTAGACTTTTTGAGCTTCTCTGGATTGACTTGACATGGACTTGTTTTGTTGCTCAGCCTTACTGTGCTGTTTTTTTTTTTTTTCTTATGTCTCTTATTTGGTAGAACTACGCAAGCACTGGGTCACCCTTCTGATTCCGATCTGTATGAGGTTTCTTCCTCAAAAAGCACCACAGCGCTTTTGGGCTTGCTCAGGCAGTTATTAAGGTTAGATGTGACCCGCATGAAGTGCCTTAAGGCAGCTTTGTTGTGATTTAGAGCTTCATAAATATATTGAATTGAGCTGAACCCCCCCCCGCCCTTCCCCCTTTAAAAAACTCAAACAAAAACAAAATAACAATCTGTGGCTCAGATCTCAGTAACTGCCTTAAACTACTGAGATCCAGGGTTTCTATTTGACCCAAGTAATTCCTTTTTTCTCCGTTTGGAAAATTACTTATTTCACTTATTTATGCATTTATTTCTTATCCTTTTGATTTGAATCAAACAACTTGTCACAGTATCTCACCAAAATTATTCCATTGTAGCGTTACATTTAACATAATGTAAAAGATAACAGTGGAAAATTTATCTTAAAATTGATGGTAACATAATCAATCAATCCATCCATTTCTCGAAACTGCATATTACACTAAAAGGTATACACCCACTGGGTTTTTAAGATTTAAGCCATAAAACAAATTTTCTTTGGCACCACTATAATTTTATTTATTAGTCTTTAAATAAGGGATTCATAATATGACATTGCCAATATGATCACAGTTTGCACTGTCTGGAAAAAAATTAATCATTTCTCCTGAAGGGAAAACTTTCATACAGCCAGACGGCCATGAACTTATTTTGGTAGCAATCCATACAGTCTATGATAGCAACATTATAGATCACATGGGGGCTTCCCCCAACATACTCAAGAGATGCTGGGAAGCACATGGTGACAGCCAATCAGAGGAGCGAGAGGCATGTGACATAATCGGGCTGCTCACTTGAACAAAATAAACCGACATTACAGAAAATGCTCCAAACTAGCTTATTTCTTCATAAATTGTAATGCTTCTCATATATGTATTTTGCAAATATTAGTGAGGAAAAAAAACACTTCTAAAAATGTGGTTTTTGAAACCAGATAACACCTTTGAAATGATTTACAGACATTAACCTGCATGGTAACTTCTGGTAATTTCAACACCTCATGAATACGCACATTTGTTGGTGACATAATGCACAAGTGTTTTTTTTTTTTTTTTTTGGTTCTTATTTAAGTTATTTACATTATTTAAAATCTTTCTTAGGGCCCATTCACACATGACACAAAGTTGGGCAAAAGAAAGGCCGAAACGGGTGGGGAAAAAAACCCCAAATTGGGGAGTCGCAAAACATTCCACCTGCTGTCGGGAGGGACACGCAGTCAGACAGGCGTGAATGATCGCGCGGTGAATGTTTTGTGAATGCTCGCGTGCACGCACATGAACACAGTATGAGCACGCGGAAGGTGTGATACCACATCACACATAAACAGCAGCTCCAAATGCACATAAATCAACGAAAATATGTAAGCACAAAATAATGAAGGATCCAGGAAGTAATGAACTGATGTGAATGACTTTTACTGCCTTGTATTTGTTACATGACTTACCTGATGCACCCATCAGTCTGCTCCGCAAGTCCCTCTGTCCAGCATGCTCAGGTGAAATCAGGGTATTGTCCAGTGACAATACCCTGATTTTACTGCCTCCATTGTTTGTTTTTTATGTCAGTTTTGAGGACAAGCTTCAGTTGATGAAGCTTTTCTATTGAGTTCAGGTCTGGAGACTGGCCAGGCCACTCCAGGACCTTGAAATGCTTCTTACAGAGCCCCTCCTTAGTTGCCCTGGCTGTGTGTTTGGGGTCATTGTCATGCTGGAAGACCCAGCCATGACCCATCTTCAATGCTCTTACTGAGGGAAGGAGGTTGTTTACCAAAATCTTGCAATACATGACCCCATCCATCCTCCCTTCAATACGGTGCAGTCAACCTGTCCCCTTTGCAGAACAGCACCCCCAGGGTATGATGTTTCCACCCCCATGCTTCATGGTTGGGATGGTTTTCTTGGGGTTGTTCTCATCCTCTAAACATGGTAAGTGGAGTTGATTCCAAAAAGCTTGGAATCCCAGACTGAGGGAGATTGACAGTCATCTTGTGTTTCTTCCACTTTCTAATAAATAATCATAACAGTTGTTGTCTTCTACCAAGCTGCTTGCCTGTTGTCCTGTAGTCCATCCCATCCTTGTGCAGGTCTACAGTTTTGTCCCTGGTGTCCTTAGACAGCTCTTTGGTCTTGGCTATGGTGGACAGGTTGAAGTGTGATTGAGTGTGTGAACAGGTGTCTTTTATACAGGTAACAAGTTCAAACAGGTGTAATTAATACAGGTAACGAGTACAGAATAAGAGGGCTTCTTAAAGAAAAATTAACAGGTCAGTGTGAGCCAGAATTGTTGCTGCTTATTAGGGGGTCAAATACTTATTTGCAGCAGTAACATACAAATAAATTATTTAAAAAAATCATACATTGTGATTTCCGGATTTTTTTTTGTTTGTTTTTTTGTTAGATTATGTCTCTCACAGTGGACATGCACCCAAGATAAAAATTTCAGACCTCTCCATGATTTCTAAGTGGGAGAACTTGCAAAATCGCAGGGTGTTCAAATACTTATTTTCCTCACTGTATTTATCGATTGCATTTCTCCCTATTTTGTTGATTCCCAATATGTTAATTGTTATGTTTTGTGTTTAATTGAAAGACAATTAAATCATGACTATACAAGTCTAAAATTGTATATGTATGTTGGCGTGTTTTTGTTTGTGTTTTTGGCTGAATGTGTGTTTGCTGATCCTGTCAGACGATAATTTGTCTCGATTAAACTTGTTATTATGCTAATTTGACACCTTGGGAGCAGATGTTTTGCACTGAAGCCAGAAAAAAAGATGGCATGTGAAATTGTTTCTGTTTGTATTCTGGTGAGTTTGCATGAATTACTGATGGTCAGAACACTTGTGTATCAAGAAGTGCATGCATCGCAGCCAGTCATGTTTAAAATGGACATGAATGCGCAAGGTGTGTTGTGTGGGCCGCTGAAGAGGAGGTACTGCTGGCCCACCACCACCAGAGGGCGCCCTGCCTGGAGTGCGGGCTCCAGGCACCAGAGGGCGCTGCCGCATCATGGGAGTAATCTGGGTGACAGCTGTCACCCATCACCAAACACAGCTGTTTCCACTCAGCACCGAGGTATATCAGGAGGACGGCGTCTCCACCTCAGTGCCGAGATATCACCTAAGACCAAGGTAGTATTCTCTGCAGGTATACTTTGCATTATTACTTAAGACTGTCAAAACTGTTTTTCAGGACTGGTGACTACTAAGAACCTTATTCCTTGGATAAGTACTCACCTTCCTGCTGAACTTTGTCAAGAGGTGGAGGCGGCTTCTCCCCTCTCTGTAACTGGGTGCGTTCATCCACTCCTGTGTGTTGTTGCTCTCTCCTGCCAGCAGTACCGGATCCGACGAGCGGAGGCAGTGGCCACCTGGGAAGTCGGGACTTGGCGGTTCCAGTATTTCCAGGGTTCGGTGGCAGAGGAGATCTGGGTGGTTCCGGTTCGACTGAGACGGACGTCTCCTACCTTCGAGCCTGCCCACACGACACCAGCGGATTCGACCCTAAATTGTGTTTGTTGTATTACTCTTGCTTGTTCAGTAGTAAATCTTGTTATTTACTTTCTCCATTGTCCGTTCATTGCGCCCCCTGTTGTGGGTCCGTGTTCCAACACTTTCACAACAGGATATCTCGGCCAGCGTCATGGACCCCGAGGGGCGTCAACCGGCTGTTGAACGGCCAATGGAAGACCAAGACGCGGCGGAGGCTTCGGGAGGGGTAATCGGCGAGTTGCAGCGGATCCTCACCGCTTTCACCTCTCGGATCGATTCAATGACCGAGCAATACGTTCTCCTAAACCGCAGGGTGGAGGCTCTCGCCGCACACGTGGAGGCGCGCCCTTCGGGCGCCGCTGCGGCTCTCCCTCCCGAGGACCCTGCGCGTAAAAGTGACGTTCCACTGGTCGTTCAACGGTCCCTTCCTCCGTCCCCAGAAGCATACATAAGCCCTCCAGAACCGTACGGAGGCTGTGTGGAGACGTGCGCGGATTTCCTGATGCAGTGTTCGCTCGTCTTCGCACAGCGTCCCGTGATGTACGTGACTGACGCTAGCAAGGTAGCTTATGTAATAAATCTGCTTCGCGGGGAGGCACGCGCTTGGGCTACAGCGCTCTGGGAGCAGAACTCACGGCTCCTTCATACGTACGTTGGGTTTGTACGGGAGCTCAGAACGGTGTTCGACCATCCCAACAGAGGAGAGTCCGCTTCAACCGCACTACTGTCAATGAGACAGGGGCGTCGGAGCGCAGCTGCCTATGCAGTCGCCTTCCGCATCGCGGCGGCGAGATCCGGCTGGAATAGCACTGCCCTCCGCGCCGCCTTTGTAAACGGACTGTCACTGGTCCTAAAAGAGCATCTGGTGGCGAAGGACGAACCGCGGGACTTAGACGGGCTCATCGATCTAGTCATACGACTCGACAACCGGTTAGAAGAACGCCGTCGGGAACGAGGCGAAGGGCGTGGCCAGGCACGCGTCGTCCCTCTCCCTTCCGGTTCCGATCGAGCACCGCCTTCCCCACGCTCCACAGCCCCTGCACTCCGTGGGGTCACAGCTCCCCCTACTGACGAAGCTAGGGACACGAGTAGGGCAACATTTAGGGCACCAGATGCACAGAGGAAATGGACCCACGGAGCGTGTCTGGTTTGTGGTTCAATAGAGCACCATGTGAGAGACTGCCCCGAGCGGTCAAACGCCAAATGCCCGCCCCTAGAGACTGGGCCAGGGGTGGGTCAAAACATTCACGTGGGACACACCCACATTGCTACACGACTCCCAGTCACGATCCTGTTTGAGGATTCAACCCTGAAGGCCCCAGCACTGGTGGACACGGGCTCTGAGGGGAATCTGCTTGACAGTAGATGGGCCAGGGAGATAGGGCTCCCTCTGGTGGCTCTTACCTCGCCTGTGCAGGTTCGGGCACTGGATGGCTCCCTACTCCCACCAATTACGCACAAGACACCTCCAGTAACTCTGGTGGTGTCAGGTAACCACCGGGAGGTGATCGAGTTCTTCGTGACTAAGGCCACCTCCCGTGTGGTTTTAGGGTTTCCATGGATGCTTAAACACAATCCCCGGATTGATTGGCCGTCCGGGGTAGTGGTTCAGTGGAGCGAAACCTGCCATCGGGAGTGTCTCGGTTCCTCGGTTCCTCCCGGCTCCCAAGCTAAAGAGGAGGTCCGAGTCCCGCCCAATCTGAAGGCGGTGCCAGCGGAGTACCATGACCTCGCTGACGTGTTCAGCAAGGATCTGGCTCTCACGCTTCCTCCCCACCGCCCGTATGATTGTGCCATCGATTTGGTTCCAGGCAGTGAGTTCCCGTCCAGTAGGCTGTACAACCTCTCACGGCCGGAACGCGAATCAATGGAGACCTACATCCGGGACTCATTAGCTGCCGGATTGATCCGGAATTCCACCTCACCGATGGGCGCAGGTTTCTTTTTTGTGGGTAAAAAAGATGGCGGGCTTCGTCCATGCATTGATTACAGGGGGTTGAACGAGATCACGGTTCGCAACCGATACCCGTTGCCCTTGTTGGATTCAGTGTTCACTCCCTTGCATGGAGCCAAAATCTTCACCAAGCTGGATCTTAGAAATGCGTATCATTTGGTTCGGATTCGGAAGGGAGACGAATGGAAGACGGCATTTAACACCCCCTTAGGTCATTTTGAGTACCTGGTCATGCCGTTCGGTCTCACTAACGCTCCCGCGACTTTCCAAGCATTGGTAAACGATGTCTTGCGGGACTTCCTGCACCGGTTCGTCTTCGTATATCTAGACGATATACTCATCTTTTCCCCGGATCCTGAGACTCATGTCCGGCATGTCCGTCAGGTCCTACAGCGGTTGTTGGAGAACCGGCTGTTTGTGAAGGGCGAGAAGTGTGAGTTCCACCGCACTTCTTTGTCCTTCCTGGGGTTTATCATCTCCTCTAACTCCGTCGCCCCGGACCCGGCCAAGGTTGCGGCGGTGAGAGATTGGCCCCAACCTACAAGCCGTAGGAAGCTGCAACAGTTCCTCGGCTTTGCAAATTTCTACAGGAGGTTCATTAAGGGCTACAGTCAGGTAGTTAGCCCCCTGACAGCCCTGACCTCTCCAAAAGTTCCCTTCACCTGGTCGGACCGGTGCGAGGCCGCGTTCAAGGAGTTGAAACGGCGCTTCTCGTCTGCACCAGTTCTGGTGCAGCCCGATCCTAGCCGCCAGTTGGTGGTTGAAGTGGATGCCTCGGACTCAGGGATAGGAGCGGTGCTCTCCCAGAGCGGGAAGACCGATAAGGTCCTTCACCCGTGTGCCTATTTTTCTCGCAGGTTGACCCCCGCTGAGCGGAATTATGACGTCGGCAATCGGGAACTCCTTGCTGTGAAAGAGGCCCTCGAAGAGTGGAGACATCTGTTGGAGGGAACAGCCGTGCCATTCACGGTTTTCACTGACCATCGGAACCTGGAGTACATCAGAACCGCCAAGCGTCTGAACCCCAGGCAAGCCCGCTGGTCACTGTTCTTTGGCCGTTTTGACTTCCGGATCACCTACCGCCCCGGGACCAAGAATCAGAGATCGGATGCATTGTCCCGGGTGCACGAAGATGAGGTCAAAACGGAACCGTCGGATCCCCCGGATCCCATCATCCCGGAGTCCGCTATCGTGGCCGCCCTCACCTGGGACGTGGAGAAGACCGTCCGGGAGGCCCTGACCCGTGTCCCGGACCCCGGAAACGGACCAAAAAACAGACTATACGTCCCACCAGAAGCTAGGGCTGCAGTCCTGGACTTCTGTCACGGTTCTAAGCTCTCCTGTCACCCAGGGGTGCGAAGGACCGTGGCAGTCGTCCGGCAACGCTTCTGGTGGGCATCCCTGGAGACCGACGTCCGGGACTACATCCAGGCCTGTACCACCTGTGCCAGGGGCAAGGCAGATCATAGAAAAACCTCAGGGCAACTACAGCCATTGCCCGTGCCTCATCGCCCCTGGTCCCACATCGGCCTGGATTTCGTCACGGGTCTCCCGCCGTCCCAGGGAAACACTGTCATCTTCACGATAGTGGACCGTTTCTCCAAGGCGGCCCACTTCGTGGCCCTCCCGAAGCTCCCTACGGCCCAGGAGACAGCGGACCTCCTGGTCCACCACGTCGTCCGTCTGCATGGCATACCATCAGACATCGTCTCCGATCGTGGTCCCCAGTTCACCTCACATGTCGGGAGGAGTTTCTGCCGGGAACTGGGGGCCACGGTCAGCCTCTCGTCTGGGTACCACCCCCAGACCAACGGGCAGGCAGAGCGGGCGAATCAAGAACTGGAGCAGACACTTCGCTGTGTGACAGCCGCGCACCCGACGGCCTGGAGTACCCATCTGGCCTGGATCGAGTACGCCCACAACAGCCAAGTGTCATCAGCCACCGGCCTCTCCCCGTTTGAGGCGTGCTTGGGGTATCAGCCCCCCTTGTTTCCGGTGGTTGAGGGAGAGGTCGGTGTGCCCTCGGTCCAGGCCCACCTACGGAAGTGCCGTCGGGTGTGGCGGGCCGCCCGCTCTGCTTTGTTGCAGGCCCAGACGAGGGCGAAGAAACATGCAGACCGGCGACGGGCCCCGGCTCCCAAGTATCGTCCTGGGCAGGAGGTCTGGTTATCCACCAAGGACATTCCCCTACAGGTTACCTCTCCTAAACTGCAAGAACGATACATCGGACCATATAAAATCCTCAAAGTCATCAACCCCGCCGCAGTGAGGCTCCAGCTCCCGGCCTCACTGCGGATCCATCCAGTTTTCCATGTTTCCCGGATCAAGCCTCTTCGCACCTCACCCCTCTGCACCCCGGGTCCGGCACCGCCTCCTGCCCGGATCATCGACGGAGCACCGGCTTGGACTGTCCGCCGGCTCCTTGACGTCCGTCGGATGGGCCGGGGTTTTCAGTATCTGGTGGACTGGGAGGGGTACGGCCCCGAGGAGCGCTCCTGGGTGAAGAAGGGCTTCATCCTGGACCCGGCCCTCCTGGCCGACTTCTACCGTCGCCATCCGAACAAGCCCGGCCGTGCGCCAGGAGGCGCCCGTTGAGGGGGGGGTCCTGTTGTGTGGGCCGCTGAAGAGGAGGTACTGCTGGCCCACCACCACCAGAGGGCGCCCTGCCTGGAGTGCGGGCTCCAGGCACCAGAGGGCGCTGCCGCATCATGGGAGTAATCTGGGTGACAGCTGTCACCCATCACCAAACACAGCTGTTTCCACTCAGCACCGAGGTATATCAGGAGGACGGCGTCTCCACCTCAGTGCCGAGATATCACCTAAGACCAAGGTAGTATTCTCTGCAGGTATACTTTGCATTATTACTTAAGACTGTCAAAACTGTTTTTCAGGACTGGTGACTACTAAGAACCTTATTCCTTGGATAAGTACTCACCTTCCTGCTGAACTTTGTCAAGAGGTGGAGGCGGCTTCTCCCCTCTCTGTAACTGGGTGCGTTCATCCACTCCTGTGTGTTGTTGCTCTCTCCTGCCAGCAGTACCGGATCCGACGAGCGGAGGCAGTGGCCACCTGGGAAGTCGGGACTTGGCGGTTCCAGTATTTCCAGGGTTCGGTGGCAGAGGAGATCTGGGTGGTTCCGGTTCGACTGAGACGGACGTCTCCTACCTTCGAGCCTGCCCACACGACACCAGCGGATTCGACCCTAAATTGTGTTTGTTGTATTACTCTTGCTTGTTCAGTAGTAAATCTTGTTATTTACTTTCTCCATTGTCCGTTCATTGCGCCCCCTGTTGTGGGTCCGTGTTCCAACACTTTCACAACAAGGTGGCCTGGTTCCAGTGAGCTGTACGTAGGGTTGTTACCTTTCAGAAATGAAAATGAAGGACGCCCACTACGGCTCCTCAGGGCCACTACCACCACCCAAGAAGTGGTATATTTAATTTTGAAAAAGCATTTATTCAAACTTAATGCTTGAAGTGCTTTATTAACATGAAACTGTTAATGATAAATGTTGCAGTCACTGTAGTGTGCAATAATAAACATAAATATTAAGGAAAACAGACCAATAATTTTAATCTTTAAAGTGAAGATACTTTTACTTTAAGAAGAAATAAAAAAATAAAAATACTTGTTTGCCTTGTAACCATTGCTGCTAACACGGTCAAGACAGGGGTTTGATTCTTCCCACTCACGTTTGTACATTTGCAAAGATTTTTGCTTCTTTGGATGTGGTGGAGTTTCCTCGCTACAGGATCTGACAGAGATGACATTTGCAGCCCTTAATATTTCCTGTGTTTTATTTTGTTCATTATTCAGTTTGGATGAGATGGTGTGGGACATTTATGAAAATACGGAACAATTTACATCCTGTATACGGAACGCAGCGATTGTCAAATAAAGGACGAGTCTGTATTTTAACGGATGGGTGGTAACCCCAGCTGTACGGTACAGCAGTGCGTCGCGTCATCTCATGTTTCAGGTGGGTTTTGAATATGTAACAGGATATTCTGTTGGGTATCAGGTGTTTGATGCTTGTAATTGCTTTTGTAACTTGCTGGAGCCTATGTACAAGTAGTACTGCACGTCTTTACACTTACAGACATCAACACAATGTAGTTTCATCTACATGACATGCATGTGTTTGTTTTTATTTCATTTGAAATCAGCATAAATAACAGCTATTATGTAATACTGTGCCTTAACCTTTCAAATAAAAGGCATTTGAGATGGTGAGTGGTCAGATTTCAAAACAAAGGTTGTCTTAAGGCAGATGTGTTATTGTTGTGGCTTTTTGTTTTTCTGCACTTCAAACTGAGCTACACAACCATCATCCATTAGGAATGGAAATTAAGAACTGGTTCCACCTGAGAAGCCATTCCAAATTTTCAAATCAATCATAATAATTTGTCTCAGACACTTTTGATTCCTCTTATAAATGCCAGCGTGTTTATCTGACAGGTTGACATTGCCAAAAGTCATGAATTGTGATGTTGAGCTCTACGTCTATTCATTCATTCATTTTCTGCTGTTTGTCAGGGTTGCTGTGGCAGCAGACTGAGCAGCCCAACCCACGCTTCCCTATCCTTGGCCAAGTCCCGTAACTCTTCCTGGGGAATCCCGGGGTGTTCCCCAGCCAGCTGGGAAATACAAAGGGTGATTGAGAAGTTTCGAGTCTGACCCAGGAGAAGAAGGGTGTTGTCTTCACATTTCTCAAGAATGTGTGAAATTTTGATTCACTGGGTGTCATGTTGAGAAATATTGGTTTGTCTGAATGCAAAAGATCCATCTGGAGGATCACGTCCTACTTTTACTGGGTCAGGCTCAAAACATCTCAGTCACCCCTTGTATAAGCCCACCAATATGTCCTTTCCCCAGGACCTCCTCCCAGTTGGATGTCCCTGGAAGACCTCTCTCGGGAGATGACCGGGGGCAGTCTCAACAGATGCCCAAACAACCTCAACTGGCTCCTTTCGATGTGAAGAAGCAGCAGCTGTACTCAGCATCCCGGATCATCCAGTTTATCACCCTGTCCAAGAGTGTAATGGCCTGGTCACATGGCGATAGCTGAACGAAGAAAAAAAAGTCACAAATTGTTGAGAAAAGTGGACGAAGGAGCCTGCACTTCTCCCATCACAAAAAGCCTGTGAGTCCAGAGCACATAAAGGAATGAAACAAAACCGAATCAAACAAAAGAAAAACAAAGCGAATGACGACCTTGATGCTTTAAACAAAATAAAAACAAAACATTCATTATGACGTGACTTGACAGAGTATCAGACAGAGCGCCAGCCTGTGATCATTTCTGCAGCCACTCTGTACTCTGCACAGCACCTGCAGGTGCGAGATCTGGTTGTCTTGACAACAGGTTTGTCTTCACAACAACAATGTGTGCGCACACGCACGTTCCAGCCACAGATGGCATCCGAATGTGTGTACACCCGTTTGTGGCTGTGTGCACAGACTCTCCAACCACAGACGACTGGAACGTGCGTAAATAGTTGAAATAGTGGGAGGTGGTCTAGTGGTTAAGGTGTTGGGCTTGAGTCCAGAAGATCATGGGTTCAAATCCCCACCTGACTGGAAAATCACTAAGGGCCCTTGGGCAAGGTCCTTAATCCCCTATTGCTCCCGGTGTGTAGTGAGCACCTTGTATGGCAGCACCCTGACATCGGGGTGAATGTGAGGCATAATTACTTTGAGCGTCTGATGCAGATGGAAAAGCGCTATATAAATGCAGTCCATTTACCATTTAATAGTTGATAAAACGTTCTTGCTACTATTGATTCTATATGACAACATTGCTTTTTGTCCCACACATGCATGAGTCATGTTCAGCTCATCTGAGTTTTAGTTATTGATCCATTCAGATATCATCAATATTCGTTCAAAAAATCAGACTTGGGAGGTTGGACGAAGTTGGACGACAGTCAAATGGAACGCTGATGGCACAGGAACTACGCAAATGATAAGGAACCATCAAGACAGAAAGCAAAAAGGAATACGGATGAATTGAAGTCGTCGGGATTTGTTCACATTTTTCAACTGTTTGAAAATTCTGACGAAGCGCCAGCTACAGGAACGAAGCTGGATGACGGTTAAACGATGTCTCTGAAAGTCAACATAAGTCCAGATTTCCTGTTTCGTTTTGGCTTCGGTGTCTATCATTAGTGCCGTGTGACCTGGGCTTAAGCCTAGAATCTCTTTTTACCGCTTGTATCTACGACTTTATTCCTTCGGTCATTACCCAAAGTTTATGACCATAAGAGGATAGGAGTGTAAATCGACTGGTAAATTAAAAGCCTTGCTTTCTGGCTCAGTTCCTTCTTCACCATGATTGTCTGGTACAGCGTCCATGTGGATGCCATACATCAAGTAACAAGGAAAATAATGGCATTGGTGCTGCAAACCTATGTTGGCCTGTATTTATCCACACAGAAAATTGATCATTAATCAGTAAGGGAAATGATCAAGAAACTGACTAATACACAGAATTAATAATGCCATTTGTATCAACAAAACCTTATTTAGTCACATCCCCAGGCACATTAACCTGTCTCTGTCCTTGGACAAGACACTTAATCTGTACTGTCTCAGTCCACCCCGCTGCAAATGGGTATCGGCCTTGTATGGGGGAAATAACCTGAGATGGACTGGCCTCCTGTCAGGGGGAGTTGTAGACTCTAATCTGTTTTACGCTCATCTGTTTTACTCTGTGGATTCTAATGGGCCTCGGGGCCGATACAGGACTTCTTTCTGATTCAATTTGTCAGAAGTATTATTCAAAAGTTACAAAATGATGTAACTTGGTAGAAACTTTGTACATGGTGCACAAAATTGCAGCACAGTGAATTTGCTGAATCCAACATCTTTATCACAGTCAGCATTGATTAGAAATATAACCAGTGGTGGGCACAGATAACCAAAAAATTAACTTCGATAACAGATAATAAGATAACTGAAAAGTTATCTTTGATAAAGATAAACCGATAAACCACCCAGAAATGTATCGGAAGTTACAGATAATCGATAACCGATAAATTCCAGTGTTGTCTCCAGTACTTCTGCAATTATTAAGAAGCTGAAATTGATTTTTAACACGATCGCTTTTGAAAGCATCAAAAGCGACAAAAGACCCAAAGAATGAGTCAGCATTTCTATGTTTGACCACGCTGCCCCCTGTAGGAAGCTGGACAAACAAACCCCGAGAACACCCACAAAATCAGCTCTCTTCTAATTATATGCTCCGGTCAGGCGGAGGTCTTGAAAAATAGTCATAATAACTTATGGTTTTGTGAAAATACTGATACTACTGATACTGTTAACTCAATTAATGTCAATTCTGTCATTTGTACAAAGTTAAAATATGACATACATCTTTTAATGTTGTATAATGCACTAATTCTGAGGTTTTGTAACAAACACAGACCGCAAAGCATTCTGGGTAAAAGTGCCTCTGCTAAATACTGATTGGTTCAGTCATTCATTATGCAAACCAACACGTTAATCTGATGTGTGTCGTGTGTTGGTTTAAAGATAAATGTGCTTTTGTAAAATATTACATTTTTATTTGTAAAAATAGGCATTTTTACGGAGCCCTGGAAGTGTCATCGCAAAATGTTTTGCATATGGAGAGAATGTGCGCATGCTTTATTAATGCCGTGCGCATGATGGTGTGCATGTTTTATGATGTAAAATGTGCACTCAATATTAGTAAGTAAATTTATTTATATAGTGCCAGTGGTGGGCACAGTTCCAATAATCCGATAACAGATAATTATCGAAGATAATGTTTTCATTATCGGATTATCTTTTAAGATAACTTTAAAGACCATCATCTGACTAATTATCTTCCGATGAATTTTTGTCTGATAACTTTTAAACCGATAAACAAAATAAACAAAGCTGAACAGCGACAAGCATTTTTAAAATTAGTTCAGCACCCACCTGTTAAAAGTTTTGTACCAGACACACAGTTATAACCTTTGCAAACAAAAGAGAATTGCTTGTATAAAAAGCATCTCAATCCTCTGCAGACAAAGGAAAAACAGCCCCAAAAAGAAAAAAACATTTCCTTTAACACCATACTAATATGCTGGCAATATGACCCAAGTCATCCGGAGGCATACATCTTTAACTTATGGTTCAAATTTTAACCAAACTAATTTTGGACAAGTTATTTAAAATTACTGTCATGTCTGAAGTTGTATAAAGTAAAAATATCAGATATATGTTTTAGTTTTAAAGTAATGTGTTAATTTTGCCATCATCATTCGCAGAAAATTACTCTTTGTGGTATGTATGAGCAGTTTCAAATTTCTCACACATCAGTGAGTCCACAGCAATCTTCACTATGTGGGTTATCATACGAACAAATGTCTCCCCCCCTCAAAACTGGAAAAAAAATTTACCAAAAATCCTCCATTCTCCCAACAAAGCTGAAACTTTTCAGGACATTTTCTGAATCATCACAAAACTTTGATTAATGGCAACCTGTGGTCAGTTCTGCAGTCTGTTGCTCTATAATTTGACAAATATGAAAAATTATATTTATTTTAAAACATTGACCAATTACCCATTCATCCTACAGAGCTGTTTCCCCCCAGCATATCCATTAAATTGTGACATCCTCTTAACAGCCTACGGTCTGTTCTGACATTCATCAATATACTTTTTCCATTTATGAAAAATCATTAATATTGATTTCTCTCCAAGTCTACAACCAAATGCCACCAGAATCCACAAATATTTCTGTTGTGTGTACAGGAAAAATGTTTCACCCAAAACATTCAAATGAGTTGCAGTGACTTATATATAGTTCTAAGATGTGTGAGATTTACAGGGACACTGTGAAAATACAGTGCAGCTGGAAAATATTTGTACGGCTTCACTTTTTGCACATTTTATGTTGCAGCCTTATTGCAAAATGGATGAAATTGATTTTTTTTTTTCCCTCAGGCTTCTACACACAATACCGCATAATGGCAATGTGAAATTTTTTTGAGATTTTTTTAAATGTATTAAAACAACAACAACAAAAAACCCCCGAAGAAATCACATGTACATAAGTATTTGCAGCCTTTGCTATGAAGCTCCAAATTGAGCTCAGGTGCATCCTGTTTCCACTAATTATGTGTCTACAGCCTAATTGGTGTCCACCTGAAGTAAATTTACTTGATTGGTCATGATTTGGAAAGGCACACACCTGTCTATATATAAAGTCCCACAGTTGACAATGCATGTCAGAGCTCAAACCAAGCATGAAGTGAAAGGAACTGTCTGTAGACCTCTGAGACAGGATTGTCTTACACACATCTGGGAAGGGTACAGAATCATTTCTGCTGCTTTGAAGGTCCCAGTGAGCACAGTGCCCTCCATCATCCGTAAATGGAAAAAGTTTGGATGCATCAGGACTCCTCCTAAAGCTGGACGTCTGTTTTAACTGAGCAATCAGGGAAGAAGGGCCTTAGTCAGGGAGGTGACCAAGAACCCGATGGTCACTGTCAGAGCTCCAGCATTCCTCTGTTACACAAGATGTATCTTCCTTCTGTTTCTTTCTTTCATGATAAAATTTTCTGAAACAAATAAAGTTGAAGTTGATTGAAAAATAAAAGTTGAAGTTGATTGTAGAGGGGAGAACCTTCCAGAAGGACAACCATCTCTGCAGCAATCCACCAATCAGTCCTCTATGGTAGAGTGGCCAGATTGAAGCCACTCCTTAATAAAAGGCACATGGCAGCCCACCTGGAGTTTGCCAAAAGGCACCTGAAGGACTCTCAGACCATGAGAAACAAAATACTCTGGTCTGATGAGACAAAGGTCTCTTTGGTGTGAATGCCAGGTATCATGTTTGGAGAAAACCAGGCACCATCCCTACAGTGATGCGTGCTGGTAGCACTATGTTGTGGGTTTTTTTTTTTTTTCAATGGCACGAACTGGGAGACTAGTCAGGGTTGAGGGAAAGATGAATGCAGCATTGCACAGACATCCTGGATGAAAACCTGCTCCAGAGCACTCTTGACCTCAGAGTGGGGCGATGGTTTATCTTTCAGGAGGACAATGACCCTAAACACACAGCCAAGATATCAAAGGAGTGGCTTCAGGACAACTCTGTGAATGTCCTTGAGTGACCCAGCCAGAGCCCAGACCTGAATCCGATTGAACATCTCTGGAGGGATCTGAAAATGGCTGTGCACTGACGCTCCCCATCCAACCTGATGGAGCTTGAGAGGTGCTGCAAAGAGGAATGCAGAGAACTGCCCATCAATAGGTGCACTAAGCTTGTGGCATCAAATTTAAGAAGACTTAAGGCTATAATTGCTGCCAAATGTGCATCACCAAAGTGTTGAGCATAGCCTATGAATACTTATGTACATGTGATTTCTTATGTTTTTTAATTGTAATAAATTTTTAAAAAATTTCAACTTTTTTCATGTTGTCGTTATGGAATGTTGCGAGTAGAGTTGTGATGAGAAAAAATAATTTTCTCCATTTTGGAAAAAGCTGTAACAAGAAAATGTGGAAAAATTGAAGTGCTGTGAATACTTTATGGATGTTGATTTCAGGAAGCATCATATGGATGAAAACTGGAGAATAGTCCTTTAGGGCCCCTTCACACATAACACGATTTAAGCCGACAAGCGCACCAAGGAGGAATTGCATGCCATTCATGAAAAATTGTCACTGCCTCCAACGCCTCATACATGTCATTACAACTATTCGCGCACACCAACGGCTGAAAGACAGAGTGCCATGTGAGAGCCTATTCAATCGCTCTCGCAGCAGGTGTCGGCCAAATTCCAGGTGACACACACTGCTCGCTTGACACTTAAAAAATGTGTGGCCATTCATAGTATCAGCACAAAACAGTCAGCAGACGATCACTTTCGAGCTTGCTGTGAAATTTGTCTAAGTGCCCCCACGAGTGTGGCGTTGCAGTAAGCAACACCCATGTGGTGCATGTGCCTTGCACATGTGCGCATGTGTCGTGCCCCCCCCCCAAACACATGTGGTGTATGTGTGTTTCGCGCCCCACACATGCATAAAATGCTTATGTATGTACAGACATGATAACATGAGGGGCCAGACAGCCACATCAGAGCGCACACAGCACGGGGAGGCACCTGTCAGCTGATCACAGCACACTGACAGCTGGCTCAGTGCACACAACGTGTCACATTACAGAGACCACAGCCAGGACAGGTATATTATAAGTGCTACACTACCTACATACACAGTTACATAACAAATAACGACAACAACAAGAACAACAACAAAAAAATCACATAACACAGAAACAGAGTAACAGGTTGGTGTGTACACTGAACTGATAGGGGGCGTAGTTCTGGGTGTCACGGCTGGGGACTGGCCACGGTGATGTGCTTGTGTCTGCTTGCTGTCCTCACGTGGACATACAACTCCAATTCCAATGAAGTTGGGACATTGTGTAAAATATAAATAAAAACAGAAACAATGATTTGCAAATCCTCTTCAACCTATGTTCAGTTGAATACACCACAAAGACAAGATATTTAATGTTCAAACTGATAGACTTTATTGTTTTTGTGCAAATATTTGCTCATTTTGAAATGGATGCCTGCAACACGTTTCAAAAAAGCAGGGACAGTGGTATGTTTACCACTGTGTTACATCACTTTTCCTTCTAACAGCACTCAATAAGCATTTGCAGAAGCTTTGTAAGTGGCATTCTTTACCCATTCTTGCTTGATGTAGGACTTCAATTGTTCAAAAGTCCGGGGTCTCTGTTGCCGTATTTTGCACTTCATAATGAGCCACACATTTTCAAAGGGCGACAGGTCTGGACTGCAGGCAGGCCAGTCTAGTACCTGCACTCTTTTACTACAATGCCACGCTGTTGTAACATGTGCAGAATGTGACAAGCTACCCCAGGTGAAACGGATCATCAGATCATAACATGCAGTGGGCGATCTGAATGTCATGTCATCCACGTAAGGTCTGTCCAGCGGCGTGCTGTCCACAGGACATGTGTGTTGGGCCGGACACGTCGGGCCAGCAGATGAGGACATAAGAGTGCATGAACTGCTTCATTCATGTCATGTCATTACTGTACGTCTGTGACCATGGCTCACCTACAGAAGAACAGACGGTTCATACTTGTATTTTTCGCTCGATAAGAGGGATTCTATAAAATGCAGTGTTTTTTATGGTGTGTGGTTTTATTTATTTTAAAAAATCTCCTTATATATCTCCTTGTTGATTTCACACATTTATGCACCTTTTATAGGACAGCGATGGTTTTGCAGTGGTAAAGTTGCTTCCTGTCAATCAGAGCTTTTGTAAATTGCAGGTTCGAATCCCACGGGTGGCATGTATTTTTTTTTTTTTTCCACAGCAGCTGCGCGATGTTATTCCACACGCTCCAGCTGCTTGCACTGTGTTCCCGCTGCGGCGGTTTCGTACACGCTTGTGCGTGTGCTCGAAACCGTTGCAGCAGGATCGTTCATGCCTGCCCAACTGTGTCCCTCCCGATGTCAGCTCAGTGTTTTCATGCAAGCTGTTTCGCCATGATTCACCCAGATTCCTACTTATTCATGCTATGTGTGAAGGAACCCTTTTGGCCCAGTCACACGTCACATGACGATTCCTGAACGACGGGAAAAAAGTAAAAAAGTCACAATTTGTTGAGAAAAGGTGGACGAACGAGCTTTATCACTGAACAGCCTGTGAACCAAGAGCACAAAAGGGACAAAAGAGGAACTAAATGAAACCGAAGCTAATGTTGATCTTGACACTTTAAACAAAACATGCCTGGAGGCACTGCTGGAGCAGTGTGCGTCTGCATCCCTGAGTCCTGGAGAAACTGCAAACAGAAGCTGTGGAGATCTGTGCGCATGTCGGTGGAACCACCTGCTGTGGTTCCTCATCCAGAACAAAAGAGGGATCATCTCCTCATCATCAGAATCCTCACTGTCTGATGACATGCTGGGCGCTCCCTCTTGCTCCCATTAAAAAAAACAAACAAACAAAAAAAACTCTGGTGTGCCGTGGTCACTGCTGTATCACTGTATTACGTTACTAAACCATATATATTGATTTATAACAAACTGTAAAAAGCAGGGAATAAATATACAACCCCAGTTCCAATGAATCTGGGACGTTGTGTGAAATGTCAATAAAAAAGAATACAATGATTCAAACCTATATGATTCAACCTATACATTCAATTGAATACACCACAAAGACGAGATATTTAATGTTCAAACTGAGAGAATTTATTGTTTGTGCAAATATTTGCTCATTTTGAAATGGATGCCTGCAACACATTTCAAAAAGGTGGGACGGGGCAACAAAAGACTGGGAAAGTTGATGAATGCTCAAAGAACACCTAATTGGAAACAGGTGTGTGTCATGATTGGGTATAAAAGGAGCATCCCCCAAAGGCTCTGCTACGCTGTTTTGTACCGGTTGGCAGATAGGCCCAATAATTTCTGGCACAGCAACATACCGTGTGGCTGTGGCCTTGTACCCTTATGGGCTCATAAATTCTCAAACTCCTCCAGCCATACACACATGTCAAAGGGTATTGTCTGATTAATCCATTTGTACCAAAGGTAACCTTGACAAAAGACAAAGTAGAAGACAAGATATCAATCACTGTCAAACTCTATAGATTTATTACAACGGAATAAGCTGCCACATAAACAAAGTCTTCAGTCTCCCAAAATACAGCTATGTGCAAAAAGAACAGGATATGTTTAGTTGAGGTAAATGACACTGTAAATAAGTCAGCACTGCTTGAGAACAATGATGCAATAATTGCAATAACTGGCAATTTTATGACTGCAGCATATTTTTAACTTTATACCTATTGTCTTATTGTGAATGTTTTATACTGTCAACTAAGCGTTCATATCCTGTTTGATGTAGTAACACATGAATGTATACCTTCATATACATCACTGTGCAGGCGTTTAAGGCACCCCTTCATCATTGGATCAACAGAAAACTCAAATATTAAATGTTAAAACATTCTTATTGATTGAGATTTTTTTTTTTTCCAAATAAATTGATTTATTATGTTACAACCCTCACTGACTCCTTTTTAGGTGTAATGCCTGATTCACCACAACACAAAGATAAATGCTGATCATGCAATAATGAAGTGAAAAACATTATATACAACCTAGTCCTAAAGATTACAGGGGCCCACCACAAATACAAGTGGTTTGATGATCTTAAAGAAAATATGCATTTTTTTTAAAGTGCAAATGCTGTTACACATACCACTTAATATTTGTTTAAAAGTATTAGATATGTAGCAGGTTTTCATTATTTCTAATCCTATTAAATGTACTTAAAAGCATTGCACAGCACTGTCTACCAAAAACAAGCAACACAAAAGTTTCCACACAAGCGCGCACACAGAAATTTCTATTTAATTTTGTTCAAATTTAAACTTGACCTGCGAGCATATACATGGTCCAAGCCCCCTCCATGAATTGCCTCTGGAGCCCTATCAGGGCAACACAACTCTATGGATGTGACCCGACCTTACAGAGCCACACAGGTAATGGCACCATCACACCATTTTTGGTTGCAAGAGGAGTAATTATAGCCAAATTATAGCCAGCACATCCATTGAATCACAACCACTGCACCCACCACAAGCATCACGGGCTGTGCATACAGGTAACTATGGTGTTGGCTGCAGTTTTATCAGTCCTATATGTGTCTAAATATGAAACGTCTAATTCATATCTGTTCAGCCAAGTCTTCGATCACATCCCAACAACACTGACACAAATGGGTGATTCTTAAACTACGGGCACTTTTATGTCCCTTGATCATATTTTATGAAAAAAAGAAAAAAGGGGAAATTTCACACTTTTATAGTTATCTTTACAATGAAAGTGTTTTAAGAAATTTGTCCTAGTAGTCTATGATGACTTTTTCACCTTTTTTCAGCATCATTATATGCAAATATTGCCGTTTTGTGCTTGTCCCACACCCAGGCTTTATATTGTAAGGCAATGGTGTGGTGGAAATTACATTTACAAGGCCAATAGTGCCCATAGTTAAAGAATCACCCAAATACTCTTTGTGGTACATGTAAAGGTCAGAAGAGACTGTCATATTTGGAAAAATATTCAAGTCAATTTACACTGCACCAAATCACAATGTTCATCACGGTCAAGAAAATCTCCCTCACGCTATTTGATTATAAGAAACAACTTTAGGCAGACCGGACTCAGTGGGGTGGCCATCTGCCTTGGCCATGCTACCAACAGCAGAATAATTAAAACAAAACACAACGAAGAACAGTCCAACATGCAGAGACAGATGTTGCAGTTTAGCAACCATATACATATTTGAGTCCAGTGGTTACAAGGGCTGATAGCTCAAAGGACATTGATATGGAGAACAGCACAGTTTCAGTAATGGACTGCAATTGGTGAGTCTCTGATCAATGCCAGATCAGTCCTTTATGGCCCAATCACACGGCACTTAACGAAGGGCAACAAAGCCCAAACAAAACAAGAAATCTGGACTTTCATTGACTTTCGTTGGCATCATTTAACCTTTGCGCAGCTTCGTTCCTACTGCTGGCGTTTTGTCAGGTTTTTTTTAAAGTGAATACACCACAAAGACAAGATATTTAATGTTCAAACTGATTAACTTTATTGTTTTGTGCAAATATTAACTCATTTTGAAATGGGTGCCTGCAACACGTTTCAAAAAAGCTGGGACAGTGGTATGTTTACCACTGTGTTACATCACCTTTCCTTCTAACAACACTCAAGTGTTTGGGAACTGAGGACAAAAATTGTTGAAGCTTTGTAGGTGGAATTCTTTCCCATTCTTGGTTGAAGTACGACTTCAGTTGTTCAACAGTCCGGGGTCTCCGTTGTTGTATTTTGCACTTCATAATGCGCCACACATTTTCAATTGGCGACAGGTCTGGATTGCAGGCATTCTTGGTTGAAGTACGGCTTCAGTTGTTCAACAGTCCGGGGTCTCCATTGTATATTTTGCACTTCATAATGCGCCACACATTTTCATTTTCAATAGTACCCGCACTCTTTTACTACGAAGCCACGCTGTTGTAGCACGTGCAGAATGTGGCTTGGCATTGTCTTGCTGAAATAAGCAGGGGCATCCCTAAAAAGATGTTGCTTTGATGGCAGCATGTGTTGCTCCAAAACCTGGATGTACCGTTCACCATTGATGGTGCCATCACAGATGTGCAAGTTGCCCATGCCATGAATAATAACACACCCCCATACCATCACAGATGCTGTCTTTTGAACATTGCGCTGCTAAGAATCTGGATGGTCTTTTTCCTCTTTTGTCTGGAGGACATAACGTCCATGATTTCCAAAAACAATCTGAAACGTGGACTCATCAGATCACAGCACACTTTTCCACTTTGTGCCTGTCCATTTCAAATGAGATCGGGCCCAGAGAAGGAGGCGGCGTTGTTGATGAATGGCTTTCGCTTTGCATGGTAGAGTTTTAACTTGTACTTGTAGATGTAGTAACGAACTATGTTAACTGACAATGGTTTTCCTAAGTGTTCCTGAACCCACACAGTAAGATCCTTTACACAATGATGTCAGTTTTTAATGCAGTGTCGCCTGAGGGATCAAAGGTCACGGGCATCCAGTGTTGGTTTTCGGCCTTTCCTCTTACGTGTAGAAAGTTCTCCAAATTCTCTGAATCTTCTGATTATATTATGGACTGTAGATGATGGAATACCTAAATTCCTTGCAATTGAACATTGAGAAACATTGTTCATTTTTGTTTTTAAATTTTTTCTCGCAGTTGTTCACAAAGTGGTGATCCTCGCCCCATCTTTGCTTGTGAGTAGCTGAGCCTTTTGGGGATGTTCCTTTTGTACCCAATCATGACACTCATAATTAGTGTCCTCAGTTTCCAAATGCTTATTGACTGTTGTTAGAAGGAAAAGTGATGTAACATAGTGGTAAAAATACGACTGTCTCCACCTTTTTGAATCGTGTTGCATGCATCCATTTCAAAATGAGCAAATACTTGCACAAAAATAATAAAGTTTATCAGTTTGAACATTAAATATCTTGTCTTTGTGGTGTATTCAATTGAATATACGGTGAGGAAAATAACTATTTGAACACCCTGCGGTTTTGCAAGTTCTCCCATTTAGAAATCATGGAGGGGTCTGAAATTTTCATCTTAGGTGCATGTCCACTGTGATATAATCTAAAAAAAAAAAAAAAAATCTGGAAATCACAATGTATGAATTTTTTAATACTTTATTTGTATGTTACTACTGCAAATAAGTATTTGAACATCTGTGAAAATCAATGTTAATATTTGGTACAGTAGCCTTTGTTTGCAATTACAGAGGTCAAACATTTCCTGTAGTTTTTCACCAGGTTTGCACACACTGCAGCAGAGATTTTGGTCCACTCCTTCATACAGATCTTCTCTAGATCTTTCAGGTTTGGAGTTTCAGCTCCCTAAAAAGATTTTCTATTGAGTTCCAGTCTGGAGACTGGCCAGGCCACTCCAAGACCTTGAAATGCTTCTTACGGAGCCCCTCCTTAGTTGCCCTGACTGTGTGTTTGGGGTCATTGTCATGCTGGAAGACCCAGCAATGACCCATCTTCAATGCTCTTACTGAGGGAAAGAGGTTGTTTGCCAAAATCACGCAATACATGACCCCATCCATCCTCCCTTCAATACAGTGCAGTCATCCTGTCCCCTTTGCAGAAGAGCACCCCCAGAGTATGATATTTCCACCCCCATGCTTCACGGTTGGGATGGTTTTCTTGGGTTTGTTATCATCCTCTAAACATGGTAAGTGGAGTTGATTCCAAAAAGCTCTATTCTGGTCTCATCTGACCACATGACCTTCTCCCATGCCTCCTCTGGATCATCCAGATGGTCACTGGTGAACTTCAAACGAGCCTGGACATGTGCTGGCTTGAGCAGGAGAACCTTGCTGCCCTGCAGGATTTTAAACCATGACAGCATCATGTGTTACTAATGTAATCTTTGTGCCTGTGGTCCCAGCTCTCTTCAGGTCATTGACCAGGTCCTCCTGTGTAGTTCTGAGCTTTCTCAGAATCATTCTTACCCCACAAAGTGAGATCTTGCATGGAATCCCAGACTGAGGGAGATTGACAGTCATCTTGTTTCTTTCACTTTCTAATAAATAATCATAACAGTTGTTGTCTTTTACCAAGCTGCTTGCCTGTTGTCCTGTAGTCCATCCCAGCCTTGTGCAGGTCTACAGTTTTGTCCCTGGTGTCCTTAGACAGCTCTTTGGTCTTGGCTATGGTGGACAGGTTGGGGTGTGATTGACTGAGTGTGCGAACAGGTGTCTTTTATGGGTGATTCTTTAACTACGGGCACTATTGGCCTTGTAAATGTAATTTCCACCACACCATTGCCTTACAATATAAAGCGCCTTGGGGCAACTGTTTGTTGTGATTTGGCACTATATACATGTGCTCTGATGTCACTGTTTATCTCCATAGAAACTACCCAAACCATCTTTCATACAAACTGTTTAGGGACATTACAGTGTTGTGGTGGAAATTATGGCAATAGTGTGGCACAACTACATTTTGTTTAAAAAAAAATCACAACAGTTGTATGACATTGAATACCCCAATTATGTTTTGATTATTTTACTGATATTTTATTCAGAGATATTTTAAAACATTAGAAAAAAATGTTTCTTTACCATTCATTTTTATCATTGAAGATCAAAAGTCTGGGTGTGGGACAAGCACAAAACGGCAATATTTGCATATAATGATGCTGAAAAAAGGTGAAAAAGTCATCATAGACTACTAGAACAAATTTCTTAACACACTTTCATTGTAAAGATAACTATAAAAGTGCGAAATTTCCCGTTTTTTCTGTTTTTCATACAATATGATCAAAGGACGTAATAAGTGCCCGTAGTCTAAGAATCACCCTTATACAAGTAACAAGTTCAAACAGGTGCAATTAATACAGGTAAAGAGTGCAGAATAAGAGGGCTTCTTAAAGAAAAATTAACACGTCTGTGAGAGCCAGAATTCTTTCTGATTGGCAGGTGTTCAAATACTTATTTGCAGCAATAACATACAAATAAATTATTAAAAAAATCATACGAGGTCTGTTAGAAAAGTATCCAACTTTTTTTATTTTTTTCAAAAACCATATGGATTTGAATCACGTGTGATTGCATCAGCCAAGCTTGAACCTTCGTGCGCATGCGTGAGTTTTTTCACGCCTGTCGGTTGCATCATTCGCTTGTGAGCAGGCTTTGTGTGAGCAGTGGTCCACCCCTCTCATCGGATTTTTATTGCGAATAAATATCTGAATGATTTGGAGCTTTGCTGCATCAATTTTTTCCAGAAACTGTGAGAGACCTCCAGGTGGTAACCATTCGGAAAATTCAAATGGCTTTGAGGGACAATTTTATGGGGATTACACAGATTAAGGAGTGCTCCAGCCGGTTTAAAGACCACCCACAGCTGCTGAGAGCACGCCGCGCTCTGAGCGCCGATCGACAGGCTGACACCCCGCTGAAACAACCAGATCATTTCCAACGTGAAGGCTTTGTTGATCCGGGACGTCGTCTGACTTACTCAAAAATGGCAGGAGACGTGGACATCAGTACTTTCTCAGCACATTCCACTGTTACAGGAGTTTTTTTCATGGAAAGAAAAGCAGACGGATGCGCCACCGTGCCGCTCATGGCGCGGCACAAAACCACCTCAGTGTTGGTCTCACAGGATGGCTTTGAGATGGCTTTCAGACGGTTGTCGGTGGGTTTTCAGTCGTGTGACTAACCGAGAAATTGTGGATGAGCCTGGACATGTCAAAAGTCTGGTTAATGCATATCGTGCCATGAAGAACATCACCTCTCAACACGCCACTATGATGCACATGTGTGGGCAGGCTCTCATGACGTGAAAAATAAAAATCCGTACCGCCTTAGGAATGCGTTCAGTTGCGCTTCAGTGCGCAATGCAGATACCATCAACTAGGCTGCCCCATGTGAAAATATCCTTCTGATCATGTGAATGGCAAGCTGGCAAGGCAAATGTCATGTTCACCACGTGAATTATAGTCTACGATTGGCCACAGACACCTGGATGCATGGAGACTCCGTGTGGCTGGTTGATGTGTTCATGATGTCAGCGCATGAATTAATGTCAGTTAATTTTTTTCCTTGTTTACGTCCATGGGCATTGTTCATGAACAAAAAGGAACAGCAGGATGATAATTCTTGTATTGTCTGCTCTTTATAACAACAATTAAATATTTTAACAGACAAAATGACATCCATTTGTTTACTCAATTTCAGCACAGATCATCAAGTCATCAAGCATCGATTGAACATCATTACCTGTAACATGACTTTTACATTTAAATAGTACATTCATTGTTCTTATAATGTTCTGTGCTCTTTATTTGGTCCTTACAGAATTTCTTCAATTTATGGACATTTGTACCATATTTAATTGCTTCCACTGCTGTGTGAGCATGATGTGGTATCACACCCCTCACATGGTCACACAAGCTTGCACAAAACCCACGTCGCAGCATTGTACGGCATCTGTACACAGATGCCCCCCCCCCCCCCCCCCCCCGACAGTGGCTGGAATTTTTTCAAGGCCTTTTGTGTTCTTTTTCTTTCACCCTGTTTTGGCCTCATTCGCCCAACTTCGTGTTATGTGTGAAGGGGCCATAAGGGATGTGAAAGATGTCAATGACAATCTTCTTTGAATTTTTCAAGCTATATTTTCCCCGCTGAAAGGCTTAAAAATGGCTACGTTTTGCTTGAGTTGGAAAATAAACTTGCAGACTTTAATACATCACAGTGTTTAATCTTGTATCTTTATTTTATTTTATTTTTTAACTGCAAGCAAATAGTAATACTTCCCTTTGGCTTGTGCCTTAGCTTCTTTAGTTGAGTTTAATTTTTGCCCTGGTGCTAATCCAGGATTTAATGAAGGTTTAGGATGCTGAGTTCCTTCTGAAATGTCAGCAGAAATAAAGGGAGGCAGGTTCACTGCTGTCACATGCACTGTAAATTAACATTTTCTGTGCACAAGCCTTCATTTGTATCCCATCCACCTTGCATTAACTGTTAATTCATGCTGCCAAATTGCATCATACACTTTGGTTGGTAGAATGTGCAGTTTTGCCTTTAATGAGGTGATGCTATTACTCTGTAAATGCGTATTAAAAAACAGTAGTGAGGTGATGCTATTACTCTCTAAATGTCAAAATAAAGTTTTCATTTTGGTCAAAGGCTATGCATATCTTAGATCATTAATATTGTTTGTGTCTCACATATACACTTACTGAAGAAGCTTCTTTAAAAAATAGGGTGTGAAGCTTCAGGTTACCTTTTCGCAGCTTTCATCCTTGACCCAAAATACATAAGCATATCAAACGCCAAATGTCAGCTCTCCCTGGTTTTTGCGCGATTGAAGCCATACACACACAACACATGCACACAGAGGTCACTCGGCAGTTATAATATAGGAAGTCTTATTTTAACGAGATGCTAAGACTTATTTAATGTAAGAAAATTATTTTGAATGAGAAGTTTTTAATGGGCAGCATGGTGGATTAGTGGTTAGCACTGTTGCCTCACAGCAAGAAGGTCATGGGATTGTTTCCCACCTGCGGCCTTTCTGTGTGGATTTTGCATGTTCTGCCCGTATTTGTGTTGGTTCCCTCCAGGCTTCCTTCCACATCCAAACATATGCAGGTTAGGTGAATTGGAAACTTTAAATTGTCCATAGGTGTGCTTGCGGGTGTGAATGTGTTTATTTGTCTGTATGTGGTCCTGTGACAGACTGGCTTCCTGTCCAGGGTGTACCCCGCCTCATGCCCTGTGACTGCTGGGATAGGCTCCAGCCCCCATAACCCTTTATTGGAGTAAGCAGTTAAAGGTGAGTGAGTGAGAAGCCCTTCAGCTTGGGACTCAGAAGAGGGCCGTCACGTCTCCTCCACTCTCCCTTATCTCTCTGCCTTTAACCTTCAAGTCCCTACTTCACCAGACTGTGAATTCCTCAAAACTATATTGGATTCTGGATCTATTGGACTACTATTGGATTAACCATGGAATTGATCAGCTGGTCTCTGAACGCTATTGACACCATTTTTTTCTACAAGAAGGTCAGGACCGGGGGATCCTACCTGCCCAGATGGAACGTATTCTGCGGGCTATGTCCTCGACTCCTGGGGGTCTTGGCGTGTCGCATGCTTGGCACCTTTCTTTGTTGAGGACGTCGAGGATTTATTCATTTTTGGTCTCATGGCAGCAGGGCTGGTACTTTTTGGCTTATGTGCTACCCTGATCTACCGGAAAATTGGCAAGGCGGCAGCATCAAGAACCACGAGTCCTCGCTTTTCCATCATGATTAACAAGGTTGGCAAGGCAGTGCATTCTCAGACTGCGTTGACTCTTGAACTCAGACGCAAATTGGATGACACCTTCTAGCTAATGCGTGCCTTGCAGTTGAAGCTGAAGGTTTCGCAGGCCGGTGAATACTCTTAATTCATAATTGGGAATATTCTAAATTCATAATTTGGATTTGGCTGTTCAAGTGGAACTCTTAAAAGTGTTTTTCACTGCTCAGCTACAACACTCCAGGCTTATCTAGCCTCAAGGACAAATTGCCCACTGTTTACCTCCAGAGGAATTTATTCAGGCCTTGGTGAGATTATTTGGCTCCATTCTTATCTCAACCCACAAAGACAATAAACTGACAGACTTACACATGGACTGAAGCATGCTCCAGCTTTTCCCTTTCACCTCCCTTCCTGCCCCCCCTGCAGCAGGCCCCCATTTTTCCCAAACTGGCAGGCCTCCAGTTGCAGAGGCTAACACACACTCACATCGCCTCAATTTGGAAAACGGACTGTTTCAAGTTTAGTGCACATAAACAATGTCAAATGTATATGTGTTGTCTTAATTCTGATGTGTGCCATTATTACAGTAAACAAGTAATAATTGTGGATTAATTGCTGTTTGTCTGTGGAATGTGAGTGTGGCAATCTCGTTGTTGTAATGACAATGATAATAAAGCTATCCATCCATCCATCCATCCATCCATATAGTTTCTCATCCTTCAACTAGCCTTCAGAAAGCTTGGAGACCCCTGGTGTAAACAAAAAAAGAATTTCTGAGCAAACGCACTGTCTACAAGCAATATTTCAGCCCAGTCACATTTTTTCATCCTCCCGTCATGAAGTGAGTAAAATTTTCGTGACGGGTTTTTTTAACTCACTGTTACTAACTCTACTCCTACCCTCAACCTTAACTATAACCTAACCCTACTCCTTCCCCCAACCCTAACCATAACCACCCCAACCCCCTGCTTCACTTTTAATTTCATGTAGCCATCACGGAATGAATTAGAATGATTTTGTGCTGCTGTGATGAAAATGAGGCACTTTTCGTTACAATATCATGAACCAATAGATTCATGTATACGAGGTCTGTCCAAAAAGTATCGGACCATTGGCTGGGAAAAAAAACTGGCTTACCTGGAGGGTTGGAAACCTAATCACCCACCCTCGAAGTACTCTCCTTGGGACTCCACACACTTTTCCCAGTGTTGTCGCCACTGTTGGAAGCATTCCAAAAATGCCTTTTTCGGGATGGTGCGCAGCTCCGCCATCGTCGCAGCCATAATGTCCTCTCTTGTCTCAAATCGGGTTCCTTTTAATGGTATTTTAAGTTTTGGGAAGAGACAAAAGTCACAAGGGGCCATGTCAGGGGAGTAAGGCGCCTGTTGAACCACCGGAGTCTGGTTTTTGGTCAAATAAGTCTGAATTAAATGAGAGGAATGAGCTGGCGCGTTGTCCTGGTGGAGGCGCCAATTTCCTCCGGCCCACAACTCCGGTCTCTTGCGCCGCACACTATCACGTAGACGACGGAGGACATCCCTGTAATACTCCTTTGTTACTGTTTGACCCTGTGGTGCGTACTCGTGGTGTACCACACCACGGGAGTAAAAAAAAACAGTCAGCATTACCTTGATGTTGCTGCGCACTTGGCGTGCCTTCTTCGGTCTTGGCGACGTGGAATGCTTCCACTGTGACAACTGAAATTTGGTTTCCGGGTCGTACCCGTACACCCAGGACTCATCTCCGGTGATTATAGTGTCCATAAAGCTGGGATCAGTGTCAGTGGAGTCCAGCATGTCCTGTGAGACTTCCACACGGAGGTGCTTTTGCTCCGCCGTCAGCAACCTCGGCACGAACTTCGCCGCCACTCGTTTCATGCCCAAATCGTCCGTTATGATGGAATGTGCCGAAGTCTTGCCAATGTCCACTTCCTCAGCAATTTCTCGGACAGTCAAGCGACGATCCCGCATAACCACAGCGTGCACTTTGGAAACGATCTCGTCATTTCGGCTCGTTGATGGCCGACCGGAGCGCGGCTCGCTCTCCACCGTTACGCGCCTGTCTTTAAACCGGTTGTACCACTCCTTAATCCGTGTGCTGCTCATGGCTTCATCTCCGAAAGCTGTTTGGATTTTTCGAATAGTTTCTGCCTGGCTGTCGCCAAGTTTCTGGCAGAATTTAATGCAGTAACACTGCTCCACGCGTTCGGCCATTTTCTCACAACAAAAAAATCAGACGAGGGGGGTGGAGCGCTCCTCCCACAAGCTGTGCCCACAGGCGAATGACATCACCGACAGGCGTGGGGAAACTCACGCATGCGCACGAGGGTTCAACCTTGGCTGATGCAATCACACGTGATTCAAATCCATATGGTTTTTGCAAAAAATAAAAAGGACCTATAGTTTACGGACAGACCTCGTATTTTGTGCTGCTGAATCACAACTTGCCGTGAGACTGGGTTGAATGTTTCATTAAGATCTCCTCTTTCAAACTGAGCATGCAAAGATGATTTCAGAAAAATCTATGAATTATGAGTTGCGCCTTTGCAATGTGCAACAGTGTTTGAAAAGTGTAACTGATGCACGCATACAATCTGGACACTTATGGAAAACCAGATCTTGTGTGTTCTGCATTCATCTGCAGTAGAAGAGTTCATGGGAATATGGGTTCTGTCTTTGCAGCCTAAGAGCCAGATTCTTGAGAAGTTTCCACACTCTAAAAAAAAGAATATAATGGTTCAGCTTAATTCAATTAAGGTAACAATTTGCATTGATCATTTTATGAAATTCCAACTAAAATCTTTCAGTAAATCCAACAAGAATTTTAATTTTAGAAAAACAGTTATTTAAGGATAACCAACTTAAATTCAATAAAATGGTTAATGTTAAATTAAGGTGAACCAACTTAAATTCAATAAAATGGTCAATGTTAAATTAAGGTGAACCAACATAAACTTAATAAAATGGTTAATGTTAAATTAAGGTGAACCAACTTCATTTTAATAAAATGGTCATGTCAAATTAAGGTGAACCAACTTCATTTTAATAAAATGGTTAATCGTAAATTAAGTTGTCAATTTACTTAATTGAAGCTATTCTAGCTCATTTGTTTAGCATTTATCATCACAAATATCAATTTTCCCCTCAATTTCATATCAATACCATTGATTTTATAAACATTAATACAATTCAGTCAGTTTAATGATCAAACTTGTTTATTATCAAAAAAAGAAAAGAAAAGAAAAGAAAAAGCCAACTTGTCCAACTGTTTGCCATCAAATAAACGTGGAAGATCTATAAATGCACAGCAAACTCTTGTTTGCTATGAAACACACACACAAATTCAAATTATTGAGATTTGGATGACTGCTCTCCTGAACTAAATTAAATGACTCACTCTCTGCATATTAAAGAACAAGTAAAAATAACAGTCATGCAAAAAGGAATGCATAAAAGAATGTTGCTGGTGTTTGGAAAAAATACATCATGGCAATACTTGTTCTCAGTGAAGAATATTGAACACATAAATTCCAAAAAAAGAACACAGCTATAATTGATGCAGTTTTTTCTTAATCCTTTTGGTAGTAAGTTTTTGCTGAAATGGCTTCAGAGACGTGTTGATTCGGCTTTGATGCTTCCTAGATTGTAGTTTGTGCTTGTTGTAAAACTATAATGCATTGTAGTTACATACTGTTTAGTCTTTTCTACAGTGAGGCAAAAGAGTATTTATTCAGTCGCCAATTGTGCAAGTTGTCCCACTTAAAAAGATGAGAAAGACCTGTAATTTTCTTCGTACGTTCTCAACTATGAGATACACAATGAGGGGGAAAATAAAATATACAGAAAATCACATTGTCTGATTTTTACAGAATTTATTTGTAAATTATGCTGAAAATAAGCATTTGGTGCATAAAAGAACGTTATGGACTCAAAACTTCATGATACATGGCCCAATTCATTCTTTCCTTTATATAGATCAGTCGTCCTGGTCCCTTTGCAGAAAAACAGCCCCAAAGCATGATGTTTCCACCCCCATGCTTCACAGTAGGTATGGTGTTCTATGGATGCAACCCAGCATTCTTTCTCCTCCAAACACAACAAATTATTTTTAACAAAAAGTTCTATTGTGGTTTCATCTGACCATATGACATTCTCCCAATCCTCTTCTGGATCATCCTAATGTTCTCTAGCAAACTTCAGACGGGCCTGGACATGTACTGGGGGACATGTCTGGCACTGCGTCATTCACTTGGTGTCCCCAAGTGATCCGTGTAAAGGAAAGAATGAATGGGGCCATGTATCGTGAAATTTTGAGTGAAAACCTGTGTATTTGGTCCATAACGTTCTGTTCAATCAGACAATGTGATCTTCTGGATTTTTTTTTTCTCGTTTTCTCTCGTTGAGGAGAACCTATGATGCAAATTACAGGCCTCTCTCATCTTTTTAAGTGGGAGAACTTGCGCAATTGGTGATTGACTAAATACTTTTTTGCCCCACTATATGTATTTTAGTGGAGGTCTAAATATTGATAACTCCTCAAAAGTACAAAAAATAAAAAATGTTCAAAATTATCATTAAATTATTGTTGCATGTAACTGCATTTGTTTTAGCTGTGTGTGTTAATCAATAACCCACTGGCAAATACAGGTGCTGTATGTTGTACCAAGAACGAACATAAATATAACAGTCCAACATTTACAGAAATAGAGTGCAGCCTAATTTTTAGTACAGCATTTTACTTTTAAGAGACATTACCTTGGGACTAGCTCTCAGAGCATCCAGCTCAAGGAATATCTTTTGAAATGCCTCAAAAGTGCTTTTTAGTTCTTTTGGATAGCACAGGTTGAGTGCATACATACACTCAACAAAAATATAAACGCAACACTTTTGGTTTTGCTCCCATTTTGTATGAGATGAACTCAAAGATCTAAAACTTTTTCCACATACACAATATCACCATTTCCCTCAAATATTGTTCACAAACCAGTCTAAATCTGTGATAGTGAGCACTTCTCCTTTGCTGAGATAATCCATCCCACCTCACAGGTGTGCCATACCAAGATGCTGATTAGACACCATGATTAGTGCACAGGTGTGCCTTAGACTGCCCACAATAAAAGGCCACTCTGAAAGGTGCAGTTTTATCACACAGCACAATGCCACAGATGTCACAAGATTTGAGGGAGCATGCAATTGGCATGCTGACAGCAGGAATGTCAACCAGAGCTGTTGCTCGCGTATTGAATGTTCATTTCTCTACCATAAGCCGTCTCCAATGGCGTTTCAGAGAATTTGGCAGTACATCCAACCAGCCTCACAACCGCAGACCACGTGTAACCACACCAGCCCAGGACCTCCACATCCAGCATGTTCACCTCCAAGATCGTCTGAGACCAGCCACTCGGGCAGCTGCTGGAACAATCGGTTTGCATAACCAAAGAATTTCTGCACAAACTGTCAGAAACCGTCTCAGGGAAGCTCATCTGCATGCTCGTTGTCCTTATCGGGGTCTCGACCTGACTCCAGTTCGTCATCGTAACCGACTTGAGTGGGCAAATGCTCACATTCGCTGGTGTTTGGCACGTTGGAGAGGTGTTCTCTTAACAGATGATGCGAAGGAGATGTGTTGCACTGCATGAGGCAAATGGTGGTCACACCAGATACTGACTGGTATCCCCCCCCAATAAAACAAAACTGCACCTTTCAGAGTGGCCTTTTATTGTGGGCAGTCTAAGGCACACCTGTGCACTAATCATGGTGTCTAATCAGCATCTTGGTATGGCACACCTGTGAGGTGGGATGGATTATCTCAGCAAAGGAGAAGTGCTCACTATCACAGATTTAGACTGGTTTGTGAACAATATTTGAGGGAAATGGTGATAGTGTGTATGTGGGAAAAGTTTTAGATCTTTGAGTTCATCTCATACAAAATGGGAGCAAAACCAAAAGTGTTGCGTTTATATTTTTGTTGAGTATAAGTCCCATAAGCAAGGCACATGCTCTTGGAACAGTCAGGCCATCCAGGACTTCTTCTCCCTCAATCACCACTGTTGCATTGGCTGGTTCAGATGACCCTCTGCTCACAACAATCTTCACGACTTCATCACCATCCTGGCATAAGTAGGTCAGAATCAATGTCAGTTTTTTTTTTTGGTCATATGTAAAAACAAGAATGTACAGTGTGTCTCAACTTCAGGATTAAACCTGGGCTTTGGGGATGGCCACTGAGAAGCAAAACAAACCATTTTAATGGCATACTTTTTGACACAAACACTGCTCACAAAGGCTTGTTCAAACTTACTTTCACTTTAGGGCAATAACGAAACTTACTGAATATATCACTGATCATCCTGATTTTCTTTCCTATCATTTAGGTGCACTGTTTGCCATCCCTAAATACAGCCCAGGCTAAATCCTGAAGTTATCCGTTCAAGTGTTGGATTTACCTACCAACTGTTCTTTGAAGAGATCCTGTTCCCGTTCTCTCAGGTACACAATTAAGCTACGGATTGCAGCTTCTCTCCTCCTTTCTACAGATGGTTCCTGTAATACAAGAAAATTAAATAAAAAAAATAAATAAATCTATCTTTAAAAAGAAATAATGTGCAAACCAAAAACTATATTTATTCATCATTGTATTTACTACAACTAAGTGTTGAATAAATAACTATGAAGACATTTTGAAAGACAACTATTATGTATTAATTTATGATCCATCCATCCATTTTCTTCCGCTTATCCGGGGCCAGGTCGTGAGGGCAGCAGTCTGAGCAGAGTAGCCCAGACTTCCTGATCCGCACACACTTCCTCCAGCCCTTCCGGGGGAACACCAAGGCGTTCCCAGGCCAGCCGAGAGACGTAGTCTCTCCAGCACATCCTAGGTCTTCCCCGGGGCCTCCCCCCGAAGGGAGGTGCATGGAACGCCTTCCCAGGAAGGCGTCCAGGGGGCATCCGGAAAAGATGCCCGAGACAATTGACAGACGGATCGGTGCAGCGTCTGCAGTGATGCGGTCGCAGTATCGGACCGTTGTGGTGAAGAGGGAGCTGAGCAGGAAGGCGAAGCTCTCGATTTATCGGCCGAGATGAGTTTCTTTCACAGGGTGGCTGGGCACTCCCTTCGAGATAGGGTGAGGAGCCCAGTCACCCTGTGAAAGTAACACATCTCGGCCACTTGTGTCTGTGAACTCGTTGAACCATGGCCTCAGATTTGGAGGTGCTGATTTTCATCCTGGTCGCCCCACACTTGGCTGCAAACTGCCCCAGTGCACACTGAAGGTCCTGGTTCAACGAAGCCAACAGAACCACATTATCCACAAACAGCAGAGATGAGATCCTGAAGCTGCCAAACTGGACTCCCTCCGCCCCCTGGCTGTGCCTAGAAATTCTGTCCATAAAAATAATAAACAACTGGTGACAAAGGGCAGCCCTGGGAACAGGTCCGACTTACTGCCGGCAATGCGAACCAGACTCCGGTCATACAGGGAACGGACAGCCATCAGCAAAGGACTTAATTTATGATATATTTACTTAAATATCCCATCAACACCTCCTAAGAAATCAAGTGATTTGATGTATTTTAAATGAACTGTGTTACATTAATTTATACCTCTAGCAGCATTTTCTTTATGTGCTGAATCTTCATTTTTGCAGCTCCTCCTCTTGAGGACACCAGTGCCATTATTTTCGGGGTATACTGGTCCAGTTTTGCCATGAATGTTGTCTCAAGGCCAACAGTGGTGAGCCTTCTGAATTCTTCATTTATCTATATAAAACACAAATAAATAGACAATTTGTTAATGTAGAAAATTGACTGACATGGCACATACTGTAAACCATTTTATGAAACAATTTTAACCTGAGTTGCATCGAAAAGACCAGGCCATCGGTCTCTCAAGTCACTGATTGATGGTGCTTGAATGACAACTTCCTGCCTGCGAATGGAGAATGTCTTTGCCATTTTCTCACTGATGACCAGGCAGTTGCTCCTCTTCTTTACTTCATCAAGGAGCTCCAATCTTACATTTTCCAAAGTTCCTTCCGATTCTTCTTGTGGGTGAGGAGGTAAATAGTTCACCTCTGCCCTTTTTGGCTTTTTGATATTCTTTGCGGGTGCTTTCTCATGTGCTCGCTTCTTTTTGAGAGCGTTCACGTCAAGCTCAGGACATCCAAGCCCTCTCAATTTAGATCTATAGCTGGCCATTTTATATTTCAGTCTTTGTTGCCATGCGTAGCATCCATTATATGACCCTGGTTCTTTAAGGCAAGGATGTTTCTGAATTAGTGCCTCAGCAACATCGGCTAACTGCGCACTTGTGGGGTAGGCAACATACAGAAAGATGCTTTCAGCCAGTTTCTCAAGGATGTCTGTAAGGATTGTGGCAAAGTTGAGCTGAATTCCATCGTTCTTGAAATTTTCATTTCCTGAGGCCAGCACAAGCTCCGTGTCATATGCAAAATTAGGTACTGGAAATTCAGTGGGCCAACGCTGTGTACGTCGAGTTACATGTTCAGGTGATGAAAGAATCAGTGTGTCTTGTGATCCAGAAGAGCAGGCGCTGCTAGCAGGATGGACAGAGATCTCTGAATTAGGAAGTGAGGTTACTGATGTACTCTCAAAGGAACTGTCAACATCAGAAAAGGTTAGAGTAACAGTAGGAGCCTCAACAATGGGAACCACCTTAATGGTATCCTTGTCCTTGATGTCACTTATTGAGGTAAGAGAAAAATATTCCTCTCCAAAGTCAGCATCCTTATAATGCAAGGTAAAGTTCCCATCAAGTGCAAATTTCTCTCTCACAATAGACTCAAGTTCATCCACAGTATCAGGGATTCCAAGGGGTAAGTCCAGTTTGCAAATTTCATGGTCCTGAAGAATGATGCGAAGTTTGGCTTGAGGAGACATCGGGGTATCTATAAGAGAAAACATTATATCAGTTTGGATTATAGAATACATTCATACGCATCCCATAATCATTCAGTATGGGAGAAAAATATGACCAACAAAAGTTACTCCAGATAAATAAAAGCTTAGACTTGTCATTACATTTATCATATAAACTAGTATGCTGAGGGGTACTGGATAACATTACATTACACTGTGACATTTTGTTATCATGAAACTTCACACCAAGTCTTAATTTTGTGTCCATAAGTATACTTCTATAGACCCTACCACAAAAACAAAACAAAAATCCTATATGATTGCTTATACTTTGACTAAATAATAAGGCAAACAACAAGGGGTGGAAGAAAGCTTTGACATTTTGCCCTGAAGAATAATGTAATGAAAATAAAACTACAAAGACTACCATCTTGTTGTCCATCTAAGTATTATGGACCTCATATTTACAAGTACTACTCCAGATGACATTTTTACATCTCCATCTTGGCAGAGTAATCAAGAGCCTAACATCCTCTCCTTCTCAGCTAGAATTAATGTGGTCTGGGTTTAAAAGCCATACCATGCTTCTGGTAAATTGAGACACTAGTATTGCCTAATGTTTGATTATAGACTGAACAATGTCACACTTTGAAAAATATTGGAATACACACATCGAAGGAGTTGTATAATGTCACTCACTACACCTGCAAATGAAACTTATCATTTGTGCTCAAGTGTGGGGCAAGCACATTCTTTAAAAAAAAAAAAAAACCCAGCAACTTTTTTGTGGAATTAGACAGTAACCCCATATACAGGGAAGGATGATGCAATTTTTGAGGTCTCATCTATAAACTCAAACAAATGACAAGGTATACTGACCCCGTTCCCGTCTATGGTACAAAAATGTAGCACTTCTGGGTCACCATGAGATTCCCTGTAACACTGTATGCTGCCATGGGGAAGATGTCAAACAACTCACTAGGTTCAATGAGTTTGACACTTCTTGTGTTTTCAAGCTCATAGCTTCTAAGATGCTCAATATACCATGAATTTAAACATTTCACAATGAAGCCAACCTTCCCATTTACAACAACAAGCTGTATCAGTTCTACAAAATCTGGCAGACCACCTGTTGAACCATGTGCCAAGATCATGCCAGTGGAGTAACTGGTGCCATTGTAGCAAACTGTGTTTGCCATGTGAACAAATGATTCTTCAGGAAATTTTGATTCAACTGCTTTCTTAATGTCTTCCCTCAGCACAGTCAAACCCACTGTTGACAATTTTGCTACCTGTAGAGGTTGAACAGTTTTACTGCCATGTAGATGGTATGCGATCATTAACTGATGCTTCACTGCAAGAGACAACAGAATGTTTCGGAAGCAAAGAGTATGCCTGACCGCACGCTTAAAAAAGCTGTGCTTAGCTTCAAAGCACATAGTCCACAAAGACACAAGTGGACCAAAAGCCTTTATCAGATGTGGGTAGTGTTCAAGAAAATGATGCTTTGGAATGAGTCTTTCCTGAGGGAAAACCTACAGGAATCTGTGTCGATGCTCTGAAATCTTGCTGTCAAGGAAACAAATAGTGAGATCTGTATGAACAGGAGAAAGGACAAGTTCAACTATGTCCTTAAGGTTCAGAAGGATCAGCCAAGCTGGTTCATTCTCAGGGATTCTTTCTCCTACTATCAGGGGAAGGAGGCGAAGCAAAGCCCAGTTTTCATGGGCATTCCCACCAACAGTTTTTCTTGCAGCAAAGGTCAGTGGAACTGGTTGTGGTGCATCCGTTCTATCTGCCCATCTATATGGGAACTCTTTGATTAGTTTATTTAATTCATCCAGTGTGAAATATTTCCTTTTGATTAAGGCATTTAGACATAGTGCTAACTCTAAGGGAACAATACCTTCAAAGAGATCATGAAGCAAATCAGGTGGGTAGCCAGATAAAACATTGAAATATTTTAGTTTAGCAGTCAGTGGGCACTGTCCCTTTACTCCATAACAATGAGATGCACTTGTATCTCTCTGCGCTGTCTGAACATGCACCCTGTGCTCTTGTGTTGTCCGAGGACAAAATGCTCCTGTCTTAACTTCACTCACTTGGAATTGGGATCTTTCTCCAAGACAGAACCTGCAGACGTGTGTACTTGAGAAGCTCTCCACAAACCCTCCAATACAGTGGGCTCCAAGGTTATCTGCAACAACACAAAATACAGTACCTTTAACTCGTAGACCTAGTGAAGGAATGTAAAGTCCTTCTTCTTCTAGGCTGGCAATGTCCTTTAACAGTGGTTCTAACACAGCACTATAGCCAAACTTTTTAACATCATCAGCCTTGCAGAGAATGGCAAGGTAGATTGATGTCAGCGAGGATCTGAGCAATGGTGGCACATTAGCTAAAACCCAATATACAGCAGTAATTTTGTGTTTTTTTCTTGATGTGCCAAGTGGATTACACACTTCAAAATCATCCACATACAGAATGAGAGAAATGGCTGGATTGTTTTCTGAGAGCAATGTATTGTTTTTAAAATGTATGCCATCATGAAATGATTTATATTGAGCGTCAGACCTGCTGTCTGTTTCAGTGCTATGTCTGAGCAAATCCTGGATCTCTTTTTTCTTCAAAACCTCATGTAAAGACTTCAAAATGGGAATATATTGGAAACTTTTCTTCTCCCTAGCACTGAGAAGATACTCAATAGGTTCCACCATGGAAAAATACTCTCTTCTTTTGTAGGAAGTGGAAAGAGGAGCATTCTGTCCTAGAGCTAATGTAATTGGGTTAGACTTGCATAGCTCTGTCACCATCTCTGAGATGATCAAATCATCAACCTCACAATTATGCGTCTTTAAGCATGACTGTAAAATATCTTTTAAAATAGGACCTGAAGCTGATGAAGTAATAAAGTGCAGTTCTTCCACTAACTCATCAATACACCTTTGTGGGACATTGAATATGCTTTCCATTTTCAGCAGCAAGTGGGCTAATTTGTTTTCAATTAAGTTAGGCAATTCTCTCATTTCTTCATCTTCAGGATCTTCACTCACTATACCCTCCATATCCTCCTCAATAGTATCATCCCCTGTATTTGAAGGATTAACATACCTCTGTAAGAGATCAGGCTTGAAGTCATCCAGGGAATGATGAGTGTGTTTCCGGCTCCTACGAGAGGCAAATGTTCCATAAATGTTTGTTTTGAAAGAGCAATTTTCAAAAACACAAGACACGGTTTCCTGTTTTTTTTAAATGACGGCCAATGTGTTCAAAGTATTCTTTTTCTGTTGAGATGGTGTTTGAAGAGCAACATAAACATTTAAAAGACAGAAGTTCTCTGTGTGTCCCTGTCTCACGGGCTGAATGGCTTCTTGACAGATGGGTTCTGAGGCTGCCCCATGTTTTAAATGAGCAACAACACTCCCAATAGAGGCAAGGGAGAAATTCTCCACCATGTCCATGTCTAAGCCTGTAATGCTTTAAAAGATCAGTTCTTCTTGACACTTCAAATTTGCAGATTTTACAGGACCAATTCATGTTTAAAACTAAGCAAAGCTCTGTTTAAACTGCTTGAAATGTTTAGAGATCCACAGCTATAATGCATACAGCCTATGCAGTATCACTTTTAGAAAAACTTGTTGCCTATGATGTGTTTCTAAATTGAAGGTGGGAAAAGCAAAAATTTGCTTGCAACCAACTGCACAAAAATTATCCATTGTCTTAGGATATAAAATATTTTAAATACATTTGGACTGTCATTGTTGTTTCAATATGTTGAAATTTCTTTCCTTAAAAACTGAATAAAAAAAAAGAACAAGGGGATGTGTTAAACAAGTTGTGGTGACTACACATACATTTTGATGATTCATAACTTCAGAAAATTCCACGTGTCTCAAGGGCAAAACAAAAATACGCAGGCCTACTGCAGCCTCACTAAAAGGAAACCTTTTCTATGGCATTTCTACAAATAATGTCAGTGCCTTAACATATTGCACATAGACACAGACCAACACGTATAAAGTTGAAACAGAAATTTCTCTCCTAAAATAATTTGTAACAAGTTTAGTTGCGACAGACAGTCGATCTATCACCATGCACCTGTAGCTAGCAAAACCTTCACCAAACTTTAAACTTGGACAAAATAAAACACTTAATATCTCTCTTACCTTTGCGGTGGCAGTGGTACAACTAACGTATAATACTAAATTAATTTGTTCGGCAGCCACAGTAAAAAACATGAACCTTGCAGCAGAAAATGTCCAAGTCTGACAGTCACCTAATTAGAAATAAACGGTCGAAGGACGGCTCTTCAACAGAGAGCGCGGGCAAAAGCAAAGTTCAAAATCGTGTGACGAATCCTTTTCTTTAAAACAAATTCTTGCACTATTTGTTAATACAGTTAGTAGCGGTTATGAACAAAATAAAGAAAAAACAGTTACTTACCCAGTGACACTCTAGAAATTTTTCTTTTTCCTTCTTCTGATTTTTTTAATAACAGCCACAGTCTGGCTCCTCTCTGTACTTGATAGCAGGAGTAGAACATCCTCTGAAAGCTGTTGAATATATCACTTTATCAAGTTTTAGCGAGGATGTGACCCTGTAGCTTTCCAATATGTGTAAACTTCATCCAGGAAATGCTGCAGAGAAATGTTTGGTTTGGATAATTCGGAGATGCCTGTAATGTTTGCTCAAGCTACCTCTACGACAGAACAGCCTCAGTTTTTCAAAATAAAAGCTCATAATACTAAGAACATGAACAGTGTTTTGTTTTGAAACAGGCTGTTTAATGTGGTCGGTCGTACATTATTTCACTTGCTGCAAACTCGAACGTCTTCAAAAACAACCTCACAGACAATAACCTAACTTCTTTGACTTATGAAAGAGAAACATACATCTCTATTTAAACATGATTTGAAAATGTTACATAAACTCAGCCCTAAAACATTTAGGTTAACCTTGTTTCTTTTGACTTACATATTTTACGTTTATTTAAATTTTATATTTTTCAATTATTTATCATCTGCCAGCTGCCTATGTTCACCGGCTTTGTTTAGGGCAAAGAGCCATGAACTGACAGGAAGACTCAGTATGTAGCAAAATGTCAGTCCCTGATTCAGCTTAGACAATGAAGGAAGTGGAGCTGATTTTGTCTGGCTAAAGGCCAGACAAAATTTGTTGGCAATGTATACATATTTAAGTTAATAGTTTTCCATATTTTCAGCTGGACCAGCTTCTTAAAATAAGTTATCAATTTGTTAAAGTAAGTCTATGTAACAAGCTTGTTCTTTTATGTTGAAAAAGCTCTTGATTTTAAGCTCAATGAACTAATCCCATATTTTCAGCTAGACCAGCTTCTTAAAATAAGTTAGCAACTTTTTAAAATAAGTCAGTGTAACAAGCTTATTCTTTTATGTTGAAAAAGCTCTTGATTTTAAGCTACCTAACCCCATGAATCATTTTTTAGAGTGTATATTCATGGAAATGTAACTTTAGTCCATGAGCCCTTAGCCAATTTTGAGCTAACTGGTACTACTTAAGAGGACTAAACAACACAATCAAGCCTCAGTGCACCATGGCCTACACAAAAAAAATGTATGATCACCTTCCCAGAGCAGTAGCTGTAGCCAATAAAGGATTGCAAAGGGGTCATCATTTAAAAAATGCTCTAATCATATTAAATTATTTGTCTGACCATAAAAGATGACAAAAAGAATGGACTATCTGTGATGGAATATTAGAGTTATGTGGTAAAGCAGCAAATGTCAATTTAAATTTTACAGGGGTCAAAAGTTAAAGTTGCTTCAATTTTGGTAAAAGTCTAAGCCACAGGCTTAGACTGCCATTCTTAATTTAAATGATTTCTTCTCTCTCTTAAACTCTTAAATTATTGAATCAGATAAACTGGCAAGATTCCTAGTTCCTCTTGAATAACCTTGCCTTTCAGCAACTCTTCTCTCCATGTACACTCTGGACTCACTGAAGCCGTTAATCTTCTACTTTTGATTCAGCTTCGTAGTTACCAAGCAGCACAGGCATGGGTTTGAACTGGGACAATGTCAGTCTTCCACTACAGGATTTTTGGAAGACTGGAGTCTATGGTAGGGGAAGCCGGGTCACAGTGGATCAGAAATGTTATTTTGTCTGCATAAACACATTATGCATAGGTTTAGGTCATTCTGTTGTGGATTTAATACAGCAATTCTTAAAAGGCTGTGTTATTTATGTTCCCCCAAGTGCAATTTACAGGTGTTTAAAATCAATTTTAAAATTTTTGCTTCACTCTGCCCCGGATCACGGGGCACAGTGAATCAACGTAGAATATAATTAAAAAAACGTGATTATAAAGATTTCTTCAAAATTATTAAACATATGCTGATGCATATACAAACTATAATCCAGCTAGAGGGTGACACGGGAGTAGACTTTCACTCCTGTCCCGTCCCACTCCCACAGGAAAATTCCTGTCCCATCCCACTCCTGGTAAAATGACTCTCACTCCCATCCCGCGCCCATTCAGAATGACCCCTGCTCCTGTACCGCTCCCATTTTTCTTACTTCTTTTAGTGTTGAGGCTTTAGTGTTGTGCAGTTTTATTTCAGAAGATATGGTAACAGGAACAGTTCATCTGTGGTAATACAGTGAGGCACTTATTGCCTTAAGCCCCTTTCACACCGGCCCTGCTTAGAGTTGCTTCCTGTGGCATCATGATGACGCAGGAATATCTGCATCAGGTGCACGCAGCAGGGGGCAGAGAGGAGGTGAGGACGCAGCCTGCAGGTTCTCTGCACAGAGGAATCAAAGTGCACACTTTGGCTGCAGCCAGACTGTGCACTCTGATTTCTCTGCTAGTTTATATTTATTCTTCTACTGAGCTGCAGGTCTGCACTTTGAGTTCTGTTATAGTTTATCTTTCCACTTTTGACTGCGAGATGCGCGCGAACGAACCGTCTGTGAGCAAATGTGGAGATGTCTGGAGTTATACTTGATGTGGACATGTCCTGTCTCTGGCAATCAGTCTGTGAGCAGGACTTATGTCCTTTTTTTTAACACAGTGATGAGAGTGTTTGAGCGGAGAGCAAGGAACTAACTGCCTGCAGCCAGACAGTTTTTTTTTTCTTTCTTTCTTTTAATTGTTCACATGTGTGCGCGTGAACGAATCATCCATGAGTGGCCTGGAGATGTCTGGACATTTTAATGGATGTGGACATGTCCTGTCTCTGGCAATCAGTCTGTGAGCAGGACTTATGTCCTTTACTTAACACAATGATGAGAGAGTTTGAGGGGAGAGCGAGGAGCACAGCCAGCCTTTTTTTTTTTCTTTTAATTGTGCATATGTCTGCGCACGAACAAATCGTCCATGAGTGGACTGGAGATGTCCGGACTTTTTACTGGATGTGTCTCTGGCAATCAGTCTGTGAGCAGGACTTTTATGGATTTTATTTAAACACTTTTGTGAGAGAAGAGCGAGGAGCTGCAGCTGCAATCAGCATTTTTTTTCTGCGCTCTTTTTTGAGCGTGTAGTTTTACTCCATTGTGTACACAGTATAAAAACAATCTTGCGTGATTTATACTTCAGGAACAATGGAACACAGCAGGAATCATAACGTTGTCTTGTGAGGGTGTGGCTTCCAGTCACGCTGAGTACCGTCCTGTTGCTCTGACTTGCGCTGAAACCACTTAATTTCTGCGTCGAGCACAGGATGGCAAAAAAATTAAACATGTTTAATTTTTGGCGTCCGATTTGCTTTGTCCTTTGCGTCCCTCGCGCTGTTGTGGCGTCGAGCTGCATCGTCTCTGCACTGGGTTGCTTCCACGCGGCGGCGTCAAGGGGCTTTAATAAAAAATAAAAAAAACTTCACCAAAAGACACAAAACATAAATAATGCATGGCCTGTGGTCTTACAGTTTTTCAAAATGTGGTGGTGGTGGTGGACACATTATGATGCTGACATTTACTTTGACTTCTATTTCTGTAACTGCAGACTGTATGGAACCAACATGTTTCATGTTTTGTGTGGTCAACTTTTATTTTTATTTATTTTCTGTTAATATATATATCCATTCCTACATTTAAGGCCTGCAGCATTTTCCAAGAAAAAAAGGTTGACACAGGGCAGTTTATTCTAAATGTAAGAATTAATCATTTTTACAGCCAGGTTTTTTTTTTTTTTTTTTTTTTTGAGAAATGCCACAGAATGAAAACATGAACATTTCCAACTCAATTTCATTTGGATCAATCATTCAGAAATACAAACAGTGTCATACTTTATGGTAAATCTGTGTCAGGTAGGCAGTTCTCAAAAACTAAATGTCCATGCTGGAAGAAGACAAGTGAGGGAAGCCACCAAGACACAACTTTGGAAGAATTTTTGGGTGTGAGTGGAGAAACTTTTTATTTTTATCTTAATTTTACATACAGTCAAAACTTTTTGATTTATGGTTGTTTCTGTTCCATTTCTGAAATTAAAGAAATGCTATAAAGAAAATGTTAACATTTTATTGCTTTTCAAACTTTGTCCTAATTATAGACGGCTTTAAGCAAAGCTGCCCAGTATTTTTTCAGTGTCCTTTTTGAAAATTGACAGCTCAAATGACAGGACAGCTCGCTGCCTAAAACTTTGGTTCCCGCTCCCGTCTGCTCCTGTGAACGTTTAATCCCGTACCGTCCCAGTCATGTGACAAATGGCAAAATTGACTCCTATCCCATGGGAATCCCCCAAAATGACTGATATTCGCCCTCGTCTAACTCGGGCAAATATCTGTCATTGTGGGCGACTGGTCATGAACGTCGGGCCTCTAAAAATGCATGCCGCCCTCTAAAAGCATGTTATTGTATTATTATTCAAGTTTTACTGAGTCAATCAAGAACATTTAAAAACTGGTTTAAAGGTTGAAGTCTACACTTCCAACAAAAATTCAAACTGAAACTGAAAGCATGGGGAATTTGGTGGAAGGAATGCTTAATTCGGTCATGTGACTTTTGACATGTATCCATGTCAAATAACTCTAGAGGGTTAAACTTCAACTGCACCACAATGTTATTTTTTTTTTCCTTCTTCATTGCACCGTTTGTTTTCAGCTGTCAAGTTCTCAGGGGTTTCACTTTACTTCTGCCTAAATTTTAAAAAGGCCTTGGCCATCAGTAGAGTTAAATTAAATCAGCTCAGATGGTTTCGACATTAAGCTACACTCTTTGTTTTATTTATGTAGTTTAGCTACAAAAGTGAAAACAAACCACAAAATATAGCAATTACTTAAGCTAACATCAAATATAAAACAGATATAAAGTTCTCCTTAAAGTGTAGGTGACATGATATGTAATGTTTTTTGAGTATTTAAGACTAAAATTAAACAGTTTGAAATTATTGTTTTCCCAGTGTGCGGTTACTGAAGAGATAAATATTCTGATTTTGAATAGTCCTGGCATTCCTCTGTCTGCGGGAGATGATGGTGTAGCGTCCAGTTTGTTTATTTTGCTTTTTTGTTTTAGTTTGGGGCTTTTTTATACACTTTTTCAATTCAGTTTCAATATATTTCATTTATATCGGACCAAATCACAACAAGGCTGCCTCAAGGCGCTTCACAGAAGTAAGGTCTAACCTTACCCACCCTTAGAGCAAGCACACAGATGACAGTGGTAAGGAACAACTCCCTCTGATTTGAGGAAGAAACCTCAAGCAGATCAGTCTCAAAGGGGTGACCCACTGCTTGAGCCATGCTACTGACACAGTTGGAAATTTTTGTCTTTTGTTTCTATCTGCACCTGTGCGAATTACTTATCAGTCCAATGCGCGAGTGACAATCTCTGCATTTGTTGCATGTGTACTGTGATGCCTGCTGAGGCTGCTGCTGTCGAACCTTCTTCCTAGCTCGTTGCTCAGCATGGCCTTGGTTCCTCTCCTTTTGAACTGTGCACCACTAAAAACCAGAGACTTTCGGGTGAGTCATGAAATTGGAGGAGGAGGAAGTGACATCAGCGGGAGAACCATTGTCTTAGCAGTCCCATTTGTTTGGTTAGCGATCGGACATATTTCTGTGTGTAAGTGCTTCATTTCTGGATTTATACCGGCTCAAGGTGTTGCAGTCTTTTGTTCAAACACTCATGCAGAGTGCACTTACTTCAGTTTTCTAATCACATGCATTAGAATGAGTGTATTAAACAGATAAGTGGGTCATCCGGCGACTTATCCATCCTGTGTTCCGCACATTTTGAAGACAGCTGTTTTGACACTGTCCCATTGAGGAGAGTGAGAATTCAGCAGGAACCAGAACTTTGACAGCTGTGGACCAGCGGGCTAAACACGCATAATATCAAGACTGTAAGCTACTACTTTTTTCACGTTTTGAACTACTACTTTTTTCACACCCTTTGAACACTGCAGCTTAAACAATGATGCAGCTAATTCATGGACTTTTCTTCAGCCAGGACAAGGAATTAATGTATTTTCAGACATCATTTTCCAAAATCAGGCTTTATCTGGATAGATTTTTGTCAGACTGTGATGATAAAGCTCACTGAAACAAACAGGTACGTAAGACTTTATATTTGCTCCATGTGTGAATGGTTTGAATATTTGAGACAGTCTGTTGGGACATGCCTATCTCGGCTTTCAATGCTTACCTGTCCAGTAAGTATCAGAGAAATTGTGGAGAGCTGGGCATGTCCCAGCTTGTCCCATGACACGCCGAAACGGATGTGTTCCTTTGTCTCGCTCAAACAGCGAATCGGTCGTTACGCACAAAGCCTCCGCGCGGCTTTCCATGACAAAATCTCTTGTTAAAAGTGAAATCTGCCGGAAAATGGCTGATGTCCAGCTCTTGTGATAACCAGAGAAAGTGCACACAACGGTCTCGTATCCACAGAGCCATCAGCTTAGAAATGATCTGGCGTTTTCTGCCTCGTCGTCGCAGCTCGGAGTGCGGCGCGCCGAGTGTCCTTAAAGCCCTCCTTAAAGCCATCCTTAAAGCTGTAGTAACAGTCCTTATTCTCTGTGAAGCCCGTAAAATTTTCACCGAAAGCCAGATAAATTTTTCAAATGGTTTCCAGGTGCCAGTCTCTAACAGCTTCTGAAAAAATTCTGATGGAAAAAAAGTCCAAATCATTCCGCCATTTCCAGACAATGAAAAGCCGATGAGGGGGAGGGACCACTCCTTCCACAAGGCGTGCTCACAGGCGAATGACGTCACCAACAGGCGTGGAAAAACTCACGCATGCGCACGAGGGTTCAAGCTTGTCTGACGTAAAAACATATGAATCAAATCCATATAGTTTAAAAAAAAAAATAAAAAGGACCGTTACTTTATTGACAGACCTTGTAGTCTCTCCAGTGTGTCCTGGGTCTTCCCCGGGGCCTCCTCCCAGTGGGACGTGCCCGGAGCACCTCTCCAGTGAGGTGTCCAGGGGGCATCCGGAAAAGATGCCCGAGCCACCTCAACTGACTCCTTTCGATGTGGAGGAACAGCAGCTCAACTCCGAGCTCCTCCCGAGTGACCGAGCTCCTCACCCTATCTCTAAGGGAGGGTGCCCCCCTACTCAGCTCTCTCTTCACCACAACGGTCCGATACAGCGAACGCATCACTCCAGATGCTGCACCGATCCGTCTATCGATCTCACGCTCCATGCACCTGCATCGGCCTGCATTATTTTTTTTATTTTTTGGGGGGGGGATTTCATTGACTGTGGAACAGCTGATGTGGCTGTTTCACTCACACACAGCATGTTTATCATGCAGAATCACTTGGCATGAGGACCATGAAGACCCTACTTCTTTTTCAAAACAAAAGTCCCTATCCATTTGCAATCTAACAGCACAATTGTCTTAGAAATGTTCATGTATCCATCCCCTGAGCCAATAACTGTGTCCCGCATACATTTCATGTCAGGATTTTTTTGTTTCACTTCATGAAAGCATTTTGTTTTATTCTTGTTGCCAAATTACTGTGGACATTGTTAAAAATATTTCGATTATTGTTGGGGTTTTGTACTGTTGGGATCCCTCCTCCTTGGTGTCTCATATTTTTCATCACCTCAGTTATTACTGTCACCACTTGTCTTTCATTCTTGTCTGTCTTCGTGTTGTTTTGGTGGTCAGCCTTTCCTGATAGAAGTTATCTGTTACGTTTAAATAAAATGTTATAGGCTGCTAAGGAAGGGCAGGTGAAGGTCACACACGCACACCACGTTCACTCATGCACTACATACTACCTGTCTTGCAAGAAGAAATTGCATATATGTGTATATATGTATATAAAGGTTCACTATACCCGTATATGCAGACCGGGTGGGGGAAAAAAAAAAAAAAAAATATATATATATATATATATATATATATATATATATAATATATATTAAACAAAATTGCTTTGTTTGCATTTATTTTTGACCATACTGTCCATTAAAATGTGTACATAAAATATTGGGGCACCAGTAATTCTGATTGCAGCTTTATATGATCAAATAAATGCACAAAATGACAAATGTTTCACATCACATGACAGAGAAATAATAGTTGAAAAAGCGAGAAAGAAAAGGTTAACAAAAAGCATTAATATACTCATTTTAGGTAGGTGTGTGTGTGTGTGTGTGTGTGTGTGTGTGTGTGTGTGTGTGTGTGTGTGTGTGTGTGTGTGTGTGTGTGTGTGTGTGTGTGTGTGTGTGTGAGATCCCACAGCTGAACTGTGTAGATGGTCATCATCTGGCATGTTCTCCACAGGTTGGTCGTTCTCCATTCCTGTCAATAAGCCCTCCAGCTGGTCAGTATCTTTATTTGTAGGTCCACCACCTGTCATAAAGCTCTCTTTTCAGGCTTCTGTTTCAATTTGTTTGTTTATTCATTTATTTTTAGCTGTATTTTTATATTCTTCCACAAAACCTGCATTGAACAAATTCTGTAATGCATTGTTCTTGTCGATTCTTGTTCATTTGCATTGAATTCATTGCAGATGGATTTCCATGCAGTGCTTTTCTTTGATTCTATAGCAGATGGGTGCTGTTAATCTTCAGTGAGTTTTCTCATGCTCAATAAAGTTGTTTGATCGTAGTCCCGTTTCTGCTGCCATTGTTACCCTGCATGCCAGTGAAGCAGGGTATTGTTTACAATTGTGTGTGTGTGTGTGTGTGTGTGTGTGTGTGTGTGTGTGTGTGTGTGTGTGTGTGTGTGTGTGTGTGTGTGTGTGTGTGTGTGTGTGTGTGTGTGTGTGTGCGCGTGCGTACTCACACATGAACGCACTTAGTGGAAACATTACTTGGGTAGATATTGAGGTTTTTAGATTTTGGTAGTTTGTAGTAGTTTTGGTCAAAGCTAAAGAAATTGGTAAATAGTAAATGGACTGCATTCATATAGCGCTTTTCCATCGGCATCAGACACTCAAAGCCCTTTACAAATAATACCACACATTCACCCCAATGTGAGGGTGCTAAGGCGCTCACTACACACCAGAAATTTTTTTTCTTTCTTTAATCTACAGTGCGTCCAGAAAGTATTCACAGCACTTCACTTTTTCCACATTTTATGTTTCAGCCTCACTCCAAAATTAATTCTCACTCCTCACAATTCTACTCACTAATTTTTTTTTTAGATATTTGCAAATTTATTTATATATATATCATGTCCACATGCTTTGAAGAAAAAAATGAATTTCATCCATTTTGGAATAAGGCTGTAAAATAACAAATGTGGAAAAAGTGAAGCGCCATGAATACTTTCCAGATGCACTCTTTCAACAACTATGAAGCCTAGATGGATGAGGTACAATATCTATTGATGACCCAAATATTTGTGATTGATTGGTATGAATGACTTCATAATGAAGTTGCACAGAATTCAGATGAAGTGACACATAGTCAAAATCATGACTTTTTTTTTTTTTTTTTTTTTTGTTTTATTGTGGAGCGTGCTGGGCATGCAGGGTTTGCTTTTCACTTTTCTCTGAATTTCCTCAATTTTTCTCCATACAATTTTAGGCTTTTCTGGATCCATTCCATGTTTTACATGTTTTTACAGCACTAGGGATGCACGATCCACAATTTTTCACTTCCGATCTGATCCCGATACCTGAATTTGGATATCTGCTGATACCGATACTCTTCCGATTCGATACCAGAGCTCTGTTTGCTTTAATATTATTATCATTATTGTTGATTTTATGAGGATTTTCATAAAAAGGAGACCTGAAAGTTGAGCTACAATTTGCCAGAAGGTGTATTTAAGATAAAAGCCTAGATTTGATGTTTTGATTAAAGAATTAAGTACTTATTTATAGACTTACAGCAAAAAGACAGTACTCTCTCTGCCCATCTCTGTCCATCTCTCTGTCTGTCTCTTTTGCTCACTTTTTCTTTTTCTCTCTCTTGCTCGCCTTCTCTCTCCCTCTGTCTCTCTGTTTTTCTCTCTCGCTGTTATCGTGCTGCACAAACTTCAAACTTTTTGGAAACACGAAGCCTTTCAACTGTAAAATAAATGTATCATCATCGACGCTCACATGCAGGATTTTAATGGAGACTTTTTCCCCTTTCAGTGGATAGAATCTTTGTTCAGCTCCTCCTCGGCTGCACACTGAACTGGCTTTTCATAGCGTTTGACAGCCTCTGGAGAGTGAAGTGGCTAACCTTTTAGCACACATTTTCAGCAACAATTCAGTTAATTTTTTTGGAAAATCTGCGAGCAGAAATTTGCAGCTAACCCCAGCTAGAACACTGCAGAAGAGAGCTCTCTCAAACAGCCCCACTTCAAAAATCTCCCCCTCTCCTCCTCCCTCTCAGCAGTAAACAAACAGAGAGCAAACAACAGCAGTTGAGAGGATTCGCAGTGGCTCTTCTCCAGTATCGGAAAATGTCGCGGGTTGGATCGGTATTTTCCGATACATGAATTACATCTGTATCGGAGCCCGATACTGATCCAGAATTGGATCAGTCCCATCCCTAACTAGCACAGGTGGTTTTAAATTAATCTTGTTCATTTTTATTCAAGACTCCATTGTCTAGGTGGCACCTCACTGAATGGGATGTTCTGTCTTTCAACTCCTGTAAATATTCTTAGAATTGCACTTAAAACATAACTTAATTGTATTATACTTAGTCTGTGTTTCAGAAAGCCATTTATTAAGATATGAGGAGCTATTCTAGATTAAGGACTACTCTTGGCCTAATTTAAGATTTGTCTGGGAGCCCATTCCTTTGTGAATTAGAGCTTTCTTGAGCTTAAACTCAAATCAAACTCTGATTTCCTTAGAGGCTACTGAAAGAGGAAGAACTGACCCAGTTCCGGAGATACTGCAGGTTTTGACCTGCATCTGTTGCAGATATGTAAGGTTGCATGGATGAAGGGATTGTCAGAGAAATACATGAATGATTGATGGATACAATTCAGTAAATGTGACTTATCATATCTGGATTCAGTTGTCCCATTTCCTGCAGTACAGTTGCTATATTTTCCACATTTTTTCATGTCCTTGTGTAATGTGTGCCGATAATTGCTAAATCTCAGTGTAATAACACTTCAGTCCGGCTGCTTCCTCTTTCTCCACCTCTGTGTCTATCCATGCATCTCCTCATCCATCCCATTTAAAACCAGCCAACCCACTTGCAGGGGTTATAAACTGTGCACCGCTTCAGATTTGTCATTGTCTCTTCCTCTCATTTTACACTCCACGTCATTCTTTTTCGAGCCATTCACCTGCTTCTGTTCATGTGTCTTTCTGCAGAAAAGAGAATTTTTGATAAGTATTGTCAATATTAATGGATTTCAACATGTAAGGAAGAGTTTCTGTTGTGAAGTTTCTGCATAAACGGTTGTGCTGATTTCTGGCCAAGAAGTGCAGCAGCCAATAGAGGTCAGTATTAGACAACAGTGAGTTTTTTCTGTAAGGTTGTACATTATCCTGGTCATCAGTGTCATGAGCAGGTTCATAGACTGGAATATGACTTTTGTAGATTAAAACAAGGATGTGTTTTGTGCAGCCAAAAGGGTGAAGGCTGAAGCAAAAGCTTATAAACACACCTCCCCCCCCCCCCCCTTCACCAGTTGCTATATACACATATATGTACACCCATACAACAAATACCAAAAAAAAAAAAAAGACAAGCAGAGACAATATAGATTAATCAGTAAAATAAAATATCTGAACACAGCAGAACAAACCGCAATATAATGCACAGATAAAACAGAAGAACAGTAACAGTCAGTCAGTTAACCTAATTTATTCTACTATAATAAGAAATTATATTGTTTTTATAAAGTCTTTTCAAGCCAGTCAAAGTACCAGATAATTTAATACTATCAGAACAGTTACTCCAGAGACGGAGATGCAGTGACTTTTTTACAGTAGTTTGAATCTTCAAGTTGTCAAATACTAATGTTCCTCTCAGGTGATAACAGGACTTCCTCATTTTAAACAGTTCCTGGACATGTTGAGGCAAGAGTTTAACTTTATACATGGTCTGTATCGTAATATAATCAACCAAGTCCCAAAATTTAAAAATGTGTAAGCAAGCAAACAGTGGGCTTGTTGGCTCACGATATGGTTTTTACTTATAACTCTTAGAGGTTTCTTTTGTAAGAGAAATATTGGGTTTGTGTTTGTTTTATATTTTTTTTTACCCAAACCCCAATGCAGTCGGTCATGTATGGGACAAGTAATGAATGATACAACGTAACCAATGAATGCTGGGAGAGGAAGAATTGTGCTTTATACAGAATCACGATAACTTTTGACATTTTGGATTGAACATAATTTATGAATTTTCCAACTTAATTTATCATCGATAAACACTCCAAGAAATTTGGTTTCAGTTACTATTTCAGTTTTAGCATCATTCAATAATAAGTTTGTACTTATGTTCCTGGGCTTATTTCCGAATATAATACATTTTGTTTTACCCAAATGAAGTGATCATTTATTTGAATCAAACCAGTATTTAAATTTTTGTAGTTCCCTCTCCATCATGTCTAGAAGCTGTCCCAAATGATCCCCACTACCAAACACAGTCGTATCATCAGCAAAAAAAATACATCTCAGAGACTTGGAAACCAAACCTATATCAATATACAACAGAAACGGTATGAAAAAACAGTCAGGATCAATATTATTTTTGATATTATGAAATCTATATTCCGTGTCTTCAAAAATTTTTAAATTGAACTCCTGTGTAAGTTGTGATAACTCGGTTGTCATATTTAATGAAATGTAATCCACAGACCAAGAAAAGCAATATAGCAAAACTAACTTCTCGGTGTAAACCAAGACATCGTGATGCCTGGCGTGAATGCCATGCATCATGTTTGGAAGAAACCAGGCACCATTCCTACAGTGAAGCATGGTGGTGGCACCATCATGCTGTGAGGATTTTTTTTCAGCAGCAGGAACTGGGAGACTAGTCAGGATTGAGGGTAAAGCCCATTTCACATTGGCGTATTAGTAGAGCTGCTCATTGTGGCGTATCGTCTACGCTGAGTTGAGCAGCTCTACGTTGCGTTTTTTTCTCCCTACGCAGCAGTATGTTGAGGACTACATGCGTAGGACGGAAGAAATTAAACATGTTTCATTTTCTTCGGCGTAGAGCGCTGGACACAGTTTTAAGCAGGTCTGTGCCACACAGCGTTACTGCATGCAAGTCTGTGCAACACTGCACTTCTGTACACAACCAAGAACTGAGTGCTGCATCCAGCACCTGTGTGCTCAGAACAGGGAGAGTCTCTCTCTCTCTCTCTCTGTCTGATCAAACCTGTGACTTTAAAATATAAGTGCACTCGCTGCATGTCGGTGCGCTCATCAAACGCTCTGATCTTGGCAGTAATGATGTAAAAACCTCATGATACAGTCCACTGTTTTCCAAGTGCAGTGATGTTGTTCTGCGCAGCCGGCAGGAGTGAACTGAGTTTAAATAGCGGCAAGGTACACGCGACTGTGTGCACATTAAAAAAGCGAACACACGCAGCTGCAAGTATGAAACGAACATGGACAAAGGCTGAGTACGCACGCATTTTGGGCGTATTTAAATGACGCACAACGCTGCAATACGCAGCTCTACGAATACATCAATGTGAAAGGGGCTTAAGATGAATGCAGCGATGTACAGAGACATCCTGGATGACCTCTTGACCTCAGACTGGGGCGATGGCTCACCTGTCAGCAGGACAATGACCCTAAGCACACAGCCAAGATTTCAAAGGAGTGGATTCAGGACAACTCTGAGAATGTCCAAAGATAGGTGTGCCACACTTGTGGCATCATATTCAAGAAGACCTGACGCTGTAATTGCTGCTAAAGGTGTATCAGTATTGAGCAAAGGGCGTGAATACTTACGCCCATGTGATTTCTTAGTTGTTGATTTTTAATAAATTTGCAAAACTTTTTTCAACTTTTTCATGTTGGCATTATCGAGTGTTATGAGAATTTTGATGGAAAAATTGAATTTACTCCAGTTTGGAATAAGGCTGTAACGTAACATAACAAAATGTGGAAAATGTGAAGTGCTGTGAATACTTTCCAGATGCACTGTGTAGCAAATTGTGTATATACATATGTTTTTTTATGAGGAGGTTTCACAGAATCTTGGCATTCCTCAAATTGTATGATGTGCATGGAACCTTAGTGATATAAGTTTTAGAAATGGCCAAGAAGTCCTTGCAGGTGCTTCTCAAAGCCAGTAGGAGATACTCAGCCACAAGTTGTCTGTTTATTTTGAAAACCAGCTGGATGGACAGGGAGATGATGCTGGGTACAACAATACTCTCTCACTGAAACTTTTTGGGCTATTGGCTAATTGTATGTACTTGTCCTTTTGGCATAATCCTCTAACCTGCACTCATTTAACACTTTCTATAGCCCTGTAATTTGAGTGTGTGTGTGTGTGTGTGTGTGTGTGTGTGTGTGTGTGTGTGTGTGTGTGTGTGTGTGTGTGTGTGTGTGTGTGTGTGTGTGTGTGTGTGTGTGTGTGTGTGTGTGTGTGTGTCTTTCCCCTTCTGCTCTGTCTTACTGTGAGTGGTGTTGTGTGATTTGTCATCTTGAGATGAGTGGGCGAGATGATGCCGTAGTTCTGCTTTCTGCTTGTGATGAGTTGAGGCTGAACGTCTGGATGCCCAGTGAGGCTGCTCTGCTTTTGCTCTGTTGGTACTGTGACAGTCTTATGTGTATCTATCATTTGTCTTGAGTACATGGGTCCGTTTGTACGTATGTGTGTTCATTAAGTAAGTAAGTAAGCTTTATTTATATAGCACTTTTCACAGACCAAGGTCACAAAGTGCTTCACACGATATAAATAGACAATAAAAACAACACATACAAATATAGAACAATAAAATAAATTGACACTAAAATGCCAGTTTAAAAAAATGTGTCTTTAGTTGCTGTCTAAACACATCCACAGAATCTAGTGAGCGAAGAGAACAGGGAAGCTCATTCCAGAGGCGAGGTGCCACAGCTTTAAAAGATCTGTCCCCTCGAGTTTTAAAACAAGTTCGGGGAACCATCAGCAGGTTCTGATTGGAAGACCTCAAACTCCTGCTGGAAACATAAGGCTGGATCAGGTCCTTAATGTATTCCGGTGCCTGCCCATGTAGAGCTCTAAAGGTCAGCATGAGGATTTTGTAATTTATCCTGTAAAAAACAGGGAGCCAATGTAAATTCACTAAAAAGTAAATTCACTAAAAAGTAAAGGGTCAAATTTATCACAGAACTGCATAGCGACTGCGTCTGTGATAATCCTCCTCTCCACCCTAGTAAGTACTGATCTAGGCTCAGGTGGGGCCATCAGATCAAAGAAAACACAGCAATGGTCACTCAGAAAAACATCCTCCACACACACATTGGCAATATGCAAGCCCAATGCAAAAACTAAATCCAAGGTGTGACCTTTAGTGTGGGTGGGGCCTGACACGTACTGCTTAAAATTAAAAGCCTCAACCATTGATATAAGTTCCCTAGCTGGGCTGGAAGTGTCATCATCAATGTGCAAATTAAAATCACCAATAATCAAAACCTTTTCCAGACAAATTATAGATGTTAAAAAAATCAGTAAAATCCTTAAGAAAAGTCCCAGCATGACCTGGAGGGCGATAAATCAATATGCAATAAAATTTATTCGAGGAACCAACTTCCATCATAAACGCCTCAAAAGAGGGGGCGTGTTCTGCGCTCGTGAGTCTGCATGTGTACCTGTCCCGGTACACCGTAGCCAGTCCTCCACCACGGCGGCAGGGGCGGGGCTTCCCAACAGCCAAGCAACCCACAGGACAGAGCTCATTTAAATGAATAAACTCATTTTCCCTCTGCCATTAATTGCAAAAGAGGCTTTTAAGAGGCGGCTCCCTGAGTGAGACGGCTGCCTTTTAGGGTTCAGCTGTGCGAGTATTTATCGTCTAATCTGGTTCCAGACAGAATAGGAGGAAGCAGGACATTGACAGAGGCACTGAGCCATGGCCAGCTTCTTGTGATGAAGGTTACTTCATCAACATACAAACCAAAGAAGAACACCTTTCATTCTAATTTTTATGCTTATGCCATTTGATGGTCTTATGAAACAAGTAGTCATTGGAAATAAAAAAAAAAAAAGTTATATTTTTAAAAAGGTGTTATTTATGTCAGATCATGTCAGATCTTGTCCACTGCCAGTAGAACAATGCACCAGACCCTTTATTCTCTCCTTGCGGGTGATGAGCCCACATGAAGATTTCCGTATGGGCTCAAAACCATTTTGTTTCTTTGGGTTGAGCCTGACCAAGCACCATGACTGTAGACCTGTCCAACAGGCACTTGACTTTCAGAACTCCGCCCTCCAGGGCTTGGCTCCAGAAGGATGCCCCGGTTCCCCTCATCCACGCGAGGTGACTATCCTGGATTGGTAAATTGGGGTTGTGGTCTCCATCAAGTATGTCAGCAACCTCTGATCATGGCCGCATGTGTGCAGATGGACTTCCAATCACAAATACTTCGATTTGTGTTGAATGGCAAGTTGAACAACGTGCGACATGTCGGTTCAGTCCTTGTTATGCAATGGTGGACCAGCTCTTTACCCTTGCATGGATATTGGAAGGGGCTTGGGCATATGACCAACCACTATATATGCGTTTTGTGTATTTGGAAACGTTCTCCCAATGTGTCCTGTGGGTGGTGCTGTAAGAATGTGAGGTACTGATTGGTCTCTATACAACCAAAGTAGGAGCTGTGTCCACAGCCTATTTGGGATGTTCATTGTAAGGATTTCAAGGTGTACTTGGGGGGTGGAAGGTGTCTGGTTTGGTGACCTCAGAATTGCATCTCTGCTTTTTGTGGGTGATGTGGTTCTGTTAACTTCATCAGACCACTCACTCATCATCATCACTCATCTTCAATCCCCAATCTCCAATCATCTTTAATCCCCTATGGCTCCCGGTGTGTAGTGAGCGCCTTGTATGGCAGCACCCTGACATCGGGGTGAATGTGAGGCATAATTGTAAAGCGCTTTGAGCGTCTGATGCAGATGGAAAAGCGCTATATAAATGCAGTCCATCTTCAATCGCTTTTCTGGGTTCGGGTCACGGGGGCAACAGCTCCAGTAGGGGACCCCAGACTTCCCTTTCCCATGCCACATTGACCACCTCTGACTGGGGGATCCCAAGGCATTCCCAGGCCAGTGTGGAGAAATTATCTCTCCACCTAGTCCTGGGTCTTCCCCCAGGTCTCCTCCCAGATGGACGTGCCTGGTACACCTCTCTAGGGAGGCACCCAGGAGGCATTCTTACCAGATGCCCAAACATCCTCAGCTGTCTCCTTTCAATGCAAAGGAGCAGCGACTCTACGCCAAGTTCCCCATGGTTGACCGAACTTCTCACTCTGTCTCTAAGGGAGAGTACAGCTACCCTCCTGAGGAAGCCCATTTTGGCCGCTTGTACCTGTGATCTAGTTCTTTCGGTCATAACCCACCGCTCATGACCATAGATGAGAGTAGGAACGAAGATTGACCAGTAGATCGAGAGCTTCGCCTTTTGGCTCAGCTCACTTTTTGTCACAACAGTACGGTAGAGCAAATACAACACCACCCCTGCTGCACCGATGCCCCGGCCAATCTCGCGCTCCATCGTCCCCTCACTCATGAACATGACCCAAGGTACTTGAACTCCTTCACTTGGGGCAAAGCCGTATTCCCTACCTAGAGTAGGCAATCCATCGGTTTCCTGCTGAGAACCATGGCCTCAGATTTAGATGTGCTGAGCCTCATCCCAGCTGCTTCACACTCGGTTGCGAACTGATCCAGTGAGTGGCCGATAAAGCCAACAGGACCACATCATCTGCAAAAAGCAGTGATGAGACCCTGAGCCCACCAAACTGGAAAATCTCCTCCCCCCGACTATGCCTCAATATCCTGTCCATTAATATCATAAACAGGATTGGTGACAAGACGCAGCCCTGGAAGAGGCCAACCTCCACCAGAAACGAGTCCGACTTACTGTCAAGCACCTGAACACAGCTCTGGCTTTACGAGTACAGAGATTGGATTGCCCTGAGAAAGGACCCCCTCACTCCATACTCCCGCAGCACCTCCCACAGTGCCCAATCATATGCCTTCTCCAAGTCCACAAAACACATATAGACTGGGTGGGCATACTACCAGGCACCCTCCAGGATCCTTGTGAGAGTAAAGAGCTGGTCGGTTGTTCCATGACCAGGATGGAACCCGCATTGTTCCTCTTCAATCAGGGGTTCGACTATCGGCCAAACCCTCCTTTTCCAACACCCTGGAGTAGACTTTACCAGGGAAGCTGAGTAGTGTGATGCCCCTGTAGTTGGCACACACTCTCTAGTCCCCCTTTTTTAAATATGGGGACCACCACTTCAGTTTGCCACTCCTTAGGCACTGTCCCACACCTCAACACAGTGTTGAAGAGATGTCTCATCCAAGACAATCCCTCCACACCCACAGCCTTCAGCATTTCTAGACAGACTGACTTCATCAGACCGTGACTTTCAAAGTACACTGGGCAGGTCTGAGGCAGTGGGTGAAGTGACTGGGATGAGAATCAGCACCTCCAAATCTGAGACCATGGTCCTCTGTCAGAAAAGGGTGGATTGTCCTTCTTGGGTCAGGGGAGATTTACTGCCACAAATGTACGCATTTGCTGAGGAGGAGCGAAGGAGCAGCGACTCTACTCCGAGCTCCCCACGGATGACCGAACTTCTCACCCTATCTCTAAGGGAGACACCAGCCACCATCCTGAGGAAGCCCATTTCGGCCGCTTGTACCCTCAAGTACCAAACTGACTCCAAATGACTAAATGAAGTACTTTTATTTATTTTCGGAAATGTGCTCCATTCTCAAAACAGTACATGAAGCACTTTCTCTCCCTCCCTCCTTCCCTCTGTCTCCCTGTCTCTTTAGAATGTTGAAACAATAAACAAAGTACATTTGTGAGTACTGACAATTTTTTTTTGGGGGGGGGGGGGACACATACAACGGACTCTGAACTTTAAGATCTGATGTTATGAGCTCTGACGAGGCAACGGTGTGTCCCGCTGTATGTCTGCAAAGGCGAGTGCCATTTCCTTTCATGTACCATTTTTAGAACGGAGCGCATTTCTGAAAATAAAGTACTTAATTTAGTCAAATTTGAAGTCAGTTTTGCTTTAAATGTGCAGTAAGCCTATTTCAGATGATCAGTGTGGACCCTCTTTTTCTTAAAAGGCTTTATTTTACTCTGTGTGTCACGTTGGAAAGCTGTAGCTTCTGGTACTACAGATGAGCTCTTACATGGCTTATGCGCATGCTCTAGTCTTCTTCTGGTTTTTTTTTCTGGGGATGTTATAGACCCACACACAGGCCTGGCATATGTACTACAATGTTAAATGGAGCCTCGAGGCACAGAATTTGCCTGGAACATGTTTTGTAATCAAATTATTTGAGTTACTCGACTAATCGTTCAGCCACCCATGAGACAAAACTGGCATATTGAATTTTACAAAACAGTTTGTTTCCCGTGTTGTGTTGTGCTCTGTGATTGCAATATTTATTACTAAAGACAAAACATTTTGGTTGTTTAATTGCTTCTTGTTTTAACTATCAAGAGTAGGTTTGATCTGTGTCTGTTTCTTTAGTTTGTGATCTAAGAAGAAGCCGTGTATTAATGTTATCATATTAATATTCATAGTGAAGCGGTTAAGAAGATGTGGCATGCCAGCTACAGTTTGCCAGAATGCACATGGGAGATGCTAGCCTAAATGTGATGTCAGATGCATTCTGAGCATCCAGAACAGTAATTTTAATGTTTTGAGAAGACCATAAAATGGACACCATTTGACTTATGCAATTTGAAACTGTGGATATAAGTACTTTATTCTGAGAATAGCCAGCATTGATTTTAACATCCTGGTGTAAATAAGGTATCATCACATGTGTAGAACTCAAAAAGAGTGAGGTTGAGTTTTCATTAAAAAAACAACTGAAATGTGGTAAAATGTATTCATAAATATGAAAGAACAGGCTCTTAATAATTATTAATTATCGCATACTGTATTTTTTTCCTCAAGATTTGTTTTTGCATATGTTTGAAAAACAGATCATAAGTTTAGGATAAATTACTTATCATGAATTTAATTTTCGAAGTGGCACTAATGACAACACTCATACTGAACATAATTTCGCTTGCATAGACTGATTTTGGAAATCAAGAAATAATTGCAGATGGGCTTTCTGAGGTCCCAGATAGCTTTTCTGATTTCCTTTTCTTACTTTCAGAATTTAGTAAATTAGCATATGGTCCATTGATACTTATGTGTAGACACTAGTCCCTAGAGGCAACTATTTTTGGTTTCAAATCTGGGCAAATGCAGTCCCAGAAAATTCCAAATGTGACAAACAAGAAACAGGTGTTGTAAACAAGTCAATGCTGCTAAAAATACAAACTTGCAGAAACAAAGATACTATTCTGACATGGTTTTGCACATAAGACTGACATGGTTTGCACATAAGACTGGCATAGCATGTTTCAAGTACACACATATATGTCAGAAGGTGGGGGGGCATACCATATTCTGTCCCCCCTGGTTGAAAAGGTGGGGGGGACATGCCCCCCCTATCCCCCACCAAATTGCGCCCATGGTCAGCGCATGCTTTGAGTACCTTGCTAGGTACACCATCGGCACCGGCCGCCTTCCTGGGGTTCACTGGCTTCAGCACACGTCTCACTTCGTGTTCCTGAAGTGTCTGACATGGTTTTGCACAAAAGACTGGCATAGCATGTTTCAAGTACACACATATATGTCAGAAGGTGGGGGGGGGCCATACTATATTCTGTACCCCCTGGTTGAAAGGGTGGGGGGGGAACATGTCCCCCCTATCCCCCACCAAATTGCACCCATGAAACAAAATGAACAATGATTATCAGGGAAATTTTCCAATAGCCAGTCATACAACTTATAACACCACATTTCTGTTTCTTTTTCAAACACATAAACACAACAAAATCCAGAAGATAATTCTCATTCATTGTTAGGGTTTCTTCAGCAGTCATCTCCCTTGTATTTGCAGCACTTACAGTAACAGATCCCAGCTACCTGAAAATACAGCTGTATTTGAAGTAGCACTTGGGACGAAAAAGAACACGGTCATTTTTTTAAAGGGTGTGGTCATTTCATCGCGGATAGAGACTTTGTCACATATCCTAAGTTGTTCATTGGGGTCATATCAGTGTAGAACAGTTCAGTTATCCTCTCCTAAATGATGTGCATATGTGTCTAGGCAAGGTCCTTGACTATGTGTACATGGTGGCAATTGAGGACAGCCTTTGGGTTGGAAACGATCAGCCATATCTGGCAACACAGTGTATGGCTGGGGGCTCATTCATGCAGATGAGAAATGATCTGTGGACATTTGACATCATACTGGCAACATTAAATTCTTAACACTTTCTACTGGACTTTCTGAACATAGGCACAGAAGTGAAAAAAAAAATTGAAATTCAGCGATTGGAGGCGGGGAGTCACATGACTGCTGTTGGGTCAGAAAAGCTAATGGTAAGGTTGTTTTTATGAAACATTCTGCAGGACATGCATTGGAGGTGCAGCTGATGAATGAATCAGATAAAAAAAATAATAAAATGAGCGGAGTGCACTAACATACACCCAAAAAAGCACAAATTGGTTGCAGTCACAGAAGAAACTCATACTGTGGAATAAAACATATATAGAGGTGAAATTCAGGCAATGATTAGGTTAAGCATATCCCAGCATGCCTTAACCCAGCCACTACACCCTGCTATTGAGGTGGTCGCCATGACTGAGGTATTACCTAGATTTACAGAATTTGATACTATACTACTATACTATACTCACTAAGCGTGCTGACAAAGCTCATAATGTCTACAAAAAGTACAGCCTGTTTCTTTGATCCTATACCCACAAAACTGTTTAAGGACCTGTGGCCCACTCTAGGGCCGACTGTGCTGGAAATGATTAAACTTTAACTTCTAGATTTGTTCCTAAATGTTTCAAATCTGCAGTGATTAAACCATTACTTAAGAAACCTAATCTTGACCCTAGTGTATTGAAAAACTATCAGTCAATATCAAATCTATCATTTTGCTCTAAAATTCTGGAAAAAGTGGTATCACGGCAGCTCGTGGACTGTCTTACTGAGAATAATCTCTTTGAGCCACTGCAGTCTGCTTTTAGAAAATATCATTCCACAGACAGCTCTCACTAAAGTGGTGAATGATCTTCTGCTTACAATGGATTCGGACACCACTGTGGTTCTGGTGCTGTTAGATCTCAGTGCTGCATTTGATACCGTGGATCACCATATTCTACTTGATAGGCTGGAAAATCATTTGGGGATTACTGGGAGTGCCCTTGCATGGCTGACGGCATACTTGGCCAGTTGTTCTCACTGTGTTTTGTATAGTAACACTAGCTCTAACCTTTGTGACATGAAATTTGGGGTTCCACAGGGGTCCGTCTTAGGTCCCCTGCTTTTCTCCCTTTATATAGCACCCCTTGGGCACATATTGCGGCATTTTGGGATTACCTTTCACTGCTATGCTGATGATACTCAGTTATACATGCCGATAACTGCTGGTAATCTCGTTCACATAAAATCCTTAGAAGATTGCCTTGCATCAGTGATAAGTTGGATGTCTAGAAACTTCCTACTTTTAAACTCTGATAAGACTGAAATGATGGTTCTTGGTCCAGTGAGACATCGGCATCAATTTGACCAGTTAACGCTCAGCCTAGGCTCGTGTGTCATACATCACACTGACAAAGTCAGGAACCTTGGGGTAATTTTTGATCCTACATTGTCCTTTGACCTCCACATTAGAAATATTACGAGGACTGCTTTCTTCCACCTGCGAAATATAGCGAAGATTCATCCCATCCTGTCTATGGCTGATGCTGAGACCCTGAGCCATGCGTTTATCTCTTCTCTATTGGACTACTGCTGTTTTCTGGTTTATCACAGTCTAGCATTAGGGCTCTCCAGTTGGTTCTCAATGCTGCAGCCAGACTTTTGACACAAAGCAGAAAGTACAACGACATTACACCCATTTTGGCATCCCTTCACTGGCTTCCTGTCCCAGTGAGATCAGATTCTAAGGTTCTGCTACTAGTTTAAAAAAATTGATCACAGACTGGCACCTCCCTACCTAGCTGACCTAATTAAACCTGAACATCAGTCTGAAGAAGACCAACATCTTGGGCCAAAACACACCTGCACCACTATCCATCACCATTGATCACTATGAGCTCAGTGTTGTTCACCACTTCACGTACCTTGGATCCACCATCACCAATAACCTCTCCCTTGATGCTGAGATTGAAAAGAGGCTCGAGAAATGAGCCACAACACTTGCTCGCCTCACATCAAGAGTGTGGACAAACCACAGGCTGACCGTGAAGACAAGGATGGCTGTGTAGAATGCGGTACAAGGATGTGTGCAAGAGAGACGTGAAGATGCTAGACATGGACACCAACTCCTGGTAGTACCTCACAGCCGACCGCACCAGCTGGAGAGGTACGCTCCGTAGACAGCTGCAGACTGGTGAAGAGAAGTTGTCTGCTGTGGCAGCAGAGAAGCAACCTCGCAGAAAGGAAACGATAGCCAACAGACCAGACTCATCACACAGATGTGACCTATGTGACCATGACTGCCAATGACAGCTACAAGAGGCGCTGCTCAAGTCAAGCAGTCAGTTTGGAAAGATAATGGCGGCTATATTTACCAATGGTCAGTCATCACTGTTGGAGGCCAGAGAGGAATAATAATTTCAACAGCTAAAATGTTTAGAGAAAATGTCAATGTTAGAAAAATATTAGAATGAATTTAATAGTTACATTTATAAACAATGTAGTTTAGAAATTGCACGTTTTACCGTTACAGTGCCGTCACCAGTTAAATTTGAGGTCAAGAATGATGTCTTTATTTTATATTTCATAAAACAAGTATTTATGTTCATTGAAGTTAAGAAAGGGTGACTATAAATTGAATATTGGTAAAAACATATTTTCATGTTGAGGTGGTGGGGGGGTGGTGTTGTTGGCAGCTGCAGAAAGTAACTAATAAAGTAACTAGGAATCTCACTGATTTACTTTTAAAATTGAGTAATCAATAAAGTAACTAAGTTACTTTTTCAAGGAGTAATCAGCAGTTGGATTACTTTTTCATAGTAACTGTGGCAACACTGTCAAGGAGTAATGGTGGTCTCCACAAGGACTTCAGTAGGATTATTGATTAATTTAATGATAATGAAGAGCACAAAACATTTTTAATAGTTTCAGGTTTTCTCTTTGTTACACATGTGAAGTGGTGAAAGTGGCGATGATGATGTTACTTTAACAGTGTGTATACTTATGCATGCCATTTATTTATTTTTACTTTTAGATTTTTATTTGTCATGTTGTTGAGATTAGTTTTCACTGTGAGTTTTAAGGTATTTTATAAATTTAATACAAAGAACCTTGAACTGTGTTTTTAAATTTGATGTCATTACAACATTTAGACGTGTAACCGCTCATGGGTTCACAAACTTTGCAGCATGACTGTAAGCACTTGGGAGCTTTTATGGATGTATTGGTGGCTTTCTTCACAAGTCTCCTTATTGCTCCAAGTTTCTGATAACGGTCTACTTCACAAAGTATTTACAGTACCATAATATACTGGCACACATACTGACTGTTGGGTAAAGATGGGTGGAAGAGGAAACCACCAATCCAAACACCTGGTCAACTTACTTTCCAGAACATCTCAGTGATCAGATTGAAACAACAATTATGGAGCATTTCTCTCTGCATCTACATATCTATCTTTATCAGTGATCTAGCCAAGTTTATTGTACAGCCTAATTGGTTGCCAAGGAGATGAGTGTGCTGGAAACTTGCTGCTGCCTTGACAACAGGCCAGAAAAACATGAGTGCAAGATTATCAGTAAAACAATAGACCCTGGAGAAATATAGATAGCGTGAGATGCATATGAGATGGTCTGTAAGAGACTGCATCAAATCAGAAAATATTGGGCTGTACGGAAAATACAAATAAAAACTGCAGTAATTCGAATATGCAGCACAGTGGCTTAGTGGTTAATACTGTTGCCTCACAGCAAAAAGGTCCTGTTCAGGGTGTCTCCCGCCTCACACTCTATAACTGTTGGGATAGGCTCCAGCCCCCCGTGACCCTTTATTGGTGTAAGCAGTTCAAGATGAGTGATGAGTATGAGAGAGTGATTCTTACATTTACGTTGGCTTCTATTTAATTGTAGACAGTGTAAACTCGAGACATATTTAGTGGTCAGTTTAATTTATTTTTTTAAATATACATATATTATTACATTTAAGGCCTGCAACACATTCCAAAATGTTGAGATGGGGCATTTTAGAGTTAGTAATGAGGTTAAAAAAGTTACTTCTTCCTCTAGTTTACATATTATCATTAAACCATTCAAGGAATCTGGAGGAATTTCATTGGATAGAAGGCGTAACCCCAAGACTAAAATGAACACCTGTGACCTTCAAGCCATCAGGCAGCATTGGATTAAGAACCATATTTCATCAATATCTGATATAACCACATGGAAAATGGATTACTTTGGGAAACCTTTGTCAAGAGCCACATTGTGGAGTTGCATTCAATAATGCCACCTGGAACTTGACTGTGCAAGCAAGAAGCCTCATGTTAATCTACTCCAGAAGCAGTGTGAACTTCTCCAGATTCAAAGGCATCTGAGTTGGACCATCACACAGTGGAAATGCCTATTGTGGTCAGGCAAATCAGCATTCCAGATCTTTTTTTTTTTCTATTTTTTTTTTTTTTCTCAGAAATGGATGCGGTGTTCTCCAGACCAAGACGGAAAAAGACTATTCAGACTGTTGTTAAGCAACAAGGTTAAAAGCCAGGGTCTGTCATGGTATGGGGTTGTCAGTACACTTGTTAAATGTAATTGATGTCTGTAATGATCCAGGTATGAGAATTATCAGGATTTTTTTTAGTACGATATGGACAAAGTATTTCTCACTTTTTCAAGCGTTTGCTTGGCTGCCAAAATGAGGCTTAAAATGGGTCAGATTTTGCCTAAACCCAGGAACTCCTACAGCGGGCCCCAGACCCCCGATTTTCAGGATGTGTCATTCTCATTTCTGGTGGTGGCAGTATTATTGCAGAAAAGTACATTGAAATTTTGAGCAACATGTGCTGCCTTCAAGATGACATATTTTCCAAGGATGTCCATGTGTTTTAATTTTTTTTTCTTGCAAAATCGTCATGAAAAACCACATTCTGCACACATTACAATGACGTGGCTGCAGCAGCACAAGGTATGAATACTGGACTGGCCTGCCTGCAGTCACGACCTATCCCCAGTGTTGACTGTGTGGAGAATTTTGAAACACAAATTGCAGTGACAACCCCACACTGTTGCACACCTGCAGACATGTTTTCAGGAAGAATGGGGGCAAAATAACCCTTAAAGTGCTTCATCTCTTGATACCCACAATTGTCAAAACTCACAAAGTGGGGAGAAGGAATGGAAACATTACAAAGTGTTAAATACTTCGCATCCCAACTTTTTGTGTGTTGCAGGCCTTATTCCAAAATGGAGTAAATTCATTTTTCCCTACAAATTCTACTCACAACACCCCATAATGACAACATGAAAAAAAGCTCTTTTTTGGGGGGGGGGGGGGGGATTTATAAAAAAAAAAAAAAAACCCTAAGAACTCACATGACATGTACATGGGCCACTCAGGGACATTCACAGAGTTGTCCCAAAGCCATTCCTTTGATATCTTGGCTGTGTGCTTAGACTCTTTCTGAAAATTGAACTGTCACAGCAGTCTGAGGTCAAGAGTGCTCTGGAGCAGGTTTTCATCCAGGATGTCCCTGTACATTGCTGCATTCATCTTTTTCTCAATCCTGACTAGTCTCCCAGTTCCTGCCGCTGAAAAACATCCCATTGCATGATGCTGCCACCACCATGCTTCACTGTAGGGATGGTGTCTGGTTTCCTCCAAACATGATGCCTTTCATTCACACCAAAGAGTTCAATGTTTGTGTCGTCACACCAGAGAATTTTGTTCCTTATGGTCTGAGAGTCCTTCAGGTGCCTTTTGGCAAACTCCAGGTGGGCTGCCATGTGCCTTTTACTAAGGAGTGGCTTCTGTCTGGCCACACTACCATACAGGCCTGATTGATGGATAGTTGCAGAGATGGTTGTCCTTCTGGAAGGTTCTCCTCTGTCCACAGAGGAAGGTTGGAGCTCTGACAGAGTGACCATCGGGTTCTTGGTCACCCCCCTGACTAAGGCCCTTCTCCCCCAATTGCTCAGTTTAACCGGCCGGTCAGTTCTAGGAAGTGTCCTGGTGGATCCAAACAAACTCTTCCATTTACAGATGATGGAGGCCATTGTGCTCATTGGGACCTTCAAAGCAATAGAAATGTTTCTGTACCCTTCCCCAGATTTGTGCCTCGAGACAATCTTGTCTCTGAGGTCTACAGACAATTCCTTTGACTTCATACTTGGTTTGTGCTCTGACTTGCACTGTGGGACCTGAGATGTAGACAAGTGTGTGCCTTTCCAAATCATGTCCAATCAACTGAATGTATAGCAGGTGGACTCCAGTTAAGCTGTAGAAACATCTTGAGGATGATCAGTGGAAACAGGAAGCACCTGAGCTCAGTTTTGAGCCTCATATCTAAGGCTGTGAATACTTATGTACGTGTGGTTTCTTAGTTTTTAATTTTAATACATTTGCAAAAATTTCAAAACATTTTTTCATTTTATTATGGGGTATTGTGTGTAGAATTTTGAGGGAAAAATTAATTTCATCCATTTCGGAATAAGGCTGTCATATAAAATGTGGTAAAAGTGCAGCAGTGTGAATACTTTCCGGATGCACTGTGAAATAATGTTTTGTGTGCATCCACCATTAATGTACCATGTCTGTCTGCACAACCACAAACTACATAATTAAAAGTTCAGGGTATCCTGGCAGGACAAAACACAAGAACGTGTGCACTTGCATGAAATCTCACCAGTGTCGCCGTGTTTGGAGCAGAGAGATTGGGTGTTGGGGCTCATCACCATCTGACAATGAGACACTCTGAGGCACGCTTTCTGGATCAGGTGTCAAACTTTTTAAAGGACAGAAGCCATTCATCATATGTTGCCAAGCACATGTGGCAGCATGCACACAAGTGCACATGATCATGGCGTGCACTGTGTACGCCTCAGGACTCGCCAACTCAAACAATGAGGCTACAGCCACCTGCTGTCTGGTCTGTGCCAGAAAACTTCCACGTCAGGCACAAGCATCTCTCCGTATCCCACCTGTGCAAACAATGTATTCATTAATAAAGCATGTTCGCTTGTCCGCTAATCCTATTTCCATACAAACGGTTTTGTCACCAATCCCTATGTGGTCCTTTATAAGACATTTACTCTCATATGTCAATCAGACAAGTGGAACCAACTGTGGCTCATGACCATGACAGATGTTAATCAAAAGATCTTTAAAACGCTCAAAAGATGAAAACAATCTTAAATCACATAAGTAGGAACAAAAACAAATCCAAAGGTCCCATAAGACAGCCAGATGGGAATAAAAATGTGCCATAAAAACTCACAGGCCAGAGCTGTGTGTTGCCACATGACAGCAGACAGGACTTTCCAAACGCTGCGGTTTATCCAATCTGTCCTCTCCACATTTCACTGTCAGAGCTGCAGGCAAACTATTTACATCACACTTACAATATGCTGGCACGCCGTTCATTATATGTCAATTAGTTCCTGCTTGGTGAAGACATAAAAGGAGTTGTAGTGAGGAAGAGGAGATTTGACTTAAACAGATAAATGAATGAATAGACAAATAAAGGGCAGATGGGGAATGGTCTCATTAGACTCATATTAGAAAGAAATTACACCCCAAGACCACTTATAAATATTGGAGCCTTTGATGTCCACACCAAATGAGCGATTCAGTCTGTGACAGAAAAGCTGTGTGTGTTGAGAGAGAACTCTTAAAACGATGTAGAGATTCACCACGTAGATCAATAATCACAGGCTGTATATATACTGGACAAGCCATGTGTAATGTCACCCATAACTTTTCTATCAAGACCCAGAAAAAGCCATTTTGAAGTTGTACTTTTTAAAGTGACTTTTTAAAGTGCAGCATGACTGACTAAAATGACTGCAGCTGCAAAAACCAAAGCACAAACGTTTCTAAACCAATGTTCACATCTCCATGTGGCATGTTGCTGACACTAAATAAACATATTTGAATTTGAATATTCCTTTGTCTCAATTCTATCACCGTTCTACCCAAGTTCTGCTAAAGCCGTAAAGGCTGAAAAGAGAAACACGGCTTTGTTGGAAATCTATCCACTTAGATCTGAGGTTTAGGAAGACATCACGCCTGTCTGTGTGCGCTCCAGTTAGTCTGGGATGAGCACTGTGATGTGGGAAAACCCCAGGACAAAGGATTAGATGGGAAAAATAGGGATTAGCAGGCTAAAAGATGACCTCTGACCTCCATACAACAGCTTTTTGATTCAGCAGATGAGCTCATTCTGGTGTAAGCACTGGACTTTGTTGTCATGCTGCATCCACTGCCGTGACTGGACAGGATAAAGCGGGCATGTATGAATGACAGAAAACCACGGGGACACATGCCAGCTTGGGATCCTGCTGAGAAACCAAGAGTGCGATAACACATTAGTGGCTCCACATCAGCTAAAAGGACTGTATTCTCTTTGTCCTCCGTAGGACAATTATAGTTATTTTTTTAACAGTCATTGTAGAAATGGTGTTTGGTGACACTGATTATAAGCAAAGCAAATTAAAAGTTTTTGCATTTTCTCCCACTAAACCACAAGAGCTTTACAGTGAAATGTACTGTATATCTTACTGTATGAGATACTGGCTAATTTCCTGAGACCAATTTCTAAACTTTACAAATGAAAGGTCCACAGCTCAGGCACCTTCAGCAAACATTGCTCAAAGGTATTTATCTGAATTTATATCCACTTACTACATTCTATACAATGAAGTCTGGGGCCCTGTGTTGACAATCTGGGTGCACAGCACATTTCCATTTGTGGTTTGTCTTAAACATTTTTGTTCTTTACACGATGCATAATCAGAGTACAAAATGGGGCATAATGCACAAAAGGATTGTATTTATTCTCCTAATTACTCAAGGGTGTGTTTTGGGTAGAACATAAAATAAACCAGAGTGTTATCTTTTGATCTTCAAGTTTGATGGATCCTGGCTATTAAGAAAGCAGATTCAAGCAAGAAAATATCTGGCAACTTATCAGATCTTCACTGAGGCTTGTATTATAGTGTTTATTTTTAGGCCATTTGATATGTTCAATTCAGTTCCAATGTCAATACGTATAAATGGAGCATAAAAGCCTGCTGTGCATTTAATATTGTGCTATATAAAGAAACAACTCCGCACTCGACTCATGCAAGGTGGCGCGACTTTCTGCTTCTTCAGAATCACAATACCAACACTACGTCTGAGCACACCACATTTTAAGACCAACACACCCATGAGTGCATGACTGAGCACAATTCTAGTCACCATTTACACGGTGTAGGAGAAAATAATAGACTCTGTTGTAAACTAGGAATGAAGCTTGCAGTGCACTAGGTAGAATTTAGGGCACTGGATTTGAATTTTTGTTCAGATTTAACAAGGGAAAACATTAAATTAGTCGTTTCTTTTGGTTTCTCTTGTTTTTGCTTGAGGTCACCATGCATGACTGGTATGTTGATTTGTCAAGTGTTACACTGGATGATCTTCCTGATATAAATGCAGACGTATGAGGAGAACAGCACACAGGCAACTTTGAACCGCAGACCTACTTGTTGGGAGGCAAAGGTAAACCACTTGTAACACCATACTGTCAGGAAAAAATTACCACTAGCATGAGCAAAATAAATCAATAAAGTTATTCAGTTTCTATTAAAGTAGCAAAATACATGAAGGTGAACTATAATCCCTTAACAAAAGTTGTGATGATATGGACAATACAAATAAAACAACCATGCAGTAATTATTACATTGACTTTGATTTGTATTTCATTGCAGATAGTATAAAACAGAGATAATTTATGTATTGCCAATTTCATTTCATTGTCAATACTTTCGCCACATTTTATGTTACAGCCTTATTCCAAAATGGACAAAATTCATTTTTTCTTAAAAATTGTACGCATAATACTCCATAATGACAATGTGAAATAGTTTTTTTTTTTTTCAATTTTGTGCAAATTTATGTATATATAATGGATGTTGCGTTGTAGTTGACGAAGACTACTGGTGGTGGATGGTGCGGGTATAGGCTGCGAAGCCAACAGCCGATCCACACGGCCTTGAATAGGTGGCACATGTATAAGGGGAGTCAACAGCGTCAGGAGCTTTCCGCCTAAGGCGGTCCTGGTGGATGTTGTACACCCTTCTTTTCCTCAAAGCGTTGGATTCCATTCTGGGTGGTGGCTTTCCAGAGTGGGCGGTTTTGTGCTAGCAGTTCGAGCTCACAAATGGGAATGCCACACTTCTTAAGAGAGTCGTTTACAGAGTCTTTGTAGTGCTTCCTGGGCCTTCCAACTCAGTGCTTGCTGCTGGCAAGCTCACCATAAAATAATTTATGTCTGTCTGTCTGTCTGTCTATGTATATATACGAGGGCTGTCCATAAAGTATAGGTCCTTTTTATTTTTTTCAAAAACTATATGGATTTCATTCATATGTTTTTACGTCAGACATGCTTGAACCCTCCACATTTCAGGCTCTATTGATCCAGGACGTCATGAGAGAACAGAGACGTTTCAGAAGAAGTCAGTTTCAGCATTTTATCCGGATATTCCACTGTTAAAGGAGATTTTTTTAATGAAAGACGTGCAGACGGGTCCGCGCGTCGGGACGCAGCCGGCGCGGTGCGGCGGCACAGGAAAAACACCTCCGTGTTGATAACCATTTGTAAAATCCAGGCGGCTTTTGATGGCTTTCAGTGGAGTGAGTATATGAGAAATTGTTTAACAGCTGGACATGTTCCAACTTGTCCTTAAGGCTTCCAACGGAGGTGTTTTTCCTGTGGCGGAGCATCGCGGCGGCTGCGAGCCGACGCTGCAATCCGCCCGCACGTCTTTCATTAAAAAAATCTCATTTAACAGTGGAATATCCGGATAAAATGCTGAAACCGACTTCTTCTGAAACTTCTCTGTTCTCTCGCGACGTCCTGGATCAATAGAGCCTGAAATGTGGAGGTTTTCAGCTTGAAACAGGCTGATGATGGCGCCTGAGAGCGCTGCGCGACGTCTCGCACCGTGGGAAGTCCTTAAAGCGACAGTATCACCTCAAAATCTCTCATCAGCCGTTAAAATTTTCACTGAAAACCAGCTTAATTTTTCGAACCGTGTCCACTTCGATGTGTCTCACAGGTTTAGAAAAAATTTTGATCAAACAAAGCGCCAGTCTCTCAGCAACTTCTCAGACAAAGGAACTCCGACGAGGGGCTGGACGACTTCTCCCACAAAGAGTGCTCACAGGCGAATGACGTCACCGACAGGCGTGGAAAAACTCACGCATGCGCACGAGGGTTCAAGCATGTCTGACGTTAAAACATATGAATGAAATCCATATAGTTTTTGAAAAAAATTAAAAGGACCTATACTTTATGGACAGACCTCGTATGTATATGTATGTGTGTAAGATAGTGAATGTGGTCTTGCCCCAAGTGAAGGTGTTCAAGTACCTCGGGGTCTTGCTCATGAGTGAGGGGATAATGGAGTGCGAGATTGGCCGGAGAATCGGCGCAGTAGGGGCGGTATTGTATTCACTCTACCGTACTGTTGAGATGAAAAGAGAGCTGAGCCAAAAGGTGAAGCTCTTAATCTACTGGTCAGTCTTCATTCCTACTCTCACCTATGGTCATGAGGGTTGCATCATGACCGAAAGACCTAGATTGCGGGTACAAGCGGCCAAAATGGGCTTCCTTAGGAGGGTGACTGGTGTCTCCCTTAGAGATAAGGTGAGAAGTTTGGTCATCTGTGAGGAGCTCGAAGTAGAGCCACTGCTCCTTTGCGTTGAACCGAGCCAGAGAGGTGGTTCGGGTATCTGGTAAGGATGCCCCCTGGGCGCCTCCCTAGGAAGATGTTCTAGGCACGTCCATCTGGGAGGAGACCCCGGGGAAACACCACAACTAGGTGGAGAGATTATATCTCCACATTGGCCTGGGAACGCTTCAGAATGCGCCAGTCAGAGGTGGTCAATATGGCCCCCTTAACCTTTGTAATGAAACTCAGAATTGAGCTTAGGTACATCTTGTTTCCATTGATCATCCTTGAGATGTTTCTACTGCTTAGAGTCCACCTGGTATAAATTCAGTTGATTGGACATGGTTTGGAAATGCACACAATGAAATAGAAAATGAATAATGAATGTGGGTTGAATTTAATTTACAAGAACACATATGAAAAATTTAGGACTCTACATTAATGATCTGTATCGCACAGTGTAAAGCAGTCTTTTACTTACTTCTGTTTAAAAATAAATAAATATGGATGCACTTCCATGTTTTTAAGCACAGTGTACTTGTGTTATGAGATGCCTACAACAGTTGCTGAGGTTTTCAACACAGACATGTGCACTGATTCATACCCAGAGAATTGTGCCACATGCCCAGAATCTCATAGCTGTTTCCTAACAATGCAAGTCATGCGCCTCATTTGTGAGGCGGGTCATGTGACACACAAGCATCACCTCTGTCCGGAGACCTCATGATTCCGTAAACACCTTCCATCTCAAAGACAGAGAACCCAGACACTGCTGAGCAACGTCTCTAGAACTTGACACTTTAAACACAAATGGATTCATATCTGATGGCTAAGAAAGTCATTGAAAGCCTGCATATTCATGTTAATCGAGGACATTGCTTCCTCACTCAGGTCACAGCATTGTCTGGAATCGAGAGCAGTAAACCTTTCCTCAACAAGAACGCTGCTGTTTTCCAAAACTCTACTCAACACACAGTCCATGTATACCTTGAACAGTGTTGGAACCAAAACATGTCCCTGTTGAATGAAAGAATATTCAGAGACGAATATCTGAATAGTCAGCCATTCCTTTTCTGCTGCTTATCTTGGTGTGGTTATCCAGTTCATTGTGACAGCAGACTTTTAGAGGCCTTTCCTGCATTTCCCTTTCCTCGACCAAGCCATCTAATTCTTCTTGGGGGATCCAGCGGTGGCCCCAAGCAAGCTGGAAGATGGAGCTGAAAATCTCACTGTTGCAATCTACAGAGGTGTCAAATCCAGCTTCAAAAAGTAAAAGTCCAGCCACATATTTGTTCCATCTTCCGAATAAACCAGCTGATTGTAATTAGTTCAGCTCTTCAGGCAGGTTGATGAGCTAATTATTGAGATCACCTGTTTTAGGTGGACAGGTAGTAGCAACACATGGGAGGGTTTTTTACTTTCTAAAGCTGAATTTGACACCTCTGGCAATCTATAAGTAGCAGAAAATCTTTGTGCTCAACTTTAGACCAGATTTTTAGTGGCCTTATGGTTCTATGGCCCTGGTTCCCAATCTGGGGTCCAAGTCTCATTTAGGGAGTTGCCAAAGATAACAGAGAATGGCCATGGTTTTGTTTGCTCTGAGATAATCAAAATGAACCCTCGAGTAGTCTGATGCGTCTCCATGTAAAACTCACATGACCGAATTAAGCGGCCCTCCCATCAAATTCACCAGACTCTGAGTCTCTGTTTGAATGTGTGTTCAGAGTGCACATTTCAAACTGTATACCGGTTTTTAAACTCTGTTGATAGACCTAGTATAACTTGAATTATGAATAATAATTTCTGCAGTGTTATTTCCTGAATATTATGGTAATTTGTGGTGCACGTATTTGTAGAAAGGCGCAGAAAACAGTCTCATAAACACTCATTTCCTGGTTGAGCTCTGTCTCGCTGCAGGAGAAACAGAGAAAAACCATGCCTTTCCCTTGATCACTGGTGGAAAACACACAACCTAAGCCACTCAAAAATCACCAACCCTATGTGAGTTGATCACCAATCCACTTGGGGGAGTCGCTGAGGACATTCTGGTCAAACCGCCACCTGCAGAGAGACAAAAGTACCAACACTGCCTCCAGGTGGCCAACAGGAGGAGTGACACCCCTGTGGTTGAGGCCTGTGTCCAATCTGTCTTGTTTTGGACAGCAATTGTTTTTTTTGAGTGACACAAATAATTTGTCTGGCATCATATTGCTTTGTAAATAACTGCACAAAAAACGCCTGAGGCATTTCCTGCATTTGAATGTAAATAGTTGTATATAACTTTGCTGTTTGCTCCATTTGTGCATGTTTTTGAAATTTGCAATTTATATTTGCATTCTAAATTATAAATATGGTTTGTTGAAAATGTTTGTGGTTTTCAGTTCCCAAAAAACTTTTCTATTCGGATTTTATGTTTATGTGTGAATTTAGATTCACTGTGTTGATACAGTATGCCAGAATGGAAAGAAAAACTGTAAAGTCACGCAGGTGAGGTTGTGCTGAAAAAAATGACACCAAACAAGGCAAAGTAAGCAGTTTTTAAGGTAAAGTATGAAGCGAAATTCTGTAACATGAAGTGGATGGGAGTGTATGGGAGTCTGATTCAACTCGTTCTCCCGTTTGACACGTTACTTCCTCAGCCAGGGCCATTACCCATTTAGAGCTGGGTGGACTAGAACAATGCAGATGAAGTGTCTTGTCCAAGGACACAAACACACAGCATGACCAGGAATCCAACTCAGGTCTGCATATTGGTAGCCCAACTCCTAATACCACTATTGAGCTACCTGCTCCAGTCTCACAGTAAACAGTTAAAATAACTTTAATGTCCAAATATTCACAGACATGACTGACTGTAGATGTTCTTGAGAGCTCTATATGCTGCTGTTGATGAAAATCTTAAATTTTTCTTCTCTCTCGCCTGAAAGCACCTTTCCATGTGCTGTACAGTAGACTGTGTGTGTGTCACTGAGTCTTCTCTGGCCTGTTTGAATTGCAGATGCTCTAACTTAGACAAGCTGTGCTCCAACTCTCTGAATAATGAATTTCAACCACAAGGAGAGTGGTTGATGTGAGTTTGTTTGTGTGTGTTGTTTATGGATGTGTGTGTGTGTGTGTGTGTGTCAGTTTTGATTACCGTAGTGTAGGTTTTGTTCCAGTGATCCTCTGGCTGCTGTTTGTGGCAAAACAAACTGATTAACTGCTGATGTTTTTGTCTTATTTGTTTGTAAGACAGTTACGCCACCTTGACACTTGCATGAAATTGATCCCCACACTGGCACGCAATCTGGCGTGCCAGAAAGTAAACTTGTAAACTGCACATGAGCGGTGCATGGCTGTGTGCAAGTGCACAAAGATAATTTTGAAATGTAAAAATATCTGGCACACATTAGTTTTGTGAATTAGATGTGAACATCATGCAATCTATTCGAAAACACAAGAGTATCGCAGCGAGTCAAAGCGTCTCATTGCAGCAGCGCATCTGAACGATTTTGACGATGTTACATCCACAATAAACATAATTTTGCAGATACATTAATAACTGATGAAATATAATGAAAATGCAACTGTTTTACCAAGCCATTACAACGTAAATATAAATAACCTTTGAGCAGTGGTTGGCACAGCTAACCAAAACGTTAGCCTTAATAACCGTTAATCCGCGAACTGAAATGTTAACTTTTATAAAGCTAAACCGATAAACCCCTAAAAACATTTAGCGGAAGTTACAGCTAAAAGCTAAACCGACAACATTTAGTATTGATTCCAGTACACTGGCAGCTACTGACACAACAATGAGCCAGCACTTCTGTCTCAGATCAACCTTCTCTCAGCAAAAGAGACCTGGTGACCAGAGAGCATATCATAGGAGTCATGCACAGCAAGTCAGTTTTGACTTATGGTTAAAATTTTAAACAAACTAATTCTGGACAAGTTATTGAAGTTAACATCACCTTTGTCATTTTACAAAGTGAAAATATCAGCTATATGCACTAATTTTGAAGGTTTTAGCATTTTACAGACACACAATAGGAAAATTAGTGTGAAAATTGACACTGCCATAAACACTGCCATCCAGTGGATAGCAGTGTTGCACATTCGCTAAAAGTGCTGAATCACTTAACAGAATTTTCAGTTTTCAAATTGCCTTTTTTACCAATGAAAAAATGACATATTCACAAATACAAATTTATTTGTACAAACCAACACACACGTTACAGTAACTTGTGTTTTGTTTTGTTTTTTACACATGCTGACCAACCACTGATGACAGGAAACTAATTTTCCCATAATGCTTTTCAGCATGTGTGTCTGTAAAATGCTAAATCCTTCCAAATTAGTGCATTACTTTAAAACTAAAACATATTGCTGATATTTTCACTTTGTAAAAGACAGAGGTGACATTAATTTAAATAACTTGTCCGGAATTATACTCAACAAAAATATAAACGCAACACTTTTGGTTTTGCTCCCATTTTGTATGAGATGAACCCAAAGATCTAAAACTTTTTCCACATACACAATATCACCATTTCCCTCAAATATTGTTCACAAACCAGTCTAAATCTGTGATAGTGAGCACTTATACTTTGCTGAGAGTTTTGTTTTATTGGGGGGGATACCAGTCAGTATCTGGTGTGACCACCATTTGCCTCAGGCAGTGCAACACATCTCCTTCGCATCATCCGTGAAGAGAACACCTCTCCAATGTGCCAAACACCAGCGAATGTGAGCATTTGCCCACTCAAGTTGGTTACGACAATGAACTGGAGTCAGGTCGAGACCCCGATGAGGATGACGAGCATGCAGATGAGCTTCCCTGAGACGGTTTCTGACAGTTTGTGCAGAAATTCTTTGGTTATGCAAACCGATTGTTCCAGCAGCTGTCCGAGTGGCTGGTCTCAGACGATCTTGGAGGTGAACATGCTGGATGTGGAGGTCCTGGGCTGGTGTGGTTACACATGGTCTGCGGTTGTGAGGCTGGTTGGATGTACTGCCAAATTCTCTGAAACGCCTTTGGAGACGGCTTATGGTAGCGACATGAACATTCAATACACGAGCAACAGCTCTGGTTGACATTCCTGCTGTCAGCATGCCAATTGCACGCTCCCTCAAATCTTGCGACATCTGTGGCATTGTGCTGTGTGATAAAACTGCACCTTTCAGAGTGGCCTTTTATTGTGGGCAGTCTAAGGCACACCTGTGCACTAATCATGGTGTCTAATCAGCATCTTGATATGGCACACCTTGTGAGGTGGGATGGATTATCTCAGCAAAGGAGAAGTGCTCACTATCACAGATTTAGACTGGTTTGTGAACAATATTTGAGGGAAATGGTGATATTGTGTATGTGGAAAAAGTTTTAGATCTTTGAGTTCATCTCATACAAAATGGGAGCCAAACCAAAAGTGTTGCGTTTATATTTTTGTTGAGTGTAGTTTGTTTAAAATTTTAACCATGACACAAAACTGTCTTGCTGTGCATGACTCCTGTGATACGTCTACAAGTCTGTATGGCTATGAAAATAAATTATTTTTTTCTCCCCTCTTGTTTCTCTCTGATATCCAGCTCTTCTCAGCTGTCAGAGGATTGAGCTCTCTCTCATAGCTGTCTGTCTGCTACAAAACATGTAACAGGCAGGCATTAAAATTTAGGATTTCAGGCTTTACAAATGTGTTTAACAAAAATATGCTAGCGGTCTAAAAGTTATCAGAACTAAATTTAGCGGAAGTTGATTGGTCCGCTGATGGTTTTCAAAGTTAGCTGAAAAGCTAATCAGTTAACACAAAGTTAGCTTTGCTAATTAGCAGTTAGCGGAATTAGCAGAACTGTGTCCACCACTGCCTTTGAGACAATTCCAAATGCGTTCTCCACCTGACGAAGCACATGAGAGAAGCAGCAGCTGCAGATAATTCCTCTGTGATTCCTGGAGCGATAAAAGGTGGTTTCATCAGCCAACCTCTGACAGCCAAGATGCCATCGGCTACAAAATAATTATTTTATATAATGCTGTGTCAAAGGGGACAAAGCGCAGCATCCAATGGGACAAAGTGGGTCCCATTGGCATAATGAATTGGGCGGCACAGCGAGGATTATAATTGTGCAAGTGTCAAAGTGCCTTTAGTTGTGGCAGCGATTAGAGAGGATCGGTAACAAATAAATGTATATATTTTCTGTGGTGTTTGCTAAAAGTCCCAGTCTAATTCAAGAGTTGTCAACTAGTCGGTTTGATTTGGGACTAAAAACGTGAGGATCTAAGAATGTCTGTGCGGGTCCCAAACTTTACATTTTCACATTCTGCACTGTTTCTTTGCTTCAACAGTGGACAGAGGAGGTGCAGAGGTGATCTAATTACTTCGGTCTGTCACAGTGTCCTGTGACTTGGGTGCAGTTTTTTGTCAAAGTTCACTCTGCTTGACTTAGCTGTGACCTTTTTGGAATTAACAACAAAGATGCCTGGATGGATCATTAGATTTTGGAGTAGTTTAGTCAAAGGTCGAGGAAAACTTGCTCCAAAAACACCTTTATTGTATATGTCAGCGACTAAGGAGTTTAGATGGTTCTACTAAACTTCTGCTGTGTACTGAAATATATATATATAAATTTGTTTGTAGTAACTACCAGTACATGAACATACTGTCTTTTAACAGTGCTCAGTTTTCTTTTCGGGATTGTGTTGCATAATACTTGGGCTGGATTAATGTACAACCCAATGCATTAATGTACAATTTATGCAACGTATTCTCTTCAGGGTTTGATTTGGGGTTCAGAAATTTGGTGGCTCTAGGATGAAATGGGATAAAAAAGAAAAAATGGCAGCCCTTCTCATTTGATGGAGTCCCCATTCAGTCAATTAATTTTGATGTTCAAATATGATGTACAACTGAATGCAACCCATTTACTTTTCCTGCATGATATCCCACTTCTAATTTTTACCTGCAATCTACAAAAGGTCTGATTGCCAGCCAGAAACTTTACCACTACGCTACCGTCGCTGTCCTGTAAAAAGTGTGGGAAAATGCCTGAAATCAACAAGGACATGGATGAGGTGCGCTGTGTGTGGCTGCTGCAGCCCGGCACAAAGGCAAAAGATGTTTTATGTATTTACAGGTGAGGACAGCAGGCAGAGACACGCGCCTCACGCAGGAATGTTGTAAGATCTTGTCCTTCAAAACACTGTACGTGTTCTCCAGCTGGGATGTCCAGGAGCACAGATCAGAACAGCAGCCGCTGTGAGCAAACATGCCCCTCTTGTCCGTTCAGCGCCCAGACCAACGTGTCTGTGTTATGTGGTCATTCATTTTCATTATTTGTTATGTAATTGCACATGTAGGTATTGTCGGAATTATTTATATACCGGTCCTGGCGGTGGTTTCTGTGTTTTTAATGTGTGCACTGATCCGTCATGCAGCTGTCGGTGTGCTGTGATCAGCTGACAGGCCCCTCCCCATGCTGTGTGTGCTCAGACCTGGCTCCCATGTGATCAGATCTGTACATGCATATAAGCATTTTATGCAAGTGTGCCCCCCCAGTACGCCGTATGTGTTGGGGGGAGCGGGGGGGGGGGGCGTGACACACAGACACACATAGGAGACATATGCACCAAATTTGTTTGTGGGGGCACAAACAAATTTCACATCCAGCGCAAAAGTGATCATCTGCTAACTGTTTTCAAGCTAATGGCGCAAATGGCCACACATTTTCTAAGTGCCAAGTGAGCGGTGTAGATGTTCGTGTGTCACCTGGAATTTTGCCGACACCTGCCGCAAGAGGGTTTGATGGGCTGTCACAGTGCACACTCTGTTTTTCAGCCAGTGGTTTGCGCAAATAGTTGTAGCAACAGGTGTACGAGGTGTTGAATGCAACTTCAATTTTACATGTATTGCATATGATTCCTGCTTCATGCGCAATTCGACCACATTCGTACTATGTGTGAAGGGGCCCTAAATTGAACCCTACTCATGACACGCTTCGTATGATATATGATAGAAGTAAGTCCCTTTGGCTGCTCCTTTATTTTCACTTGGGGTCACCACAGCAGATCCAAGGTGGAGCTACATGTTGAGTTGGCACAATTTTTTACCATGGATGCCCTTCCAGGCACAACTCCACATTACATGGACAAATGTGGCAGGGGTGGAGTTTGAACTGGGAACCTTCTGCGCTGAAACCAAGCGCACAAACCACTAATCCACCACCCTTGCCCATGATATATGAAAGAGGTAAACCATGATATTTCATGTGCATTTGTATGAATTTCTGCATGCACATATAATACTTACTTCACATTTAATGTTCGGAAATCCGTGTTAGCATTTTGGTTAGGGTTAGAATAACTCATAAGAGGAATTTGCAAAGTTTTTTTTTTCTTGTTTGACAGAAAATGTGACATCTTGTTTGTTGTGGCATCATTCACCACGTGCCAGCTGATGAATATTTGGGACATGCGCCAATTTCTGTGCATTACTTTTCATGCATTTTACTATGAATTTTTTTGAGAAGATAATCTGTGTCGAAGTGTCGAAAGGCGCTTCGACACTTGTACGAATTTAATCCGCGTGTTATTCCTTGTGCCAATGTGACCTGCTTTGTCCTGCTGGATGCCATGCTTTGTGCCGTTGGACGCTGCATTATATAAAATAATTACTTTGTAGTGGAGGACGCATTTGATCTCCGAACTTGGCTCATGAAACCATCTCTCATCACTCCGGGATTCACAGAGAAATTATCTGCAGCTCCAGCTTCTCTCGTGTGCTTCATGAGATGGAGAACACATTTGGAATCGTCTCAGGTAATTATTTATTTATGGCTTGGTAAACCAGTTGCATTTTCATTCCTTCTTATGAGTTAGATAATGTATCTGTAAAGTTATGTTCATTGTGTATGCAACATATCATAATTGATCAGATCTGCTGCGGCAATGAAAGTGTTTTTGAATACAATGCACAATGTTCATATCTAGTTCAGAAAATTTATGCATGCCAGAGATTTTGAACATTTCAAAATGTTCTTTGTGCACTTGCACGCAGCGGCGCACAGCTCACGCACAGTTTACAACAGTTTATAACGACTCTCTGGCACCCCAGATTGCGTGCCAGTGTGGGGATCAAATTTGTGCAAGGTGGCTTAACATTTCCCAACTACATTTTGCGTAAAGCAGAGTGCATTTTCTAAACAGCTGCAGATGTTTGAAGATAGTTTGAAGACAGCCATTGTATGAAGATGTTTAACATTCAACCCAAACCATATTAAAGAGCAAAAGGCAAAATGGAAAAAAAAAAAAAAAACACAACACTGTGAAGCCATTTTATCAAGGGAAAATGTCAAACCTTCACTGGCTTTTAGCTCCAAATTCAAATTTAAACAGTTAACCAGAAAATGAAAATAATCTCTATCATAAATGATATTCCACTTGAACAAGATTACAAAATTTCAGGCTTTCATGCATGACAATGAATCTTAAATTATTCTTGTCAGACATCTTTTGTTTTGTCTACTTTCTGTATCATTTTTATGATTAAAATATGTGAAATAGTCTCAGCAGAAGCAAATGATGTGGATGCGGTTGGCAACTGATTATCAAGCTGATTATCATTATATCTTCAGTAGTTTCATGGTTGGAGGGAAGTAGAAAATGATTGTGTGTGTGTGTGTGTGTGTGTGTGTGTGTGTGTGTGTGTGTGTGTGTGTGTGTGTGTGTGTGTGTGTGTGTGTGTGTGTGTGTGTGTGTGTGTGTGTGTGTGTGTGTGTGTGTGTGTGTGTGTGAGCACGAAGCAGCTGTATGTTTGTTGATTAAACAATTGGGGAAAATGACTTCCACAGTGCACAAACATAAACACCACGTAGCTATAAATTAACTGTGCATGATTGTCGGTCACTGCTGTGTTTAACTCTAAGTTGACTGTCACAGAGTGGTACTAATCCTCTGGCTGCCATCTGTTGTTTGACCTCCTCCTTATCAACACACCAGCAGCCTCCACAGGTCCCATGTGTGTCCATGACCAGGACCCTGGTGTGTTTGTTTGTGTGTGCAGACCGTGACTGTCAGTCAGCCATTGTGTTGTGTGCATAGACCAGGAAGGGGTCGATGGCTGGGGGCTGGCAGGAGCAAAACCCCCGTGTAGGTCTTGTTTAAGTTTAATAGGGTCGTGGGTCTGACAAAGGTGCACATGTGGGAATTATTGTAGCAGGGAGGTTAAACTTGGACGACTGGGGGTTAGTTGTGTCATGCACATGCTAGCTGGCATGCCTGTCATGACTTCATTTCAAAATGCAAAGGTAATTGTTTTTTAGGATCATATTGGCTTCTCCCTTTTTTCACTCTGTGTCACTACAGGAGATCTGATGTGGATCTGCTTGTTGATTTGGCACAGGACAATGATCTCAAACACAAAATAAAACTACTTGCGGGTTGGATAAAGCAGGCTAACTTTAAGCTTTGAGAATGGTCTTCCCAAAGCCCCAACAATGGGACTTAAAATTTGTGGGCGACGCTTAAAAGCTGGGTCTGTGCCAGGAAACCAGCCAATTTAAATGAACTCTACCAATTCTGCCAAGAGTGGCAGATATCCAGACAGAATTATGACAAATGATTGTTGATGGCTACCAAAAGCATCTGGCTGAGGTGCATCTTTCTAAGGGACATTTAACCAAAACAAATAAGTACAGAGAATAAGTTATGTGTAATAAAATAGAATGACACTGGGAAAAAGTATTGAACACGCTTACTTGCCTCTACTGGCGGCTGGCTCTCACTGTGGTATTGTATCACTTCCTGTTCCGGAGCACAGCGGTGTTTTGCTGTATCTGTTAGCTGTAATCTGCGCAGTTAGATTGATCTAGTTACCTAGATAACGATTTGTTTCACAGTGTAATCTTCACGTGCCTTAACTAAAGCACTCCCTCTGCTGAATCACCTCTAAATTATTTACACATTATTCACTTTGTGTGTTTTTAGGAATCCGCTAGCTTAGCGCAGCTACTAGCTCTTAGCTGGTTTAGCATGGCGGCTTCTCCTGTCTCTCCTGCACTTTTCTGCTCTGGGTGTGAAATGTTTAGTTATTCCTCGGCCTCCTTTAGCAGCAATGGTACTTGTAATAAGTGTAGCTTATTCGTAGCTTTGGAGGCCAGGCTGGGCGAATTGGAGACTCGGCTCCGCACCGTGGAAAATTCTACAGCTAGCCAGGCCCCTGTAGTCAGTGCGGACCAAGGTAGCTTAGCCGCCGTTAGTTTCCCTCTGGCAGATCCCGAGCAGCCGGGAAAGCAGGCCGACTGGGTGACTGTGAGGAGGAAGCGTAGTTCTAAACAGAAGCCGCGTGTACACCGCCAACCCGTTCACATTTCACACCCGCCGAGGATCAAACTCTGGTTATTGGCGACTCTGTTTCGAGAAATGTGAAGTTAGCGACACCAGCAACCATAGTCAATTGTTTCCCGGGGGCCAGAGCAGGCGACATTGAAGGAAATTTGAAACTGCTGGCTAAGGCTAAGCGTAAATTTGGTAAGATTGTAATTCACGTCGGCAGTAATGACACCCGGTTACGCCAATCGGAGGTCACTAAAATTAACATTGAATCGGTGTGTAACTTTGCAAAAACAATGTCGGACTCTGTATTTTTCTCTGGGCCCCTCCCCAATCGGACCGGGAGTGACATGTTTAGCCGCATGTTCTCCTTGAATTGCTGGCTGTCTGAGTGGTGTCCAAAAAATGAGGTGGGCTTCATAGATAATTGGCAAAGCTTCTGGGGAAAACCTGGTCTTGTTAGGAGAGACGGCATCCATCCCACTTTGGATGGAGCAGCTCTCATTTCTAGAAATGTGGCCAATTTTCTTAAATCCTCCAAACCGTGACTATCCAGGGTTGGGACCAGGAAGCAGAGTTGTAGTCTTACATACCTCTCTGCAGCTTCTCTCCCCCTGCCATCCCCTCATTACCCCATCCCCGTAGAGACGGTGCCTGCTCCCAGACCACCAATAACCAGCAAAAATCTAAGCATAAAAATTCAAAAAGAAAAAATAATATAGCACCTTCAACTGCACCACAGACTAAAACAGTTAAATGTGGTCTATTAAACATTAGGTCTCTCTCTTCTAAGTCCCTGTTAGTAAATGATATAATAATTGATCAACATATTGATTTATTCTGCCTTACAGAAACCTGGTTACAGCAGGATGAATATGTTAGTTTAAATGAGTCAACACCCCCGAGTCACATTAACTGCCAGAATGCTCGTAGCACGGGCCAAGGCGGAGGATTAGCAGCAATCTTCCATTCCAGCTTATTAATTAATCAAAAACCCAGACAGAGCTTTAATTCATTTGAAAGCTTGACTCTTAGTCTTGTCCATCCAAATTGGAAGTCCCAAAAAACAGTTTTATTTGTTATTATCTATCGTCCACCTGGTCGTTACTGTGAGTTTCTCTGTGAATTTTCAGACCTTTTGTCTGACTTAGTGCTTAGCTCAGATAAGATAATTATAGTGGGCAATTTTAACATCCACACAGATGCTGAGAATGACAGCCTCAGCACTGCATTTACGAGTAATCTATTATTAGATTCAATTGGCTTTGCTCAAAATGTAAATGAGTCCACCCACCACTTTAATCATATCTTAGATCTTGTTCTGACTTATGGTATGGAAATTGAAGACTTAACAGTATTCCCTGAAAACTCCCTTCTGTCTGATCATTTCTTAATAACATTTACATTTACTCTGATGGACTACCCAGCAGTGGGGAATAAGTTTCATTACACTAGAAGTCTTTCAGAAAGCGCTGTAACTAGGTTTAAGGATATGATTCCTTCTTTATGTTCTCTAATGCCATATACCAACACAGTGCAGAGTAGCTACCTAAACTCTGTAAGTGAGATAGAGTATCTCGTCAATAGTTTTACATCCTCATTGAAGACAACTTTGGATGTTGTAGCTCCTCTGAAAAAGAGAACTTTAAATCAGAAGTGCCTGACTCCGTGGTATAACTCACAAACTCGCAGCTTAAAGCAGATAACCCGTAAGTTGGAGAGGAAATGGCGTCTCACTAATTTAGAAGATCTTCACTTAGCCTGGAAAAAAAAGTCTGTTGCTCTATAAAAAAGCCCTCCGTAAAGCTAGGACATCTTACTGCTCATCACTAATTGAAGAAAATAAGAACAACCCCAGGTTTCTTTTCAGCACTGTAGCCAGGCTGACAAAGAGTCAGAGCTCTATTGAGCCAAGTATTCCTTTAACTTTAACTAGTAATGACTTTATGACTTTCTTTGCTAATAAAATTTTAACTATTAGAGAAACAATTACTCATAACCATCCCAAAGACGTATCGTTATCTTTGGCTGCTTTCAGTGATGCCGGTATTTGGTTAGACTCTTTCTCTCAGATTGTTCTGTCTGAGTTATTTTCATTAGTTACTTCATCCAAACCATCAACATGTCTATTAGACCCCATTCCTACCAGGCTGCTCAAGGAAGCCCTACCATTATTTAATGCTTCGATCTTAAATATGATCAATCTATCTTTATTAGTTGGCTATGTACCACAGACTTTTAAGGTGGCAGACATAAAGACATGGATGACCTCTAATTTCCTGCTTTTAAACTCAGATAAAACTGAAGTTATTGTACTTGGCCCCACAAATCTTAGAAACATGGTGTCTAACCAGATCCTTACTCTGGATGTCATTACCCTGACCTCTAGTAATACTGTGAGAAATCTTTTGAGTCATTTTTGATCAGGATATGTCATTCAATGCGCATATTAAACAAATATGTAGGACTGCTTTTTTGCATTTACGCAATATCTCTAAAATTAGAAAGGTCTTGTCTCAGAGTGATGCTGAAAAGCTAATTCATGCATTTATTTCCTCTAGGCTGGACTATTGTAATTCATTATTATCAGGTTGTCCTAAAAGTTCCCTGAAAAGCATTCAGTTAATTCAAAATGCTGCAGCTAGAGTACTAACGGGGACTAGAAGGAGAGAGCATATCTCACCCATATTGGCTTCTCTTCATTGGCTTCGTGTTAATTCTAGAATAGAATTTAAAATTCTTCTTCTTACTTATAAGGTTTTGAATAATCAGGTCCCATCTTATCTTAGGGACCTCATAGTACCATATCACCCCAATAGAGCGCTTCGCTCTGACTGCAGGCTTACTTGTAGTTCCTAGGGTTTGTAAGAGTAGAATGGGAGGCAGAGTCTTCAGCTTTCAGGCGCCTCTCCTGTGGAACCAACTCCCAATTCAGATCAGGGAGACAGACACCCTCTCTACTTTTAAGATTAGGCTTAAAACTTTCCTTTTTGCTAAAGCTTATAGTTAGGGCTGGATCAGGTGACCCTGAACCATCCCTTAGTTATGCTGCTATAGACTTAGACTGCTGGGGGGTTTCCCATGATGCACTGAGTGTTTCTTTCTCTTTTTGCTCTGTATGCACCACTCTGCATTTAATCATTAGTGATTGATCTCTGCTCCCCTCCACAGCATGTCTTTTTCCTGGTTCTCTCCCTCAGCCCCAACCAGTCCCAGCAGAAGACTGCCCCTCCCTGAGCCTGGTTCTGCTGGAGGTTTCTTCCTGTTAAAAGGGAGTTTTTCCTTCCCACTGTCGCCAAGTGCTTGCTCACAGGGGGTCGTTTTGACCGTTGGGGTTTTTACGTAATTATTGTATGGCCTTGCCTTACAATATAAAGTGCCTTGGGGCAACTGTTTGTTGTGATTTGGCGCTATATAAATAAAATTGATTGATTGATTGATTTTTTTTCACACAGTTGTTCACAAAGTGGTGATCCTCGCCCCATCTTTGCTTGTGAATGGCTGAGCATTTTTGTGATGCTCCTTTTATGCCCAATCATGACACTCACCTCAATTTTCAGTTTTTCAATTTATTTTTATTTATAAAGCAGCAAATCACAACAGAGTTGCCTCAAGGCACTTCACACAAGTAAGGTCTAACCTTACTAACCCCCACAGCAACAGTGCTAAGGAAAAACCCCCTCTGAGGAAGAAACCTCAAGCAGACCAGACTCAAAGGGGTGACCCTCTGCTTGGGCCATGCTACGGGCATAAATTACAGAACAATTCACAAAACGAATATACATGAAAAGCTGTTGGTGCACAGGACAGGAGGGTCTCCAGCACAATTACTACACCCGTCTCTGGATGGAGCTGCACCTTAAACAGAGAAAAAACACAATCAGGCATCAGAAAGACAAGAAATACAGTATAAAGCTTGGGTCCCACCAAATAATGAAGGATGAATAAGGAGCCACGCATGGGTGTGTCAGCGATAATTTGAAGAATGACCCACATTTTCATCTCTCACGTATCCGCTATGAAGGTGCCTCTATATGTGCCTCTCTGTACCCTGCATGTGCCACGTAGCAGCCTCTAGTGAGCCACAACTGACTGGTCATTAGAGCCTCGAATGGCTTGCATCAGCCACACTAAGCCATGTAGTGCCAAGATAGCGCCATGATAACGCCATGTTGGCCCACGTTTAGGCAAGATGGGTTTGGTCCAAACCTCCAGCCCTCCCACATCAGGTCCCTTTAAAGTGTGCGTTTTCAATTCATAGCAGCATTTAAAGATGTCACATTTTTTAAACGTAGTCCAAAAATAGATGCTCCAGTGCAGTCCCGCAGTTGTGCACTGTGCGCCAGGCTGCTGTCCACCTGTAATACACCAGACCAGCTAGAACCAAACCACGGGTTCCTGGACAGCCGCCTCTGTGCTCCTCGCTGGCTCCGCGGCTCGCTGGCTTTATTTCTTCTGTGGCTTTAAACAAACAAACTGTGATACCACTATAAACTTTGTTTGTCCGTTTATTGCTGCAAAATCGCTCTTTTGCGTGCTCGCTGCTGTTGTACTTTCATGGATAGCTGCCTCTGTGCTCCTCCTCACTGGCTTTCTTTCCATCCGTGGCTTTGCTGGCTTTATTTTTTCCTTGGCTTTAAACACAGTCATTTTTACACCGTAATCCCACTTTAAACTTTGTGTTCCTCCGTTTATTTCTGCAGAATCGCTCTTTAGCGCATGGTGCCGTTCTGCATACACAATGAGGTAGCCGCTTTAATTATATACACCTGTGGATCATTTTCCAAAAAAAAAAAAAAAAAATTTATATATATAATTTATTTATTTCTTCCGCAGCTTACAAGTCGCCATGATACAACTTTTAACTGTGTTATGTCTTCAAAATCGGTCTTTTGTGCATTCTCCTTCTGTGTTGGTGTACAGCTCTGCTCTGCTTTTAGCGGCTTCACTGGAATTATTTCTTCCGCGGCTTTAAACACACATCCACTTTCACGCAGTCATCCAAATTTTAACTTTGTGTTCATCCAATGTTGACTGAAAAATCACTCTTTTGTGAGCTGGCGTTCTGCCTAAATGCTCCTTTGAAGCGTGATGATGAGTCACTGCCTCAGTGCGCACATACAGCGGAGCTTATGTTATCCATTAACAAGATATTAAATCAACATACTTTAACATACAACAGACATCAACATACAACAGACATACTTTTACAGCTAGGAGCTGTTTTATCAAGCTATTAAAAAAAAACATTAAAAATAGTTACCTTAAGCTGTTCAAAATACGTTCCACATGGAGCAGGAAAGAGAGGAAAAAAGCGTCCAGATGAAACAGTCCTCTGTGATTCCAGAAGTGATTAGAAGTGTTTTCAGTATCCAAGGTTTGGCAGAAAATGATTAATCCAAAATTCAAATCAAATTTCAAATTTATTAATTTATATAGCGCCAATTCACGATGAAATCGTCTCAAGGCGCTTCACATAACATAAAAAAAAACTGAATTAAAATTTTAAAACACAATAAAAAGACAACCATAAAACAATACAAGAATAAAAGCACATCATAACACTAATGATAAACAGGGAAAACAAATGAGTCTTTAAACGTGACTTAAAAGTCTCCACATTATCCGATTACCAAATGTGTGCCGGGAGAGACCTGGGGCACGGTAGGAGAAAGCTCTGTGACCGGCAGACTTTTTATTCACCCTGGGAACACACAGAAGTCCTGCACCCTGAGAACGCAGGGCCCGAGCTGGTACATAGGGGCTTACCAGGTCAGCCAGATAGGGAGGTGCAAGTCAATGAACAACTTTATAAACGAATAACAGTACTTTAAAATCCGATCTTGCAGCAACTGGAAGCCAGTGCAGGGACACCAAAACGGACGTAATGTGGTAAAACTTTCTGCTTTGTGTCAAAAGTCTGGCAGCAGCATTTTGAACCAGTTGAAGACCCCTAATCTTGGACTGCGGTAAGCCAGAAAATAGAGAATTACAATAGTCCAATCTAGAAGAGACAAATGCATGAATCAAAGTCTCAGCATCAGCTATAAACAGGATGGGACGAATCTTTGCTATATTTTGCAAGTGGAAGAAAGCAGTCCTCGTAATGTCTCTAATGTGGAGGTCGACAACGTAGGATCAAAAATTACTCCAAGGTTCCTCACTTTGTCTGTATGATGTATAACACATGAACCTAAGCTAAGTGCTAGCTGATCAAATTGATGCCGGTACCTCGCTGGACCAAGAACCATAACTTCAGTCTTATCAGAATTTAAAAGTAGGAAGTTACTAGACATCAAACTTCTTACTGATGCAAGGCAATCTTCCAAAGATTTTATCTGAATGAGATTACCAGCAGTTATTGGCATGTACAATTGAGTGTCATCAGCATAGCAATGAAAGGGAATCCCAAACCACCGCAGTATATTCCCAAGGGGTGCTAAATAAAGGGAAAAAAGCAGGGGGCTTAAAAAAGCTGTCCTTTCACAACCGGTGTTTCTATGCTAATGCTAATAGGTTCGCTAGGCGGCCCAACACTAATCTCATCTAGAGTGCCCGTAACATCTCACTCCACTGAGCTAAGAAGCTGCTCTAACTTACGGACACGGCTCTCTCTAAGAGAGCCACCCTATCTTCCAACATCACGCAGGATTTACGGAGGGTGTAAATTAAGTATAGCCAAGCAAGCATGAGCTAACCAATAATGGATAAGCTAACCACTCCTAAGGCTCACACAGGATTCACACAGATGTAAATAAATGTACTAAAATTCATAGCAGTTACACTGAAAAAGTAGCAGAAGTATTAGACTTGTAGGAACAGTAAAAAAAAAAAACCTCCTACAAGTAAACCACTCCTAAGATTAACACAAGAGTAAAGTACTAAGCTAAAATTCACAACAGTTACACAAAAAAATGACAGAAGTATTAAAAAAAAACGGGGGTCGAACTAACGCAAGCTAACCACTAGTGAAAATGCTAGCCACGCCTAAGATTTACACAGAAGTAAAATAATGACCTACAATTCACAGCAGTTACACTGAAAAACTAACAGAAGTATTAAACAGGTAAAAAAAAAAAAAACAGCTATAAAAGTAACAGTGGGGGGAGGGGGGGTCGACCTAGCTAGCAAAAGCTAACCGCTAGTGAATGCTAACTGCTAGCTATTCACAACATAAGTTGCTTCCACTGCTCCAGCCAAGTCAAAAGAGTTGGTATCAGGTTATTTGGTCATGTGATTTTAGTCAGGATTCTGACATTTTGCTGATTGGCTGAGACATGCCGCTCTCTGATTGGATCACAGAGTGTGGCGTGATAGCCAATACCGGCCGACGTACCAGATGGACCAATCACAGCCATGTTTTCAAAAACACGCTACCAGTCTCTTTGCACAAGAGACTGTGGCACCAGTGCCATTCACACCAGGACTGTAGTTAACTAAGGTTCAGAGTAGATACACTTCACAACCAGAAGAGTACTAAACAGAAATAAAAGAAACGTATACAACCGTGTAAAGTTCAGAAGAGCATCACAACAGCAAACAATCCACTGGAAGCAAGCTGTTTCCAGTTAACCTGTTCACCTGTGGAATGTTCCAAACAGGTGTTCTGTGAGCATTCATCAACTTTCCCAGTCTTTTGTTGCCCCACCTTAATTGGAGTAAGCGGTTGAAGGTGAGTGAGTGAGCGAGTGACACACATCCAGGGCTTAATCACTGCTCTCTAACTCCAACATTATCATGTGGAATGGTAGCGCTGCTATTTCATCTCACGATCATTCTGCTTGTTCAGAGCAGTCAGTCCCCACTTCACATCTCAGTATGTAATCAGAGCCATTTATTTAAAGTGCTCATTGTGTTAAATCATATTCTGGCTGCTAAGTACTTACAGTTTGAAATCAGTAGACCTCATGAGTCATAGTCGTTCTCTCTAGGATTATGCTGTAGAATGTCATTTTGTTGGGTGAACTTTACACCTACTCTGCTGCTGCTGTTCTTATTACAATCCTGCGTCATGACAGTGCATTCTTCATCCATTCTTGGTGATATTTCTGATGGCCTTTGTGGCTTGAGTCATCCTATTTAAAAGAGGTTTTTTCCCTGAAATAGGTTTGAATCACAGCAGCATCAGTTCATTTGCAATTGCAAGGTTTTTTCCTCCATTGTTGAAAGGCAAAGAGTTCAAAGTTACCAGAGTGTGTAAGTGGGTGCAGTATGAGGTTCTGTTTGCTGTGTGGGAGGGAAATGTTGTCAGATTTTCTTTTACAAGTTCTTCTTCTATTTCCTGAGGTGTGCTAATGCATAGAGGCATTTGTGTCACTCAGAAATTATTTGTGAGATAATAAATCAGATACATGCTTATGCGCTTCAGAATTCTCCGTTCAGCTTTTATCATTCTAGTAGCTTTGAGTTGAATCAGAAATATCAGAAAATAACAAGGGGAGATGCCCTTAAGAATCAGGGGTCTGTCTGTCTTTGGGTGTTGATTTAGAATCTTGGTTTACTCTTTAATTCAAAAATGATTTTCATTTCACTACATATGGGAGGTGATGGTCTAGTGGTTAAGCGTTGGGCTTCAGACTAAAGGATCCTCAGTTCACAACTCAGCCTGAATGGAAAATCACTAAGGGCCCTTGGGCAAGGTCCTGAATCCTCCCTCTAGTTGTCTGTAGTGTGCGCCTTGCAATGGCAGCACCCTGACATCAGTGTATGAGTATGTCTCTGTGAATGGGTGAATGTGAGGCATAATTGTAAAGTGCTTTGAGCTGATGCAGATGGAAAAAGTACTATATAAATGCACTCCATTTCCCACATCAAGCAGACTCTTTTGGAGCTCTGGGAAGTGACATTATATAAAAAGACAGAGGAATCATAAATAGAAGTGTTCCACACATTGGAGGATATTTCTCCTTAAAACGTCACAAATGTCTCTGAATCGGATTTTTAACTTTGAGCCCAGTAGAATGAATTAAACTTGATTTAAGGTAAACCACGTCTGTGGAGTAACGTTAATCCCCCAAGGCTATATGACACATTGGTTCCCGATTAAATCATCCAAGATGAAAACTGCTTCCATAAAAGCAGGGCTTTGAACCAGATTTTTTAAATAGCTGTTTCTTTTTCTGAACAGAAACTGTATTTTAACATTTTTGGTTTTGGGTTCCACCACAAAATTGACATTCCTGAATTGGTTAGGAAAAAAATATTGTTCCCAAACTGGTTAATAACATTCCATGTCAGCTGAGAGTCACTGAAAACACAATATATGCCAGACCTGTATATGGCGCTTCCATGAAAAATGGATAAGACAATACAGCATGCTGTAGCAAGCAGCAGAAACGGGACACTAAGCAAAATAAAGCCTTTTAAGAGAAAGAGGGTCTGCGCTGATCATGTGAAATAGACTTATTGTATATTTAAAGTGAAGCAGTGTTTTACAGTATTTTTAAAAGACACAGTGCTGTTTTGCTCTCGGCCTCACAGACCAAAATAATGGCCCGCGTGCTAACCAGCAGCTAAAGCTAAAGCTCCAGTCCTCACGTGATCATTCACACAGTTCGACTGTTTCAACTATTTAAACCATTCACACACTTAGGGAATAACCCTGTTGTGTCTGATGATTTGCGGATGTTCATGCTGGTTTTACGGTCACAAATTGAGCTTTACTAGCGACGCGTTAGCAGATATTTGCAACTGTAATCCAACATGAGCATCTGCAAATCATCAGACACAAGGGGGTTGTTCCCATTCAAATCCAGTTCCATCGTTTGCATGGTTTAGTTTTCTGTAGGTAATTCCGTCGGCGAAGCTTACCATCGAGGCAGGATCGCTTCAACAGTGGTCAATGCATGGAGTAAGAGAGAAGCCAAATGATCCACACAGCCACAGCGCTCCAATACAGAAAACTTTATTTGACAAAAAATAAATGTAATGTTTCAGGCAAGAGCCCTTTGTCAGATTTTTTTTTTTGGTCCTGCACGCCTTTTTATGTATTTTGGATGTGCTTGTCTCCATTGCATCACAAGGCATGGAGTAATCCATCAAATGTGAAACAGTAATTCTCTATCAGAATCCACATCAATACTTTTGTATGGTAGCTTAAATTCACTCATTTCGGCATCGTCGTCCGTACGCGATTTCGCTCTCAGCTAACAGTGCCATTATTGACATCTGCATAGCAGCACGCGCGGCTGGTTAGGGAGCGGAATAATACATTAAATGTGAAACTGTCAAATATTTTGCGACCTTACATCCAATATTATATGGTCTGAAATCTTACGATTAACCAATCATATTTGTGGAAAAAAATGTAATTTGATTAGAATGAATAAGTATAAATTCTTAACCTGATCTGTTACATCGTTTCAGTCAGATTCTTCATCATAACCTGACGATAAGATGTCCTTGTTTTGGAAAACGACATCTGGGAAATACTTTAATTCTTTATTGTGGAAATTACTGAAGAAACAAAGTCCGTCGCCACAGCACTCCATTCAGGCATTTGGTATCTCGAAAATAAATTCCAAATTTAAAACAAACAAGCAAACAAATAACATAATAATGTTGATAAACTCAGTGTTTGTAAAGATAACCTTAGTAACAACTGTATTTTTAAAAAACAAACAAAAACAATGTTTTTTTCTCCGACAGTACATTTCTGTGCATGACTGATATCTCAAGAAACAGCTTAAAACATAATAAAGCAGAAAGCAGGCCAAAGTTGCTTATCATAAGTAGATTTGTCAACTGATGTCTAACTCAACCATCCACCTCTTTAATTTTCTTTTATGGCTGAATTCATACAAAATGCTTTGTTGCCTTGTGTGTTTTGTAGTTTGTTTTGCAATGTAGCCACTGTGAAACAATCTGAATTATTTAGTACATTTGTGCAGAGGGTGGCACGATGATGCAGTGGTTAGCGTTGTTAGCAACAAGGTCCTGGGATTGCTTCCCGCCTGGTCCTGTCTGTGTGAAGTTTGCATATTCCCCCCATGTTCCCTCCAGGTGCTCTGGCTTCCTCCCACTTCCAAAGACATGAAGGTTAGGTGACCTGGAAATTTCAAAATTGGCCGTGAGAGTGTGGTTGTGTTTGTCTGTCTACATGTGGTGCTGGTGATAGACTGGTGTCCTGTCTATCCTGCCTCATGCCCTATGACTGCTGGGATAGGTGCCATCCTTGATTGGAAGCGGGTATAGAGAATGAATTAATGAATTTCAGAAGATTGCTTTTTTATTTTTGCAAATTTATTTAAAAAAAACAACTAAGAAATCAAATGTACGTGAGTAGTCACACCCTTTGTTCAAGAATTTGTTGATGCACCTTCAGTTTCAATTTCAATTTATTTTTGTTTATATAGCACCAAGTAAGGTCTAACCTTACTAACCCCCAGAGCAACAGTGGTAAGGAAAAATTCCCTCTGAGGAAGCAGACCAGACTCAAAGGGGTGACCCTCAGCTTGGGCCATGCTACAGACATAAATTACAGAACAATTCACAAAACGAATATACAGGAAATGCTGTTGGTGCACAGGACAGGAGGGTCTCCAGCACAAATACCACACCCATGTCTGAATGGAGCTGCACCTTAAACAGCGAGAAAAAGCAGAATCAAGCATCAGAAAGACAAGAAATACAGTATAATTTGTCAGCATTAAACAACAAGAAAAACAGGAAATACTAAGGTGATTGCCGGACACTAGCCCTAAGCTTCACTAAAAGACCCAGAATTTAGGTAAAGTTGAGGCCACGGCATGCTCCGTTTCCTAATAAAATGAATTAAAAGAGTGAAAAGCGTAAAACTATACTATGCCATTATGCTAGCCATACAAAAGGGAAAATAAGTAAAAACTGAGACAGAAAAAAAATATTGGCCCAAAAGCCAACAAAATGTATCCAGCAATCATGTAAATTGACACAATTTAAAAATATAGTCAAAAACTAAATAGGTAACTCTGACGGGAAAAATAAAATCCCGCCCTAGCCAATGCTACAAAGGTCTCTAACCCTCCATTGATCAATCACTCAAGGAAGAAGACTTTACAATAAGCAGACATGTGAACGGGCTAACAACTCACCTCTGCGCAAAATACAGATATTTATTATTCAAATACGTTGTCAGTCACACACCATTTGGCCCAAAACAAGAGTGAGGTCACACCAACACTTGATTTAGGATTAGTTTTTCACACAAATTTGGGGTTTGGAAGTTTTAGAGAGCCTAGATCCTCATCCTGCATCAAGGTGTAAGAGTGATTTAAAAAAAAAAACACATTTTTTAATGTTTTGAAGCTGTATGGCCTGTGTGACTGGGGACAGGCACACAGGGCATGCTGCATCTGGACCCTGGCAAATCTGGGTGGCACAGTCAAGACAGACGAGGTTATGGCCACAGGGAACTAAGATAAGATAAGACTTTATTGATCTCAGAATGAAGAAATTCACTTGTTACATCAGCTCTTAATAAACAGACAAGATGAGTGCAAGTAGAAAGGAAATGCGCGTCAGATAGTGTGTGCAAAGATAAAACAATAGTAAAAATACTTGTAACAATACAATAAAAAAGAAAATGAAGTAGAAATAATAGACTAACAGATAACTAATAACAGATTAATATTGCACATGATTTGTGGACATATTTCATATGGTTACGAGGTCTGTTAGAAAAGCATCGGACCTTTTTATTTTTTTGCAAAAACCTGATGGATTTGAATCATGTGCTTGCATGAGCCAACCTTGAACCTTCGTGTGCATGCGTGAACTTTTTCACGCCTGTTGATTGCGTCATTTCCTGGTAAGCAGCCTTTGTGTGGGACGTGTTCTGTGTGCTCAGCGGATTTTAATTTCAAGGAAAGACGGAACAACTGGAGCAGCGCCACATCAAATTTTGCCAGAAACTGGGCGGTTATTGTTCAGTCTGACAGCAGCAGGGATGAACGACCTGCGGTATCGTTCCTTCTTGTACTAAGGGTGCCTCAGTCTGTCACTGAAGGAGCTACTCAGCTCCACTCCGGTGCAGAGGGTGAGAGGAGTTGTCCATGATGGATGTGAACTTGGCTAACACCCTCCTCTCAGCCACCTCCTCCAAAGAGTCCAGAGGACAGCCCGGGACAGAGCTGGACTTATTCAGCTTATTCAGTCTCTTCCTGTCCCGCTCTGTGCTGCCCGGGGCCCAACAGACGACAGCATAGAGGAGAGCAGAGGCTACAACAGAGTCATAGAAAGACTTAAGCAGAGGTCTGCTCACTCCAAAGGATCTCAGTCTCCTCGGGAGGTGGAGGCGACTCTGGCCCTTCTTATACAGGGCGTCAGTGTTATGAGTCCAAGGCAGCAATTACCTGGTTCTTCATACAGTGGATGCATATCTCCTGCACTCTCCCCACCGATCCAAATCCAGGGCAGAAGGAAAAGGATGATTCAGAAGGGGAGGAAGAGGAGGTGGTGCTTTCACTGGGAGAGGAGAAGGCTGATGAGTAGGTGGGAAATCTGTGGGAACCAATGGCTACATCTGAACAGACACACACGGTAAATGCGCTGGGCCTGAGGGTGCACCTTTGGCAGCAATTATAGCTTCGTCTTCTTGACAGGACAGCAGGACAATGACCCTAAGCACACAGCCAAGATATCAAAGGAGAGGCTTCAGGACAACTCTGTGAATGTCCTTGAGTGGTTCAGCCAGAGTCCAGACCTGAATCTGATGGAACATTTGTGGAAAGATCTGAAAATGGCTGTGCACCGACGCTCCCCATCCAACCTGATGGAGCTTGAGAGTTGCTGCAAAGAGGAATGGGCAAAATTGTCCAAAGATAGGTGCACAAAGCTTGTTGCATTATAGCCAAGAAGACGAGGCTATAATTGCTGCCAAAGGTGCATCAACAAATTCAACAAATTATTGAACAAAGGGTGTGAATACTTATGTACATTTGATTTCTTCTTATTTTATTTCATTTTTTATTTTTTTGGAAATAAATTTGCAAAAATAAAAAAGACAAACTTTTTCAAATTGTCATTATGGGGTGTTGTGAGTAGAATTTTGAGGGATAAAATGAATTTACTCCATTATGGAATAAGGCTGTTACATAATACAATGTGGAAAAAAGTGAAGCGCTATGAATACGTTCTGGATGCACTGTAAAATTAATTGAAATAAATAGCATTTAAGTTTTGCTTTTTGTTAACATTTTTTTTTTACTATAGAACTGCATGTTTGTTTGGAATGAAATCTGAAGCAAACAGATCAAAATCACTGATGGATTGAATCACTGCAGCTTTGGAAAACTCGGGGAATACATTCGAGAAGAATCACACAAACAACTGGACTTTTCTTCTTAAAGCCTGTCCAGACTTTTGTAATGAATATATTTCACATGCTTCCATCTTAAGGGCAGCATTGAAAGTCAAAATGTTTCCACTTTACAGTAGAATTTCTGTGCAGAACAGAACACCTTGTGACTTGCAGGTATGCATGGTTCATCTCAGCAATGTTCAAGTCTCACAGCTGGAGGAGCATCCAAGGCCAGTCCTGCTCAACACGCCAGATTTCTCAGTGATTTGTGTACCGTCTGATTTATTCCCCACATGTTGCACACTGCTCACGCACGTGCACACTGGCTGCTGGCTGATATTACATCTACTGACGGCTAAAACCTCCTGACTCTTATTCCATCGCTTTTCTTCCAAGCTGCTCATATAAAGTCAGACTAGCTGTGCATTTCCTGTGGTTTTTGAGTAGGTGCAGGTTAGCTCTCTGTCAGCTAGATTAGAATTAATGAGCCACACATGATTCATCTGCCATTCAGTTTTGTGTGGAGCGCTGCACAGAAACATTTTGCATTTTGGCCTTATTAAAATAGAAAAGTGAGAGATAAGGATATAGGCTGGAAACAAGGCCCAACCAATAGATTTGCTGGCTTTACTGGTGCATTGCTTTTGGTAAAACCACCTTAGAGGAGCTGCTTTATTTTGACCAGAACAGGATATTGACGACAGGATATGCGTGGGAGTTGAAGCCAAGTCATCACTGAGCAGCAGATGATGCACAGGTCCGATGTTTCACCTGGCTGAACTCTTGATAGTCACTTTTAATTGGAGCAGATTTGGAGAAAGTGAAATTAAATTACATGGTGCAAAAGTTCTGTGAGGATGTATGTGAGCCTGGAGGCAGAGCGAAGTGGCTGACTTGCATGAAAGACAGCGAGTGCATACAGACACGCCGACCCTTTGCACTCCCGCCTTTGAAGTCCTCCTTTCTTCACATAAATCCATGTCTTTCTCTTGATCTCTCATTTTCACTTTTGCATTGATTTACATCTTCATTTTTTCACCTTTTTGTAGTGCAAAGGAAAGCCTCATTTAATTTCAGCTAATGAGTGCTGAATTTCTGAAACAGGTTTTCTTTTTTAGCATCAGGCAAGTATTATTTCTGGAAAAGAAATAGCAATGCAAGTGGTGTGGATGGTATCATTTGGGGGAAGAAATTGGGCAATGAGGTGCATTTTAAAGCTAAAAATTAGTTTGAAGTAGCTTTTCTTTAAAAAATAGTGAAGTGTAGAAATTTCAGCCTTGGTAAAAATTAGACCATTTAGAAAGTAATTAATGCTTGACTTGAGGGTGATTAAATTAAAAAGGACCATCTGTTTAAGCCTATTCACCTTTTTTGTTTCTTTGTGGAAACAAAGGTGCAGAATGAGGAGTGGAAATGATGAAAGTAACATTAAACAAAGTGTTTGTGTTCTGGGGTTTGGATTGTCCTGGATTAAGACAAAGATCCAAGCTGTCATTGATGTCCTGGGCCCAGCCATCATCAAAGGTGTATCTGTATGTTGTGAGAGTGTCGAACTTGATGAGACATTCATTTATCTCTGCAGTGCTTGCAGGTGTCACTTGATCCAAGAGATGCCTGGGAAGAGCTTTTGGAGTCAAGAGTTTGCTGGATAGATGTTTTGTGCAGCCAGTATCTTTGCAGGAAAGCGAAGGTCCATGTTCCTCCCTGTGAGACTTGAACATTAACCAGTGATTTAAGCCAACTACTGGAGGTCTCTTCGGGGATCATTTGATACTACTGGAAGGGGTTTATGTCCCAATTCATATCACAATAATCTTGTGAAAAAGCAGACCTATTTTTGACCCAAATGTTGCTGAATGAAATGAAGACTGTATCATCCAGTTAGTAATGATAATATTAAGCAGTTGTGTCAATGACGTTCGGTTAGTGCTCCAGTGTTGCTTACACCTCTGCTCACCTCTGAACCATACACACGCGCCTTTCTGAAATCAATCAGTTAGGAGGCTTAATGTAAAGCTTCATTTTAATTGGCAGTGAATGAACGTGCATTCCACTGGACTCATCTGTATTTTATCTTTTCTCTCCTTGGTTAGAACACCACGGCAATTTGGGCCAGACATATCTGCGAAAGCAGCCTGGCTCCAGCCACAGCGCAGAGCACTTGCACTTGTCTATTTAAATGAGACAAATATGTGCATCATGCAAAAACTGCATGAGGGTGTATCTGTGTGTCTGAGTGTGTTGCATAGAGTGTCGTCCTATATGCATGGCTGGGGCAAGCATGTACTGACAAAGATGCGCGGTTTGCAGCAGACATGTCCTTCCTCCTTGACAAAAAGGGCCACGGACAACCTCTGTGAGAGCAGGGCAGCAACCAGTCTTTTTAGAGGGTACGCCTTCTTCAGGTGGGGCACAGTTTAATTATGGCAACATCTGTATGATGTACAGCAGTGTTGTCGTCTGTCTGCTCTGGGGGGTTTTATTGGTTCTGTGCCATTGGGGTCTTATTTGTTATTTGTGCCTCCTCGAGTTCTGTGTATGTTTGAGTCTGGCTGTATATTACGTCCTCGCCATCTGTTATGTGTGTCACATCTCTGTCCGTGTCCCTGTCATCTTGTCTGCATGTGTGTGGGTTTGTGTGTACTTGCTGTTGTCCGTGTTGTGTCCTGTATGAGTCCTGGTTCAGTCTGAGTGTTTTGCCCCCTCCTGTTGTCAGTCGTGTGTCTCCTTCTGTTTGCATATGTGCAACAGTATGTCTGCAGTCCTGCGTGTTCGTGTCTGGAATCCCATATATGTCTCTGTCTTCTTGTGGGTCCCATTAGTGTAGGTGTCTGTGGTCCCTCACAGGTGTATTGGTTGGGCATGTCTCCCCAGCACCCCACTCTTATGTGTGTCTTTTGTCAGTTTGTGGTTGTGGACGTGTTCCCCCAGTGGTCTAGCCCCTTTGGAGTTGTCTGGGAAACTTGGTGGCTTCCCTCGCTGGCCTCCTTGTTGCACAGTAGTGTTTACAGAAATACTGTACTTGGTTTTTGAGAGCTACATAATCCAGACGGAGTTGCCAGGGAGTGCCATGCTGCTTTGTTTGTGATTCTGAATGACTGAGGTAAATGAAGTCAGACTTCAGTGACTTGGAAATGTTAATGTATTTATCCCCTTACGTGTCCCTAGAAAGCTGTCAGTAAAAAGAACTGTTTGTGTTAAAGAATGGTTCTTGTATGAAGTTTGTTCGATTGGCTTGTGTCCTCTGAGGTTGGAGAGTTTATCAGTTATCACTTAATGATTGTATTTCCTTAGTTGAAGGGTCTTTTAGTTCTGTGTCATGTCTTATGTTCTTCAGCGGCCTGTTGATGTATCAGTTTGCTGCCCCCTTGTCTTTCCTTTTGTTTAGCACACGTCTTTGTGACTCTGATTGTTATCATCTGCTGTTCATTTAATCTGTTTATTTAAAAAGCCTCCATTTGTCCTTCCATTGTGGGTCCATTACTTTGTGTGTGTTGTGTGTTGGGGGGTGTGGCTGGATATTTTGGTGTTCTTTTCTTTTCTTTGCTCTCCAGGTGGCATGAGAACTGATTTGTCTGTGGAGAAGGTGCTGGCTGAAGAATTCTTCACCCTTATCAACATCATGTGTAGCACCTGTGAATGGTGCTCACATGCAACCTTAAAGACTTTCAGCTGAAGCAGATAATTGGATGGCGTTCTGCATTTAAGTCATGTGTGATTCAAGCAGAACTGCCGGGAACTCGACCTTGTGATGTTCGTTTGTGAGACGCTGAGGACCGCGCCTGGGTTTGACACATCGAGCCCGTGAAGCAAGGAAGGGTGAGGGACACATGCTGTCAGCACACATCAAAGGTGATTAAGTGTTTGACTAATTGTTGATAGTAACTTGGTATTTTGTTACGCAGTATACTTGAATTGTGATGAGGATTGTGTAGCTCGCTTCTCACTGCTGTGGCATGCGGACAAGTGGTCCTCCACCTGTTGTGAGAAGCTGCTTATTTGCATAAAGCTTAAAATACAGACCTGTATGTGTTGCTGATAGTGTGTGTCTTTTGAAGGATATTAGTTGTAACTGCTAACTTACCTCACCTCTTCTATGCTTCGCAGAGAGTCGGTTTGTCGTGTCCACCTGGGGGGTGTTTGGCGGTGGTAGTGGGTCCAGGAGCGCCGGGCTTCGATCCTTTTGGGCGCAGGAGAGCGTGCCAGCCTTCACTCCAACAGGACGACGCTATTTCTGTTTTTACACTTTTTATGCACCAGTGGGTGAAATAAATATATTGTTTTTGGAACCGCTTTTCTGGTTGTTTGTAGCGCTGGGTTCCATCTGACGCAGGTCTGCTCCTCATCCCACGTCGACACATAACAGTGTGTTGGTTATCATATGTTGTGTGCTGGTCATTTCATATTTGCTATATCTGCTGTTTTCTCCATAGGCTGTGAGTATAACAGTTTTTGACTTGGCACTCATCTTTTGTCTCTGGCTTGTGGTTTATCCCGTCACCCATAGTAGGGTTTAAGATTGTTTTTTTGTTCATACCATCCCCACTCCTGTTTGTGTCCTGGTATCCTTCACCTTGAGTGGGTTAAGAGTGTATTTTTGTTGGACCTGTCCCTACACTAGTTTTTGTGGGTTTTGCTCATTGTTTGGACAATGGAACACCTGTTATTTTGGAACTCACCTTTTGTGTTTGGCTGACCTGTGTATTGGGGTTCACCTCGTCTTACCTATAGCACCAACCATAGCAAGCAGAGCCCAGTCTGTTCAGTAGTTAGTATGCATAAAATATTTGTAATCCATAAAAGAGAACACTCAACAGCTTAACATAATTATAGGTTGCCCATGTCTTTATTCTGCATAGTTGCTCAAACAACCTTCTTGCCAGAGCTTGCATACTGTACTGCAGTGCAACTGATGGGCTATTCAATGCACATCATACACCTACAATTTACAGTAAACACTGCAGCATGTAGAATTGAGAAAACCATCTCATCTGTGAAAAATGCAAACTGCTCCATGTCTTTGTATTCCGTGTTTTAGTTTCGGTGGTGTGGTAGGGGTCAGTGATGCACAAACATCACTGGCAGCTTTTCCACAGTTCAGTAAATTGTTCTTCACATTGCAGCTCATGAACACAGTCAGCTGCACTTGTGACCAAGTTTAATCCAGTTAACATGTCCATGTCCTCTGCTTGAAGAAGCTTTTTTTTTTGGTAGATCCAACATAAGAAGCACTTTGTACACAAAGTGTGTAACAAAAATGAAGCTGATCCCAGTCACACAAGCAGCAACAACCTCCATCCTCAGCACCACTGTCCTCCGTGTCCATTGTAGTTAACAGTTGTCTGTCTTCATAAGATTTTATTACTGTGGACACAGTGACAAAATGGCTGGTCCACTTCTGGTCAAGTAGCCGCTTAAGTGGCTATCCTTTGTAATGCACTGCAGTTGGGGGCAGGGCTGGACTGGGACCAAAAAACGACCAAGGCATTTTTGGCCATGGCGGCCCACCATGATTATTTATATGATACATGAAAACACACAACATACCAGAGGATATATGCACACATTGTGTTATTTCAAACATTAAAATAAAGGGCAGTAGAATGTGCAGGGGTGTCGGACTGGAAGGGTAAAGGGTACTATGTACCCAGGGCCCAGAGCATGGGGGGGCCCACAAAAAACTGGCATTAAATACATTTTTGTGTTGCATGTTATTAATGTCCATACAATTCATGCTGTAAAAGAATATAATTAGTATGAATGTATAAATGTGGCAAAACATAATTCTGCTCTAACAATAATGTTGAAAGATCTCTGAGGGCCCTTCCACCCCTGCACAGTTGTACAATGGTTTAGTCCAGGCGCACAGGCGACTCCCCCCCCCCCCCCCCCCCCCCACACACACACACACACATATCCCAAACGGGATCTGACAGAAAGAGGAGGTGTTTAGTAGTGCTGTAACAACTAATCGATTATTAAAATAGTTGTCAACTAATTTAGTCATCAGTTAGTTGTTAAATAACTTTGTTTTACCGCAAATGTTTCATTTGTTCCATATAAATCAACCGTTTCTGCAGCGCGGCTTTGCTTTGAACCTTGAACCAATCGAAGCAGTAATTCGCAGATGTTTTATTTTGCTAAGCTTAATTTTTCCCCACTAAAACCCCAAAGAGCATATGTCTGTGAGTAACATTTACCTTTTTATCTTAATCTGACCTGTTATGGTCTTCTAAAACAGTTGATAGATGTGTTTTACAACTTAAAAACGGGACTGATGCTAACGCGTTAGCATGTCTATGGCGTTTTCGGTGCTGAAGTCAGCATTAAGCTGTTACAGCTGTCAGCACATTTGTTTTCTGTATAATGATTCATGGCTCAGCGTTTGTTGAAGTAAAAGAGTCAAATGTATTACAAATTATAATATTTTATTCATTTATTTTTATTTATATATCAATAATAATAATATAGAAACAACAGCAATAATAGTAATAATAACTAATAATGCCACAATAAAGTTTTAGAGAAACGGACAAAAAGAATCTGATAAAACAAAACAGAAAAGATTAAACCAACTAACAATGAATATAAATAAATATAGAAATAAATGTTTCCTGTGAACACCTAGTGACTCTTAAACCTCCACTTCATCCTTGTTTTATTAAGATTAATGATAACTTGTTTCGGTCAAACCACATCTAAGCTGTGTTTTTACACAAGAAAAAAATTAAATGCAGTAAACTGCACATTTGTGTCTTTTTTCATGAAAATATCTTATTAAATATAACATATTACACTTTTGTCAGGCCTTTAAAATACTTTCGTGGACTTGCTGTAATATGTTGTCAGTGGTTGAGATAGTTGCTGTCGGCATCTAAACCTGATGGAAATCTCTTTGTGGTGTGTCGGTGATGTATGTATGTGCAAAATAAAACAAAACACTACTCCAGATTTGTTTTTGATGAGAATATAAGATTTACAACAATATAACATAACTTTGTTACAAGGTCAAACGATGTTGTGTGACAAAGGTCTTTTAATAATAACTCACTTAAAGAAATAATGGCAAAACTCACATGTAAGTAAATGCGTGAGTAATGCATGCGTGAGTTTTTTCACGCCTGTTGGTTGCGTCATTCGCCTGTGGGCAGGCTTTGAGTGAGCACTGGTCCACCCCTCTCGTCGGATTTTCATTGTCAGGAAAATGTCTGAACGGCTGGAGCAGCGCTGCATCAAATTTTTCAAGAAACTCTGAGACAGCCAGGTGGAAACCATTCGGAAAATTCAGATGGCTTTTGGTGAAAATCCTATGGGCATCACACAGATTAAGGAGCATTACAACCGGATTAAAGACGGCCCACAGCGGCTGAGGGCGCGCCGTGCTTCGAGCGGCCATCAACAGGCTGAAATGACCAGATCATTTCCAAAATGAAGGCTGTGTTGATCCGGGACGTCGTGTGACTACCAGAGAAATGGCAGAAAAGGTGGACATCAGCCATTTTTCGTCAGATTCCACTGTTACAGGAGATTTTGTAATGAAAGACGTGCGGAGGCATTTGCGCGTCGGGACGAAGCCAATAATCATCCATATTTCAGCAAAGCAATGTTTCACTAATATTACATGATCAGTTGTAAGCTATAACACCTGCAAACAACAAATTTATAACAAGCTGAAATAATAGGCCTAATAGGTGTTTACATTAGAGTGACATGAGCCTATCATAAACATGACATAAGACGTCATGAACATTAATGACATATCATTCAGTTTTTGTAATATCTGCACACCAGTGTCAACTTTATATTAGCCTACAAAAATCAAATGACAGTTTATAACAGTATAGCCTGCATTAATGTTCATGGTTTAAGTCAAATAAAGTAGCCAAGGCCTGTTATCTAATAAGGTAAGTTGGACAACAAATCTACTCATGGCATTATTCAAAAACAAAGGCTATTTTCTCTCTCTGTCACTCACTCGCACGCACGCACGCACACACACGGGTGACCACCTCCAAACCAATGAGGTTGTGCATAAAATTCTATAGGCTAATTCATGTTTTTGTTGGGAAAGTGTAGGTACACGGACCCACAACAGGGGGCGCAAATGAACGGTCAATGGAGTAGGTCAAATAACAACACTTTACTGTTGTGAATGTGCACAACCAATACAACAGATTACAACAATGGTCAAAAGTCAATTCACAAAGATGTCGTGTGGGCAGGCTCGAAGATAGGGGACGTCTGTCCAAGGCAGAACCGGAACCACACGATTTCCTCCGCCACCAGACCCCGGGAATACTGGAGCCGCCAAGTCCCGAACTCCCAGGTGGCCACTGCCTCCGCGTGTCGGACCTGGTACTGCTGGCGAGGAACAACAAACAATTAAATGTGGGCACGTTCGCACCCAGCAATCCACATGGCAGGAAAACTACCTCCACCTCTCGTTGGATAAGGAGTCCACACTAACAATGCACTAGTCACAAGAAATACTGTCAAAACAGTCAGCTGAGGTACGTTACCTTCCAGGTAGAACGATATCTCGGCAAAGAGGTGGAGACGTCGTCCTGCTGATATACTCCTGCCGATCAGATGATTGGTAACAGCTGTTGCAGGTGATGCGTGACAGCTGTCACCCTGGCTGCTCCTGTGAGGCGGCTGCGCCCTCTGGTGCCTGGAGCCCGCACTCCAGACAGGGTGCCCTCTGGTGGTGGGCCAGCAGTACCTCCTCTTCTGGCGGCCCACACAACAGGACCCCCCCCTCAACGGGCGCCTCCTGGTGCCCGACCAGGCTTGTCCGGGTGGCGGCGGTAGAAATTGGCCAGGAGGGCCGGGTCCAGGATGAAGCTCCTCTTCACCCAGGAGCGTTCTTCAGGTCCGTACCCCTCCCAGTCCACCAAATACTGGAAGCCCCGGCCCATCCTATGGACATCTAAGAGCCGGCGCACAGTCCAAGCCGGCTCGCCATCGATGATCCGGGCAGGAGGTGGTGCCGGACCGGGAGTACAGAGGGGTGAGGTGTGATGGGGCTTGATCCGGGACACGTGGAAAACGGGATGGATCCGCAGTGAGGCCGGAAGCTGAAGCCTCACTGCGGCTGGACTGATGACCTTGATGATCTTGAACGGACCGATATACCGGTCCTGCAGTTTAGGGGAGTCCACTTGAAGGGGTATGTCCTTGGTAGACAACCACACTGCCTGCCCTGGCCGGTACGTAGGGGCCGGGGGCCGCCGACGGTCTGCATAGGCCTTCGTCCTCATCCGGGCCCTCAGCAAGGCAGAACGGGCGGCACGCCACACCCGACGGCACTTCCGTAGGTGGGCCTGGACCGAGGGCACACCGACCTCTCCCTCAACCACCGGAAACAAAGGAGGTTGGTACCCCAGACACACCTCAAAAGGGGAGAGGCTGGTGGCTGCCGACACCTGGCTGTTATGGGCATACTCGATCCAGGCCAGATGGGTACTCCAGGCCGCCGGGTGCGCGGCTGTCACGCAACGCAGGGCCTGCTCCACCTCCTGATTGGCCCGTTCTGCTTGCCCGTTGGTCTGGGGATGATACCCGGATGAGAGACTCACCGTGGCCCCCAGTTCCCGGCAGAAGCTCCTCCAGACTTGCGAGGAGAACTGGGGACCGCGATCGGAGACAATGTCTGTTGGGATCCCATGCAACCGGACGACGTAGTGGACCAGGAGTTCCGCTGTCTCCTGGGCCGTCGGGAGCTTCGGGAGGGCCACGAAGTGGGCCGCCTTGGAGAATCGGTCCACTATCGTGAGGATGGTGGTGTTGCCCTGGGACGGCGGGAGGCCCGTGACAAAATCCAGGCCGATGTGGGACCAGGGGCGATGGGGCACGGGCAGCGGCTGGAGCAGTCCCGAAGCCCTGCGATGGTCAGCCTTGCCCCTGGCGCAGGTGGTGCAGGCCTGGATATAATTGTTAAAGATTTTATATATATAGATATTTTTATCACTGTTAAACATTTGTACCTTTGTCTTCTTTCTTATGAAAACGTTATTGTGCTGTTTTGCACCAGTCTTAAGATAACCCTGAGAATGCACATATTATTCAACTTCGTTTTAGCATGCTGGGGTCAGTCTGAACTGGGAGTAAAGAACTGGAGGTTATTTTGACCGTTGTGAATTTATGGCCTTGTGATATGTGATGCTTAGTGTGAAGAACAGGACACTCTAGGCAGATGCAGAACAGATGATAAGTGCAACAAACGAACGGGATGTGCTGACCTTCGACGATAAGATTAAAGGAAAGAAACTGTTTTTCCTTACAGCTGCACTTATTGACGTATGTGTTTATGTCACGGGAAGAAACTTGTCTTGCGTTGTCCCCCCCACCCTTAGGACAAGTTTTATGATGTGGTTAGGGCTTCTCCAATAAAAGAGCAGGAGCGCAGGCCAGACTTTAGTGTAGCTTTGGTGTACAGCCTGACTTGCACTCCTCGCGAGCTAAATTTGACTTTCTGTCTCACTGGTGTTTCTTGACTCTGTTTGTCTTGTTAAAAGTTTTAAGAATGTTTGGAGGCGAAAATACCCAACATTGACTGGGGGCTCGTCCGGGATCTCAACAATACCGGAGGTGTCCGGCGGGGGTCGCCAAGTCCAGACGTAAATCCTTGGCCAAGGTCCGATCGATTGATCGTGTCTGCAATTGTCGACCGCCGGTGGCATCGTCTGGTTGACGAGATTTTCCCGAAGAAGACAGACAGGAAGTCGAGTCAGTGAGTAAAATTTCTTTGTAACAGTACTGAGTGAGTGGTGATCAGATCACATAAACAGTTAAATTCCGCAAGCGATGATACAGAATTGTCTGTTAATGAAACACAGTTAAACTCTGTAAGGAGGTCGGACTCCTCTACGATGGCGAGGAACGCACGTAGTTAAATTCCGAACGAGGGTGCGGACTCCTCTGTTTATATACGCGTACCGGTAGGGAATAAAAGTGTGATCACATAAACAGTTAAACTCCGTAAACGATGGCGTGGAATCGTCTGTTAATGTAAAGCAGTTAAACTCCGCGAGGAGGGCGGACTCCTCTACGGTTGCGAGGGACGCACGTAGTGAAATTCCGGAAGGAGGGTACGGACTCCTCTGTTTTAATACGCCTGACTGCACTCCTCGCGAGATAAATTTGACTTTCTGTCTCACTGGTGGTTCTTGACTCTGTTTGTCTTGTTAAAGGTTTTAAGAATGTTTGGAGGAGAAAATACCCAACATTGACTGGGGGCTCGTCCGAAAGTCATTTCTGCAGACACAGACAAACAGTAAGAACAGTAGGATAAGACTAGTAATAGTGTGTGAGCTTGGTGTTAAGATCCAGGTTAGACACGAAAGCTAGCAGAAGACATTAAGAAGCCACTGTTCTGAACATAGGTGTGCTGTAGTGTGCAGAAATGGCGAAAGAAAAAAACAAAAAGAACGAGGGTTCCTGGACCGCATGGACAGTCCTTATTATGCTACTTTTCTTTTTCGGATTGGGCTTATTATTAAAAGCCATAAGCACGGGACATGATAATAAGGATCACATCCGCAGATTGCAGAGACCAAAAAGAAGTAACGAAGACCCCAGTCCGATAACAAATGCCACAGTACATAGGTGTGATAGGAACAATGTGTACCGATTTGGTGTACAAGCCTGCATTCCTAGAAATGCTTCTGTGGTCATCTCTGTACCATATAGTGCTCTTACCCATGGAACATGGGATGGTGACAGAGGGACTAATTACGGAAATAGTTTCTCATGGTATATGACCAATGATCAGCTAGGTAAGAGATGGGAAACGTTGGTAGCCGATGAATGGAGTAGATGGACACCAGGATGGGCACAAACCGAGTGGGCTAAGTACCAGAGTCAAATTCTTAAAATGTATCAAACAGATGATAAGCTGTTTATAGTGGTGAATACCACAGAAAAAGGAACCATATTCCCACCTGATATAAAGGGAGACTGTTGGTTGTTCCTCCTTTGGGTATACAAATCAGGAAAAGATCTGTATTTCCATTTTTCCCTCTGTGAAACAGATAGAGTACAGCAACCAATATTGACAGAATTAAGTACGTCAAAGGGGGTGTCCATACAAGCAAAGGGGGTGTCCATACAAGGCACAAAAGACATGAAGGCAGATGACTGGTTCCTAGTAACTACAGGAATTAGTGGACAAAATAACAATTGGCTTTTAATGGCAGAACAAGCAGGACTAGCTGCAAAGAAGGACTGTGTTGTATGTATGGGACCCAGACCTATATTACAGGTAATACCGGCAGCATTACCCAAAGACTGTCTGCTGACTGTAATGACACAGACATACATTGCAGCAAACAACAATTGTTCTAAGTGGGACAAGATCTATCCATTGACCAAATTGACTAAGATTAAACCTTTATTTTCAAGCAAAGTTGGGCATGCTAACCATACATGTGTAAACTTGACAGGGACAAGTAAGACTTTGGGTAGCTTAAACCACACTGCCTGGTGTAAGGATGTGGTCCATAGTACTCCCACATTCAAACCTGTCAGTAGGAGTGACGTATGGTGGTGGTGTGGCGATAACAGAATTTTTGACAGACTGCCAAGAAATGTGTCAGGTTATTGTGCATTTATATCATTATTGTTACCAGTTACAGCCATGCCCATGACACCTGAAGAAGTCATGACATATACAGCCTCTCTTATTCCTGAAGACTGGCAGAAAGGCATAATCAGACATAGAGTAAAAAAAGATTGGAAAGGAGTGGGAGATCCAACATATATTGATGCGATAGGAGTCCCCAGAGGAGTGCCTGACGAGTATAAACTGGCTGATCAGATAGCAGCTGGATTCGAATCCTCCATCTGTTGGTGGTGTTCAATTAATAAGAACGTAGACAGAATAAACTACATCCACTACAATGTGCAGAAATTAGGAAATTGGACTGAGGAAGGATTTAAGGCTGTCCATTCACAGTTAGAAGCCACGTCCCTTATGGCCTTCCAGAATCGTATTGCTCTGGATATGTTGTTGGCAGAAAAAGGAGGTGTTTGTGCCATGTTCGGAGAACAATGCTGCGCATTCATTCCCAACAACACAGCTGCAGATGGCAGCCTCACTCAAGCCATCGACGGGCTGAGGACGTTGAACAGGAAGATGAAAGAGCACAGTGGAGTAAACACCGAAGGCTGGGATTGGTGGCTGGAAGGGATGGGAAAATGGAGGTCTTTGATTTCTTCACTATTAGTGTCTATAGCAGTATTTGCTGCGATTCTAACATTGTGTGGATGTTGTTGTATTCCATGTCTTCGAGGCCTTGTAAATAGAATGATAGCCACAGCAATAGGTCCAGGACCAGGAGGGGGACCAGCTTCATATCCACTCCTGGGGCAAAACGACGAGGAGGAGGAAGAGGGCTCTCATGACCTGTACCCAGACCAATGGAAGTATGATGACCCAGACACCGATGATGATGACAATGATGACATAACCTCTGGGGTGTAAGCCTGTAGAACATACCATGATGAACCTCTTAGTGAAAATCTCAAAAGAAGTGCTAAGCTAGGTGATGCCTACTATATGTTTAACAAGTGATAACAGGAGGGAAATGTTAAAGATTTTATATATATATATATTTTTATCACTGTTAAACATTTGTACCTTTGTCTTCTTTCTTATGAAAACGTTATTGTGCTGTTTTGCACCAGTCTTAAGATAACCCTGAGAATGCACATATTATTCAACTTCGTTTTAGCATGCTGGGGTCAGTCTGAACTGGGAGTAAAGAACTGGAGGTTATTTTGACCGTTGTGAATTTATGGCCTTGTGATATGTGATGCTTAGTGTGAAGAACAGGACACTCTAGGCAGATGCAGAACAGATGATAAGTGCAACAAACGAACGGGATGTGCTGACCTTCGACAATAAGATTAAAGGAAAGAAACTGTTTTTCCTTACAGCTGCACTTATTGACGTATGTGTTTATGTCACGGGAAGAAACTTGTCTTGCGTTGTCCCCCCCACCCTTAGGACAAGTTTTATGATGTGGTTAGGGCTTCTCCAATAAAAGAGCAGGAGCGCAGGCCAGACTTTAGTGTAGCTTTGCTGTACAGCCTGACTTGCACTCCTCGCGAGCTAAATTTGACTTTCTGTCTCACTGGTGTTTCTTGACTCTGTTTGTCTTGTTAAAAGTTTTAAGAATGTTTGGAGGCGAAAATACCCAACAATAATCCCGGACGTCGGCCTCTAGGGACGCCCACCAGAAGCGCTGCCGGACAACTGCCACGGTTCTTCGCACCCCTGGATGACAGGAGAGCTTAGAACCGTGACAGAAGTCCAAGACTGCAGCCCTAGCTTCTGGTGGGACGTAGAGTCTGTTCTTCGGCCCGGTTCCGGGGTCCGGGCTTTGTGCCAGGGCCTCCCGGACGGTTCTCTCTACGTCCCAGATGAGGGTGGCCACGATAGTGGACTCCGGGATGATGGGTTCCGGTGGATCCGACACCTCCGTTTTGACTTCATCTTCATGTACCCGGGACAAGGCATCCGATTTCTGGTTCTTGGTCCCGGGACGGTAGGTGATCCGGAAGTCAAAACGGCCGAAGAACAGTGACCAGCGGGCTTGCCTGTGGTTCAGCCGCTTGGCGGTCCTGATATACTCCAGGTTCCGGTGGTCAGTGAAAACCGTGAATGGCACGGACGTTCCCTCCAACAGATGTCTCCACTCTTCAAGAGCCTCTTTCACCGCAAGGAGTTCTCGATTGCCGACGTCATAGTTCCGTTCAGCCGGGGTCAACCTGCGGGAAACATAGGCACACGGGTGAAGGACCTTATCGGTCTTCCCGCTCTGGGAAAGCACAGCTCCTATCCCTGAGTCCGAGGCGTCCACTTCAACCACTAACTGGCGACTAGGATCGGGCTGCACCAGAACGGGTGCAGACGAGAAGCGCCGTTTCAACTCCTTGAACGCGGCATCGCAACGATCCGACCAGGTGAAGGGGACTTTTGGTGAGGTCAGGGCTATCAGGGGGCTAACTACCTGACTGTAGCCCTTAATGAACCTCCTGTAGAAATTAGCAAAGCCGAGGAACTGTTGCAGCTTCCTACGGCTAGTGGGTTGGGGCCTGTCTCTCACCGCCGCAACCTTGGCCGGATCAGGAGCGACGGAGTTGGGGGAAATGATAAACCCCAGGAAGGACAAAGAAGTGCGGTGAAAGTCGCACTTCTCGCCCTTCACAAACAGCCGGTTCTCCAACAACCGCTGCAGGACCTGACGTACATGCCGGACATGAGTCTCAGGATCCGGAGAAAAGATGAGTATATCGTCTAGATATACGAAGACGAATCGGTGCAGGAAATCCCGCAAGACATCATTAACCAGTGCTTGGAATGTCGCGGGGGCGTTTGTGAGGCCGAACGGCATGACCAGGTACTCAAAGTGACCTAAGGGGGTGTTAAATGCCGTCTTCCACTCGTCTCCCTTCCGGATCCGAACCAGGTGATACGCATTTCTAAGATCTAGTTTTGTGAATATTTGGGCTCCATGCAGGGGCGTGAACACTGAATCCAACAAGGGCAATGGGTATCGGTTACGAACCGTGATTTCGTTCAGCCCCCTGTAATCAATGCATGGACGTAGTCCGCCATCCTTTTTTCCCACAAAAAAGAAACCTGCACCCATCGGGGAAGTGGAATTCCGGATCAACCCGGCAGCTAAAGAGTCCCGGATGTAGGTCTCCATTGATTCGCGCTCAGGTCGTGAGAGGTTGTACAACCTGCTGGACGGGAACTCAACGCCTGGAACCAAATCAATGGCACAATCGTACGGACGGTGGGGGGGAAGGGTGAGTGCCAGATCCTTACTGAACACATCTACAAGGTCATGGTACTCCACCGGCACCGTCCCTAGATTGGGCGGGACTCTGACCTCCTCCTTAGCCTGAGAACCGGGAGGAACCGAGGAACCTAAACATACCCGATGGCAGGTCTCGCTCCACTGAACCACTACCCCGGACGGCCAATCGATCCGGGGATTGTGTTTTAACATCCAGGGGAACCAACCTCCCGGTGATTTCCTGACACCACCAGAGTTACAGGTGGTGTCTTATGTGTGATTGGAGGGAGTAGGGAGCCATCTAGTGCCCGCACCTGCACAGGCGAGGTAAGCGCCACCAGAGGGAGCCCTATCTCCCGGGCCCATCTGCTGTCTAACAGATTCCCTTCAGAGCCCGTGTCCACCAGTGCTGGGGCCTTCAGGGTTAAATCCTCATAAAGGATTGCAACTGGGAGTCGTGTGGCAATGTGGGTGTGTCCCACGTGACTGTCTCGGCCCACCCCTAGCCCAGTCTCTAGGGGCGGGCGTTGGTGTTTAACCGCTCGGGGCAGTCTCTTACCTGATGCTCTATCGAGCCACAAACAAAACATGCTCCGCGGGCCAGCCTCCTCTGTCTATCTGGTGCCCTAAATGTGGCCCTGCTCGTGTCCATAGCTTCGTCAGCAGGGGGAGCTGTAACCACACGGAGCGTAGGGGCTGTGGAGCGTGGGGAGGGCGGGGCGCAGTCGGAACCGGAAAGGAGAGGGACGGCGTGTGCCCGGCCACGCCCTTCGTCTCGTTCCCGATGGCGTTCTTCTAACCAATTGTCTAATCGTATAACTAGATCAATAAGCCCGTCTAAATCCCGCGGTTCGTCCTTAGCCACCAGGTGCTCCTTTAGGACCAACGACAGTCCGTTTACAAAGGCGGCGCGGAGGGCAGTGCTATTCCAGCCGGACCTCGATGCGGAAGTCGACTGCATAGGCAGCTGCGCTCCGGCGCCCCTGTCTCATTGACAGCAGCACGGCTGAAGCGGTCTCTCCTCTATTTGGGTGATCGAACACTGTTCTGAACTCCCTCACAAACCCATCATATGTCTGAAGGAGCCGTGAATTCTGCTCCCAGAGCGCTGTAGCCCAAGCGCGTGCCTCACCGCGAAGCAGGTTAATTACATAAGCTATTTTGCTGGCGTCAGTCGCGTACATGACAGGACGTTGTGCGAAGACGAGCGAACACTGCATAAGGAAGTCCGCGCACGTCTCCACACAACCTCCGTACGGCTCTGGAGGGCTTATGTATGCTTCCGGGGAAGGTGGAAGGGGTCGTTGAACGACCTGTGGAACGTCACTGTTACGCACAGGGTCGACAGGAGGGAGAGCCGCAGCAGCGCCCTGAGGGCGCGCTTGCACCTGCGCGGCGAGAGCCTCCACCCTGCGGTTAAGGAGGACGTTCTGCTCGGTCATTAAATCCAACCGAGCCGTGAAAGCGGTGAGGATCCGCTGCAACTCACCGATCATTCCTCCTGCGGACGCCTGTGCGCCCTGTTCTTCCATTGGCCGTTCAACAGCCGGTTGACGCCCCTCGGGATCCATGACGTTGGCCGAGATATCCTGTTGGGAAAGTGTAGGTACACGGACCCACAACAGGGGGCGCAAATGAACGGTCAATGGAGTAGGTCAAATAACAACACTTTACTGTTGTGAATGTGCACAACCAATACAACAGATTACAACAATGGTCAAAAGTCAATTCACAAAGATGTCGTGTGGGCAGGCTCGAAGATAGGGGACGTCTGTCCAAGGCGGAACCGGAACCACACGATTTCCTCTGCCACCAGACCCCGGGAATACTGGAGCCGCCAAGTCCCGAACTCCCAGGTGGCCACTGCCTCCGCGTGTCGGACCTGGTACTGCTGGCGAGGAACAACAAACAATTAAATGTGGGCGCGTTCGCACCCAGCAATCCACACGGCAGGAAAACTACCTCCACCTCTCGTTGGATAAGGAGTCCACACTAACAATGCACTAGTCACAAGAAATACTGTCAAAACAGTCAGCTGAGGTACGTTACCTTCCAGGTAGAACGATATCTCGGCAAAGAGGTGGAGACGTCGTCCTGCTGATATACTCCTGCCGATCAGATGATTGGTAACAGCTGTTGCAGGTGATGCGTGACAGCTGTCACCCTGGCTGCTCCTGTGAGGCGGCTGCGCCCTCTGGTGCCTGGAGCCCGCACTCCAGACAGGGCGCCCTCTGGTGGTGGGCCAGCAGTACCTCCTCTTCTGGCGGCCCACACAACAGTTTTAGTCTGACTGAATAAAATGAGTACTGTAATAGTTTCCTAAATTTACACTTTTGGCACATAATAATTCCGCCCATACTGATTTAGTGAAGATGTAGCCTAGCCAGTCGTTCAAGAGCCCTCTGACCTCCCCTTAAGAATGTTGTCATTCTGCTAACATTTCACCAAGCTACTTCTTACCGGGTTGTCAGTAGCTATTCTGACCTCCTCCTGGGTCATGTCTCTCTCCTCCTTCTCCTCCTCCTTCATCTCCTCGACCTGCGAATCCACCTGTATTGCTACATCTTCCTCTATGTTTTGCCTACTACTCTGTTCCACCGAACTCTGTGCCACCTCGACAGCCTGTGCACTTGGGGCTGTTTTTGATGTTTATGGCGCTGCACTCATTGATGGCCCTGCATCCGCTGCTGTGGCTGAAGCACTGGCAAACATATCTGTAATTTTTGCACATTTTGCTGCGTCAAGTTGTAGGCTTTTGAGCCTTTTCTCTCACAGCTTCTCTGCGCCTCCCTTGTGTTTCTGTTGTTTATCCATTTCGATAGCGGGATATTCACTTAACTCTGTCCAACTCCGTTCAGCTCAAATGGCAGAAATTGATAACCTGGCTCAACGTAAAGGGGAGGGCAGGCCGAGGAAGGCTGAGAGATTTCATTGGATTATTCCCAGGGTCCTTCGAGAGATTCTGCCAATGGCCACATTTTGTGTTTCAAATACCGTCACGGCCGATTTCTTTTGAACATATATATATATATATATATATATATATATATATATAACAGCCGTGGCCAAAATATGCGTCGGCCCACCGGGCAATCCATGCCTGGTTGGGGGTTTCTTGCAGAATTTATAGAAAGCAACACAAGTCTTATAAAAAAAGAGAATGAAATCTACTATAGCTATTTCTTCTAATATTGCTGTAACAATCACTAATTGCAGTTGGTAATTTAGGCAATGCTCATAAGGGTTTTCTTTTCCTAGTTTTTCCTGCAGGCGCTTCTGTACACCATCATGCTTCCCAGATACCACAGATGCTCCATCATACAGTGCATCCAGAAAGTATTCACAGCGCTTCACTTTTTCCACATTTTATGCAACAGCCTTATTCTAAAATGGAGTAAATTAGTTTTCCTCTCAAAATTGTACTCACAACACCCCATAATGACAACATAAAACTTTTTTTTAATTTTTGCAAATTTATTACCTCCACCAACAAAGTTAGTCAGAGGTTATGTTTTCACCCCTGGTTGTTTGTCTGTTTGTGAACAGCCTGTAACCCACAATTTTTCATGTATCATTATGACATTTTTTTTTTTAGAGAGGATTCATATCCTGATAGGCAAGAACTGATTAAATTTTCAAGGTTATTGGTCAAAGTCAGGAAAAATATTGGATAATTGGAAAAATCTGTATCCTTTATCATTGAACAAATTTCAAAAATTAATCTCTGTCAAAAATGACTGAATTCCTTTCATATCTGACAATGTTATGTAGGATGATATCCTTTATCGACAAACAAAGTTGGATTTGGATGGGATCTGGATTATAGATATTATATATATCTATATATATTATATAATGTATTATATCGATTATTTGCGGCAGCAATTTTTCTTACATTTACAGTCGTATCAAAGGCATCAAAAGACAAGGTACAAAGACATTTAATTATAATACATTTGAATTTCATTGTTGTGTACATTATATACACATTGTTTTGTATTATTTGCTATTAGGGTCTAGCCTGAGTATAATGTAGTAACAAGTCATTTTTCAAAAGTTTCTTAAATATATTTAACGATACTGAGTTTTGTATTGTATCATCAATTGCATTCCAGATCTGTGGGCCTTTGCATATAATGCTAAAATTAGTACATTTCAGTTTACACTTTTTGCCCTTCACCTGATTTTTTCTTCTTGTGTTGTGTTCATGAGTTGGATAAGTGATTGGGATTAGTTGGCAAAGTCTTTCATTTTGCTTATATACTACATTATACATCATGCATGCGTTCTGAAATATGTTGCTCTCGGTGAGCTTCAGAAGCTTAAACCTATAAAAGAGAGGATCAGAGGGAGCATTATATTCAGACCAGGTTATAGCACGAATCACTTTCTTTTGCAAAACAATCAATTTATTGAGATAGCTAGGATACGTGTTACACCATATAATATTGCCGTAATTCATATGTGGTTCAAATAAAGTTTAAAAGGGTTCTCACTTTTTAAAAACAAAATGAGAACCCAAAATGCAGGGAGCCAAAGTGTAAAAAACCAAATAATTTATTGTGCGACAATTGAGGTAATTGGTAAATGTACAAAACGGTGGAGGGTGACGCCGGAGGAGGGAGACGCTGACTGGGCCAGAATGCTGACTGATGGGTTCCCAAACCAGATGGCAGCTGTACACTGAACCAACACCAGGCGGGCGCAACGGAGCTGACAGGAGGCAAGGTTGCTGAAGACAAAAGGAGAAAAATGCTGTTGCACAATCCAGGAATGTATGATGAGAGAAACTGCTAGAAAACTTAGAAGAACTCAGAAGGCAGGATACCACGGAGGTGGAACTGAGTTTCCGGTAATTGTAGAGGCATGACCGGGGTTTATATACAGGTGGTGGTGGTTGCTGACAGGTATGATGAAGCAGGTCTGTGACACGGCTCCTGGGGGCACAGGAAGGGAGGGAAAGCCAACCAGATCCAAGGCAAGTAGATGCAACCCAAAATGTGACACACCTGCTTCTTTTTTTTTCATTGCACTTAACAATGTACAATCATAAACTAACATGTTCTCTTAACCTTATGACACCAAATATAATGTAACGGCAAGCCTCTACTGATCCACAAAGGTATTGAACATTTTGACATATGGACCTGAGATTTTACATTCTGACCCAATCTACATGCAGTAAAACAAAATTTAATTTGGACCTGACACAGCTTTGGGTTTATGCTTACGGTTAGTCCACTGAACCCTTGGAGTTCCAGTTCCACGCCTTCGTATTGCATGTGATGACAGGCTGCTCATACTTACTCATTATCATCTTTGTTAATCCTGTTAGTTCCACTTTAATTTTCATGTTATCATGAATTAAATCACCAGCTGTGAATAAAAATTGGATGGCTACTAATTGATAACTGTTCCCCCAATTTCAAATATTTAATAAATCTTGAACTGTTATAGATTTTTTACATTAATTGTTGATTAAAGAAACTGTGGGGGAGGAGGAATCACCTTTAATAAAGTCAGTCTTAGTTCCAAGGGAACATGACTGTTGATATACAGCGTGAGATTGAATTAAGTATCCAATTTCAACCAGTTCTTTAAACTGAGAAAGTAATTTTGCCATGCTTCACTACTTTTCATGGGGGAAAATGTCACCCCTGATTGTACTTTTTTTAAATCAGCATGTTAGTATTATTATTCTATCTGAGTTACAGTGAGGTCCAACATTTATTCTGGTTTTATTTCAAGTTTCCAACTATCTCTGTTGTACTTTACTCCATAGAACAGGAATGGTAAAAATTACATTATATATGTCCATCTGCAGAGTTTCATAAGCTTTTTTCTTTTTCTGTCTTTTTTTTTTTTTTTTTACATTGTCCAGAGTCTAGTCTTGAGTAAAGTGCATGGCATAGCTGACATAAAGCAGCGTTTTCACGTGGCATTGTTCCAAAATACAGCTGGATTTTTCTGAACACTTGTATTTATCTTGTGTCTGTGCTCAGCTGGGGCTGGGGTGGTACTTGACAACAGATGATCCCTTCTCTAATGAGGTTTTATACCCCCCTCTCCACCCCCGGTCTCGCTTCATGGCACTACAAGAGAATCCTCTTAGGCAGATGCCATGAACCATGAACAGCCGAGTCTGGACACAGATAGGACGCCAGCTCAAGGTGGATTGGGGGGGGTGAGAGAGCCATGTGGCAGCAAAGGGGAGAGACTGACTGAGACAGAAAAGGAAAAAATTATATTAACTTTCATAGAGTACGATTCCTCTTGATCTAGCTAGCTGTCAGTTATGAATATCAATTCTTATATAACAGCTGAGTGGATCCTTATCATTTGATTGGTGACTTGTCTGTCATGTGACTTGGATTATTCATACCATCTGCTGTTGTGTTTCACTGACCGTGCAATAGTTCTTTTTAGCGTGCAATTTCGGTGCTACATGAAATGCGCTATTGCATGCCCCAACCACCACACGCTCACACTACTGGGGGCGGCGTTTAGCTAAACATGGCGAAGTTTGTTTTGCTGGCAGACAATGATTTGAAGGAGCTAATTGATGCTGCTAATTCTTCTAACACACACACACACACAAAAACAAATCCACTATGCTGTAAGCTGTCTAGAGGCATGATGAGCTGTTAGGATGGAAAGCTGGACAAATTTCTGACGTGATTTTTCACTGGATTGAGGAACTACACAAATTCTTTTTTTTTTTTCTTTTCGAAGTACACAAAGTTAGTGCATAAACTGAGTTTGAGTTTTAACACCACAATCGCTTCTGGTAGCATCAAAAGCGACAACAGACCCAAACAATGAGCACACACTTCTGTTGTTGAACATCTTGCCCCTGCTGGAACCTCTTGTTTACTACATGGCTTTCAGCACAGAAGCAAGCTGAGAGCAGCCACAAAGCCCAGCTCTCTACCCAGTCACAACGCTCCGGTCAGGCTGAGGTCTTGGAAAATAAAGCAGTGCTGACTTATGGTTTTGATTTATAAATAACATTAATACCGATAGAATAACTCCATTAATGTAAATTCTGTCATTTGTACAAAGTTAAAATATAACATATATATTTTAATGTGAATAATGCACTAATTCTGAGGTTTTGTAACAAACACAGACAGATCGCAAAGGATTCTGGGTAAAATGTGCCTCTGTTAAACACTGATTGGTTCAGTCATTCATTATGTAAACCAACACGTTAATGTGACATGTGTCATGTGTTGGTGTTTACAGATAAATGTGCTTTTGTAAAATATTCCATTTTTTTATTTGTAAAAACAGGCATTTTTCAGAGCCCTGGAAGTGCCATCACAAAATGATTTGCATGTGGAGAGAGTGTGCACACGTTTTATGATGTTGTGCGCACATTTTCTGATGATGTAAAACATGCACTCAATATTGTCTTGACACATAAATATTGGCTATTTGCCCTATTGACGTTTCAAATCCCACAAAACCTCGGAGAGGTCGCCGCGCTGCGAGATCTCAGTAACATTGAGAACTGCGTTGAAACACTCTGATCACGCTGCACTTTAACTGCTGCACACAGACAACACCATTAACATCGCAACATAAAACTATTTTTATATTGTGCCTAAAACTCTCGTGAATATATTCTCTGGGTTCATAGACGTTGTTATTGTGTTTATTTTATGTAAACGTGAGAATCACAGGCTGTCTCTCCGTTATTTTCAATGGGAGCTCCTGCCTGGTGGCTCCATCCTCAGCATCCTTCTCTCTATATACTCTGTGTCCCTCCTCTGCTCATGTCCAAACCATCTCAGTCTCACTTCTCTGGCTTTGTCTCCAAAGCATCCCACTTGAGCTGTCCCTGTGATATGTTCATTCCTAATCCTGTCCGTTCCCGTCACTCCCAAAGAGAATCGTATCATCTTCACCTCTGCTACCTCCAGCTCTGCCTCCTGTCTTTTTGTTAGTTTCACCATCTCTAAGCCGTACAACATAGCTGGTCTCACTACTGTCTTGTAAAACTCCCCTTCACTCTTGCTGATATTCTTTGCTCACAAGTCACTCCTGCCACCTTCCTCCACCCACTCCACCCTGCCTGCACTCTCTTCTTCACCTCTCTACTACACTCACCATTACTTTGGACAGTTGACCCCAAGTATTTAAACTCATCTACTTTCACCACCTCCACTCCTTGTAACCGCACTGTTCCACTGGGCTCCCTCTCATTTACAAACATCTAGTCAGTCTTTCTCCTACTGATTTTCATTCCCTGTCTCTCCAGAGCATATCTCCACCTCTCCAGGCTAGACTGAACCTACTCTCTACTCTCACTACAGATCACAATTTCATCTGCAAACATCATAGTCCATGGAGACTTCTGTCTGAACTCATCTGTCAACCTGTCCATCACCATTGCGAACAAGAAAGGACTCCGAGCTGATCCTTGGTGTAATCCAACCTCCACCTTGAATGAGTCTGTCATTCCTACTGCACAGCTCACCACTGTCACACTATTCATGTACATGTCCTGTACTACCCTAACATACTTCTCTGCCACTCCAGACTTCCTCATACAATACCACAACTCTTCTCTTGGCACCCTGTCATAAGCTTTTTCTAAGTCCACAAATGCACAATGTAACTCTTTCTGTCCTTCTCAATACTTCTCCAACAGTATTCTCAGAGCAAACAATGCATCTTTAGTGCTCTTTCTCGGGATGAAACCACATTGCTGCTCACAGATCTTCACCTGCTTTCTAAGCCTAGCATCTACTACTCTTTCCCATAACGTCATGCTGTGGCTGATCAACTTTATGCCTCTGTAGTTACTGCAGCTCTGTACATCACCCTTGTTCTTAAAAATAGGAACCAGCACACTTTGTCTCCACTCCTCAGGCATTCTCTCACTTTCCAAGATTTTATTAAACAACCTGGTTACAAACTCCATTGCTATCTCTCCTAGACATTTCCATGCCTCCACTTGATGTTATCTGGACCAACTGCCTTTCCACTCTTCATCCTCTTCATAGCTGCCCTCACTTCTTCCTTACTAATCGCTTGTACATCCTGACTTACTCTCACCACATCATCCAGCCTTTTCTCTCTCTCATTTTCTTCATTCATCAGCTCCTCAAAATATTTCCTCCACCTTCTCAAGACACACTCCTCGCTTGTCAGCACATTATCATGTGCATCTTTTACCACCCTAACCTGCTGCACATCCTTTCCAGCTCTGTCCCTTTGTCTAGCCAGTCTGTACAAGTCCTTTTCTCCTTCCTTACTATTCAACTTCTTGTACAGCTTGCAATATGCCTTTTCCTTAGCTTTTGCCACTCTTCTTTTTGCCTTACACCACATCTTCTTGTACTGCTGTCTACTTTCGTCATCTCACTGAGTATCCCAAAATGTTTTCGCCAACCTCTTTCTCCTTATGCTTTCCTGGATCTCTTTGTTCCACCACCAAGTCTCCTTGTCTTCCTTCCACTGTCCAGATGTCACACCCAGTACCTTCCTAGCTGTCTCCCTCACCACATCTGCAGTACTTTTCCAGTTGTCCAAAATCGCTTCACCTCCATCCAGTGGCTCTTTCACCTGCTCACTAAATTTCATGCAACAGTTTTCCTCCTTCAGTTTCCACCATCTGATCCTTTGTTGAGCTTTCACACTCTTCTTTTTCTTTACCTCTAAAGTTATCCCACAAACCACCATCTGCCTTTCCACATTCCTATCCTGGATACCATATCTACCCATTACGTCCTCAGCACCTCTGTTCCCTTTGTCAACATATCCACTGAAGTCTGCTCTATCACCACTCTTTTATGCTTGGGCACACTCTCCACCACCTCATCTAACTCACTCCAGAAGTCTTCTTTCTCCTTCATCTCGCAACCTACTTGTGAGGCGTATGCACTGATGATATTCATCATCATCCCTTCAATTAACAACTGCACACTCATCACCCTCACCCACACTCATCATTCTATTCTATTCTATTCTATTCTCTCAGACACTTGCTTAACCTCCAAGACACACTTAACATACTCTTCCTTTAAAATTACCCTAACACCATTTCTCTTCCTATCCTCACCATGATACAATAACTTGAACCCACCGCCTATGTTGTTTATAATTTTATGTTGATTTGCTGTGCATTGCATAGATAAATACTTTAATTTTTGACAAATATCTTTTGGACTGCTGCATTGGTGATGTCAATGTTGGCACGTCTTGAGCATTTACAGTTTGATTTCACAGTTACGCCACTCTTCACGCAGCCTGTGATTACCCGGGACTCATGTTAATACCAGATATATAGGGGTCATTTATGCGCATATTAATCAAGTTATCTAGTTAACCACCATCCAGCCACATGTCCCACTGCTTCTGTTGTGACTGATGAGTGTTTTCACCTCCAACAAACCATAATGAGACCATCTGAGCGCATTTATGATGGTTTTAAACCTGAAAGTCAAAGCTGAAATGTCAGTCACTGAATGAAATGCTGAGTAAATTTACTGCAAATGAGGTTCTTTTCTCAAAGTGGCAGAGAGATGTAGGGAAGGAAAGGTAGAGGTCTGGAAAGTATTCATTTTATGGCTGACGTTTAGTCACTGCAGCGGTTTAATTGGGTTTGTTTTCAAAGGTTGTTGACTATGACGCTGTGCGTGAATGCCAGTATAGTCTCTACAGCTGGATGTCTGTCGTTGGTGGAAGTGGAAAGTGAGAGTTCAAATTGGAGATGATGACAGATAAATACGACATACTGACTTTCATGATGGTACAGTGTTTCATCAAATGATTAATGAAATATTTCAGGTTTGCCTACATTATTTTAAAGCGACAAAATTCCAGTGTTTACCTTAGATTAGATTGGATTAGATTGGCTGAATGGTCAGCATGTAAACTGAGGGTTGCTGAACAAGCCTCATCTGGATGCCTGAATAATGGTGGTTTGGGGTCACCAACCCACCATGTTGATTGTGAGGATCTCCTGGTTTAAGAAGCTGGTTATACAATATGCAGGAAGAAGAGATGCCGTGTTGAGGGGGGACATGCTTGCAATGAATCCAAGGTGCTATGCAGTGAGACAGTGGCTATTCCCAGTGTGTGGTCATTATTTATGATGATAAAAACAAGATACTACGTTCCATCGGCTTCTCCCTTTTTTCCACTTTGGTTCTCCACAGCAAACCTGAGATGGATCTGCATGTTGATCTGGCACAAGTCTTACGCCGGCTGCCCTTCCTGATACAAGTCCATGTTACATGAAGAACTGGCAACCTTCTGCTCTAGAAATGAGCGTAATAACCACTTGGCCACCATGCTTCCGATGATAAAACCAAAAACACACATCAGCCAAAATCATGTACAAACTCATCACTTTGTGTGGTTGGCCAGTGAAACACAAAATGTGCTGATTAGGTTTATATGCATTGCTATTCTGCAGTTCATAGAGATTTGGTGATTTTTATTTTACAGGAACTTGGTCCATGATGTTACAGTTACAAATAATGTTACTGCTGTTTGCATGGAAATTTTTAGTCATGACTATCCAGTGCATCTTGTTAATTCCACCCTGTTAAAAAAGGGTCTGGATCCAAGTATGTTTATCTACAGTGAAGCAGTGGTGACCGAACCATTGATTTCTTAACCTGAACAGTGGGCACTGATTGGCTGAGAGCTCTTATGTCATTGATACGAGTGAGTTGTTGCTCAAACGCGATGATGTTGGCTATCAAAAAAGCCACTTCGACAAGTACCATACAATTTAAAACTTTTGTTGGAGTTTTGTCATGGCTCATGTTTTGTCACTCCCCATGGTGCTTTTATTCTTACACATCTGTTCCTTGTTCTTTTCCTCTGATTTACCTCCTGCAGGCACTACGGATTCAGGTTCATGTAAACGCTCACCTCTTTGTTCATAGTCAGTATTTTTACATGAGCAACCGTTACAAGCTTTTATTGTGAAGTATCTACCTATCTATTTCTGGTAGGCTAGATCACAGCACCTTCTGATGGTCTTTGAAAGGGATGCATGTCAACCCGTCTACTACGTCTGTCTTCTGTGGAGGTGGTTTCACAGTCTGGAGGCAAGTCTAGAGCCTTTAAACAAAACAAAACAAACAAAATCATGTCATGACAGCCGTCCTCCTGGTTTGAGCATGTTCTGTGCGCTGCCAACTGGTTCAGTGAGTTCTTGCTCACTACTGCTGCCTGCTGTTTTGGAGGATATTTAAACACAGTGTGCATCGACAAAGGCTTTTACACTGTTAAAAGTGTAGCAGGCAAAGAATAAACTCAGCTTCAGAAAAGTTGTCTTCTTGTTCAAATTGCACAGCTTTCTGAAGCATTTTCGCGGGCTTTAGTCTGGTTGCCACATCTACATAGATATACAGTCACTGTCATTGTGTTCTGTGCATTTAACATCCTTTTTTTAATAACTCCCTAAGCCATTACCAAATCCAGACATGTAAGATAATGTGAAGAAAGTGATGGAGAAACCCAAAGAAACATGAAAAGATAATGAGATCACTTGGCGAACAGACAAAAAACAACAAAAAAAAAAACGTGAGGTTGTAAAGGGAGAGGAATGTTGGCATCGGGCCTCATTAAACTGACAGCCTTTGCAGGAAGATTGCTTCCTTCTTTCCACCTGAGTGATAGACCGTCTTACAGTCTTCTTCCTCCAGTGTCCGCTGTTTCCTGTCTAAATAGGCATTTCAGCAACTTTCTGTTAAATCCAATGAAGTGAGAGGATTTCCTTTGTGGAGTTGAAGAGATTGACCTCTGCTGTCTTTGTCTCTAGAGCACGTTCACACCATATGCCTTGAAAGCTGTCCTGATGGGACAATTGGCTTGGCTGCCTCTCACACTCGCATACATGTGTTATCTGAAAATAGACTAAAAAGGAATTCAGCCAACACGAGCCAGTTCGAGAAAACTCTTGCACTTCTTTCTTTTGTTTTGGCTGTACTATGCATCACGTTCCTTCATTAGCGAAGCTTTAGTAACATCTGCTTGTCTAGTCCAAACATCGACATAAAATCTGCAAAAGTTCTGTTGTTCTTGGAGGTAAACATTAAGTGTGAAGGATGACTGAGTATTGTTTGTGTGTACCCACGAAGCACTGTGTTGAAATTAGGGTGTGATGACCGTTAGCCAGTGTCATCTCATTTTCCATTTCATTTCCCTGATTTAAATCTACCCCCCAATGCTCGTCCTTAAACAGTTTTTGCATTATGCATGGAGCAGAAAGTGTATCATAGTAGATATGAAATATGCATGAGTTCCTCTCCACCTCGCAATCCTCCCCCCTCAAAGGAACGAATCATTTTGTGTTGTCTGATTTGTTCTGGGGAGAAGATCAATGACTTGCTTGTGTGCGTGTGTGTGTGCGCACGAGTGCACACACTTATCTGTGTGGTTGAGTTTAAACGGCAGCAGAAATGCAAAAAGAAAGCTCGTTTGAAAAGTGGACGGGGATAATGGAGAGAAGCACTTGCATGATGAAAAAGGGGTAGAAGATGAAAGCTCAAAAGCTTGTGAAAGATTGAAAGAAGAAAAATGGGAGCAGATAAGGTGTGCAGAAAGACAAGAGACAGAGAGAAACAATCAAACAGAAGGAGACGCATCTATGAACTGTCAATAGAAACAGTACACACACTGATTGATTGTAACTGTGTGTATGTGTGCATGTGTGTGTGCGCGCGGAGGGGTGGACCCGGGGTCTCAGCTGTCGTTGGAGCAGGGGGCCACGCGCCTGTATTGAAAACACTCCAGCAATCCCATATTGTGAATCCACAGCCGCCACAAAGGCAGCCCCTCACTTTAGCGGGAATTCCTTTTTGCGCCTCCACCCTGTCATCAATTTCTGATTCTGTTTGTTTGGGCGCAGTGACGGGGAGGTCGATAGCTTTTTAATGAGACTGGAGATTGAAGCGTGTGTTGTGGGTTTTGGAGTGTTACAGTTGGACCACGCTGAATGTGTGCAGTAAAGAGTTGTGCTCGGTATCCTGTTGAGGAAACGGACCCATTGGGCCTCATGAAACAGCATTTTCATAAACTTCTTACACATTTCTTGTACCTTTTTCAATACGATGGCCCATAAATAATGCCACAGGCATTAACAGCCAAATTTATGTAAAGCCACCTTGACAATTGCACGCATTTAATCTGCGCACTGCTGCGCAATTTGACGTGCCAGTGCGACCCACTGTGTTCCGCTGGATGCTGCACTTTGTGCTGCTGGACGCTGCATTGTGGGTTGTTGCGTTCTGTGAAAAAGACACCGCCCCTCTGGATTGAGCTGTACCTCAGAGAGAAAACAAAACAGGATCAAGCATCAGAAAAACAACAAATACATTATAATTTGTCAGCATTAAGCAACAAGAAAAACAGAAGAAATACTAAGGTTATCACCGCCCACTCGCCCTAAACTTCACGAAAAGACCCAGACTCTCTTTACTAATAAATAAATTTAAAAAGGTAAAAAGCATAGTAACATACTATGCCAGTATGGTAGCCATACAAAAGGGAAAATAAGTGCGTATTGAGTCTGTACTTGAAAGTCTCTACAGAATCTGTTTTATTGATGCAGGTCGATCATTCCACAAAGTAGGTGCACAATAAGAGAAAATTCTGTCACCCGCAGACTTTTTATTCACTCTAAGTACACAAAGTAGTCCTGCACCCTGAGACAGCAAAGCCCGGGATGGTTCATAGGATTTAAGCAGGTCAACTAAGTAGGAAGGTGCTAGTCCGTGAATACTTTTATAGGTTTTATAGTAACAGAACCTTAATAAAATCTGATCTCACAGGGACAGTAAGCCAGTGAAGAGACACCAAAATGGGTGTAATGTGGTCAAACTTTCTGCTTCCTGTCAAAAGTCTGGCAGCAGCATTTTGAACCAGTTGGAGAGCCCTAATGCTGGACTGCGGTAAACCAGGAAATAGGACCTTGCAGTAGTCCAATCTAGAAGAAACAAATGCATGAATCAGGGTCTCAGCATCAGCCATAGACAGGATGGGATGAATCTTAGCTATATTTCGCAAGTGGAAGAAAGCAGTCCTCGTAATATCTCTATTGTGGAGGTCAAAGGACAACACCAATGTTTACCACAATGTTCCTCACTTTGTCAGTGTGAAGTATGACACACGAGCCTAGGCTAAGCGTTAGCTGGTCAAATCAATGCCGAGGTCTCACTGGACCAAGAACCATCATTTTAGTCTTATCAGAGTTCAAAAGGAAGAAATGACTAGACATCCAGCTTTTCACTGATGTAAGGCAATCTTCTAAGGATTTTGTGTGGATGAGATTACCAACAGTCATCGGCATGTATTACTGAGTATCATCAGCATAGCAATGAAAGGTAATCTCAAAATGCCACAATATATGTCCAAGGGGTGCTATATAAAGGGAGAAAAGCAACGGTCCCCTGTGGAACACCAAATTTCATGTCACTAAGGTTAGAGGTAGTGTTATTGTACAAAACAGTGAGAATGACTGGTCAGGCATGATGTCAGCCATGCAAAGGCATTGCCAGTAATCCTAAAATGATTCTCCAGCTTATCGAGTAGAAAATAACGATCCACGGTATCAAACGCAACACTAAGATATAACAGCACCAGAACCATAGCGGCGTCTGAATCCATTGCAAGCAGAAGATCATTCACTGCGTTCGTGAGAGCTGTCTCTGTGGAATGATATTTTCTAAAAGCAAACTGCAGTGGTTCAAAAAATTATTCTTAGTAAGATAGTCCACGAGCTTCCGTGAAACCACCTTGTCCAGAATTTGAGCAAAATGATAGATTTGATATTGGCCTATAGTTTTTCAATATACTAGGGTCAAGATGAGATTTCTTAAGTAATGATTTAATCACTAAAGATTTGAAACATTTAAGAACAGATCCAGAGGTTAATTATTAATAATTTCCAGTACAGTCGCCCCAAGAGTGGGCCACAGGTCCTTAAACAGTTGTGTTGGTATTGGATCAAATAAGCATGTTGGACTTTTTGCAGACGTTACGAGTTTTGTCAGCATGCCTAGGGAGATACTATCAAATTCGGTAAATCTTGGTAATACCTCAGTAATGTTGCCCACCTCAATAGCAGGGTGTAGTGGCTGGGTTAAGGCATGCTGGGATATGTTTAACCTAATGTTGTCTATTTTGTTCTGGAAGTAATCCAAGAAATCTTGTGCTGTAAAAGGAGAGCGATTTACAGGTGGTTGTCCATGAATCAGTGTTGCCACCATGTCGAACAAGAATTTTGAATTATGCTTGTTTTTGTTGATCAACTCAGAGTAATAGGTCCGTTTTGTAGCCAGTAGTGCTTGCTTATAGTCTAAGATAGCATCATGTCACGCGAGGTGGAATACTTCTAATTTTGAACTTCGCCATTTCCGTTCTAGACCTCAACCCTTATGTTTGAGGTCACGCAGGTATTCGTTGAACCAAGGTGACTGTGTTTTGGGGGGAGTGTGGTTTTAATATAGGTGGTGCAATCATGTTGAGGGTAGTTTTAAGTGCTGAGTTTAAACTATCCACAAGACTGTCTACTGATTGGGCATTTTCCAAACATGAAGCTAAGATATCAGGCAGTCTAGCTTTGAGTTCAGTTATAGTTGAGGAGTTGATGTGTCGCCGCAATGACAAATAAGGTTGTTGTTCCATAAAACATGGCAGCAAAACTGTAAATATAATAAGTGAGTGATCATAGACCACTGATGCAAGAGGCATGATGTCAGTATTTGTGACAGCAATACCACGTGAAAGAACCACATCCAGGGTATTTCCACTAATATGTGTTGAATCCTGAATGCATTGCTGAAATCCTATTACATCCATAATTTCCGTAAATGATTAAGGCTTATTTATATGAATGTTGAACTCACCAATAATCAGAATGTTATCTGCACTAGTTGACAAGTTAGAGATGAACTCACCAAATTAATCTAAGAATTTAGGGTATGGGCCAAGGCATGGCCCTGGTCCATACAGTGATATACAGTGACAAAGTATTACGGCTAATATTTATTCTTGTGACCTTGGCAATACGTGGCATCGTGGGCAGAGCGGCGAATCAGATGTTCAAATGAATTATATTTGTGACCCCCAACAAGTAATAGACTAAGCCTGGATTTATAAATAAGAGCAACACCCCCACCTTGCTTTACATCATGAGGGATGTGACTAAATGTATACGCTGGTGGGCAAGCCTCATTTAAGGGGAGGACAGCTGTAGGTTTAAGCCAGACCAAGAAACTGATGGTCACTCTGTCAGAGCTACATTATTTCTTTTTGGAGAGAAGAAAACCTTCCAGAAGGACAACCATCTCTGCAGCAATCCATGAGTCAGGCCTGTATAGTTGAGTAGCCACATGGAAGCCACTCCTTAGTAAAAGGCACATGGCAGCCCACCTGACATTTGCCAAAAGGCACCTGGCGGTCTCTCAGACCATGAGAAACAAGATTCTCTGATCTCATGAGACAAAGATGGAACTCTTTGGCTTGAATGCCAGATGCCATGTTTGGAGGAAACCAGGTACCATCACTACAGTGAAGCCTGGTGGTGGCAGCATCGTGATGTGGGGATATTTTTCAGCATCAGGAACTGGGAGACTAGTCAGGATTGATGTAAAGATGAATGTAGCAATGTACAGAGACATCCTGGATGAAAACCTGCTCCAGAGCACTCTTGACCTCAGACTAGGGCGACTGTTCATCTTTCAGCAGAGCAGTGACCCTAAGCACACAGCCAAGATATCAAAGGAATGGCTTCAGGACAACTCTGTGAATGTCCATGAGTGGCCAAGCCAGAGCCCAGACCTGAATCTGATTGAACATCCCTGGAGAAATCTGAAAATGGCTGTGCACCGACGCTCCCCATCCAACCTGTTTGAACTTGAGAGGTGCTTCAAAGAGGAATGGGCAAAACTGCCCAAAGATATGTGCACCAAGCTTGTGGCATCATAATCAAGAAAATTTGAGCCTGTAATTACTGCCAAAGGTGCATCAACAAAGTATTGGGTGTGTGAATAATTAGGTACATGTGATTTCTTAGTTTTTTATTTTTAATAAATTTGCAAAAAATTCAAAAACCTTTTTCATGTTGTCATTATGGGGTGGTGAGTAGAATTTTGAGGGAAAAAAAAATTTATTCTATTTAAATAAATAAACAAAATCAGCAGTTTTTTTCAAAAGCATTTCCTTTCAGACATTTTGGCATGAATGTCTCTCCATACCTCTGAGCTGAGCTCAGCCAGCTGCTGCATGTCAGTGCAGGACGTCTCGTTTTGGGAGGAAAAAACATTTTGATTGATTGCAGTTTGTTTGTATTACAATGTTTGGAAAGAGGTGCCATTTGATTTAAATGGCATTTCACTTTAAATTTATTAGTTCCAACTGGACTCTATCGTTCTAACTTGACTTGGCAAAGAGCTGCACAGCATTTGGAGCTGTGTGAACAGAACGGAGGAGTGACTCACGATTGACATATTCGGGGATGAAAGTGATGAAAAACAAAAAAGCTGAAACCCAAAATTATACCCCAACATCACCTGCATGGAAATGTTTGAATTCCAGAAGCTCTGAAATCCACTCTGGGTCTGTTCCAGACAATAAACTGCAGTTAGTGCAGCATCCATTTTGGTGAGGAAAAAACCCAACTTTCCTTATTCAGATTAATTCCAGTAGTATTCTGCCCTTACTAGGATGCAGCAGTTTTCTAGCTTGGCAGATACTTCTGGAGGAAATCACTGAAGAAATTAACAAATTGAAAATATGGTTTGACTGAAACAAATTGTCATTAAACTTAAATAAAACAGGGATGAAGTGGAGGTGTAAGAGTCACTAGGTGTTCACAGGAAACACTTAATTTCTATATGTATTTATTTATTTTCATTGTTAGATGATTTTATCTTTTCTGTTGTGTTTTGTTTCATTAGGTTCTTTTTGTCTCTTTCTCTAAAATTGTATTGTAACATTATTAGTCTATTATTGTCTATTATGTAGACTGTTATTATTGTCGCTATTATTAATATATGAATAAAAATAAATGTAAAAAAATGCAACTTTTATGACAACGAACGCTGATCCATTAATTATACAGAAAACAAATCAACACAAACGTGCTGATGCGAACAGCTTAATGCTAACCTTAACATTGAAAACGCCATAGAAATGCTAAACAGCTTAATGCTAACTTTAACATTGAAAACGCCATAGAAATGCTAACGCGTTAGCATCGGTCCCGTTTTTAAGTTATAACATACATCTATCAACTGTTTAGGAAGACCATAACAGGTCGGTTTAACATAAAAATATTAAATATTACTCACAGATATATGCTCTTAAGGGTTTTAGCGGGGAAAAATTAGGATAAAGCGAAATAAAACAATGAACCCACGAATCAGTAGATCAAAGCACTGTTTCGATCTGCGAATCACTTCTTCGATTGGTTCAAGGTTCAAAGCAAAGCCGTGCTGCAGAATAGTTGATTACAGACCTGCTGCAGGTCTGTAATCAATGTAGAGAAATGATAATTTTCCTGACAAACACCCCCAAAACAACAGCCACTCTGAAGGACTGATAAGGGAATCGTTAAGCAAAAAGCTTATTGATGTCGGTGGATCGAATCATTTCTTAACGATACTCGAAAGGAACCAGTTCTCTATACCCATCCCTAGTCACTGACGTAACATGGAATACCCTTTGGCAAAGAGACTTATTCCACGTCATTTCACGCATCTACCATCATGTTTCAGAGTCAGTGGTTAAACCCTTAGATCAGGGGTGGCCAAGTTCGGTCCTCGAGAGCCACCTTCCTGACACTCTTAGTTGTCTTCCTGCTCCAACACACCTGAATCCAATGAAAGGCTCATTAAAGTCTGCTAACGAGTCTTTCATTGGATTCAGGTGTGTTGGAGCAGGGAGACAACTAAGAGTGTCAGGAATGTGGCTCTCGAGGACTGAACTTGGCCACCCCTGCCTGAGATCTTCAGCAAATGTATTTATAAAGAGAAACTGCATGAACTACACATTTTTTTTTATTTTCTAATAACAAGTTTATTCAATGAGGAGAAACAAATGCTAAATTATTGTTGTGTTGTAACTTAATTTTTGTTCAGCTTTTGTGACCCGTCTTCGTGAAGTTAGATGCAAAAATGTTGAAATTGGCCCTATCCTGCAATGATAAAGAATCTTGAAAAAAATTACTGGATCCGGATCGTGTTCCGGATCATTACCAAAATTTAATCACTTCTAAGTTAGGCCAAGATACACCCCTTGTAAAAATTTCATTGAAATCCATTGAGGATTTTTTCAGTAATCCTGCTAACAAGCCAACCAACCAACAAACAAACAAACGGATGTGATCGAAACAAACCCTCCTTGGCAGAGGTAATAAAGGTTTACAATCAGAAATAAGAAAGGAGAAAAGTAAAGCAGAAAATAATTTTCCACACATTTATTCAAAACACACAGCAAACTATAATAAACTAGTAACACATCACTCCTGAAAACAATATTTGGTGTGTCACGTGAGGTGAATCTGCCCTACGATTGGATTTTGGAAAACCATGTGACGGTGAACCAATTCCGTTTGGGCACTCACATTGCTCACGTCATCACACAGCTTCTATGAGGAGTACAAAGCTGGTGGACGGTGGCTAAAAAAAATTACTGGATCCGGATCGTGTTCTGGATCATTAGCAAAATTTAATGACTTCTAAGTTAGGCCAAGATACACGCCTGGTAAAAATTTCATTGAAATCCGTTGAGGATTTTTTGAGTAATCCTAACAAACCATCTAACCAACCAACCAACAAACAAACAGACGCGACCAAAAACATAACCTCCTTGGCGGAGGTAATGAGCAAATTCAGGAATGTGGTAACTTCTCTTAAATCACTCGAGCATGCAACCTTTGAAGGAGTCTGTTATGAACAAATGATTCTTGTATGAGGGCCAGTGTTTGGATTTGACGCTATGAACAGTCAGTTGAATTTCATCAGTGTGACTGTGGAGATAAACACAGCCGGCATGTTTAGTTCTGACCCACACCTGACACAATCTGACGCAGATGAACATGTGATGTGAGCACAGCCTATAATTCTAGGGGGAAATACTTCTTTTTCCAAGAAGTGCTGACTGTGACTACAACACCCTGACATACATGTTCACCCATTTAACCCCACACGTGGATAATCCAAATGTGTCTGGGTTCGTAGAGGTTGTGGCTTAACCAAGCATGGCTGGGTTAGTGGGTGTACCTCTGTTTATGAGTGTGTGTGCGCGTGTGTGTGTCCTGTACTGATCTCCCACTGAGAAGTTCTCCTAGCCAGCTGATGATTCAGTGACCCCAGCCAGATTGTGATTCACCAGACCGTTTACATTTCTGACATTTAGAGCCTTCTCTAATGACTACAAACAAGCTTTTTGTGATTAACATTCTTGCCCAAACACTTTCTTTGTAATTCTGCATCATCAGTGCACCAAGGACCCACACAGGAACCTCTAAAAAGTTCTTTTGAGTGACCTGTACTATGATACCAGGACAACATATCCATTCTTTATTTGTGCAAGCTGACTTGACAAACTTGAAAGTCTCAATCTGAGCTAATTGGGACCATGACAGTCATTATCTGCTCTGTTTGCAAACTCTGGTTTTCTGTTTCAGAGGAAGAGGTGGTGAAACATATCATTTGACTTTTCTTTTGCAAAATAGACTGATCATGTATTGAACAATTCCACCATGACATTACATTTGTAAGCAGTCTCAGCTGTTTCAACCAGTCTCACACAAAAAGGTGAAGCTTTAAGTCCCTAATCTTCTGCGTGGGCATAGTTAAGGCCCCTTTTACACATAAGACAAAGTTGGGCGAATGAGGCCGAAACCAGCCAAAAAATGCAGAAAAAAAAAAAAAAACAACTGGTGAACCTCAAAAAATTCCATCTGCTTTTGGGAGGGACAGACAGTCGGACAGCCATGTACAGATGCCATACGATCCCGTGGCAACGGTTTCGTGCATGCTCCTGTGCACACGCACGAACACAGTGTGACCACGTGAAAGGTCTAATACCACATCGTGCTCACACAGCAGCAGAAGCAATCACATGTTGTACAGATGTACACAAACTGACGAAAATGTGTAAGGACCAAATGATGAGAGCACAGAACATTATAAGAACAATGACTGTAATGTTTCAATGCAAGACAATCATTTTACTGGTAATGATGTGTAATTGATGCCTGATGACTTGACGGTCTGTGTTGGAAATGATGAAACAAATGGATTTTGTTTTTCTGTTAAAATATTTAATTCTTCTTGTAAAGAGCAGACAATAAAAGAATTATCATCATTCTCTCCCTGTATGTTCATGAACCATGGCCATGGAGGTAAACAAGGAAGTAATGAACTGACATGAATGAATGGATGCGCTCATATCATGAACACATCAGCCAGCTCTGTATGTCCAGCTGTCCAGGGCGTGGCGTGCCAAAGTACACCACGCCATGTGGACTATAACTCGCGTGGTGGATGTGACATTTGGCTTGCCAGCTGGCCGTTCACATGATCAGACGGATATTTTCACATGGTACAGCCTGGCTGATGGTGTCTGCAGTGTGTACTGAGGTGCAGCTGAACGGGTTCCAAAGGTGATATGTTTTTATTGTTTACCATGTCAAGAGAGCCAGCCGACACGTGCATCACATGTGCATGGTGGTGTGTTGAGAGGTGATGTTCTTCATGGCACGATATGTGTTCTCCAGCTGGGAGTACTAATGACACAGCTGTCAGGTACAGCTGTGACTGCATCATCATCGCCGTGCGTGCTGAGATGTGGTTGGGGGTGATCCATAGGTGATCTAGCATGTTTTTATTTTTCCCCATGTTGTCATTGTTTGCAGACACACGTGCACCACCGTGCCTTGCACATGGGTGATTGGAGCACATGTGACAATATGTGTTCCCCAGCTTTGCCTTGCAGACGAGGCAGCTGCGATATGGAGCGGTGCAAACCACAGGAACTCGGTCACTGGCCATGGGCTGTGTCAGCTCTTGCTCTGCTTGATTTCAGATGACAGCCAACCCATGACATGATTACATGTCAACCACAGCCCCTGACAAATGCATAACTGTATTGGATGTGAGCATGTCTGATCATGTTAGTACAGACATCACATCACTGACGAGCAACACGCCCACCTATCCAGAGCAGCAATACGCTCACATCCTGGGCTCATGGCTCCAGGATGTGAGGCAGTTGAGCTGCCCATGCTGATCTGTCAGTCAGGCTGTCGCATGATGCATGGACTGTGTGGACATTGCGATCGTGTGTCATATGACCTGCCTGTCCGGTCGGATGGCACCCTGGCGCTGTGACACACAGCCGGAGCGGCTGGGTTTTCATTTTCATATTTATCTCTATTGCATTGGTATGGGAATGCTGCTGGCTGATTCCACCTCCAGTGGGACATGCTGGATATGCCATAATGGGTGTTCCACAGCTATCAGCTGTGAAAAATTCCATGTGACGGACATCACATCATGACTTGCAGAAAGGCTCACACACACACACACACACACACACACACACACACACACACACAATCTTCAACTGCTTAGCCCAATTAAGAGACGCGGGGGGCTGGAGCCTATCCCAGCAGTCATAGAGCGTGAGGCGGGGTACACCCTGGACAGGACGCCAGTCTGTCGCAGGGCCACAAACAGACAAACAAACACAGTCTCACACACACACGAACACCTACGGACAATTTAAAGATTCCAGTCCACCTAACTCGCATGTCTTTGGATGTGGGAGGAAACCGGAGCACCCAGAGGGAACCCACGCAAACACAGGGAGAACATGCAAACTCCATACAGAAAGGCCACAGGTGGGAACCGAACCCATGACCTTCTCTCTGTGAGGCAACAGTGCCAACCACTAAGACACCGTGCTGCCCGCAGAAAGGCATGTTTTCTGAAATATTTTACTGATTTGCTTCAATGAAATAACGATGAAATAATCCAATTACTGATGATTTTACATCAAGTTACATCCTTTCATGCATTTCTGGGTTTAAAAGGTTTTAGGAAATCTGAGAAAACTGCTTCCACTCACCCTACATACCCGACCTTTCTAAAGATGCATGCAATAAGAAAATATGTCAAACCAAAAAAACTGAATGTAAAAATCAGGCAAAAATTAATAAACAACCAATTTAACTAATCATTTGATAGTCAGTGTGGGAAAGGGATATTTCTTAATGAATTAAACTTGTATTGTAAAGTTGGGTGTTTTATAAATAAGTTGCACTCTTTTTCAGAATTTCAGAATAACTGAAAATTATTTTTGCATGGTCATGTCTCATTTTTCATGGAATTGCCCTGCATATCTATTTTTATTGCTGATTGTGTAAATTTGGAAGTTCATGTAATGAATGATTGAAGCTTTATTGACAGACTCTAGGTTCATAAATATAAAACATAAAACAGGATAGATTAATAACAAACTATATAAAAACTTTATCTTAACAGTTAAAATGGATACATTTAAACCCATGCAATCTGATCCTGGAACAGTAGCATGAGCAGCTCACAGTGGGATTTGAAAGTGCAACAGTGACACTATTTTCAGACTCATCTCTGGGTTGCAAACACTTAAACATGAGCTTTCTTAAAAGTGCTTTTAAAATGCACACCCCTGCATTAACAAACATCTGACTGGCATTCCCCCCTCTGGGGACTCTAAGAAGGATTCTCATGGCATCGTGGAATACAGCTTGCAATTCCTGCAAGCTACTTTTTTTTTTTTTTTTTGTAATTTAACCACAAATGGGCAGTGTACAGCAGTGTGCAATATGCTTTGAACAGAACCACCTTCGCCTGAGTGGAACAGAGACTAAACTTGTGCACCACATGGTATTTGCCTGAGCATGGTCTCTACAGATTATCATCTTCATTCATTTGATCAGTTATAAAATGACTAAAGTACTTAATCCTTTGTGGTCAATTGTTTGACCATTTGACTGCTGGAAAGTTGAGCCACTTGTCCTGCATGGTTCTACATATTAAAACAGCACTTTTGCTGGTATGATATCATATTTAATATCATATTGGACACCATATTCAGTACATACAGTAGTGTTCAGAATAATAGTAGTGCTATGTGACTAAAAAGATTAATCCAGGTTTTGAGTATATTTCTTATTGTTACATGGGAAACAAGGTACCAGTAGATTCAGTAGATTCTCACACATCCAACAAGACCAAGCATTCATGATATGCATACTCTTAAGGCTATGAAATTGGACTATTAGTAAAAAAAAGTAGAAAAGGGGGTGTTCACAATAATAGTAGTGTGGCATTCAGTCAGTGAGTTCGTCAGTTTTGTGGAACAAACAGGTGTGAATCAGGTGTCCCCTATTTAAGGATGAAGCCAGCACCTGTTGAACATGCTTTTCTCTTTGAAAGCCTGAGAAAAATGGGACGTTCAAGACATTGATCAGAAGAACAGCGTAGTTTGATTAAAAAGTTGATTGGAGAGGGGACAACTTATACGCAGGTGCAAAAAAAAATTATAGGTTGTTCATCTACAATGATCTCCAATGCTTTAAAATGACAAAAAACCAGAGACGTGTGGAAGAAAACGGAAAACCATCAAAATGGATAGAAGAATAACCAGAATGGCAAAGGCTCACCCATTGATCAGCTCCAGGATGATCAAAGACAGTCTGGAGTTGCCTGTACGTGCTGTGACAGTTGGAAGACGCCTGTGTGAAGCTAATTTATTTGCAAGAATCCCCCACAAAGTCCCTCTGTTAAATAAAACACGTGGAGAAGAGGTTACAATTTGCCAAAGAACACATCAACTGGCCTAAAGAGAAATGGAGGAATATTTTGTGGACTGATGAGAGTAAAATTGTTCTTTTTGGGTCCAAGGGCTGCAGACAGTTTGTGAGATGACCCCCAAACTCTGAATTCAAGCCACAGTTCACAGTGAAGACAGTGAAGCATGGTGGTGCAATCATCATGATATGGGCATGTTTCTCCTACTATGGTGTTGGGCCTATATATCGCATACCAGGTATCATGGATCAGTTTGGATACGTCAAAATACTTGAAGAGGTCATGTTGCCTTATGCTGAAGAGGACATGCCCTTGAAATGGGTGTTTCAACAAGACAATGACCCCAAGCACACTAGTAAACGAGCAAAATCTTGGTTCCAAACCAACAAAATTAATGCCTTGCAGATGTGAAGAAATCATGAAAAACTGTGGTTATACAACTAAATACTAGTTTAGTGATTCACAGGATTGCTAAAAAAGCAGTTTGAACATAATAGTTCTGAGTTTGTAGCATCAACAGCAGATGCTACTATTATTGTGAACACCCCCTTTTCTACTTTTTTACTAATAGCCCAATTTCATAGCCTTAGTGCATATCATGAATGCTTGGTCTTGTTGGATTTGTGAGAATCTACTGAATCTACTGGTACCTTGTTTCCCATGTAACATAAGAAATATACTCAAAACCTGGATTAATCTTTTTAGTCACATAGCACTACTATTATTCTGAACACTACTGTATATTAAGGAGCTGCTGCAAATCAGCGCCACTTGGATTGAGGATTACAAGGTCATCTGCACACATAAAATGGTAAACCAACATATCACCAGTCATACACCGAGTGTTACAGACTCTCAGTTGCACAGACAGATCATCAGCATATGATATAAACAGTAAGAGAGACAAAATTACTCCCTGCTTGATGCCATTGCAAACTCCAAAGGGGAGATATACTACCTCCCCATCTAACCTGCATCTTCTTTAGTATACCAGTAGGCCAGAATCCTCACAATGTACCCAGGCACTTGCCTTTGCTTTAAGTTGGTAAAGTTTTAAATGGATTACTCCATGAAATGCTTTAGAAGCATCAACAAAGCACATGGACATATGAATTTCTGGCCCTTTACACAGTCACAGTTTCCTTAAGTACATATATACACTTCAGTCCCATGCATCAGCTTAAAACCAAACTGATTATCACAGACAGTAATATACCCTTTTACTCTATCAAGCAGGATTCTTTCCATGACTTTCGATAAGCTGCTGGCTCGTGCTACAGGCCCATAATTATCCAGGCAACTAACTTTTCCTGCTTTGTCCTTAATAACAGGGATAAGCAAGATAGCATAGAATCTGGCAGTATCCCATGAAATATAAAACCAGTAAAACTAAGAGCTAGGAGAGGAGCTAGCCTTAAACCAGGGATGCCCAACCTTTTTTGAACTAAGATCTTGTTGTGGATTAGAACCTCTGAGGCTCGAGGAGTGTACCCAAGGATGCAGGCAGCCGTAAATGAAATGGTTAAAAAACATGTCTCACGTTTTTAACGTCCCAGTTAGCAAGACAACATAAAAATACTCATGATTGTAAGTCTCTCCAGGCACATGTGCTAATAATTAGTGATCTCTGATGTATTTTATTCCTCTCACTCTGAGCATTAGCAGGTGCATTTCCGGAAAACATTTCACTCTGCCATTCTCTGCAATTTCTGGCGTGTGACGCACATATTAGAATGAGCAGAAACATCTGAAAATGAAGCACCTGAGCTGCCGTTCGAAAGCGATGGCTCGGCTTTACAGAGGATTTACAGACAGGAGATGACACACTTCACCCCGAAACACGTAATGTTTTCAGAGTGTCGGATTTTGGAACCTAAAGTGTGCTGACTCTCTGTGTGGATACTGGTTTACTGAAGCTGTGGACATGGATGTGGGACATCTGCATGACTCTGTTTTAACAGATTGCCAGGACGGATGGATTTGTTACATTAGAAAAAGTCAGAGTACATTATTTCCAGGAGTGTATTTTTTTTTTTTTTAGATTTTATTGATACAACACTTATAATTAATCATGCACTAAGCTGAACCTAGAGAAGGCTGCGTTTATGGCTCATGGCCGCAGGTGCACATAAACCTCAGAGTGGCAGCTTTTACTGTGACTACATCAAAATGAACGGTTTTCACTTCAAAACGAGTCATCATAATATGACATCACACTTATGTAAACTTTGGAATTAATCTGTGCCTCCGTTCTTAATGTTAGCAGCTACATTCCATTGAACCACACGCTGGGACGCTTCTAGGAGCTACGCCACTTGTTGGAAACACCCGAGTACTCATGGGTACTTTGTTTTTGGAACTCTTTTGGAACTGTTTGTTGCGAATGCCATATTCTTTGAAACCGGTCATGGAAGTTCACAAAGTAATTCCGCTGGATCATCGGATGGTCACTACCAGCCTAAATCTTAATTGTTATGATATCAGTGCAACATGTCCTTTAAGTGCAAAACAAAGGTGTTTAATGATCCCAAGTGAACGGTGATAATACAAGTGTGACAAAAATCTCCAAAGGCAAAATCCAAAGAGTAGTACAAGCAGACAATGTGACAAAACCAATAACCAAAAAACAACTGTTAAAATTGACAGTGAGGTGGGACTTACAGCACGATGAACATGAAAATTAATATAGAACCAACCTGTTAAATTTTATTTAATTATTCACCTCACAGCTGATGAATTTATAGAGAACACCTGGTACTTCCTGATTGGCTGTCACTAATGAACAAACTGTCCCCCCACACACTGTTAAATAAGTCATGTTTGCTCTGAACAACATATTGTTTCTTTTTTCATTCATGTTTGTGTTTAGTGAAATTGCACATTTCCCAATGACATCACATCACAGGCCCAAATCCCACACGGGAAATAAATAAAAATAACACAAGGAGGACATAACTTAATCATAAGGGGTGGGACCGTCAGATGTGGCAGAACAGACAGCCACCATGCGCAGCTGCCAGGCATAACCTTGGCAATTGCGCGCGGCAGGGTAATTGAGGACAGGAGAAGGACTGAGGACAGGTGACAAGGACAGATCAAGGATGAGCATGACGTGCACGCTCATCCCTGAACACACACACAGATGAAAATGAGGGAAATGTCAAGACACAGACTGCTGGACGACAGGTGTGCACAGCGCTTCACACACATACGCACACACCCAGGGCAGGGGAGAACGAGGCATGCTCCATGTATGACAGACACACCGGACTAAACCACACACATTCACACATATACCCACAGACAGTGGGAGGAGGAGCACACAGAGGACAGGCAGAACCATGCACTCACCCACACATTCATGAGCACAGACCCAGATGACAGTACTATATGCACACAAGACAGAGCGACAATAGAAAGTGTTGTGAGAGTGTAGGAACACGGACCCACAACAGGGGGCGCAAATGAACGGACAATGGAGGAAGTCAAATAACAACACTTTACTGTTGTGAATGAGCACAACAAACACGGCAGGTCACAATAGTATGCAATGAAGTCAATTTACAGAACGTGTCATGTGGGCAGGCTCGAAGATAAGAGACGTCTTTCCAAAGCAGAACCGGAACCACACGATTTCCTCCGCCACCGAACCCCGGGAATACTGGAGCCGCCAAGTCCTGAACTCCCAGGTGGCCACTGCCTCCGCTTGTCGGATCTGGTACTGCTGGCGAGGAACAAAAACAGTTAGATGTAGGTGTGTTTATACCCAGCAACACGTATGGTGGGAAATCCACCTCCACCTCTCGTCGAAAAGTCTGCTGTCAAAAAACACAAAGCAACAATATTCTTCTGTCGAAAAGACAACTTGATTGGCTGAGCTCGTTACCTCCTAAGCATAGCGATATCTCAGCAAAGAAGTGGAGATGTCGTCCTGCTGATATACGATTGAAGATCAGATGATTGGTGACAGCTGTCACAGGTAATAAGTGACAGCTGTCACCCCGGCTGCTCCTGTGAGGCGGCGGCGCCCTCTTGTGCCTGGAGCCCGCACTCCAGGCAGGGTGCCCTCTTTTGGTTGTGGGCCAGCAGTACCTCCTCTTCAGCGGCCCACACAACAAGAAAGATCACTTCTACACCCAGATGCAGGGACGCAGACATGACTGAGGACGAGAACCACATAAAAAGAACACACAAACACCTCAACCGAACCAAACAACAACAGATCTACTTTTGAAGTTGATAGTATATCAAGATCTACCAAGCCATATCGAAAGTCACAGTATACTCACAATTTATTGTGCACCAATATACAGTAATAACACAATTTTCTGGCACAAAGATAAATTTATAATAATAATACATTATTGAAGTAAATGTGAGAGGTGCAAAGAGTAAACACAAGTAGGCCTAGGACTGGCCTGTAACAACACAACAACAAATGACCCAAATAATACAATGCCTAATTAAAGTTGTAAAAGTTGTTCCCTATCTTAGTGGGACTTCTGGCACTGAGAGGAGGCAGCTAGACTCTCATAGTCCGGACAGTAGGAGCTGAGTGTCAGCTGTAAGCAGGCCACAAGGTGGTCATCAGTCATGGCTGATCTGTGTTTTTACTTGATGATTTTCATGTGTGAAAAGGCAAACTCACACATATGTTGATCCAAAATGTGCTGTCAAATTTTGTGCAGTTTGTCTGACGTTGGGATACTTCTCTTTGTGCATTAGATTCCAGAATTGGACATTCATGTCAGGTGTTGCTCTGGATTTGAGCTCAGTGTCATCTTTCAGTGTTAGGATCTCATTCTCAAAAGCACAGCTATCCAGGTTGAAGAGTGATGCCACTTTGGACATCATACAATCCACATACGAGGGCTGTCCGTAAAGTATAGGTCCTTTTTATTTTTTTCAAAAACTACATGGATTTCATTCATATGTTTTTACGTCAGACATGCTTGCACCCTCGTGCGCAGGCGTGAGTTTTTCCATGCCTGTCGGTGACGTCATTCGCCTGTGAGCACTCCTTGTGGGAGGAGTCGTCCAGCCCCTCGTCGGAATTCCTTTGTCTGAGAAGTTGCTGAGAGATTGGCGCTTTGTTTGATCAAAATTTTTTCTAAACCTGTGAGACACATCGAAGTGGACACGGTTCGAAAAATTAAGCTGGTTTTCAGTGAAAATTTTAACAGCTGATGAGAGATTTTGAGGTGATTCTGTCGCTTTAAGGACTTTTCACGGTGCGAGACGTCGTGCAGCGCTCTCAGGCAGCGTCATCAGCCTGTTTCAAGCTTAAAACCTCCACATTTCAGGCTCTATTGATCCAGGACGTCGTGAGAGAACAGAGAAGTTTCAGAAGAAGTCGGTTTCAGCATTTTATCCAGATATTCCACTGTTAAAGGAGATTTTTTTAATGAAAGACGTGTGGACGGGTCCCGACGCGGCGCGGCGGCACAGGAAAAACACCTCCGTGTTGATAACCATTTGTTAAAATCCAGTTGGCTTTTGATGGCTTTCAGTGGAGTGAGTATATGAGAAATTGTTTATCAGCTGGACATGTTCCAACGTGTCCTCAAGGCTTCCAACAGAGGTGTTTTTCCTGTGGCGGAGCGTCGCGGTGGCTGCGAGCCGACGCTGCAATCCGCCCGCACGTCTTTCATTAAAAAAAATTTCCTTTAACAGTGGAATATCCGGATAAAATGCTGAAACCGACTTCTTTTGAAACTTCTCTGTTCTCTCACGACGTCCTGGATCAATAGATCCTGAAATGTGGAGGTTTTAAGCTTGAAACAGGCTGATGACGCCGCCTGAGAGCGCTGCGCGACGTCTCGCACCGTGAAAAGTCCTTAAAGCGACAGTATCACCTCAAAATCTCTCATCAGCTGTTAAAATTTTCACTGAAGACCAGCTTAATTTTTCGAACCATGTCCACTTCGATGTGTCTCACAGGTTTAGCAAAAATTTTGATCAAACAAAGCGCCAGTCTCTCAGCAACTTCTCAGACAAAGGAATTCCGACGAGGGGCTGGACGACTCCTCCCACAAGGAGTGCTCACAGGCGAATGACGTCACCGACAGGCATGGAAAAACTCACGCATGCGCACGAGGGTGCAAGCATGTCTGACGTAAAAACATATGAATGAAATCCATATAGTTTTTGAAAAAAATAAAAAGGACCTATACTTTACGGACAGACCTCGTATTTCCCCAAATGGAGAACAAAGAAATCTCACAACAGGCTCAATGGATGCAAAATCAGTAAAGCATCTTTCAAATTCTGACAAGAAGCTCTGCACTTGATCATCATAATGTGCACTCTCAAACTCTGCATAGTCTTTGTCCTGATGCTTAAGTTCTATGTCCATGTGTGGAAAGTTCCACAGGTCACACTGTTGTAACCTTCTAGATAGCAGGTGTAACTTGCTTTAAAACGTGTTCACGGAGTTGATCATGTTGATGTGTTTGTCCTTGAGCTTGTCGGTCAGATCGGTAAGAAAGGGTAAAACCAAGAGCCACTAACTTTCTTGGGGGGGATGTATCAAGATCCTGATTAAACGGCATGATTATTACACAGATGGGCCTGGTCACATATGAAAACCCAGTGGTTCTCTAAGTTTTTGATTCCAAACTCCCCTGGAATTTATTTTAAACATTGTCATTTATACCAAACTATAATTTATTGAACAAAGCAAATTAAACTGACAAATCACATTTACCATGGAATTATTAAAACTGACATGCATCATGTATCTGTATTTAATGATTTATTGATTTATCACAAACATGTCCATGTTTTGCTAGCAGTGCTCAAGCATGATGATCATCACTGTTGCCAGATACAGCCAATAGTTTCCAGCCCAAAGCTGTTAAAAAATTGCCAACACACACAAAATTACATAATGATGTATATATTAACTGCCCCATTACACCCCTGTTCCACAGGGCACTGTTCTATTACCATCCCCCACGATCCAGAAATAGTGCAAAAATGGGATGAAATGGCTTTCTCCAGCTTGCCTCCTCAGCCTGGCTTATAAAGTGCAGACCTGGCAGTCCGCTCGAAAACTAAAGTAAAGCTGCACCCGGCTGTGTCCTTGGCCAGAACCACAACGAACGCTAAATTTTTACCCAGATGGAACACAATAAAACAAGTTTCAAGCGGTAGTCATTAGGAATATACAGTCTGAACATGATTGAAGCTGTTAAGTTTATGAATAGGAATGCACAATACCACTTTTTTTCAAGACCGAGTACAAGTACGAGTACATACATTTTAGTACTCATCGATACCGAGTACAAATGCTTAATATGTTACAGTTTTATGATGACTTTGAAAATATGTTTTATTCATCAGTTGTTCCTTACTTTTTGACTGTAACTGCTTCCAATATCATTAGCTTTGTTTTTATTTACAAACATTTCACTTAAATCATGTAATTTCACTTTTTGACTACAACAAATTGTCCTTTAACATTAACTGTGTGTTTAACAAACATGACACTGCCAGACATCTCACTGAAATGTAACCTGTGGACTTCAGCACTACAAAGTATACAACACCAGGAACAGAACTGAGACTGTCTATCACTAACTTTATTTATGTCTGTGAAGACTAAAAGCCTTTTTTGAAAATGTGAGGGACAGATTCTTTTTGATGAAAAGCAGCTTCTCTGCCTTATCAGCTGTGAGACTGTTTCTGTTTTTATCTACAACACTGAGCTAAACAGTCTTTCACTCTCCACACTGTTTTTAACTTTTAATTAAATGCGTACCGATAGCATACACAAATACAAACGTAAATGTTTTTTCCCCATAGGTGGTGCATGTAAATATTGGAGGAGCATGGCATGCACACACACACACACACACACACACACACACACACACACACACACACACACACACACACACACACACACACACACACACACACACACACACACACACACACGTGGTGTCGCAAGGCAAGATGTAGTAATTTAGCATTATTTTTTCTTTGTAATTCATGGGATAATTTCCTCGCAGACAGAATCGCCCATTGCTTGTGGTAACATAGCCGTTTAACTAATGAGGCGCAGTGAACCAGCTTCTGGCACAGAGAGCAGCTCATCGAAGCGAGCGGAGGGTCTGAAGGCAGCCCGCAGAGATTCCTCAAACAGGTTACCCCTGTAGCGGACCAAGACACCTGAACACCCACCCCAAGGGCTGAAAGTCACCAACCTGATGGTCAACCTCCGCTGCTGAAGCCCTGATCGGAGTTCTGATGAAGGAACTGCACCGCAAAGTGCCAAAGTCACGGAGGAACTTTTTTCAGCCACACGAGGAATTAAAGTGTTTTGAGATGTTATGTTCCGAACTCAAGAGGCTTTATGTGGACCATTTTTCTTCGTATTATTGTATGATGATGAATTCCACTGAAGCGAACAGGTAAGACTTTTTATTTACTGTACGTGTGAATTTACTCCGTATGATTGACAGTAGCTTTCAGCCAATCAGTGGACAGCATTGACGGACGTATTTGACTAATGAGTAAATTACATGAAAGCCTGTAATAATCCATAAATTAGCCGCATAATTGTTAAAGCCACAGTGTTCAAAGCATATGAAAAAAGTAGAGGTTATAGTCTGGAAATTTCGGGGCGTGCATGTGAAAATCCCACATTGAGAGATTGACATCACACTGCTATAAAGAGGTATCGGGTCAGAGTTTCAGACATTTTATGATTATGAGTACGAGTAAATTAATACGGAATTGGGCAGATGCCCGATACTGGTATCGGCATCGGTGCATCCCTAATTATGAACACCTGAAAGTGGCCGTGTAATGATGCCGATTTGGTGAATCTGGAGGAAATTATTGAACAACTGAAGAATTTCACCCAGATTTCAAAACTGGGTGAGCCAATAATGGCTGTAACTACTATGTACACAGAGTTTGTTCAAGATTGACAAAAGATGGATCAAGAAAATACTGTGATGTTTCAAAATGTGCCAGATTTCCTATTTGGGATGAAAAAGGAAGGAATGATGCTCTGTGGAATAACTCCATTTAACTGCTCCCCCCTGCAAATATCTTCAAATTCCCCCCACTTTGAGATCCACGGTGCAAACCAATGACCTAATGCAATCACTGGATGTCTTTTGTACTAAGTTTCTTTGGGGGATTGTTGGGTACAGCTGGAACAACTTTGTTTCAAACAAGCAGTTAGTTAAAAAGACTCACATGATGAGTATTATTTACATTGTGGGGGAACATCAGCTATGGCATTTTGGCCACGAGATGCGTTCCTCTGGGGATGATCCAGCATGCACATCTCTCAGTGTTGAGGACCCCAGCAGCTGAAAATGGCCAAGGAAACGGCCTCAAAATTAAGACATTTTGAGGCCATTTTGGATCAATGTTTGCTTCGGTCAGAGAACAGTTCTGGCATGAAAATAGCAGTCAGTAAAGGGTCTCTGTTAATGGATGGCTACTACTATTTGAATGGTGTGTGTGTGTGTGTGTGTGTGTGTGTGTGTGTGTGTGTGTGTGTGTGTGTGTGTGTGTGTGTGTGTGTGTGTGTGTGTGTGTGTGTGTGTGTGTGTGTGTGTGTGTGTGTGTCATTTATGCTTTTATTGAGGTGACTGGGAAATTGCTTAATAGAGACCTAAACAGGAGAGAAGATCCCACTAGGATTTAATCCTTAACTAAGAGGATATTGTATGGATTGAGGCCTGTGTGGGTGTTAAAGTAGTAATTCACCAGATCCTGTATGTTATCTTCAGTGGTCTTTGTTGTGTTGCTTCATGGCAAGAAGGTCCCAGGTTCACTTCTGACCTGGTCCTTCCTGTGTAGAGTTTTCTTTGTCCTTCCTGGGTTTGTTTGGGTTTCCTCCAAATGCTCCGCCTTCCTCACACTTCCAAAGACATGTAGGTTAGGTGAACTAGTGACTCTGAATTGATCATAGGTGTGAATGTCTTTGTCTATATGTGTCAGCCCTGCGATAGACTGGCTGTCTGTCCAGGCTGTATAGGTGCCCAGATGCTTGCACAACTTTGATCCGTGCACTTGCACGCACTTCGATGTGATAATCCCACCTGCTGTGTTCCTAGCTGGATAGCGTGCTTTGTTCCACTGGACACTGTACTTTGTGCGCTAGATGCTGCATATATAAAATATTTATTTCATACCGGATTAATCATTTTCTCTGAGTTGGCTGTTGAAAACACCTGTAATCGCTTCCGGAATCACAGAGGACTGTTTATTACCTCCACCAAGGAGGGTATGTTTTCGGTCGAGTTTGTTTGTTTGTTTATTTGTCTGTCTTTGTCAGCAGGATAACTCAAAAGGTTTTGAATGGATTTTGATGAGATTTTGTGGAGTGGTTGGAAATGACAAGAGGAACAAGTGATTAAATTTTAGTGGTGATCCGGATCACGATCCGGATCCAGGAATTTTTTAAAGGATTCTTCACCATTGCGGGATAGGGGGAATTTTGACATTGTAGTTTCTAACTCCACAAAAACAAGGCAGAAAGGCTTGAAAAATTAGGGTGTAACATAGTCAAATGTTCTATCAAACAACAAAGTTTGGTGATGATCGAATCCGAATTCCGGATCTGGTGATCCAGAATATGCAAAAATATAGGGAAAATAGAAAATGGGTCAGTGTGAGGTGACAAATGAAGCTAGAGATGCACAACTAACACCAAATTGTAGCTGAATCTGTACTGATTCAGTAAGGTGTCATCAGATTTGATGTAGCTTCAAATGTTATGGAGCTAGATCCAGAAGAAACCCGCCATTACCGAAAAATCGTTTTTATACAATAACTTTTGAACTAATAAAGACATAACAGTGATTCCAAGTTCTAATGGTATGTTTTCATGGTCAAGGATGTCAAATATAAAGGAAAGAAAAGTGTATGTATCATAGTTTTGGTTGTAACACTGAATTGTTGAATAGATCACTGTGCCAAGGAGGGACTGTCTTTAGGGTCAGTGACCCTATGGCCTTGTGTTGCACATGCAACACTTAAAAAATAGTTCTATTTCAGAATTTACTGTTATTTATTTAGAGAAGTGTTTCATAAATGTTAAAAAATTCATATATTTGCAGTTTAGTTGAATAATAAATTCAATTTTGTCTTATTTGTTTTTGTCTATAAGCACATGCAATATCAATATCAGTGCTCAGATGACAGTAGCTTCTGGGAAAGGTGCAAGTTGCAATAAACTGTGATTCCAAGCGCTAAGGATACATGCTATCCAGTCACAGCAGATGAAACTTTTTTACTACTGAACAAACATCATTGTTAGACTTTTTTAGGTTCAGTATTCCACAGCATGTAGATGTTATGGCGTCAGTGACCCCATGGCCTTGGCGGAGGTTTGCTCTCCCTGAGTGCTTCTAGTCTGGAGCTTTGTTTCTCTCTCTCTCTCTCTCTCTCTCTCTCTCTCTCTCTCTCTCTCTCTCTCTCTCTCTCTCTCTCTCTCTCACTGTCCTGTGCTTCATCAAGTGGAGAACATATTTGGAACAGTCTAAAAGGTAATTATTTGTAATATTGCAATAGCTTGGTAAAACAGTTGCATGTTCATTTCTTCTCATGAGCAGCTGTGAAATTATGCTTATGATAGATGTAACATCTCATTATAATTGTTCACACGAGCTGTGTTCTAATGCGGTGCGCTGACACAGTCACTCACACGCAGTGTTTTTGAATTTTTTGCGCAATGTTTAAGTGAAGTTCGTGTAATTAATGCGTGACTTGCACAAAGCCGCGCACAGTTTACAATGGTTTGTGATGAGTTTAGCACCGCAGAGTGTGTGCAAGTGTGTGGATCAAAGCTGTGCAAGTGTCAGGGCACCTTAACCCGTCTCTTAGGGTACACCAATGAGATGGAGTACTCCCCCCATGACCTTTAATTGGAACAAGGAGGTTCACAAAATGTTTGGATGGACAGGTCTCTGGTATTGCAGATTCCTTGGTGGAATCCTGTTCAGTCATTTGCTGCTGTGACTTTTTGGATGGTAAACCTGCAGACTACTAGGAGTCCATGACACGTGATTATCCAGAGTATTTGAAAAGGTCCCTTAATTAAATAAGTACTGTGGTTCAATCAGCAGCAGAGCACATTTGCATTCATTCATTCACATTAAAATTAAGCAAATTATTTGAACTCTGCATGATTTTCATTCTTCTACTCTTTCTCTCCCTTTTCTCTCCTGTGAAAAATGTGCTCCTTGTTTTATTCCCCTGTGTTTTCTTCCTGTGAAAATTGCTGCCTGAAATATATCAAAGTGAAATCTGTTTTCTGGATTTCCTCATTATAAATGCTGCAGTGAGGCACTCTACATTCATGTCTTGCTTTCTGTCCCTCAGTCTTACAAAATAAATTGCACTTATTCTTCCTTATTACAGCAAATCTTTATCATAGAGCAGACTGCTGATGTTTGCTTTATTTAAATTGGTTCCTTTCTTGTTAGATTTGACTGACATCTCTTACAGCCACTGTGCACAGGTTATTAGGTTGTGTATTCTCTGCTGAAGATAGATGAGACAGTTAATAAGGACAGAGTGCCTAACTGGGCTTACTGGTCCCTGAGGACTTAAAGATTTGTTGAAGGATTGAGGAAAAATGGACACAGATGAGAAGGAAGGTTGAAAAGTTGGAGAAAAAAATGTCTGCATTTTGAATGTACAGGCTTGATCTTCCCTCTTTTTCCCCTCTGTGTGTACGTGTGTGTCTGCAGACATCCTGCAGAGTAGACTTTCTTAAGCTCCGGTCACCGCCATACGTTTTCTGCGGATGCCACGGCCACTATGTTTTTGTGAAAACGTACGGAGGCAGTAGCAAGAGGAGGGAGGGAGTACGTTCAACGCAAGTCTCTAGGAGTGTAACGATAAAGAGAGTTGACAATAAAGCAGTGTGTGTGTGTGGGGTCGCTTTTCTTTTTTATGAGCGGGACCGGAGCGGCAGGTGTTTTTCGGCGTCGGTGATGCATGAGCATTTCCAGCCTGCAGCGGTCAGTTGTACGAGTGTTTATTTGCCTCGAAAAGTTACAGCTAGTTAACAGACTGAAGCTGTGGAGTGTGTGTTGTTGACGTTTGGAAATAAAGTCCAAGTTTAAGTGAGAAGCTGCGTTGTGCATGCAAGTCTGTCGGCCTCCATAGTATGTGGTGAGTGCCGTAATCCGTACTGCCTACGTACGAATTTGGTTAATTCAATAGTAACTGAATGAAAATGTGCTGCTTTGAATCCGTACTGAGGCAGTACTCACAACGTGCGTCATCTGTACTGCTGGTGAATCTGCAGCCTGACCGCAGCGAAAGTTCTGCATGCACTAAAACCTCTACGACGTGTCTGCGTGTGTCTGCGTGCTTCTAAATTCGTACTGAGGCAGTACTTACGACGTACGGATCTCCAAATTTAGCCCACATTTTTGCAAGTAGACTGCACGCACGTGCAAGTACGGCGGGTTGTGACCACGGCTTTACTGAAAATAGACATATTCATGAAGTTTACCTGCACATGTGAATCAAATGTGTGTTAGAAAACACACCCACTCAGACATTCAGAACTGAGGATAAAACATTATTTTAATCGTCCAAGTCCCACATCTCACGGTGTTAGTGTTATTTTGGAGCATACAGATGCAGTGGCGTGATGTAGAATAGGCTAGTGACGTTACACTAATTTAATGTAACGTTGCTAGTTTGGCGCACTAATGTTTTTTTTATACCCAGTTCCCACATTCCCGATATAACAATAGCATTCACATTCAAGTTGGCGCGCTGATCAAAAAATAAGATGTGGTTGGGCACAGACCTAGGGTGTTGATGTTGTCTGTCACCAGAAAGTGTTTGCACCTCAAACCGTTAAAAACCTAGTCTAAAGTTCAGAGCAGTCTGATGCTTAGCAAAGTGTACAATAGTTACATGTTCTTTCTGTATGATTCTTAAGCCTCGGTCCCACCGAATAATGAAGGCTGAAGAAGGAGCCACGCATGGGTGTGGGGTGATTATTCGAAGAATGACCCATGTTTTGATCTATCACATATCCACTATGAAGGTGCCACTATGTGCCTCTCTGTACCCCGCATGTGCCCCGTAGCAGCCTTTAGTGAGCCACGACCACGTCATTACAGCCTCGAATGGCTCGCATCAGCCACACTAAGCCACGTAGTGCCATGATAGCGCCATGATAACGCCATGTTGGCGCACGTTTAGGCATGAGTTTGGTCCAAACCTCCAGCCCTCCCACACCTGGTCCCTTCAAAGTGTGGGTTTTCAATTCACAGATTCACAGCAGCATTTAAAGATGTCACTTCTTTTTTTTTTTTTTTTTAAACGCAGTCCAAAAATAGACACTCCAGCAGTTGTGCGCTGTGCGCCAGGCTGCTGTCCACCTGTAATACACCAGAGCAGCTAGACCCGAACCACGGGTTCCTGGAGAGCAGCCTCTGTGCTCCTCGCTGGCTCCGCAGCTCTCTGGCTTTTCTTGCGGCTTTAAACACACAAAACTTTGTGTTTGTCTGTGTATTTCTGCAAAATCGCTCTTTTGCGCGCGTGCTGCTGTTGTCCTTTCATGGACAGCCGCCTCTGTGCTCTTTCTAAGTGGCTTCCTTTCCATCCGTGGCTTGCTGGCTTTATTTTTTCCCTGGCTTTAAACGCAATCATTTTTACAACGTGATTCCACTTTTGACTTTGTGTTCATCCGTTTACTTCTGCAAAAGCGCTCTTTTGCACGTGGTGCCGTTCTGCATACAGAATGAGGTGGCCGTTTTATTATATACACCTGTGGATCATTTTCAGTATATATATATATATATATATATATATATATATATATATATATATTTCTTTATTTCTTCCGCAGCTTACAATTTATCATGATACCACTTTTAACTTTGTGTTATGTCTTCAAAATCAGTCTTTTGCGCGCTCTCCACCTGTGTTGCCGCACAGCTCCTGCTCTTAGCTGCTCCACTGGAGTTATTATCTTCCATGGCTTTAAACACACATCCACTTTCACGCAATCACCCACATTTTAACTTTGTGTTCGTCCAGTATTGACTGAAAAATCTCTTTTGTGAGCTGGCGTTCTGCCTAAATGCTCGTTTGAAGTGTGATGATGAGTCACTGCCTCAGTGCGCACACACAGCGGAGCTCATGTGATCCATTAATTCCAGAAGTGATTAGAGGTGTTTTCAGCATCCAAGTTTTGACAGAAAATGATTAATCCGCTACAAAATAATTATTTTATATAGAGTCCAGCGCACAGAGCAGGTGGAATCGTGTGCGCAAGAGAGCCACTCCAAAAATAGCCTCTCAGGTCTTGCCTCAGTGCGCACACACAGCGGAGGTCATGTGATCCATTAACAAGATATTAAATCAACATACTTTTACATACAACAGACATCAACATACAGACATACTTTTACAGGTAGGAACTGTTTTATCAAGCTATAAAAAACATTAAAAATAATTACCTTAAGCTGTTCAAAATACATTCCACATGGAGCAGGAAAGAGTGGGAAAAAAATGCATCCAGATGAAACAGTCCTCTGATTCTAGAAGTGATTAGAGGTGTTTTCAGCATTCAAGGTTTGGCAGAAAATGATTAATCCACTACAAAATAATTATTTTATATAGAGTCTAGCGCACAGAGCAGGTGGAATTGTGTGCGCAAGAGGAGAGCTGTTCCAAAAATAGCCTCTCAGGTCCTGCGAAGGTGCCAGGTGCACGGATAATGGACTTTTTGCAGACTCGTAAGCACCACGCAAATGCCTCTAAGCCGTCGCAGTAACTTGAACACAAACTGCGCCACGCTGTTGTTGCTAAATTTTGAACATCTTGAAATTAGCGCCACACTCAGAGAGGAGCCTCGTTAACTGAAGATAATGCCTCTAAGAGCCACTCTGAGCCACTATACTACCACGATAGCTCACGAAACAAAAAAAAAACAGGGTGCGTGGCTCCTTCTTCATCCTTCATTATTCGGTGGGACTGCGGCTTTAGGGCCCTTCACACATAACACAATTGAAGCCGACTAGCGCATGATGGAGGAACTGCATGCCATTCGTGAAAAATCAAATGGCATGCAATTCCTTCAACACCTCATACACCTTTCACTACAACTATTTGCGCACACCAGCGGCTGAAAGACAGGATGTGCCCTGTGAGAGCCCATTCGGTCCCTCTCTCGGCAGGTGTCGGCCACATTCCAGGTGACACACGCAAATATCCAACACCGCTTGCTTCACACTTACAAAATGTGTGGGCATTCACATTGTTAGCACGAAAATAGTGAGCAGATGATCACTTTCGAGGGGTTGCATATGGAATGCTGATATGTATGTACAGATGGGGACTGGCCAGCCACGTCTGAGCACACACAGCATGGCGATCGCCTCCCAGCTGATCACCAGCCAGAGACTCGCTGACAGCTGCAAATGATGGCTCAGTGCACACAACATGTCACATTAAAAACACAGAGACCACCACCAGGACAGGTATATAAATAAGTACTACAATAACTGCGTACACAATTACATAACAAAATAACAAAAAAAAAAAAAAATCAGATCACATAACAGAAACAGAGTGACACATTGGTTTTTGCGCTAAAAGGATAGGGGACATGGCTGCCGACAGCAGCCACTGTTGAGATCTCTGATTCCATATGTCACGGCTGGGGAACATGTACCACGTGTTGATGGACATGACCTTACAACTGTCCGCTTTGATGCGCATGTCTCCTTGCTGTCCTCACGTAGACATACATAAAAACATATATTGCTTTTGTGACGGGCTGCAATGAGTAAATGCACGGCGATTCCACACATTGCAGCTTTTTTTTTATTTTCTCCACATCAGCGCCGCAATGTGGTTCCACATGTTCCAGCTGCTCGCACTGTGTTCCCACTGTGATGATTTCATGCACACGCACAAGCGTGCATGAAACCGTCCCAGCGGGATCGTTCATGCCTGCCTGACCATGTATCCATCTCGACATTGGCTCGATGTTTTTGGGGTTTACTCATTTGGGTTGTTTTGCTGTGATTTGCCCTGATTCCCAGTTATTCGTGCTATGTGTGAAAGAGCCATTAACAATGTATAACGGGGTGGTCTTGAAAAGCAAACTTCAACTTTTTCAAGGTGGTTCTTATTTTTTGGTTCCTTTAGAGGTAAAAAATAAATTGGGTGAAATTTCATGAGAAATGAAAAATATTAACCGTTGTCACCCGGCCCCTGTTTTTGTGACATGCGAGTGACATTTTGAGTTATGGACTGGATACATTAGTTCATTAGTGGAAGATTTTGTTACATCTGCCTCAGGTCGCATTTTTGAAGTAGTCAACGTTAACATGGACGTCCTCATCGAGGACCCCTCAGAGGGGGAGGATGACCCATCATTCCAGTCGTCACAGCAGGTCCTGGATAACATTTTGCTGAGTGAGGAGTTGCACTTATCCAGGATTACCGTCAGATCCTAACGAAGGATGAACAGCAGTGCCAATACCTCCTGCAAGTTTTTGAGTGGCATCAACGTCAGTTCCTGGAGGCGAACAAAATCTGAACCAAACACCACTCCCCGTGACTGTTTGTTTTCACTAAATAGGTGGACAATAACATGTAGTACTTCTTCATCTGTTCTGTATGGTCAGTTAAAGGAGAAAGGATTGTTGTTTGTTTGTATTTCATTTGTGAACAGGTACATTACTATTGCTGGTTTGCGCTAATATGCTCAACCACTGCAAATTCCACCCCGCGTGTGGCTGTGGTTAGAATAGTCGTATCAAAATAAAATTTTGCACAAAACAGTTTCTCATCAAGATGAATAATTTTGACAGGAAGCACAAAGTCACATTTTTATTTTTGGCAAACTGTAGATGACTACCCTAATCCGCATATATTCTACTTGATTGCCTGTATTAGCACCACTCACCTGCAACATGTAATGTTAATATGCTGGCTTTTAGCCAGTTTTGTCAAAGATTAAACAATGGCAGATGAAACAAAGAACATATTTTAGAAAAGAACTGTCTCCCTTCCTCTCTATGTGGGTTTCCATTGCTCACTTTGGAGCCTTTGATTTGGCCCATCATGTTACCTAGCATGACTTTTACAGCAAAACAAAGGTATTTTAATTTCTTCCCCTAAAGCAGTCTTTTAGGGATTGCTGCAGTTCCATATCTGACCACAATTTTAAATGTTGAAATTGTGGGACACTGAGAAGTTTCTGTGATGGTCAGTGTACTTCAGTTTCCTTGGAACCTTTTTTAAAAAATGAACACTACTTTGAGTGGTCTTAGATAAAACATTGACTTCTTTATGAGGCCTTGTTTTGCCATCAATACATCATTGAAGAATGTTATGCAAGTTCTGCCTGGTGTATTTGTGATGTGTAACGCACGTAAATGTTGAGAGCAAAGTATCCAACACTGATTTGTTAATATGTAATGTCACTTTTGTCAAGTTTTTCATTACAAGGGGAGGTGATGGTTTGGTGGTTAAGCGTTGGGCTTGAGACCAGAGGTCCTCAGTTCAAATCCCAGCCTGACCAGAAAATTGCTAAGAGCCCTTGGGCAAGGTCCTTAATCCCCTAGTTGCTCCCGGTGTGTAGTGGGCGCCTTGCATGGCAGCAGCCTGACATAGTGGTGAATGGGATTAACATCACTTTGAGCAGGTGGAATCAGTTAATCAGTGAAATCACCTGGTGGAGTGGTGGAGTGGGTGGTTGCAAAGAAAGCCTGCACCCTCTCAGCACTTTCTGGAACGGGTTTGAGACCTCTGGTATATACAGTACTGTGCAAATGTTTTAGGCGCATTTATTACATTATAAAAGAATTTAAAAATTATGAAAAGCTGATAAATATTCACAAATAAATGAAACGTAATGAATTTCAACTTTAATAATAATCATTATGAATGCTGGGTTATATTTAAGTGTGTTTTTTTTGGGGGGGGGGGCTATATAAGTCGCACCGACGAGTCACCCTCTGCACACCGTCATCAGCAACCAGAGGAGCCTCTTCAGCGACAGACTGCTCCTTCCCAAATGCAGAACCAACAGACTGAAAAACTCCTTTGTCCCTTAGGGCATCAGACTGTACAACTCCTGACTCAGGGGGAGGAGGAGTAACAGGAAGACAGAGAATGGGAAGGAGAGGAGTAGTAGGAACCAGTAAACCAGTAGTGATCAGTATGTCTGGAATTTATATTTGTGTATTTATATTTGCAAACTGTTATTTTTTTACTTTCACTTTTGATACTGTGTGTGCTATACAATGCTGCTGGAACCTCAGTTTCCCAGAGGGAGTCTTCCCAAGAGATCAGTAAAGTTCTATCTAATCTAATCTAATCCACCAGAGTATAAATCACAAAAACTCTTAAGATAAATATATCCTAAAGTTTGAGTAATTATGTTTTACAATCATTTTAATATTACATGATCATTTGTAACTGTGTTTGTGTGGTATTCTACTGGCCAGTGCAAAGAAATTATTATTATTATTATTATTATTATTTCATGGAATAAAAAATATAACTCATATATTAATTTTTGTTACAACTGATTTTGTGTTGACATGCTAATAAAAAAGCGGGTGGGGGGAAATGGGCATCAAATGCAACTTTTATTCTAACTGTGATGCCTAAAACCTTTGCACAGTACTGTAAGTATGTATGAGGACTGTGCCATGGAACAGTGTCCACTTATACACGTCAGACTGAGAAGCTCCCATAGCCCTCACAGTGAAGGTAAATGCTATGACCTCTTTTTCCTCTCCTCCTGTTGTTCTTCTCCTCCTTTCTTTTTTCTGTTTTTTTTTTTTTGTTTTTTTGTTTTTTTGTTTTGTTTCTTCACATTTCCATTCCACTCCCTTTCTCTTCTCGGTTCATGTGAAGCACAAATACACTCAACAAAAATATAAACGCAACACTTTTGGTTTTGCTCCCATTTTGTATGAGATGAACTCAAAGATCTAAAACTTTTTCAACCTACACAATATCACCATTTCCCTCAAATATTGTTCACAAACCAGTCTAAATCTGTGATAGTGAGCATTTCTCCTTTGCTGAGATAATCCATCCCACCTCACAGGTGTGCCATATCAAGATGCTGATTAGACACCATGATTAGTGCACAGGTGTGCCTTAGACTGCCCACAATAAAAGGCCACTCTGAAAGGTGAAGACGACACCTCTCCAACGTGCCAAACGCCAGCGAATGTGAGCATTTGCCCACTCAAGTCGGATACGATGACGAACTGGAGTCAGGTCGAAACCCCGATGAGGACAACAAGCTTGCAGATGAGCTTCCCTGAGACGGTTTCTGACAGTTTGTGCAGAAATTCTTTGGTTATGCAAACCGATTGTTTCAGCAGCTGTCCGAGTGGCTGGTCTCAGACGATCTTGGAGGTGAACATGCTGGATGTGGAGGTCCTGGGCTGGTGTGGTTACACATGGTCTGCGGTTGTGAGGCTGGTTGGATGTACTGCCAAATTCTCTGAAACGCCTTTGGAGACGGCTTATGGTAGAGAAATGAACATTCAATACACGAGCAACAGCTCTGGTTGACATTCCTGCTGTCAGCATGCCAATTGCACGCTCCCTCAAATCTTGCGACATCTGTGGTATTGTGCTGTGTGATAAAACTGCACCTTTCAGAGTGGCCTTTTATTGTGGGCAGTCTAAGGCACACCTGTGCACTAATCATGGTGTCTAATCAGCATCTTGGTATGGCACACCTGTGAGGTGGGATGGATTATCTCAGCAAAGGAGAAGTGCTCACTATCACAGATTTAGACTGGTTTGTGAACAATATTTGAGGGAAATGGTGATATTGTGTATGTGGAAAAAGTTTTAGATCTTTGAGTTCATCTCATACAAAATGGGAGCAAAACCAAAAGTGTTGCGTTTATATTTTTGTTGAGTGTAGATCTAAAACAGCTGGGAAACTTATTTTGTGTAAAATCGGTCCTGTCTTTGGCTTCTTACACAAGTACACTGTGATGCTTCAGATGTTTCTCAAAAAAGAAGAAAAAAATTCCCTCGTCTAAAATATTTCACTCATAGTTTTCAGTCTGTGCTGTTTGTGCATCTGCAGTTACTCATTTTCAATAGATGCCATAGGTTTCCAGGCTAGACACAAGGGGAAGGGTTTTTTTTTCTCTCCCACCCTTTCTTGGCAATCCATTTATTTCTCTCCCTCCTCGTTGCTGTGCGTGTGCATGTGTTTGTGTGTGTGTTCTCCTTCCCAACAAAAGCATCAATGATTCTGATCCTTCTTCTGTTCACTTTTTTGGCAAAAGATCAGTTGGCATTCCCATTCCTGTCATCACCAATCACACAGTCTCATCAAAACCTCTTTTCATGTGTGGGAGTCAGATTTACTAAACCAGGCAAATTAGTGTGGAAAAAAAAACATGCAGATTTGAGTCACTTCTGTAGGTGATGTACTAAGAATTCACCAATTTATGAACTCTGATGCACTGAGATAGACTGGCATCCTTTCCAGGGTGTACCTCGCCTTCCTCCCTGTGACTGCTGGGATAGGCTCCAGACTTAACTGGAGTAAGCAAGTACAGAAAATGGAAGAATGAAAGTCAGATGCAGTCCCAGACCCACGCCAGCACCTGAAACACACATAATACTGCAGAAGGGAAATGTAAATCTTTATTTATTTTAAGGGTCCTGTCCAAGGAATACAGAAATGAAGGAACCATTTTGCCATCTTTAATGCTTTAATAGAGCTAATAGGGACATAGGGTTTACAAAGATGAATATGTACATGAATACCAGGCCAAAGTAGCATTATGACTATACAATTGAAATACTTTTTCCTTTGGGAAAAAAAAAAAGCAAAAAGGAAACTCCAATGTGAATGTCAAATTGTTGTAACTGCCGGTTTGTCTTGCACAAACGTACCCAACTTCATGCATGAAAGGGGCTTCATTGAAAAAGTAACGTCGCTGTTGAACTGACAGCCAGGAGCAAACAAGAGATCAAGAGTTAAGCCTCGGTCCCACCGAATAATGGGCCACACATGGGTGTGTCAGCCATTATTTGAAGAATGATCCACATTTTAAGCCATAATGTATCCGCTCTAAGGCGCCTCTGTGTCTCACTGTACCTCGCATGTGCCTCTAGTGAGCCTCAACTGACCTGTCATTTGAGCCCCGTCCAGCCTCAAGTGGCTCGTTTCGCCGCATATGATCCACGTCAAGCCACATATGATCCATGTAGCACCATGTAACATGACGTTGGTGCACCTTTAGGCATGGATTTGGTCCAAACCTCCAGCCCTCCCACACTTGGTCCCTTTTAAAGTATGGGTTTTCAATTCACAGCATCCATTCAAGATGTCACATTTTATAAACGCAGTCCAAAAAAAGACGCTGCACTGATTGAGTGAGCACTGCCGCAAGACACTACAATGGGGTGGCCGATTTATTATATACACCTGTTGCCGCAACTGTGGATCACTTCCAATAAATAAATAAATTCTTTATTTCTTCCATCGCTTACAGTCACCATGATACAATTTTTAACTTTGTGTTATGTCTGCAAAATCGCTCTTTTGCGCGCAAAATCGCTCTTTTGCGCGCTCTCGTTCTGTGTTCCTGGTCAGCTCTGTACTCCTTCTCGTGGCTTCATTGGTGTTATTTCTTCCACAGCTTTAAACACACAGCCACTTTGACACTGTGATCAAGTCATTGCGTCAGTGCTCACACACAGCTGAGCTCAATCTGATCCATTAACAAGATGTTAAATCTATCATAGACATACTTTTACAGCTAGGAATGAACATGCAACTGTTTTTCCAAGCTATAAAAACAGTAACAATAGTTACCTTTAAGTTGATCCAAAATATGTTCCTCATGGAGCAAGGGGGGGGGGGGGGGGGTGTCCAGATGAAACAGTCTTGTGATTCCAGAAGCGATTAGAGTTGTTTTCAGCATCTAAGGTTTGATAGAAAATGATTAATCCGCTACAAAGCAGTTATTTTATATGCACGTCTGGCGCACAGATCAGGTGGAATATGTGCACAAGAGGGCTAAGTGAGTCCAAAAATAGCCTCTCAGGTCCTGCGTAGCTGCCAGCTGCTGGGATAATTGGCTTTTAGCAGACATGTCCGCACCACAAACATGCCTCTATAATCCTCGTTAGTTGTCGTAGTAATTCGTGCACAAACTGCCCCACGCTGTTGGAGCTGAATTTTGAACATCTTGAAGTTAGCGCCATGCTCAGAGATGAGCCTTGTTAACAGAAGATACTGCCTCTAAGAGCCTCTCAGAGCCACTATTCTCCCATGATAGTTGAATAAATCCTTTCATAGCAAAACCAAAAAAAAAAAAAAAACATGCTGTGTGGCTCATTATTCATCCTTCATTATTTGGTGGACTAGGGCTTTTAGGTAGTGGATTTTATGAACTTCCTAGGTCGCCAAACAAATTCTGGGCTTGTTTGTGCTCAAGTGTCATGAGCTTGTCCATAGAAAGTGTCCAGAATATGCACATGAATATAACTTTAGTAATGCTGCTGGTTTCACAATGAAACACTTGATATGTCTTATGGCAACATTTCTTCAGTTGTTGTAGAGGTCAGTAAACTTTTTCTCACCAAAAAGGCATCCAAGTCACTGGTTTCCCAAACTCTATCCAATACCCAATCCGCGCAAGGATTGAACGTGTTGGAGCTGCTCGATAATCTGATAATGAGGGAAATACAAATTTTCTGAAAACTACTGTAGCTCACTAATGCTTGGAGATATAAATGGCTTCAATATGTTTCAAAACATCGACGTAGACGTGAGGACTCTTTGAACATGTTTTCAGGCTTTTCTTATTTGTGTGATTTTTGCCTGTATTAACAAAACGAGATGGAGCTCTTGGTGCTGCAGGCTCCTGTCTAAAAACAATCACTTTGTATTCTCATCGCGTTTTTCGCTGCCTCGGCTTTGCACTCCGTAGTCCTCTAGCCCTCTCCTCCATCTCTCTGTGGGACCGTGGGATTGATTGATAACTTCATTTGTTCCTGAATGGAGGAGGGGAGATGAGTGCACAACCAGTACTGTCTGTGTGGGGATGGGAAGAAGAGGCGGTGTTTCTCCCCCAACCATGTCCTCTCATCTTGAACACACCTCAGGCCCTGTGCACACGCGTCTTATTTTTAACAGTGATGAATGGGCTCATTTTTTTTTTTTTAAATCATTAGCTAAGTCATTAAGAAAGTGAAGTGTGAGCGCTCGTTTTGTTGCAAGATATGCCTTTTTGTGCATTGGCAGTGGCCTTTTCGACACAGTCATTGTTTTATATCCATCTGTACAAATGGGACCAGTTGTCCCTGGCACAGCAGTGTGATTTTCAGCATATTTTCAGCATGATTGTAGGTTTTGTTTTTAGCCATATTTTAGTGATGGGAACTGCAGCAGTCTAGTTTCCATAGAAGCAGGAAGAGAAATAGGAGACATTGTGGCTCTTTGCCTGTTACTGATTTAATCTGCATAAGTGAGACATTTTGTGTTGTTAAAGGCAAAATTCACTCTTTTCAATTAGGACTCTGTCATTGTATGAACATATGTGATTAAACTGTATAAACAGTTGCACTGTAATACAGACATGTCATTCTACTGTGTATCTGCAACATTTCACATATTGAATCAGTTTTTATACCCCTTTATGAATCATGCTCCTCATCCCAAATATTGGTAGTTGATAATGGCAAGAATTGTTGACTAAAATGAAGGAAACAGCAAGAGAAATTAGATGCAGGATAAAGTGGTGTGTACCCTGCTGTTAGATATATTTGTGTGTTTATATATTATTTTGTTATCTTTGCTATTTGTTTTGGTATTATGTAATGACTTTACAATGGTTACATTCTTAGTTTCATATACTTTTAGTCTGTTATTTGCCTAAATGTGCGTGTCGAACTGGGTTGAATCAGTTTTACCACTTGGAACAAAGCGAGTCAAGTTACAATATAAATTATAATATGTCCCATTATCGCGCGAATTATGGGCAAGGGCTGGATCTCCCTCTAATGCCCACGGGGGCCAATAAAGGAAGGATTTTGCGAAATATGGTCCACCTTTGTCACGCCCATGTTGTGTTTTAGGGCTCCTTCACACATAGTGCGTAGTTTAGTGAGAGGGCATACGAAGCAGGAACCGTATGTAAATCGAGCAAAATCGTTCCCATTTCCAACGCCTCACACACCTATCTCCACAACCATTTGTGCACAGCACATGCAGTCTACATTCGCGCCCCGTCGAGCCGGAAATCCAGTCGAACTGAGGTCGGAGTAAAATGAGGTCGCACTGCCATCTCCTCGTGATCGAAGCTTCTGCACGGCGTGTCGAGCGCAGGTTGGACGTATCGTGCGGCAGCCAAGGAGCCACACAAAGTCACTGAACATGTCGAACCAGGGGCGAAAGGCGCAAAATAAACTGCAGCACAGTGCTGTAATATTAAAACAAATCCTGCTGCCACACTGACTGACTCTGGCTATGTCATGAAAAATGCATAAATGCACAGAGGTGGAGCATGGGTGGCTTGTTTGTGTGATGAACGAAGCCTAAACCTGTCCCTGTCTTCAAGTCCCACCCAGTTAAGCTAATGGGCTAACCTCTGTTCATGTGTGGTGGTTCTCATAATGTTTTTCTTTGGTGAGGGAACAAAAATTGAGTCGCTTATTTTCCTCATTAACTGTGCATTAATAGGGCTTAATGGATGAAACTACGACAGCTGCTAAAAGTGCTAACACCCACCCTGCTCAGCGTGCCGCTCTCGGAGTGACAACATACAGAATGTACAGCTTCTTGTTCAAAATTTAACACAAAGTTAACACCCAGGTCTTTCATCACCAATTGTAAATGATAATCAAAATATTCCAGTCGTATCTTTCTGAACTCTTGTGCGTCAAACTCCATTGTGTCAATGTTTAGAATGTGCTTGAGCAATAACAGGTGAAGTTGCTCATAAACTTTTAAGTTTCTTAAATATTTATTACGGCCACTCTTAAAACTTCAGTTATCTTAATTTTATTTCTGGTAAATTTTAGAATTAATTTAGATAAGATATACTCATTATCTCACAGGAATATATCACAATAATCTGGGAACTACTTTTTGCGCAGGAATTCATCAAGCATGTTGGCCTCAGGCGCATACTAACACAGAATATCCAGAAACTGGATAGTTGTTCGGCCAAAACGAGAGCGTTCACTTATAGCTTGCCGTAAGCTAAGCTAGTGGTGCACGTGAGAGTATGGCTAACACAGTTAGTATACAATATTAAATAAGGTGAGAATTTCACTCTGCGACTACTGCAGCAGGAATGTTTTAGCTGATCTGTGAGAACATTTAGCCCACAAGAACCCATATTCAACGCTGCCAATCGTCCCGCATTGGGCGGGACAGTCCTGATATTTACCCCGTATCCTGCGTCCTGTAAGGGTGTGTGCGAGATGCCTGTTTGTCCCACATTTGTGTGGGTCCGAGCATGCCCCTGGACCCCCCTTGTTACGCAACTCGCCGTTGGCATTTGCAGTCATGCGTGGGTGTGCCACATTGGTAAGTTCAAATGTTGGCAGGTATGCATATTACTCAAGGTATTTGTCATGAAATGTTTAAAAGGAGAGACATAGCCTTCCACAACAGCTAGCAGCTGCATTGACCAGCTTGTAACTTTATGACGCTATAAAAGTTGGACTTGACTCAGCCGCTGTCACTCAAAGTGACCACGCCCCAAATTATGCATAACTTTGTCTTAAAATGTCATGAACTAAGAAGTTTGGAGAAAAAAATTCACCCCCTGAAATCCCTCCAGATTTTGATCTGTGAGGTTGACTAACCTACATTCCCTGTTATAGTGTAGGTCAAACTGTAGACACCACAGAAGAAGTGATGACACTTTGGCCACTTCACAGCTGCCGACTATACCAGAAGCCTCAAACTCAATGCTTTCCTGTGTGCTCTCTCTCTCTCGCTCGCTCTCTCTCTTGCTCCCTGCTGCTGTTCTGTATTTATTTGACATATGACTGGCAGGGAGGGACGGGGAAACCTCCCTTCAGAGTCGGCCATTTTGAGCTATGGTTAGTTTAGGGTTTGGCATCCAGAGACCCATTATAAGGTTGCAGTCAACTTGAGCTGATTTAAATTGTCTGCTGCTCACTGAATGTGCGTTCGTCCAACATTTACAGAGAAGGATTTGTGGAAAGTACTCTTGCAGATGTTTCCATCGACTGTGGCCCCTGTGGATTTGGAGGAGGGAGATTGGACTGATTGACTGTCGTAAAGGGAGTACTACAGCAGTGCTCCTCTATAAACTGGAAAATCAGTCACTACATAGCTGAAAACACATAATTACCTCCTCCAATGAGTTTTTGTTTTCACCAATATTGGTCAGTTGGTTGGATTGTTAGCAGTTACTCAAAAGAAAAAAGAATAAAAGGATTGACTAATTTTGAATAAATCTGACCTTTGCACTGCATACACTTAACCAATGTTAAACTACATTTATTGAATCATTTCCTGGCTTGCTTCTTTATGTAGACCCACACCTAAAATTTAATGGCATTTATTCCAGCCCAGGCCAAAACATTTCAGCTTTATTTTTTTTTCATAGCTTTTTCTCATAATCATAACATACATACATAAACTTGTGTTCGGGCTTAAAATAAGTCTTTTACAGGGCTGTACTGTTGCTAAATTCTATACATGGATCATTACTACAGGGATTAAAGGACATCTCACACCAAAATCATAGGAACTTAGATTTAGGCTGTTAGTGACCATCCAATGATACACCGAGATTATTTTGTGCACTTCCATGACTGGTCTCAAAGAATACGGCATTCGCAGCATACAGCTGTGGAGACTGCCGAAAACAAAGTACTCATGAGTACACGTTTGTCCATCAGCGTTTATGCAGCTTTGAGGAAAACATCCCAGCGCATTATTGAATGGATTATAACTGCTTAAGTAACATAACGTTAAGAAAAGAGCCGCAGATTAATTACAAAATTTCCATAGGTGTGATGTTGTGTTATGACGACTCCTTTTTAAGTGATAAGTGTTCATTTTGGCCTGGCATAAATGTTTTATTATTGCTGTTAACAGCTCACCCTGCATCCCACAATCAAGTGCTATGTCTCTTTTTTTCAGGACAACCTGTACTTTCAGAATATATATGCGATAGTGGTATTTTTATAAGTGTAATAAAGGTTTACAATCAGAAATAAGAAAGGAAAAAATAAAGCGGAAATAATTTTCACACACATTTATTCAAAACACAGCAAACTATAATAAACAACTATTTTGACACTTTATAGAGGTAGTTTGGGATCTTGTACAAAGAGAATTTACAAAATAAATGTTCTAACAATAAACACAAATGCCCATTTTGACCAATATATACAAAATGGTCCATGTGTTTTGTTTGTCTTTATGCCACATCTCAAAGCAATTTCTGTCTATTACACAAAGGCTTACAACACAAACTTTTTAATTCTATGGAGTTGACTCCCTCTTGGATTGCTTGCAATGACACTCTTTGGTCCACCATGTGAGGTTGTATGAGACCCTCTTATGCTGATCACTTCATTCATATGAGCAACACTGTGCTTTATGCATGGAGCCAGCAGCCAAAGGCTGTTCAAAACAGCATTCACATCCGAAAGAGTAACATATCACTGCTCCTAACAATCTTTGGGATACCATGTGAGACTGCTCTGCCCTATGATTGGATAGTGGAAAACCATGTGACGGTGAACCAATTCCGATTGGACACTCACATTGCGCACGTCATCACACAGCTTCTATGAAGAGTACAAACATGGTGGATGGCTGGCTCGAAAGTCCGCGGAGTTAACTTTTCAGCAAAAAAAAAAAGAAGCTTCTATCTCATATCATTAAAAACTTGTTTATAATTTAGTAAAACTACACATTACTCAATGTTTATGTCTTGGATATCACAGCACCCCACTACCTAAATCCTTTATTGATCAACTCTTGTGATTGTTTTCTCATCCAAACTCGGCATCATATTTAGCTTTTGTGTTGTCACTCACACAATGGTGTCAGGGTTTGATTATGTTGCATTTGTCCTCACTAATGGAAATGTTGGTGAGAATACTACAGTCATATTTTTCTTTTTTCAAGGAAAGTCTGGTTTCTGTTGTCAAATGATGCCAGCAGAGAAAATTACCATTTACAGGTTAAACATGTGGGAATTAGGCTCAAGGCAAATACTGTCAGCTATTAGGAGGCAGTGGGAGGAGCCATGCCTTTGAGCAACCAGCTTGGTGTTGGCCCCTGATTGTAGTCATCTGTTGAAAAGTTGCTGCCTCATTTCCCCTATGACGATCACTCACACTCATGTTCTCACATTGCTGACATCTAGGAGCAGGATTGTTCTGGTTTCTGTCCTCCCCTCCTTCGCTTGCTGATCAGAGCTGAAAACAGACTTTTTCAATTAGTCACTGAAAGTGTTTGCCTTCAGGCTGCTGCTGTCTGCCCCCTCTATGATTCTCTTGTCATTTTGTGGAGTTTTTCCCATTCCCTTCATTCTCGTTACAACCAGGGGGGTTAGCGGGAAGTAGTGAGTAACCTTTAAACAATTTCATCCTTTTCAATCAGCTGCTGATTTGTTCCTGCAGGTTTCTTGGGGCACTGATTGGAGGAGAAATGTTGTCTTTGGCAAGGAGTTTAGATTTTTTTTCCCCTGGGAGGTGTAAATTTGACATTTTGACACCTAAATTTGGACAGCGAAGCACTTCAGTGAGCAGTTGATTTTCTGATGGACTCTGCCAACATTTCCTGAAGCTTTAATTTTAGATCATATGCATGTCTGCCTGCATATACAGTAGTGCTCAGAATAATAGTAGTGCTATGTGACACCCTCTTTTCTACTTTTTTTACTAATAGCCCAATTTCATAGCCTTAAGAGTGTGCATATCATGAATTCTTGGTCTTGTTGGATTTGTGAGAATCTACTGAATCTACTGGTACCTTGTTTCCCATGTAACAATAAGAAATATACTCAAAACCTGGATTAATTTTTCTATCATGTTTAAATGTATTTTGGCTCCAGTTATGGACTTGAGTTTGACCTGTCAAATTGATCCAAGGTTAAATGCTGTGACCAATAGAAAGGTGATCTATGAATTCATATTAGTGTTTAATAGCAACCATAGGTGTGCCTTTAATGAATTCCTCAAAATAGCTATTGTACATGTCCCTTGTATTTAAACAATGGGACAAAATTTTAACTTCATTCCATGACCTTGACATCAACTTACTTTGTACTTGTCTCACCCTCAATCATCCCACCAAGTTTGGTTCAAGTTATTTTGTTGACACACTGTCAATTCAAGGTTTTTTTTTTTTATTGTCATTCACCTTGTAAAAGGTACAAAGTGGAGTGGAATTACATTGCCACTGTCTCTATGCAAAAACAAAGATGAATAAATTGAAATAGTAAATATACTGAAAAAAAAACAAATATGTGTGTGCAAATTGCAGGGTGGAAAGATGGATATATAAAATGAGATATACTATAAATACTATGAATAACATGCTAAATTACATACTGTATAATACAGTGGTCCCTTGTTTATCGCAGGAGTTACGTTCTAAAAATAGCCCGCGATAGGTGAAATCCGCAAAGTAGTCAGCATTATTTTTTATAATTATTATAGATGTTTTAAGGCTGTAAAACCCCTCACTACACACATTTTCTCACTTTTCTCTCCTGTGTAAACACTCTCAAAGTTCAAACCTTAGTAGAAAAATAAGACCAGTATTATAGAATGAAACCAAAGATCAAAACCTGTTTTCAGGCCCAAACATTTGTTTGAGAAATAAAATTAGAATGTTTTCCTATAAATAATTATGATGGCTTTCAGAACTAACAAATTTAATTTTAACGAACAACCTACGAGGTTGGACACATAAGAAATTATTAATAGTGACTGACCAGTATTTCACAGTTCCTCTGACCGTGCCTCTTCGTCCTGGCGCCTCTGCGCAGCATGTTTTTCCACTGAGAGACACCTCGTTGCAGGTGTCTTTTTCCGAGTGAAGAACACAGTTATGGGTAGTTGTTGGCGCTCTTGTTTTCTTCTGGGCGAGAAGATTCTTATAAACAGACACACGCAGAACACAATCCGCATGCTCTTTCTTCGCTCACTGCCTCCGGTGTTACCATTGCGGTACAGATGCAGGACCCGCAAAGAATCCAAGTCATTAAAAAGATACAAACTTCTCTCAGTGGCCACGGAGCTCTGCGGCTGCGGTTACCGAGACCATGCAGCGCTGCTGAATTCTGTCCTTGCGGGCTGCTGGAGCGCTCTGCATCAAAACAGCGAGCGTAGTCTCTGGACCTGTTGCCAGATTTTGGCTGCAACTCCGCACAGCAGACAGTGGGGCGGTGTGAGTGGCCCGCTGCAGTGCTTACCGAGCCCGCAGACTCGGTAAGCGCGTCGGAGGCAGTGAGAGCAATCGCGGTAATGCCAACCGGCCCGCCTGATGAGGACACAGAACACAATGCGCTGTTTAAAAAAAAAAAAGCATGCAAAATTGCACTAAAAAAATCCGCCAAACTGCGAGGCCGCGAAAGGTGAACCGCGATATTGCGAGGGACCACTGTATACTCAATAACAAATATACAATAAATATTATAAATAATGGAATGTGCAATTGAAGGTGCAAAAGTATTGCAACAGCTCAGCTTCAACTCAGAAACCTCCCCCTCCCCCTCTTCTCCTCCCGCTTAGCAGTAAACAGTGCAGAAAGCAATCTGTGCTAGAGAGGTTTCACAGATGTGGTTTCTCTCCAGTATTGGAAAATCCCGCAGGTTGGATCGAGAAATTCCAATCTGCGAATTACATCAGTATCAGAACCAGATACTGATCCGGGATCGGATCGGCCCCAACCCTAACACAGTATGGGGGGAAGGGTGGAGGTGGGGGCATTTACTGAGAGTTCAGGAACCATACTGTTGCAGTGGGGATGATGCTTTTGCAGAACCAGGATGTTCTCCTCCGCATGCCCCAATAATGTCTGCCTGAGGATAGAAGGGAGAACAGTCTGTGGTTGGGATGTGTGGAGTCCGTAAGGATTTTTGTGGCTTTTGACAGGTAGCGGCTGTGGGCAGTGTCCTTGATGGGAATAAGGGGAGTGCCAGTGACCTTCTTAGTGGCTGTCACCACTCTCTGCATGGCCTTACTGTCCATGGCAGTGCAGCTCTTATACCAGATAAAGATGCAGTGCGTTAGGATGCTCTTGACCGTGCCCCTGTAGAAAGTGGTGAGGACGTAGGGGGAAGATGAGCTCTCCTTAGCCATCTGAGGAAGTGCAGTTGCTGGTGGGTTTTCTTGGCCAGGGAGGATGTGTGCCGGGTGCAGGTCAAATCGCTGGATATGTGCACCCACAGGAACTTGGTGCTCTCGACAATCCCTACAGCAGCTCCTCATATGAAGAGGGGCATGTGGGTGGGCTGGTTCCTCCTGAAATCAATAATGACCTCCTTTGTCTTGTCTGCATTCAGGTCCAGGTTTTTTTTTCGTGCACCAGCCCACCAGATGTTCCACCTCCACTCTGTATACCAGCTCTTCATTGTCCTGAATCAGACCCACCACTATCGTGTCATCTGCATATTTATTATGTGGTTTACTTGATGTGATGGACTTCATGTAGCGGAGCGAGAACCACAATCATGGGTTATCAGTGTGAAGAGCAGCAGGCTCAAAACACAGCCCTGAGGGGAGCCGGTGCTCAGCCGGATGATGTCAGAGGTGTTGTTTCTCACCTGTACAGACTGTGGCCTGCTGGAGAGAAAGTTCAGAAATGACTTGCACATGGGGGTACTCAGACCTACTGGGCCCAGTTCACCCTCCAGGTGTTGGGGGATTATGGTATTGAATGCAGAGCTAAAGTCCACAAACAACATTCGGGCATAGGTGTTTTGTTTTCCAGGTGTTCCAGGCTGAGGTGAAGGGTGTAGGATACAGCATCCTCAGTGGAGTGGTTGGGGTGGTACACGAACTGAAGTGTGTCAAATATAGGAGTGATGTTGTTTCTTCACCAGTTTTTCAAAGCACTTCATAAAAATGGGTGTGAGTGCTACAGGACGGTAGTTATTGGGGCAGGTGACAGTGGGGTTTTTTATACCGGAATGATAGTTGCGTTCGTGTAGCAGGAGAGCTCAGTGAGGTGTTAAGTACTTCAGTCAGTTTGTCCACACACTCTTTGAGAACATGGACGCGTATGTTGTTTGGACCTGGTGCTTTCCTTGTGTTGACCCTCCTCAAGACCTGGTGTACATCAGCTGGGTCCATACAAAGAACATGGTCATCCTGGCGATGGGGGGCTTTAATGGTGGGTGTGTTGTTGACTGTGTCAAACCGTCCAAAGTAGCTGTTCAGTTTGTTGAGGAAGTCTGCGTTATCTGCTACAGAATAGAAACTGGGCAGATCTGTAGTCTGTGGTGGTTTAATGCTTTGCCAAAGTCACTACTGCTAGTGTCCCTGGAATCTTGGAAGTGACTATTTTTTTTTTTTTTTTTTGCTGTGTGACTGCTTTATATTTCTGATGGCACGGTTCAGATGGGCTGTTGCTGACCACCAGTTGTCTGCCTGTCGAACACACAGAACTGAACCACTACTGCTGTGCACATGTAATAAAAACCCAAGCATTGCATTCAGATTTTCTCAGTATACTAGAGTTAATGGATTTTGTAAAGCCTTGCATCTTTTTTTAGGATTTCCCTTACTTTGCCAGGTCTGTGGTTTTAGAACTTAAGTAAATGAGTTCCTTCGGCATTCTCTCTTTTTTCCACTGAGTCACCACAGCAGATCAGACAGGGATCTGCATGTTGATTTGGCACAGGTTTTATGCCAGATGCCCTTTCTGACATGGAGAATGGGCAGGGGAACCTTATGCTCTAAAAACAAGCACACAACTGCTTGGACCTCAAGTTAACAGGCACAAGATGATTTATTTTTATTTTTATTTATTTCTCATTATGTCTTTAACTTGTGAAAATGGAATGAAAGTGTCACATTGTCCTTTTCAATCTCTTGGATGCTACTTTGTTGAGCTGCCAACAAACTTGTGGAGAGTAGGTGTCTTTATCTTTGGGAGTTCAGAAAAATGATCAAAATGATAAATGTGTTAGGGAAGAAAGTTAAACCAAAAAAAAATAAATCAGCAGACGGTGCTGGATGGAGTTAAGGGTATGCAGGAAGAGAAAAAGGGTGAAAACCAGAAGGGAGTAAAGAAGCTGAGCCATGTCGTGTCAGCTGTTGTGATTTAAGTGCACTGACAGCAAACAAATCTTCCAGTATCTCACAGCTGTGCCACATGCTTTCCCCTTTTTATTTTTAACACAGACACGTACGTTAGGCTACAAGTGTCTGCTTGAGTCCAGATTATTGTCCCTGACTGTTCTGTGCTGTTTGTCCGTGTCACGTGCCTAAACAGAGGGCTTTTCATAAAGTCTCATGTCTGGCGTGTCTTGTCACAGATTAGGTGATTCCTGTTGAATTTAAGTAAAGTTTAGACGGGTGAGATCCAGCACTTGACGTCGCCGCCTGCACTGGCTGTGTGTTTTTATAAACTGCACACACTGCCAGCTCTGTCGATTGCACCTTTGTGTGAGATTCTTTCTTCAACAGGAAGAACAGGGTTGGATTTCATGTTCTGAGTTCTGCAGCTTTCTCTGATCACCTTCCTGTTTCCTTGCACCTGGGTGCTGTGGACCCGTCCATTTTATGTACACCTTTATGAATCTCCTTCAACACATCGTTACGGGGACCAGAATGTGTGTCTTGTGTGCTAGAAAATTGTATCGCCGTGACATTATGAACTAAAATGGATTGGTTACTAGTTGTGGAAAGACCTTTTCATTCATCCTCTTATCACAAGTAAAACAACCTTCAGAATTTCTGCTGAGTACAGAAAGTAAATCTCCTGAGCTCATGGCGTCAGGGAGGATGAATGAAGTGATGAAGTAGATATAAAGAAAGTGGCAGTCTTCATCCCACCCTCTGTCTTTCAGACACACCACCTGTGTTTGTGCTAACTAATCGAAATGAACAAATCAGTGTAAAGAATCTGGCGCAACCTTATTCCCAATTATGTTACAGTGTTTGAATCTGTAAAAACGGGCTGCAGTTGTGACACCTAATCTCTGTCTGCTGGATACACAGCAAAGAGAATTTTAACAAAGAGATTTTTAACTTTTGAAGAGAATGACTGAGACAGGATGAGATTGGACAATGTTTTCTTTTTAAAAAAATGTATGAAAAGTTGGTCATTTGTTTTTGGGGTACAATGAACAGAAGTTCTTTTCAGGAGCTGGCCTGCCAATATGTAGACTTGGGTTTGAATCACACTTATGCTACCGATCTGTGACCTTGAAGAACACAGTTAAACTGCATTGTCTGAGTCCACCCAGCCGTAAAAATAGGTACTGTCCTTGGATGAGGAAGTAAATGTGAGACAGCACTGTAAAGCCCTTTGAGCATCTGCTAGATGGAGAAAGCACTATAGAAATTCAGTTCTTCCTCTGTTTTCTGAATCATACAGAAGAGGTACAACCATGTTGATTTTAGTCAATGTACACTCACCTCATTCATACGTCATTTCTCCATTCGAGTCTCCCTGTCAGTCTGGCAATTAGGAACTGTGATATTTCTTGTAACAACCTGTTTTACACCACTTGGCTCGTGTGTGTGTGTGTGTGTGTGTGTGTGTGTGTGTGGCAGCAGAGTTGTTCAACTTCCATGTCTCATGCATATGTATGTATTTTACACTGTGTGCACAATTTGTATTCCTGAGGATTATTTTATTGTTGATCAAATGCAGAGCTCTCAGTCAATCCAAAATGTCAATAAACCTCAAACTTGAATGTTTAACAATGTTTTGGCTTTTTCTGGAGAATATATGTGTGCAGAATTATTGTGGAACCATCTGAAAAACTAAAATTTTCCATCTCACTTGTTTATTAAAACTTTCCTCTTTATTTAAACTCTTCTTTTTTTACGCATCTCCTCCCAACTCTTCTGTACTTTGTTGCACGGTGAAACCGTCTGATAAGACCGATGATTAAGTTGTGCACATATCATTCATCATAGAACCTACTCTGGACAAACTGTATCTGCATGAATTACTAATTCCCATTTAAGTCAAAATGGGAGCTTTGCTACTGTCAAGACATGAAGTTTGTAAAATGTATAAAATAATTTTGCCTGCGAGGAAAATTAACACAACTGTAGTTGGATTGTCATTGTGGGATGGCACGTCCCATGGGATTTATTTATGCCAGAGGTGGATTATGTATTTGTCAGCTGATTGACGTTGCCAGCACGCAGCGCAGCCGGGCGAAAGCGACATGACCAGCTGTCTGCATTGTGGAACGCGAGGTACCGGAGGTGAGTTACATGTTTATTTATGTCATCATGTGCTGGGCAAACATTTCCACATCATACCTGCTACAGACTTAGGTGTACGTATAATAATATGTGTGTTACCGCTGTATTACGGCGCTGCACCAAGCCTCTGACGCATGCACAGTGACACACAGGTTATTACATTACCAACATTTCCTTCACCCTGGCCGGAGTCCAGTGGAGGTGGAGAAATGTGGCACAACATGCTGGCAGGCTTTGCTGTGACCCAATAATCTCAGAGCTCAATCAACCGCAATCAGATTATTTCAGATGACGTTTTGATGCCGTCAGAATATGTAAATTGTAGTCAGGTGGTCGTCAGATTACACATTGACCGCCGTTGGATAGGTGTACCATCTCGAGCGCGCCCGAAGAGTTTTGAACATGTGCATCACACTCGGGGCTGCCGGACGATTTTGACCACCTATGTCAACTTCTGCAGATGGATGTCAGAATGTTTTGGAACTGAAATCCAACACTTTTCGGATGTGCGCCAATTCATAAGTCCAATTCCGGCTATGTGTGACGGGGGTATCAATCTCGTGTTTAAGAAAGACATAAGTTCTCAATTGGGTTTAACTCAGGTATGGAAGGGGACCACGCATGCGTGTGATGAAGCATTTTGTCCTGCATAAAAATCACGGCTTTCTTGAAAGATGTAGACCTTTTCCTGTTGCACTGCATGGAGAAAATATCTTCTAAAAACTGGCAGAAGGTTTCAGAGAAGTACACCTTCAATCCAAAAAGTTATTCATAGCAGCTCATACCAGTACCCCTTCTCCACCTTGATGCCGGCTGACTCAAAGTGGGGCTGTGTCCAAATGTGATCCAGCAACTGGCCCACCCATCTGGTCTGTCTTGAGTCACTCTTATTTCATCAGCCCATAAAATGTTTGAAACTCTGTCTTCAGATATTTCTTGTCCCAGTCTTGATGTTCTAACTTGTTTTGTTAAGTTGTGATCATGTTTCAGCCTTTTTTTTAACTATGGCCACGTCTCTGATCACTAAACACCTTGTTATCCCCCGTTGGCCAAAGGCCCAAAGAGGGATTATGTTGTGGCTCTGTCTGTCTGTCTGTCTGACCCACCCTCCCTCCCTCCCTCCCTAAAAGGGTGTAAATGTTTTGAAATCAACTCCTCTCACATTTTTAGGAGGAATTTCATGAAACTTGGTACAAGTCCTTGATATAGGTTGGTAATACGCATATTATCATATCGCTGGGTCCATTTGACCAGAGTTATGGCCCTTGATTAACATATCTAGACTCTGCCAGTTTCATGAGTTGGTGTATGCATTCTGAAATCAGTTCCTCACATATTTAGAAAAAATTTCATGAAAATTGATACAAGTCCTTGTTATACTTTGGTAATACGCATATTATCATATTCAAGTTGGGCACACTTTACCAGAATTATGGCAAACAAATCTAGACTCCATCAGTTTCACAAGTAGGTGCCTGCATTCTGAAATCAACTTATCTCACATTTTTAGGAGGAATTTTGTGAAACTTGGTACGAGTCCTTGATATAGGCATAATACTTATGACGTCGTTTGAGTTTGGGCCCATTTGATTAGAGTGAGAAGAATAAGAAGAACTTTATTAATCCCTAAGGAAATTGTTTTGCTAGATTGCCTAAACAGTAAGCATTGCTGCTCCTTTTTTTTTTTTTAAAGTGAGAACAATGAGTACAACATGTTTATGCAAAATGACTGAAGACACTTGCACAACATGTTACAGTATTACACATGGCTCTGGGTAACTGAAAAACTCTGATCGTTATTTATTCATCCTGCAGAAGGGGGAGGAGTTATACAGTCTGATTGCCACAGGCAGAAAAGACCTCATGTGTCATTCTGTAGTGCACATTGGTGGCCTCAGTCTTTTGCTGAAGGTGCTCTGACAGGACATCAGTGTGGCATGCAGGGGGTGGGAGGTGTTGTCACAGCTGGTGAGCAGTTTTCTCAACATCCTCCTCCCTGAAACCTCCATCACAGACTTCAGCTCCATCCCCTGGACAGAGCAAACTCTCCTGATAAGCTTGTTGAGTCTGTTCATATCAGATGCCTTCAGCCTGCAGCCCCAGCACACTACAGCATAGAAAATGATACTGGAGACCACTGAGTGATAAAACATGTGCAATATATTGAAAGACATTGAAAGATCTGAGCCTCCTGAAGAAGTACAGCTGGCTCTGACCTTTCTTATACATAGCATCTGTGCTTAAAGTCCAGTTTGTTGTCTATGTGGATACCCAGGTACTTGTAGTAGTCCACAAGGTCCACCTCAGTTCCATTAATGGTAACTGGGTTCAGATGGATATTTCGTCTTCTGAAGTCCACGACCAGCTCCTTCGTCTTAGATACGTTGAGCTGCAGGTGGTTTAATCCACACCACTCTACAGACCTGTCCACCACACTCCTATACTCAGCCTCTTGGTCACTGCTGATGCAGCCCACAATGGCAGTCATCTGAAAACGTCTGCAGGTGGCAGGACTGTGACCAGAACCTGAGGTCTGAGGTATAGAGTGTGAACAGAAGGGGAGACAGGACCATCCCCTGTGGTGCCCCTGTGCTGCTCCTGATGGTGTCTGATGTAATATCTCAAAGCCTCACATACTGTGGGCGGCCCTTGAGGTAGTTGGTAATCCAGGCCACCAGTGGAGCCTCCACCTTCATGTTCCATAGCTTATCGCTGAGTTAGTCAGGCCGGATGGTGTTGAACGCACTGGAGAAGTCAAAGAACATGACTCTCTCAGTGCTGCCTGTCTCCACCAGGTGAGAATAAGCTCTGTGCAGCATGAAGATGATGGCATCCTCCACTCCGCTGTTGGGCTGGTACGCAAACTGCAGGAGGTGCACCGATGATTCAGTAACTTTGTGGAGGTGCCTCATGGCTTTATGGCCCTTAATGAACAAATTTACACACTGCCAATGTCTTGAGTGCGTATCTGCTTTATTAAATCAACTCCTCGCATATTTCAGAAGAATTTCATGAAAAATGGTGCAAGTCTTTGAAATCTTATCAGAATGTAGCAAGCACTTGTACCAAAAAGCATTTTCCAGCGGGGGATATTGTGCTTTCAGAGCACTGCTGTACTTCTGGACACTCCAGGTAGGTTGCATTTCTGGAATATGGAGACACTGGAGCATAATGAGTTCCTGGTAGTGTCACCAGTAGTCCACAGCCTCTGTCATTACACAAATACATATCACCTGTGAATGTTTAAATCAGATAAGCATTCAGGTTTATAGAGTTTGGAGTTGGAAAATACACATAGAAATAAGCACCCTGCTCAGAGTACCACTCTCATTGGACCGACATCTCTGCTATTTTGGAATTGTGGGATAGCTTGCGCCCACAGATTGAACTCATCGGACTACTTTTGCCACACTCTCACAAGAGCCACTATTTCCAGATAAGATCTCTTTCAGTGCAGCTTCTTGTTCTGACTTTAACACAAAGTTAACACCCTAGTCTTTCATCACCAACTGTAAATGGTAATCAAACCATTCCAATCGTATCTTTCTGAACTCTTCCGCATCAAACTCCATCGTGTCAATGTTTACAGTGTGCTTGAGTAATAGCAGGTGAAGTTGCTCATAAACTTTACGTTGCTTAAATATTTATTACGGCCACTCCTAAAACTTCAGTTATCTTTATAATTTTATTACTGATAAATTTTAGACTTGATTTAAATGCGATATACGCATTGTCTCACAGGAATATATCACAATTACCTGGGAACTACAACCCCAATTCCAGTGAATTTGGGACGTTGTGTGGAATGTAAATAAAAACAGAATACATGATTTGCAAATCTTCTTAAACCTATATTCAATTGAATACACCACAAAGACAAGATATTTAATGGTCAAACTGATAGACTTCAGAAAACCATTGTCAGTTAACATAGTATGTCACTACATCAACAAGTGCAAGTTAAAACTCTACCATGCAAAGTGAAAGCCATACATCAACAACATCCAGAAACACCGCTGCCTTCTCTGGGCCTGAGCTCATTTGAAATGGACAGACGCAAAGTGGAAAAGTGTGCTGTTGTATGACGAGTCCACATTTCAAATTGTTTTTGGAAATCATGGACGTCGTGTCCTCCTGACAAAAGAGGAAAAAGACCATATGATTGTTACCAGCCCAAAGTTCAAAAGCCAGCATCTGTGATGGTATAGGGTTGTGTTAGTGCCCATGGCATGGGCAACTTACGCATCTGTGATGGCACCACCAATGCTGAAAGGTACATCCAGGTTTTGGAGCAACTCATGCTGCCATCCAAGCAACGTCTTTTTCAGGGACATCCCTGCTTATTTCAGCAAGACAATGCCAAGCCACATTCTGCACGTGTTACAACAGCGTGGCTTCATAGTAAAAGAATGTGGGTACTAGACTGGCCTGCCTGCAGTCCAGACCTGTCACCCATTGAAAATGTGTGGCGCATTATGAAGTGCAAAATACGACAATGGAGACCCCGGACTGTTGAACAACTGAAGTCGTACATTAAGCAAGAATGTGAAAGAATTCCACCTACAAAGCTTCAGCAGTTATTGTCCTCAGTTCCCAAACGCTTATTGAGTGTTGTTAGAAGGAAAGGTGATGTAACACAGTGGTAAACATACCACTGTCCCAGCTTTGAACATTAAATATCTTGTCTTTGTGGTGTATTCAGTTGAATATAGGTTGAAGAGGATTTGCAAATCATTGGATTCTGTTTTTATTTACATTTTACACAACGTCCCAACTTCATTGGAATTGGGTTTGTACTTTTGTACAGGAATTTATCAAGCATGTCAGCCACGGGCGCCAACTAACACAATACCCAGAAACTGGACAGTTGTTCGGCAATAATGAGAGCATCCACTTTTAGCTTGTCATAAACTAAGCTAGTGGCACTCATGAGAGTGTGAGAAATAAGGTCAGAATACTCAGTTGCCTGATAATTGTGCATGCTTTCAGCATTTCTGTTGCATCACTGATACAGCCAGCTCAATTTTCCCACATTATTTGCATTTGATATGACTTTCCCCATACTCTATCATCTTTGAAGTAGATGTTGTTGTTTTTTTTTTGGGGGGGGGGGGGGGGGGGGGTTTACAGGTCCAATAATCAGCTGGGTTTTATGGCAGTCAGTTGACAGCACCTGTCTGAAAGCACACGTGGTGTTGTACGTAGCAAAGATATATAATCTTAAAAATATAAATACATTTTAACTTGTGATCTCACCCAACAGCTCTTACTTTTTAGTTCGATCCAGATCCTGTAGGTCATAGATCGTTTTCTTCGTTTAGTTAAGAAGCATTTGGAAAAGTGAAGAACAGAAAAGTGCCTTCTTGCAACTGGATGGCAGTCATGTGATTTTTCATTAATTTGCTGAAATGGTTTCAAAAAATTATATTTACATTTTTCATGCCCAGATATAAAAAGTACAGCTAATGATGTTAATCATTTAATGTTGGCAATGCAGGCAAAATTCTCAGCACACCATATGCCATATGATGATGAAATCCATTCTCGAACTGTGTTATGTCGGAGTAAACATCTGTCAGAAAGTGTTTACTCAAAATATGCACCAGTATATCCCACAATTCTGGACAACTACGTTTATCCAGCCACTGCTGCCGCAAAGCACACATCATCTAAAGCTTATGGAAGTGTGCAATGTCCGGATTGTCATTGTCCGACATGACAATATTTAGAAAAATGTGTTGAAGAATAACATTGTTAGACTGTATTCTTCCATTCAAAGACACATAACATCAGGCCTGGGATATGTGATATAATACACAATCAGTCCAGATGTCTGTGGGATCATTCATGCAGTGAAACGTGTCTGGAGTGAAATAACAGAAACTGCAATTAGGGTGTGTCATAGTTGTTACTGAGACAGTCAGGCTGCAAACCCTGGAACAATAGTTTTTTGGATTGTATTGAACTCAGCGAATGACATCTGAAGTTTATTTCAATTAAAACACAATACATTAGTGCTGTCCTAATTTGATTAAACAATACATCATAATTATAGTCCTTTGTGTACTCAGCCGTTTCATCAGGCTGGCCTGGCTTCAGACAGACACATAACTCTGGAGACTAATGGAGGCGAAAAGTGCAGCTAGAAAAATCCCACTGCCACTCATCTCTGCCAAACCCATCCAGTGATAAGGTCGGCTGTGGGGAGAGGACCTGTCCATCAAAGCCAGAGCCCACTTCCCCCTCTTCACTAAAGAGTGGTGGCAGTGATTCGTGGGGAGGGGGGGTTGAAAGGCGAGAAGCCAGGAGACAGATATATAGTAGCTGGGAACTAAGAGGATTGAAAAGATAAATGAAGAGAAAGAGAATGTGTGAGATTCAGAGACAGAAATATAACCCAATGCTAAAATACCCTCGGCTGTATGATGTTGCAGAATAAACTCAATCAGTCAATCATAAACAACATTTCATTTAAATTTTAATAGCGTGTGCAGGAGGACGTGCGTGTGCGCATACATGAGCCTTTGAAAAGAGAGGAAGTTACTTTTGACCATGTGTGATGTGTGTGCACGCTGATGTCCGCAAGATGCCTTGTAAATCACTCCAGAGGTGTTATCGAATTACAAAAGAGAGTTTTCAGTTTTAAAAGTTTTTATTTCTCACTAGCTTTTACATTATATGTGAGAAACATGTTGAAGTCACACAGAAACACGACGGACCTATGTTGGATTAGCAACCAGAGAGATCAGCCAGTGATGTCACAGTGCCTCTTTACTCTGATTGGCTGTCACAGTGTCATTCCCAGAACCCCCCCCCCCCCCCGAAAAAAAGCAGATTTGTATGATTCATGCTGTCACCATGAGCATAACAATAGGGAACAGAATGTGACCTTTTGACTTCTTAAAATAGGTCAAGGTTAGCCATCTTTGAACTTCAATCAATGGTTAGCCATCTTTGAACTTCAATCAATCAATCAATCAATTTTTTTATATAGCGCCAAATCACAACAAACAGTTGCCCCAAGGCGCTTTATATTGTAAGGCAAGGCCATACAATAATTATGTAAAACCCCAACGGTCAAAACGACCCCCTGTGAGCAAGCACTTGGCTACAGTGGGAAGGAAAAACTCCCTTTTAACAGGAAGAAACCTCCAGCAGAACCAGGCTCAGGGAGGGGCAGTCTTCTGCTGGGACTGGTTGGGGCTGAGGGAGAGAACCAGGAAAAAGACATGCTGTGGAGGGGAGCAGAGATCGATCACTAATGATTAAATGCAGAGTGGTGCATACAGAGCAAAAAGAGAAAGAAACAGTGCATCGTGGGAACCCCCCCAGCAGTCTACGTCTATAGCAGCATAACTAAGGGATGGTTCAGGGTCACCTGATCCAGCCCTAACTATAAGCTTTAGCAAAAAGGAAAGTTTTAAGCCTAATCTTAAAAGTAGAGAGGGTGTCTGTCTCCCTGATCTGAATTGGGAGCTGGTTCCACAGGAGAGGAGCCCGAAAGCTGAAGGCTCTGCCTCCCATTCTACTCTTACAAACCCTAGGAACTACAAGTAAGCCTGCAGTCTGAGAGCGAAGCGCTCTATTGGGGTGATATGGTACTATGAGGTCCCTAAGATAAGATGGGACCTGATTATTCAAAACCTTATAAGTAAGAAGAAGAATTTTAAATTCTATTCTTGTCCAAGGTGTGTGTCGCAAGAATGTTCTCTGTGAATTTGAAGACGCGGTACTTAAGCTGAACACAGACAGATGGATGGGCGGATGGATGGACGCAAGGCCTTCATGATAAAAATGAAGAAAAGAAAGAGGGAACAAATGGTAAATGGCACATTCACCCCAATGTGAGGGTGCTGCCATACAAGGTACTCACTACCCACCAGAAGCACCAAGGGGATTAAGGACCTTGCCCAAGGGCCCTTAGTGATTTTCCAGTCAGGCTGGGATTTGTACAGAGGATCCTCTGGTATCAAGCCCAACACCTTAAATACTAGATCATCACCTCCCCCAACAAGAAACAAAAGTTAGAAAGAAAGGAAAGAATGAAGGAAAGAAAGTAGTGAAACAATGAAGGAAAAAGACAGAGAATGAGGAGAAGGAAAGCAGGACAGAGAATGAGGAGAAGGAAAGAAGGACAGAGAATGAGGGGAAGGAAGGAAGAACAGAGACTGAGGGAAAGGAAGAAACGAAGGACATACTGAGGGAGAGAAAGGAAGCAAGGACAAAGACAATGAGGGAATGAAAGGAAGATGTGAATTAAGGAAAGAAAGGACAGAAATAATGACAGGGAGAGGAAAAAGAAGGAAGAAAGAAAAGAGGACAAAAAGAATGAAGCAAAGAAGGAAGGAACATGAGCGAAACAAGGAAGGAAGGAATGAAATGGGAGTGTTGGTGTAAAGAATGTGCCCCTGTTGTTGTGTGGCAGTCAAACCACTAACCCCAACACCCCCGAACACAGTCTTATGTCAAAACAGCATCTCAGCAGAACATGTTCTTCAGTTCCAGCCACAGTTTCACGGCTGTTCTTGTCTTCGTGCTGGTTAACCTTGATTGGATTACACAGATTAGGGCCATTATCATAAACGTCTTGTGCAAATCAAGTCATTGTCATACTGAGCACCAACAACAGCGCTTTGTTTGAGAGGAGACATTTTCTATAAACAAGCCTCCGTCTGACACAAGACCTTTCAGCAACGGCGGGTTTTTGTGAGGTGTGTGTGTGACGCGGCTAGTTGAACCTTTCTGCCTGAACAAGGGAGGAAATGAGTTTTTACCTGTGCTGTAGTTTCAGCCGCGGACAGCGGCGTCACGCTGACATTTCTGTCCTTGATAACAAACACAAAAGCAGAGAGATGTTCAGACTTGTGCTAGCTCCTTTTCTCTATCTTCATCTCTTTTTTTTTTCCCTCATTCCTTTTCTCTCCCACGTGGAGTCATCAGCGATCAAAGAGGCTCCAGATGTTTTCCATTTATCTGCTTTCACCATCTCTTGACACTGTTATGAAAGTGGACTAAGACGTGCTGGTTTAGCTGAAGGCCGCCTGCAGCCTCCTATCACTCAGTGCATGTTAAGAGACATGCCGCAGTTTCATGAGACGCACAGTGACTTCAGATCTCCTGCTGGAGCTAATAAGGAAACGAGATGCACAGCTGAGCCACAGCGTTAGCAACAAGGTGATTTTGGTTTCACGCCGCCCACATTTTCCACCATGTTTGGTCAAGAACACAAGGCCCTGTAACAGTCACACCAACTCTGTCTGCGGAAATGTTTCACAATGGAAAATTGAGCAGTGGAAAATCTTTTTTTGATGCATCTGCTATATGCACCACCCAAAATAGAGCTAATTTTAGTATCATAGCAAGCGGAGGAAGTGCCAGCTCTCTCTCAGTTCATTAAAGGCCTGATGGAGGATAATTATCAACTCAATTACAGCAAGAACTGCTACTGAGTTTTCAATGACTTCATAGCAAGAATTTATTCTTTGTGGAGTTGTGGTGGTTTTCACGTGGTAAAGGCTGGTCTGATTCAGGATGGCTTCTCCACGCTGACCTCAGTCTTCAGGTCCAGGGGTCATGTGTTAATGCTTAGGGATCATATGTCTTCTGCTTGGGTCATCCTGAGCTTGTACCTTTGTTATGACTGCTATGTAGAAAAGGTCAGACAGAGGAGTTCCTGTGTCCAGTATGACAGATTGATCAGCACAGTCAGAGTGGTACACTGAATCCTTTAAAATTATTATTTTCCATGATTTGATTCATGATTTGAACACCAGTGTTGACGGAAAACAAAACCCACGGTTCAGATTGGATCCCAGTTTTTAAGCTTGAATTGGAGCAAACAAAAAACAACAAAAAAGGATGAATATAATTGCTTTCCATTTTTAAAAAAGAATATTAAGAACAATGAAAACAAAGAACTTTTGCCCATGGCTAGCATGAATGAAAACAAGGTGTTGAATTAAAAGTAAGTTCCTTCGGCTGCTCCCTTGTTTTGCACTTGGGGTCACCATAGCAAATCCGAGGTGGATCTGCATGTTGAATTGGCACAAGTTTTACACCAGATGACCTTCTAGATGGAACTCCACATTACATGGAGAAATGTGGCAGTGGTGGGGTTTGAACCGGTGTCGCAGACCAAACGGTCCCCTGTAAAAATTGGTCCGCCCTGCTTTCACTGTGCATGTGTCATTTCAGACCACAGCAGCATCATTTCTGAGTGTCACCAGCAATTCACTGATTATCACCTTGTTTCTGCTTAAAACTGCACTCCAGTCATCATCTATCTCAGCAACAGATATCTGAAGCTTTTCTGCAACAATCATTTCCACATAAATTCAGCATTATTTCGTAATAAAACACGGCGGACTGATCAGAGCGCGCACAGCAGCTACTGCAGCGCCTACGTCACTGAGCGTCAGTAACTACTCACCAATTATCGCCTCGTTTCTGCTTAAAACTGACTTCAGAAAGATTTAAGAGGTTTTAGGTTTTACCTTGCCATCTGATCGTTAATAATCACATTAATCCATTTGATCCCTTTGGCTGTAGAGAGTCCTTCTCAGACGTGCTGTTGCGGCCCGAAATAATCCATGCGCAGTGAAGGCAGGTGGACCGATTTGTTTTTTTGTTTTTTTTGTTTTGTTTTGGGGTTTTTTGGGGGGGGGGGGGGGGGGGGGGGTCAGTCTGTGACACCGGGAATGCCCCCACTGAAACCAAGTGCACTAACCACTTGGCCACCACCCCTGCCTGTCAAATATGTAAATAAATATTTTAAAATATAATTCCTTATTGTTTTATTTAATTGCAATGTGAACAGTTTGTTTTGCCTTTCGGCTACTCTCGTTTCAGCAGGTTCACCATAGTGGATCCACCACAGATCCACATTGGAATTTGACACAAGTTTTACCCCGGATGCTGTTTCTGATGCAACAGTTTCACTTGGAGAAATACACACAGCCGGTCTCCTATCCAAGTACTAACCCGGACCCACTCTGCTGAGTATTTGAGATGTGACGGGATCAGGCTCACACAGTGCAGCCTGACTGCAATTATGATATGAACAGCAACAGTGAATACAAAAGCAAAAACAAAGAAAAGCAAAGCAGATACAAGTTTACGGTTTCAAATTCTTTTTCATAAATATAAGGATGTCTATTTTTGCCCAGCAAGAAGGTAACTGTAATAACAGCAACTCTGTTTACAGTGCATCCAGAAAGTATTCACAGGGCTTTTTTTTTTTTCACATTTTATGTTTCAGCCTTATGCCAAAATGGATGAGATTCTTTTTTTTTTTCTTCTTCAAGATTCTGCACACAATACCCCATAATGCCAATGTAATAAGAAGGATTTGATGGTTTGGTTTTTTTTATATATATATATATATATATATATATTTCAATCAATCAATCAATCAATTTTTTTATATAGCGCCAAATCACAACAAACAGTTGCCCCAAGGCGCTTTATATTGTAAGGCAAGGCCATACAATAATTATGTAAAACCCCAACGGTCAAAACGACCCCCTGTGAGCAAGCACTTGGCTACAGTGGGAAGGAAAAACTCCCTTTTAACAGGAAGAAACCTCCAGCAGAACCAGGCTCAGGGAGGGGCAGTCTTCTGCTGGGACTGGTTGGGGCTGAGGGAGAGAACCAGGAAAAAGACATGCTGTGGAGGGGAGCAGAGATCGATCACTAATGATTAAATGCAGAGTGGTGCATACAGAGCAAAAAGAGAAAGAAACAGTGCATCATGGGAACCCCCCAGCAGTCTACGTCTATAGCAGCATAACTAAGGGATGGTTCAGGGTCACCTGATCCAGCCCTAACTATAAGCTTTAGCAAAAAGGAAAGTTTTAAGCCTAATCTTAAAAGTAGAGAGGGTGTCTGTCTCCCTGATCTGAATTGGGAGCTGGTTCCACAGGAGAGGAGCCTGAAAGCTGAAGGCTCTGCCTCCCATTCTACTCTTACAAACCCTAGGAACTACAAGTAAGCCTGCAGTCTGAGAGCGAAGCGCTCTATTGGGGTGATTTGGTACTACGAGGCCCCTAAGATAAGATGGGACCTGATTATTCAAAACCTTATAAGTAAGAAGAAGAATTTTAAATTCTATTCTAGAATTAACAGGAAGCCAATGAAGAGAGGCCAATATGGGTGAGATATGCTCTCTCCTTCTAGTCCCTGTCAGTACTCTAGCTGCAGCATTTTGAATTAACTGAAGGCTTTTTAGGGAACTTTTAGGACAACCTGATAATAATGAATTACAATAGTCCAGCCTAGAGGAAATAAATGCATGAATTAGTTTTTCAGCATCACTCTGAGACAAGACCTTTCTGATTTTAGAGATATTGCGTAAATGCAAAAAAGCAGTCCTACATATTTGTTTAATATGCGCTTTGAATGACATATCCTGATCAAAAATGACTCCAAGATTTCTCACAGTATTACTAGAGGTCAGGGTAATGCCATCCAGAGTAAGGATCTGGTTAGACACCATGTTTCTAAGATTTGTGGGGCCAAGTACAATAACTTCAGTTTTATCTGAGTTTAAAAGCAGGAAATTAGAGGTCATCCATGTCTTTATGTCTGTAAGACAATCCTGCAGTTTAGCTAATTGGTGTGTGTCCTCTGGCTTCATGGATAGATAAAGCTGGGTATCATCTGCGTAACAATGAAAATTTAAGCAATGCTGTCTAATAATACTGCCTAAGGGAAGCATGTATAAAGTGAATAAAATTGGTCCTAGCACAGAACCTTGTGGAACTCCATAATTAACTTTAGTCTGTGAAGAAGATTCCCCATTTACATGAACAAATTGTAATCTATTAGACAAATATGATTCAAACCACCGCAGCAGTAGTGCCTTTAATACCTATGGCATGCTCTAATCTCTGTAATAAAATTTTATGGTCAACAGTATCAAAAGCAGCACTGAGGTCTAACAGAACAAGCACAGAGATGAGTCCACTGTCCGAGGCCATAAGAAGATCATTTGTAACCTTCACTAATGCTGTTTCTGTACTATGATGAATTCTAAAACCTGACTGAAACTCTTCAAATAGACCATTCCTCTGCAGATGATCAGTTAGCTGTTTTACAACTACCCTTTCAAGAATTTTTGAGAGAAAAGGAAGGTTGGAGATTGGCCTATAATTAGCTAAGATAGCTGGGTCAAGTGATGGCTTTTTAAGTAATGGTTTAATTACTGCCACCTTAAAAGCCTGTGGTACATAGCCAACTAACAAAGATAGATTGATCATATTTAAGATCGAAGCATTAAATAATGGTAGGGCTTCCTTGAGCAGCCTGGTAGGAATGGGGTCTAATAAACATGTTGATGGTTTGGATGAAGTAACTAATGAAAATAACTCAGACAGAACAATCGGAGAGAAAGAGTCTAACCAAATATCGGCATCACTGAAAGCAGCCAAAGATAACGATATGTCTTTGGGATGGTTATGAGTATTTTTTTCTCTAATAGTTAAAATTTTGTTAGCAAAGAAAGTCATGAAGTCATTACTAGTTAAAGTTAATGGAATACTCAGCTCAATAGAGCTCTGACTCTTTGTCAGCCTGGCTACAGTGCTGAAAAGAAACCTGGGGTTGTTATTTTCTTCAATTAGTGATGAGTAGAAAGATGTCCTAGCTTTACGGAGGGCTTTTTTATAGAGCAACAGACTCTTTTTCCAGGCTAAGTGAAGATCTTCTAAATTAGTGAGACGCCATTTCCTCTCCAACTTACGGGTTATCTGCTTTAAGCTATATTTGCAGATTTATTACAAGAAAACCCTACAAAATCATTTGTACATACACTCAACAAAAATATAAACGCAACACTTTTGGTTTTGCTCCCATTTTGTATGAGATGAACTCAAAGATCTAAAACTTTTTCCACATACACAATATCACCATTTCCCTCAAATATTGTTCACAAACCAGTCTAAATCTGTGATAGTGAGCACTTCTCCTTTGCTGAGATAATCCATCCCACCTCACAGGTGCGCCATACCAAGATGCTGATTAGACACCATGATTAGTGCACAGGTGTGCCTTAGACTGTCCACAATAAAAGGCCACTCTGAAAGGTGCAGTTTTGTTTTATTAGGGGGGATACCAGTCAGTATATGGTGTGACCACCATTTGCTTCATGCAGTGCAACACATCTCCTTCGCATAGAGTTGATCAGGTTGTCAATTGTGGCCTGTGAAATGTTGGTCCACTCCTCTTCAATGGCTGTGCGAAGTTGCTGGATATTGGCAGGAACTGGTACACGCTGTCGTATACACCGGTCCAGAGCATCCCAAACATGCTCAATGGGTGACATGTCCGGTGAGTATGCCGGCCATGCAAGAACTGGGACATTTTCAGCTTCCAAGAATTGTGTACAGATCCTTGCAACATGGGGCCGTGCATTATCCTGCTGCAACATGAGGTGATGTTCTTGGATGGCACAACAATGGGCCTCAAGATCTCGTCACGGTATCTCTGTGCATTCAAAATGCCATCAATAAAATGCACCCGTGTTCTTTGTCCATAACAGATGCCTGCCCATACCATAACCCCACTGCCACCATGGGCCACTCGATCCACAACATTGATATCAGAAAACCGCTCACCCACACGACGTCACACACGCTGTCTGCCCATCTACCCTGAAAGTGTGAACTGGGATTCATCCGTGAAGAGAACACCTCTCCAACCTGCCAAAATGCCAGCGAATGTGAGCATTTGCCCACTCAAGTCGGTTACGACGATGAACTGGAGTCAGGTCGAGACCCCGATGAGGACGACGAACATGCAGATGAGCTTCCCTGAGACGGTTTTTGACAGTTTGTGCAGAAATTCTTTGGTTATGCAAACCGATTGTTTCAGCAGCTGTCCGAGTGGCTGGTCTCAGACGATCTTGGAGGTGAACATGCTGGATGTGGAGGTCCTGGGCTGGTGTGGTTACACGTGGTCTGCGGTTGTGAGGCTGGTTGGATGTACTGCCAAATTCTCTGAAACGCCTTTGGAGACGGCTTATGGTAGAGAAATGAACATTCGAATACACGAGCAACAGCTCTGGTTGACTTCCTGCTGTCAGCATGCCAATTGCACGCTCACCTCAAATCTTGCGACATCTGTGGCATTGTGCTGTGTGATAAAACTGCACCTTCAGAGTGGCCTTTTATTGTGGACAGGCTAAGGCACACCTGTGCACTAATCATGGTGTCTAATCAGCATCTTGGTATGGCACACCTGTGAGGTGGGGATGGATTATCTCAGCAAAGGAGAAGTGCTCACTATCACAGATTTAGACTGGTTGTGAACAATATTTGAGGGAAATGGTGATATTGTGTATGTGGAAAAAGTTTTAGATCTTGAGTCATCTCATACAAAATGGGAGCAAAACCAAAAGTGTTGCGTTTATATTTTTGTTGAGTGTACGTATTCACAGCCTTTTCCATGAAGCTCAAAATTGAGCTCAGGTGCATCCTGTTCCACTGATCATCCATGAGATGTTTCTACAGCTTAATAGGAGTCCACCTGGGGTAAATTCAGTTGTTTTGACATGATTTGGAAAGACACACACCTGTTTACATATAAGGTCCCACAGTTGACATTGCATGTCAGAGCACAAACCAAGAATGAGGACAAGGAATTGTCTGTAGACCTCCAAGACAGGATTGTCTCAAGACACATCTGGGGAAGCGTACAGAAATATTTCTCCAGCTTTGAAGGAGAAAGGCCTTAGTCAGGGAGGTGACCAAGAATCCGATGGTCACTCTGTCAGAGCTCCAGCATTCCTCTGTGGAGAATATTTCAGAAGGACAACCATCTCTGCACCAATGCTCCAGTCAGGCCTGTATGGTAGACTGGCCAGACAGAAGCCACTCCTTAGTAAAATGTATGGCAGCCTGAAGGACTCTCAGTCCATGGCAAACAAAATTCTCTGGTCTGAAGAGGCAAACATTGAACCATTTGGCATGAATGGCAGGCATCATGTTTGGAGGAAACCAGGCAGCATCTCTACAGTGAAGCATGGTGGTGGCAGCATCGGTGCTGTGGGGGATGTTTTTTCAGTGGCAGGAACTGGGAGACTAGTCAGGATTGAGGGAAAGATGAATGCAGCAATGTACAGAGACATCAGACCTGAATCTGATTGAATATCACTGGAGAGATCTGAAAATGGCTGTGCACCGATGCCCCCCATCCAACCTGATGGAGCTTGAGAGGTGCTGCAAGGAGGAATGGGCAAAACTGCCCAAAGATTGGCGTACCGAGCCTGTGGCATCATAGATTTTTGTTTTTTTTTCCTTGAGTTTTTCTGTCTTCAGCAATTGATAAACATGATGTTTTGGGGTTGATGTCAGGTGACTGACATGGCTGTTGAAGAGAATTCCATTTATTTGATTTGAGAATCACTTGGATTGATTTGGCAGTAAGTCTTGGGTCATTATCCATCTACACTGTGAAATATTGTATGATCAGTTTGGCAGTATTTGGCTGAATTTCAGCAGGTAGTGTCACAGATACACCTCACAAATCATAATGTTACTTGCATCAGCAATGAGCACCTGTGTCTCAGTTCCACTGGCAGCTGTATGTGCAATACTGCTGCCACCATGTTTGGCAGATGATTTGATATATGTCAGATTATGTTATGCTCTTCTCTTCCCATTATTCTGGTACAAGTTATTCTTGGTTTCATCTCTCCAAAGTATCTTGTTCTATTCAACTCAATTTATTCAACTTATAGAGCGCCAAATCACGACAGCGTCGTCTCAAGGCACTTCACAGACAACAACTTAAAAAAAAAGGACCAAAAGATCAAAGAGCATAATTAAAAGATTAAAAGCACAATAAAAGAGTAAAAAAAAAAGTTGGAAAAATAAAAAATAAAAAGCATAATAGCACAATATGCTAATCATATAAAAGAGAAAACAAATGCATCTTCAATCTGGACTTGAAAGTCTCCACAGAGTCCGACTGCCTCACTGATGCAGGGAGATCATTCCACAGAACTGGGGCATAATAAGAGAAGGCTCTATGACCCACAAACTTTTTGTTCACCCTGGGGACACAAAGTAATCCTGCGTCCCGTGAACGCAAAGCCCGGGCCGGCACATAGTTTAAGTAGATCAGCTAGATAGGGCGGTGCCAGTCCGTGAACAATTTTTTATAGGCCAGTAGCAGGACAGGAAGCCAGTGAAGAGATGCCAACATGGGAGTAATGTGGTCAAACTTTCTGCTTCATATCAAAAGTCTGGCAGCAGCATTTTGAACCAATTGAAGACCCCTAATTCTAGACTGTGACAATCCAGAAAATAGAACATTGCAATAATCCAATCTAGAAGAGACAAATGCATGAATCAGAGTCTCAGCATCAGCTATAGACAGGATGGGACGAATCTTCACTATATTTCACAGATGGAAGAAGCAGCAAAAATTACTCCAAGGTTCCTCACTTTGTCCGTATGATGTATGACACACGAACCTAGGCTAAGCACTAGCTGGTCAAATTGATGCCGATGTCTCTGTGGACCAAGAACCATCATTTCAGTCTTATCAGAATTTAAAAGTAGGAAGTTACTCGACATCCAGCTTCTCACTGATGCAAGGCAATCTTCTAAAGATTTTATGTGAATGAGATTACCAGCAGTTATCGGCATGTACAATTGCGTATCATCAGCATAGCAATGAAAGGTAATTCCAAAATGCCACAGTATATGCCCAAGGGATGCTATATAAAGGGAGAAAAGCAGGGGGCCTAAGACAGATCCCTGTGGAACCCCAAATTTCATGTCACTAAGGTTAGAGGTAGTGTTATTGTACAAAACACAGTGAGAAAGACTGGTTGGGTATGACGTCAACCACGCAAGGGCACTCCCAGTAATCCCAAAGTGATTCTCCAGCCTATCAAGTAAAATATGATGATCCACGGTATCAAATCAGCACTGAGATCTAACAGCACCAGAACCGTAGTGGTGTCCGAGTCCATTGCAAGCAGAAGGTCATTTACTACTTTAGTGAGCACCGTCTCTGTGGAGTGATATTGTGTAAAGTCAGACTGCAGTTGCTCAAAAAGATTACTTTCAGTAAGGTGGTCTATGAGCTGCCGTGAAACCACTTTTTCCAGAATTTTAGAACAAAAGGATAGATTTGATATTGCTTTATAATTTTTCAGTACACTAGGCCAGTGGTGTCCAAACTATATCAGAAAGGGCTGAGAGGGTGCAGGTTTTCTTTGCAGCCACTGACTCCAGCAGGTGATTTCACTGATTAACATCACTTGGAGCAGGTGGGATGAGTTCATCAATGAAATCACCTGTTGGAGTCAGTGGCTGCAAAGAAAACCTGCACCCTCTCGGCCCTTTCTGGAATAGTTTGGACACCACTGCGCTAGGGTCAAGAATGTTCTAGAACTGAGGAGGCTTTATGTTTTCTGTCGAAGTCTAATCTGGGCTTCCTTTTTTTAAGTGTCACCAGATGTTTGCACGTTGTCCTCAACTCCTATAGTTACATTCATGACGGCATCTGTGGACTGTACACTTGGACAATGATATGTCCACCTCCTCCAGAGTGTTCCTAATTTGGCTAGCGAAGGAGTTTAACTTCAGAGTAAAGATAAACCTTTGTTACAAATTGAATGTACATGCTCAGAGGTGCATAAATTTCACATTAGTAAGTGTGAAGTCCCACTTGTGGTGTTAGCTTTGGGAGCAAAGCGTGTGAGGCAGCCCTCAAATGTTTAACTACCTGTGTATTACAGCTGAATTTCTGAAGGAATTCTTTATGTTCAAACAAATTTTTCAAATTAATACTTTCCTCAGTTCCATCATTTAGTATGATTGCTAAATAATTTGGTCATTATCACACTGTGTCACGGTAAAGTTACACTGATTCTGACCCAGATTGTTGTGAAGTTACACCGACATGTATGGAACTGAGTGATCTGTCATATTTATACAGCAAAACCATCAACAATATCATAACGTCAGCAAGCATGTTGACAGCATGACTTCCTCAAGTTGACAGCATGGAACATATACGGTGTTGAGCATTCCAAAAGGCTATAGCAACACTGTGAGGCCTGTATAACACTTTCGTCATCTCATAGAGGCCTTAACTTAAGATTTCATGTGGCATTTGTTTCCACTACCTGGATGAAACAGGATCTCCTGCATGTTTCATTCACAGAAGAACCTGTACACTTAATGGTCTTGTATGCATGAACATACAAGTCCTTCACGACATCAGCATCAGCAAGTCCTTCAAAAGTTTAATTTGTGTTCTCCATTAAATATTGCCTTATTGTTCCATTTGTCACATCTGGTTTATCCATACGTTCAGTCATATTGGTTTTGCCTGAGCGTTAGGGATGTTCATGTTATATAGTGAAAAAAATAAATGTTGTGAGAGATTTCGGGCCACATGTTGTTTTTGTTCCACGTGGGGTTTTATAGGTGCAGACCAAATTTGAACTCAGTCAAATAAGATTTAGAGGTCCCCCAGAGTGACACATTTTCCTCTCCCTCTGCTGGCAAGGCAACGTCACCCTAACGGGAGAAGACTCTGGTGCCATTATTGTTTTTTTTACAGGTACATGTGATGGCTTCCAATCGCAAAAGTGGTAGTGGATTGGTCACCCAGAGGAGAACATTACTGGAATGATTGGATTACTACATTGCTTGTTTGGGGAAAATTGTTGCTTTGTGGGGGACCCCTAAACATGTCTGATTACAATTAAATTTGGCACAGATCTTTTATTTTATGAATGGAACAAGAACAACATGTGGCCCAAAAGATTTTGTAACATTTGACATTTTGAACAGGTCTACTGAGCATACATGTCTGACTGCTCACTTTAACACTTTGCACCCCATGGCAAAAGTGACTGCCAGAGTGCTTATTATGCATGAGCCAAACAGTGTAACACCTGTCTGCTCTGTGATCATCCACTCCAGTTGTCTTCTCTAGTCTTACAGGTCTTTTGGTGTTGCTTTGGCTTTGCTCAGACTGTCAATTAAAATCTGATTTAAAGCATATTTGATTCAAATCTCATCTCAGTGATTGACTGTCCACATTATAGCAAGTGACCGCATCAGATTTCTGTGTCTTTACTAGGGATGGGTATCAAGAACCGGTTCCTTTCGGGTATCGTTAAGAAATGATTCGATCCACTGACATCAATAACCTTTTTACTTGATTCCCTTATCGGTCCTTCAGAGTGGCCGTTGTTTTTGGGGGTGTTTGTCAGGAAAATTATAATTTCTCTACATTGATTACAGACCCTGCAGCGGGTCTGGTATCAACTTTTATGCAGCGCGGCTTTGCTTTGAACCTTGAACCAGTCGAAGCAGTGATTCGCAGATCGAACCAGTGCTTCGATCATTGCTTCGTTGATTAATTTTTTCTTTCACTTTCCCCCAGTAAAACCCTAAAGAGCATATGGCTGTGAGTATTATTTACCTTTTTTATGTTAAAGCGACCTGTTATGGTCTTCTGAAACAGTTAATAGATGTATTTTATAACTTAAAAACGGGACCGATGCTAACATGTTAGCATGTCTATGGCATCTTCAATGTTAATGTTATCATTAAGCAGTTGCAGCTGTCAAGCATTTGTTGTTGTAAAAGAGTCAAATGTATTACAAATTGTAATATTTTTTCAATTTATTTTTGTTTATATATTAATAATAATAGCAAGCACAACAATAATAGTATCCATCCATCCATCCATCCATCCATTTTCTTCCGCTTTATCCGGAGTCGGGTCGCGGGGTCAGCAGCTCAAGCAAAGTCGCCCAGAACTCCTGATCCACACACACCTCCCCCAGCTCCTCCGGGGAACCCCAAGGCGTTCCCAAGCCAGCTGAGAGATGTAGTCCCTCCAGCGTGTCCTGGGTCTTCCCCGGGGCCTCCTCCCAGTGGGACGTGCCCGGAACACCTCTCCAGCGAGGCGTCCTGGGGGCATCCGGAAAAGATGCCCGAGCCACCTCAACTGACTCCTTTCGATGTGGAGGAGCAGTGGCTCGACTCCGAGCTCCTCCCAAGTGACCGAGCTCCTCACCCTATCTCTAAGGGAGTGCCCGATACAGTGACCGCATCACTGCAGATGCTGCACCGATCTGTCTATCGATCTCACGCTCCATCCGTCCCTCACTCGTGAACAAGACCCTGAGATACTTAAACTCCTCCACTTGAGGCAAGGACACTCCACCGACCTGAAGAGGGCAAAGCACCTCTTTCTGGTCGAGAACCATGGCCTCAGATTTGGAGGTGCTGATTTTCATCCCGGACGCTTCACACTCAGCTGCAAACCACCCCAGTGCACGCTGAAGGTCCTGATTTGATGAAGCCAACAGAACCACATCGTCCGCAAACAGCAGAGACGAGACTCTGTGGTTCCCAAACCAGACCCCCTCTACACCCTGGCTGCACCTAGAAATTCTGTCCATAAAAATAATTAACAGAACCGGTGACAAAGGGCAGCCCTGGCGGAGGCCAACGTGCACTGGAAAAAGGTTTGACTTACCACCAGCAATGGGAACCAAGCTCCTGCTGCGGTCGTACAGGGACCAGATGGCCCTTATCGAAGGACCCCGGACCCCGTACTCCCGGAGCACTCCCCACAGGGTGCCCCGAGGGACACGGTCGAACGCCTTCTCCAGATCCACAAAACACATGTGGACTGGTTGGGCAAACTCCCATGAACCCTCGAGCACCCGACGGAGTGTGTAGAGCTGGTCCAGTGTGCCGCGACCAGGACGAAAACCACACTGCTCCTCCTGAATCCGAGGTTCGACCATCGGTCGAATTCTCCTCTCCAGTACTCTGGAATAGACCTTACCGGGGAGGCTGAGGAGTGTGATCCCCCTATAGTTGGAACACACCCTCCGGTCCCCCTTCTTAAACAGAGGGACCACCACCCCGGTCTGCCAATCCAGAGGCACTGTCCCCGATCGCCACGCGATGTTGCAGAGGTGTGTCAGCCAAGACAGCCCCACAACATCCAGAGACTTAAGGTACTCAGGACGGATTTCATCCACCCCAGGAGCCTTGCCACAGAGGAGCTTTCTAACCACCTCGGTGACTTTGGCCTGGGTAATGGATGAGTCCGCCTCTGAGTCCCCAGTCTCTACTTCCTCTTCGGAAGACGTGATGATGGGATTGAGGAGATCCTCGTACTCCTTCCACCGCCCGACAACATCCCCAGTCAGGGTCAACAGCTCCCCACCCGCACCGTAAACAGTGCTGGTGGAGAGCTGCTTCCGCCTCCTGAGGCGTCGGATGGTTTGCCAGAATCTCTTCGAGGCCGACCGATAGTCCTCCTCCATAGCCTCCCCGAACTCCTCCCAGACCCGAGTTTTGCCTCTGCGACCGCACGGGCTACGGCACGCTTGGCCTGCCGGTACCTGTCAGCTGCCTCTGGGGTCACACCTACCAACAAAGATAAGTAGGACTCCTTCAGCTTGACGGCATCCCTTACTTCCCGTGTCCACCACTGGGTTCGGGGATTACCGCCGCGACAGGTACCAGAGACCTTGCAACCACAGCTACGAGCAGCCGCATCGACAATGGAGGTGGAGAACATGGTCCACTCGGACTCCATGTCTCCAACCTCCCCCGGGATCTGGGAGAAGCTCTCCCGGAGGTGGGAGTTGAAGACCTCGCTGACAGAGGGTTCTGCCAGTCGTTCCCAGCAGACCCTCACGATACGTTTGGGCCTGCCAGGTCTGACCGGCTTCCTACCCTCCCAGAGGATCCATCTCACCACCAGGTGGTGATCAGTCGACAGCTCTGCCCCTCTCATCACTCGAGTGTCCGAGACATGTGGCCGAAGGTCAGATGATACGACTACAAAGTCGATCATCGACCTCCGGCTCAGGGTGTCCTGGTGCCACGTGCACTTATGGACACCCTTGTGCTCAAACATGGTGTTCGTGATGGACAAACTGTGACTAGCACAGACGTCCAACAACTGAACACCACTCGGGTTCAGATCGGGGAAGCCGTGCTTCCCGATCACCCCCCTCCAGGTCTCACTGTCGCCACCCACGTGGGCGTTAAAATCCCCCAGGAGAACAGTGGAGTCCCCAGTCGGAGCGCTATCTAGTACCCCTCCCGGGGACTCCAGGAAGGTCGGGTACTCTGCACTGCCGCTCGGCCCGTAGGCCGAGACAACGGTGAGAGACCTGTCCCTGACCCGAAGGCGTAGGGACGCGACCCTCTCGTTCACTGGAGTGAACTCCAACACTTGGCGACTGAGCTGGAGACAATAAGCAATGTGAACCCAGCTCTCCGCCTCTCCCCGTGGGCGACCCCAGAAAAATGAAGCGTCCAGCCCAAGGGGCTCTGGTACAATAATAGTAATAATAACTAATTGGCGGATTGGCGCGTCGGCTCGCAGCCGGTGCGGTGCGGCGGCACAGGAAAAACACCTCCGTTGGAAGCCTTAAGGACAAGTTGGAACATGCCCTGCTGTTAAACAATTTCTCAGATACTCACTCAACTGAAAGCCACCAAAAGCTGCCTGGATTTTACAAATGATTATCAACATGGAGGTGTTTTTCCTGTGGCGGGCGCGCCACGCTGCAAGCTGATGCGCCAATCCGTCCGCACGTCTTTCATTAAAAAAATGTCCTTTAACAGTGGAATGTCCGGATAAACTGCTGATTCCGACCTCTTCTGAAAGTTCTCTGTTCTCTCACGACGTCCTGGGTCAACAGAGGCTTAAATTTGGAGGTTTTCAGCTTGAAACAGGATGACGACGTCGCCTCAGAGCGCTGCGCGACATCCTGCTCCGTGGGAAGTCCTTACAGCGATAGAAACAATCCAAAATGTCTCATCAGCCGTTAAAATTTTCACCAAAAACCAGCGTAATTTCTCGAATGGTATCCACTCGGATGTGCCTCACAGTTTCTGAAAAAATTTTGATGAAGCACAGCGCCAGTCTCTCAGCAACTTCTCAGACAATGAAAATCCGACGAGGGTGCTGGACCACTCCTCCCACAAGGCGTGCTCACAGGCGAATGACGTCACCGACAGGCGTGGAAAAACTCACACATGCGCACGAAGGTTCAAGCTTGGCTGACGTAAAAACATATGAATCAAACCCATATAGTTTTTTTTTTTTTTAAATAAATGGTCGGTTTCTTTTCTGATAGACCTCGTATATGTGTGTGTGTGTGTGTGTGTGTGTGTGTGTGTGTGTGTGTGTGTGTGTGTGTGTGTGTGTGTGTGTGTGTGTGTGTGTGTGTGTGTGTGTGTGTGAGGAACATTGAAGGGAAAGCACCCAGCTGATTCTCTTGGCGAGAAGGCGTAGCAGAGAAAGAAGGCTGTTTGCTGTCCTTGCCATTGCAGCCACACTGAACTTTTGTGCATGATCCTTTTTACAGTTTGAGAATAAAACCAATCCCCTGGGGGTTAAAACCATTTTGATTTGGAATTGTATGATTATAAAAGGTGATCTTCTCATCAGAACAGCACTTCAGACGACAGCAGTGTTAAATTTGGCATATAAGCCACCATTGGTGCTTATTTGCTGTGTTGCCTGGGAACTTTTCCTCTGTCTCTATAGCGACGTGGAGAGAAATCAGACTTGTCTGGTCTCTTTTTATCTTCGTTTATAATGCCACGTTGCCATAAATATAGGACTTCAGGGAGCACTTATGGTAATACTCCCAGTTTGTGGGGCAACAAAGGCTCTAATTAGGCTGAATGCCAACCATATGGGGCAGCAGGTAGACCTCCCCACCCGTGTGGTCCACCCAGGCATACACTGCACATGCACATTAAGAGGGTTTTGTGCTTTTTAACTCCTTGGAAACTCCCAATGCTCCTCATGTGATTATTTGGGCTTAAGACAAACAATTATCCAATGCCCATAACATGCCAGAACTCACCAGCACTTCATATCTCTCTGTTGGCATGTAGGAGCCAGTGAAGGCACCAGAGAGACGCAGTGTAGGCTAGAACTTGGCTGACACTGCAATACAAGGCTTTAGATCATTAGAAGAAACAGGAGGTGGAAAAAAAACAAGTTTATGGGATAAGAGAGAGAAAAGGGAGTGAAGGAGTTAATGAAAGCCTGGGAGGATGGGTCAAGAGACAGAAGCACATAGAGGATTAGAGAGTTAATTATAAAAGAGGGAGGGGGACAGAGGGTATGGAGTGAGGTTAAAGAAGGTAAGTACATTTACATTTCATATTTGAGAACGAGCGAAAACTGGACAGAACAACAGTCATGTATACTGTGAGAGGCACAGTTGAAAGTGCAGTGAGGAGTGACGAGGAAGAGCTGGTTCTAAAGCTTCATTTCCACCAAGCAGTTGGGGTTGGTACGGAACGCTTTTTTATGCATTTCTACATTCAGATTTAGGGACGGGTACCAAAAGAACCGACCCATACCATATCACTTTTTTGACACCCTTTGCTTTGGGTACCAAAATAATGGCCAGGTTACAAAAGGGAGGTGCTAACCCACTGCTGTCTGATTGGCTCAGCAGCTCAAGCAAAACTACCATTCATACAATTCAGACTTGCACTGTTTCAAATATTAAAACTATTCACACACTGATTAAATATTATTCTTAAAGAACATGTCGTGCGTGATCAGAACCTGAGGGCAAGTGGACCTGGACATTCTCTGGCCGGCCATCTGTACCTGAGTTCGAGTGGAACTTGAAAATGTTCTCTGCCTGTAGTTTCTGTTTGTTGTCACAGTGTTTTATTTTAAATTAATAAAGCACCACTTACATTTATTTGTGTTCTGAGTGAACAGATGAACCCCTAAAATGTCTTTTAAAAAAAGCCTAGGATGTGATTTTCTGGAATTTTCCTTTAAAAGTGTGGCATGAGATTAATGATGCCACATGAGCACATGGAACATGGGCCAGGAGAGGATTAAATCACAGTGCATGAGGTGCTATTCTCACAGTGCACTCACAATGAACAGGGGGTGCCACTGTCGCAGTGAACAGGGTTACACCCGCATTATGGATGGACTGTCACTATCATGGGTGCACGGAATGCCACTCCCACAGAGCATAGGGTGCCACTGTCACAGTGCACTGAGTGTTACTATCATGGATGCATGTGGTGCCTGTCTGACAGAACACAGGGGTCACACAGTCTCACAATGCACTGGATGTCACTGCTAAGGTACACACAATGTTGCTGCCATCATGCACAGGGTTACACTCTCACAGCCAGCAGTAGCAGAGTTTGCAGTCCTCATGTCACTGAAACAGATGGAACATCAAGTCTTCTCGCACCACAACCATGGGAATGCAACATAAAAAGTGAGAGATGAGGTTGAAAGGAGGTAGGAGGCAAGACTGAGAGGTGATGATAAAGGTGGAGCAGTACCAAGCTGTCCATGGGGTGATGAATGAGGCCATGAAGAAGTATCCCTGCTCCTCTTCCTGCTTCTGCAGCTGGAGAATAACCACAGGTTTGGCACCGCCGCTGCACGTGAGACTATGCCAAGCAGACAAGTTCTGACATGTACAGTTTTGACAGGTTTGTGGCAAGGTTCTGCACTGTGACAGGCACATATTCACTCAGAAACGTCTTTTCCTAACATCACACACATACATGCATATATTATCTCTGTTCTGTTTCTGTCTTTCTGCTTACATCAAGGTGAAGTTTGCAGAAAAGTGCAGCTTGTGGGTTTTGTAAAAAGACCTGTTGTTCAAGATGACAGACGCATAATACACAGGACACCCTGGTGCTCCAGACACACACAGTGATGGAAGTGAAGACAAATGGTGAATTCCTCATCTGCGGTAAGCAAATGGTGCTGTCCTGTGGTCTCCGTTATTGTCACCAGTACGCCATAATTCCAGCCTGTCAGTTTGTCACTGGCACACAAACAATACAGCTTCAGTTTTGCACAAAAATGGCTCAGGCTTAATGTTACTCCCCTCCATGCTTGCATATGTCCATGTTTGTCTGCTTACTCAGTGCTCAAAACAGATCAGCTGTTTGTTGCTGTATGTATTCATGCACAGACAAGAGGAAGCTTGCTCAGCACATTGGCAGGAGTACAGTTTGTATCTGCTTGTGTGTACTGTACAGTCTAGCTGATGATTGAGTCATTGTTTAAAGTACATAGGTCTCGCTGGCCAACACACACAAGGATATAGATCCATTGACAATGACATGCTGTCCACTTGGGTCAGAGAATCTAAGACATGAGTGTTGAAGCTTTGCAGGCACTTATTGTGGACCAATTTGCATTTCTGCTTTTCAAAAATGTATCGGAATGTTTGATTTTCTATTAGTGTGTCTGTATGTGGTTGCCTGCGTCAATTATTGCATTAAATACTACATGTAAGATTTGTTTCACACACTTCTTACAGTAAATGCCGAGTGCAGTGTGGTGGTGTACATCTGTGACATTTTTAAAGTCTGTCCCATTGACAGTGCTGCACTTTGTGCCCCCCTGTGTGCAACTGTGTGTGTGTGGTGTGTGTGTGTGTGTGGTGTGTGTGTGTGTGTGTGTGTGTGTGTGTGTGTGTGTGTGTGTGTGTGTGTGTGTGTGTGTGTGTGTGCACATATTGGTCACTAAATTTATATACATGGACTGTATGTGCACCAGCTGAACACCCCTGAACATAATAATAAATCGTTTGAGTTGTTATCTGCACAGAAAAATCTTATTTTTATGCTCCCTTACATTGATGGGGTGTTGCAGTGGAGATGATTTAAATTTGGAGGAAACCGGAGTGGACGTACAGTGTTGCCTGAACTTTGCTGACAGGCTGTTTTTCATTGATCCCTCCCAAAAGACCGGAGCTACGAGAGAGAAGGCAAACTGTGCTGGAAAGTAGGACAGTGACGATGGATCTCTCTCTCTCTCTCTCTCTCTCACTGAGCGTGTTTTAATGCATTTTCTCAAAGTTGCTCTGTTTGTGCCATACATCACCATTACACCAGAAATATCTAGGTTCTCGGTTTAAATGCTACATGCACCTCATCACCTCATTTTTTAAATCAAAATCTGTAATCAAACACCTGATGGTAGACAGTAACCAGGCGCCAACCTCTGGTGCTAAAAATTAAGTTATTGTGGAAGTGTTAAAACCTGTAGTTCCTTGAATGGCCACTTGAGGTTGGCTGTAAAAGAGAGTAACTACCTATAGACTCCATGTTAAAATGTGAATGTTGTGAAAGTGTAGTGACACGGACCCACAACGGGGCGCAAATGAACGGTCAATAGATGAGCCAAAAAGTAACAATTTAATGTTGTGAAGGTGCACAACGAATACACAGACAATCTCAGAATATGATAACAGTCAATCCACAAAGGTGACGTGTGGGCAGGCTCGAGGATAGAAGACGTCTGTCCTGAGAAGAGCCGGAACCACATGATTTCCGCCGCCACCGAACCCGGTGAAGACTGGAGCCGCCAAGTCCCGAATTCCCAGGTGATCACCGTCCCCGACTGTCGGATCTGGTACTGCTGGCGAAGAACAAAGACAGTCAAGTGTGGGTGTGTGTACACCCCGTAACAACAACGGTGGGAATGCCACCTCCACCTCTAACACACACTCGTGCAGCGTCTGTTTAACCACTTATCTGACGGACGTAGGACGAAACAGTCACGACCCACGCCGGTCCTCTGGTTGACAGCTGCAAAACAATAGCTCTTAGAATCAATTATATAGGCAGAGAAAGTTACCTCCATAGAAGTACGATATCTCGGCAACAAGGTGGAGATGACGTCTGGTCTTTATGGAGTGAGATGCTGTAGAGTAGATGGGTGACAGCTGTCAAGAGATAATGAGTGACAGCTGTCACCCCCGGCTGTGTCCGTGGCGGCAGCGCTCTCTCGTGCCTGAAGCCCGCACTTCAGGCAGGGCACCCACTGGTGGTGGGCCAGCAGTACCTCCTCTTCTGGCGGCCCACACAACAGTAGGGTTTGTCAAGTTTCTATGCAGTCTATGGTCGTAATAATAGCAAAAAATCTACATAGAGTGTTCCTTTTCTGTGGTATAGTGGTATATGGGCAAGTCAGGCTAGCCAGTACAGACCGTCTTCAACCGTATTTTTTAATACAACCCCTGACAAAAATTATGGAATCACCGGCCTCGGAGGATGTTCATTCAGTTGTTTAATTTTGTAGAAGAAAAGCAGATCACAGATATGACACAAAACTAAAGTCATTTCAAATGGAAACTTTCTGGCTTTAAGAAACACTATAAGAAATCAGGAAAAAAAAATTGTGGCAGTCAGTAACGGTTACTTTTTTAGACCAAGCAGAGGGAAAAAAATATGCAATCACTCAATTCTGAGGAGAAAATTATGGAATCATGAAAAACAAAAAAAACGCTCCAACACATCACTAGTATTTTGTTGCACCACCTCTGGCTTTTATAACAGCTTGCAGTCTCTGAGGCATGGACTTAATGAGTGACAAACACTACTCTTCATCAATCTGGTTCCAACTTTCTCTGATTGCTGTTGCCAGATCAGCTTTGCAGGTTGGAGCCTTGTCATGGACCATTTTCTTCAACTTCCACCAAAGATTTTCAATTGGATTAAGATCTGGACTATTTGCAGGCCATGACATTGATCCTATGTGTCTTTTTGCAAGGAATGTTTTCACAGTTTTTGCTCTATGGCAAGATGCATTATCCTCTTGAAAAATGATTTCATCATCCCCAAACATCCTTTCAATTGATGGGATAAGAAAAGTGTCCAAAATATCAACGTAAACTTGTGCATTTATTGATGATGTAATGACACCCTAGTGCCTTTACCTGACATGCAGCCCCATATCGTCAATGACTGTGGAAATTTACATGTTCTCTTCAGTTCTTTATAAATCTCATTGGAACGGCACCAAACAAAAGTTCCAGCATCATCACCTTGCCTAATGCAAATTCGAGATTCATCACTGAATATGACTTTCATCCAGTCATCCACAGTCCATGATTGCTTTTCCTTAGCCCATTGTAACCTTGTTTTTTTCTGTTTAGGTGTTAATGATGGCTTTCGTTTAGCTTTTCTGTATGTAAATCCCATTTCCTTTAGGCAGTTTCTTACAGTTCGGTCACAGACGTTGACTCCAGTTTCCTCCCATTCGTTCCTCATTTGTTTTGTTGTGCATTTTCGATTTTTGAGACATATTGTTTAAGTTTTCTGTCTTGACGCTTTGATGTCTTCCTTGGTCTACCAGTATGTTTGCCTTTAACAACCTTCCCATGTTGTTTGTATTTGGTCCAGAGTTTAGACACAGCTGACTGTGAACAACCACCATCTTTGCAACATTGCGTGATGATTTACCCTCTTTTAAGAGTTTGATAATCCTCTCCTTTGTTTCAATTGACATCTCTCGTGTTGGAGCCATGATTCATGTCAGTCCACTTGGTGCAACAACGAGCAGATCTGATTTGATGCAGGTGTTAGTTTTAAGGATGAAAATTTACAGGGTGATTCCATAATTTATTCCTCAGAATTGAGTGAGTCCATATTTTTTTCCCTCTGCTTGGTCTAAGAAAGTAACCGTTACTGACTGCCACAGTTTTTTTCTTGATTTCTTATAGTGTTTCTTAAAGCCAGAAAGTTGCCATTTGAAATGACTTTAGTTTTGTGTCATGTCTGTGATCTGCTTTTTTTCTTCAAAATTAAACAACTGACTGAACATCCTCCGAAGATTATCCGCCAAGTTATCTATCTCAACTAATTCTACTTTTTTGTAGTTATTTGTCATGATATTTCTTTTGTTCAAATACCCACAGATGTCTTTCAGTGTTTGTCTCTGTGCCATAAATATTGTGCCAAATGTCCTTATCAACAACCAACTTTTGTGTTGTTGGCTAATGCTGAGACTGCCTGGCTGGGACGGTGTACATCCAGATGTCTCTGGGTTGACACGTGTACAGCGTGCTGTAAACCTAACTGTGACAAGTTCTGTTGTCATGCACATTGGTGGAGCGTGACAGTGGCAGGCTGCACGAGCACTGTATGTTGTCCTCTGGGTTGAGATCGTAGAGTTTAAAATAAGACACAGGCAGCGTAAATGATGTTCATATAGAAGTACTAGAGGTGTGCATCTCTCCCTTATAAAACAATCAGATATTCCATCTGTGAGTTGTTACACTCCTGGTAACTTCACCTCAACACCATCATATCCACCTGCAGCATCAGTGACATCACTTTAGTCTTACTGTCACTTGGCAGTAATCTGGCTTGAGGCACCGATCACTTTTGTTGATCTGGAAGCACATTTTGCATTTGTGAATATGAAAACTGACAGTGCAAGAGTAGTGTTTCTTTTCTGAAGATTTGGATGCAGTGCAGTTATAATGAACTGTACAATGTTACGTTAAATCAATAAGTGTATTATGTCCATAGATTTTATCAGTTTGTCTGGACTCAGGATATTAGTGCGACTCTATTGTTTTACTTGAGGCCATTGTTCTTGCTTGTGTTAACTTAATTCAGAGTAAGGCAGTAGACAAATTCATTCCAACACACACAAACACACTTTGCCATGTGTGTTTTAACTCACACACTCAGTCAGTGAGGCACATGAATAAATACACATTCACAGACCATCACAAGTAGAACATGGCCCGCCTCACCATGTTCAGGGTTGTGGAGGTCACTGGAGTGCTGTTTTTGTGTGTGTGTGTGTGTGTGTGTGTGTGTGTGTGTGTGTGTGTGTGTGTGTGTGTGTGTGTGTGTGTGTGTGTGTGTGTGTGTGTGTGTGTGTGTGTGTGTGTGTGTACTTGGCTCTGCTTCATACAAACACACAGCTTATAGATTGGTCCTCTTCCAAACAAGTCATCTTCCTGGCAAATGTGCCTCCATGCTGCTGTCTGTAACTTGTTTCTCCTGTACTGCTGCAAATCCTTCTTTTGTGTAACCCTTTATTCTTTCTTTCTTTCTTTCTTTCTTGTTGCCTTTAAACTCACACCTCTCACTGTGTTCTGAGGAGCAATGATTTTCAAGCTAATTTCCAGTCGTCTCTGACGCTTGTACTGCGTTTTGTCCTGTCTACACAAAGCAATGCCACTGTACAAACGTATATACATACACACACACAATAACCCCCCCTCCACCTTGCTGGCATCACGGTGACTTGAAATTTTCTTATCACCCTTCACAGGCAGATTTACTGTATCGTGTTGTTTGATTTATAAAGCACAAGTACATTGCATCTAGAAAGTATTCACAGCGCTTCACTTTTTCCACATTTTGTTAAATTACAGCTTTATTCCAAAATGGAGTAAATTAATCCCCCCCCCCCCCCCCCCAAAAAAAAAAAAAATTAAATTCACAACACCCCATAATGACAACATGAAATCTTTTTTATTATTATTTTTGCAAATGCATTTAAAAAAAAAGAAAAAAGAAATTGCATGTACGTAAGTATTCACAACCTTTCTGCATCTTTGGCAGCAATTACAGCCTCAAGTCTTCTTAAATATAATGCCACAAGCGTGGTGCACTTATCTTTGGGCAGTTTTGTCCATTCCTCTTTGCAGCACCTCTCAAGCTCCATCAGGTTGGATGGGGAGCATCGGTGCACAGCCATTTTCAGATCTCTCCAGTGATGTTCAATCAGATTCAGTTCTGGGCTCTGGCTGAACCACTCAAGGACATTCATAGAGTTGTCCGGAAGTCACTCCTTTGATATCTTTGTCAGGAATTGAAATTTTATCTGGTTTTCTGTTTTATTTTTTGGTCTGTCTTGTTATTTCTTTTTTGGTTCATTGCTTTTCTGTGTGTTCATTCTCTTGCTGTTTTTTTCTGCTTGGGTCTGTCTCTATCTCTCTTGTCTGTCCCTGGGTTTTTGGTGGTGGGCGTCTCTCTCTCTCTCTCTCTCTCCACGCACATCTGTTGCTAATTTGCTGCTCATCATCTGGGTTATATAAGGGTCACTGGGTGAAGTACTCCTCGCCAGATTGATGCACATTGTGCCTTCTCTCCAGCTCTGTACTTCGTATTCCATAATCCTGTCTGCCTTGTTTTGTTCCTGGCTGGACTATTGTAATTCATTATTATCAGGTTGTCCTAAAAGTTCCCTAAAAAGCCTTCAGTTAATTCAAAATGCTGCAGCTAGAGTACTGACGGGGACTAGAAGGAGAGAGCATATCTCACCCATATTGGCCTCTCTTCATTGGCTTCCTGTTAATTCTAGAATAGAATTTAAAATTCTTCTTCTTACTTATAAGGTTTTGAATAATCAGGTCCCATCTTATCTTAGGGACCTCGTAGTACCATATCACCCCAATAGAGCGCTTCGCTCTCAGACTGCAGGCTTACTTGTAGTTCCTAGGGTTTGTAAGAGTAGAATGGGAGGCAGAGCCTTCAGCTTTCAGACTCCTCTCCTGTGGAACCAGCTCCCAATTCAGATCAGGGAGACAGACACCCTCTCTACTTTTAAGATTAGGCTTAAAACTTTCCTTTTTGCTAAAGCTTATAGTTAGGGCTGGATCAGGTGACCCTGAACCATCCCTTAGTTATGCTGCTATAGACGTAGACTGCTGGGGGGTTCCGATGATGCACTGTTTCTTTCTCTTTTTGCTCTGTATGCACCACTCTGCATTTAATCATTAGTGATCGATCTCTGCTCCCCTCCACAGCATGTCTTTTTCCTGGTTCTCTCCCTCAGCCCCAACCAGTCCCAGCAGAAGACTGCCCCTCCCTGAGCCTGGTTCTGCTGGAGGTTTCTTCCTGTTAAAAGGGAGTTTTTCCTTCCCACTGTAGCCAAGTGCTTGCTCACAGGGGGTCGTTTTGACCGTTGGGGTTTTACATAATTATTGTATGGCCTTGCCTTACAATATAAAGCGCCTTGGGGTAACTGTTTGTTGTGATTTGGCGCTATATAAAAAAATTGATTGAATTGAATTGTGTTCCTGACCTCCTGCCTGTTTGAACAACCATGCTTTAGTCTGCTGATTTTTGTACTGCTGTGTTTTTTGGACTGCCTTCTCATGTACTGACCTCTGCTATCCACACCAGTAAAGCCGTTTACTAATCAGAGCTGTTTGTTTGAGCCTTGTATTTGTGTTCAACCATTTTTGACCAATTTGCCTGTCAATCTTTGCTGTGTACTTAGGGTCATTGTCCTGCTGAATGATGAACCGTCGCCCCAGTCTAAGATCAAGAGTGCTCTGGAGCAGGTTTTCATCCAGGATGTCTCTGTACATTTCTGCATTCATCTTTGCCTCAATCCTGACTACAACCCCTGGCAAAAATTATGGAATCACCGGCTTCGGAGGATGTTCATTCAGTTGTTTAATTTTGTAGAAAAAAAGCAGATCACAGACATGACACAAAACTAAAGTCATTTCAAATGGCAACTTTCTGGCTTTAAGAAACAGTATAAGAAATCAAGAAAAAAAGATTGTGGCAGTCAGTAACGGTTACTTTTTTACACCAAGAAGAGGAAAAGAATATGGAATCACTCAATTCTGAGGAAACAATTATGGAATCACCCTGTAAATTTTCATCCCCAAAACTAACACCTGCATCATATCAGATCTGCTCGTTAGTCTGCATCTAAAAAGGAGTGAACACACCTTGGAGAGCTGTTGCACCAAGTGGACTGACATGAATCATGGCTCCAACACGAGAGATGTCAATTGAAACAAAGGAGAGGATTATCAACTCTTAAAAGAGAGTAAATCATCACGCAATGTTGCAAAAGATGTTGGTTGTTCACAGTCAGCTGTGTCTAAACTCTGGACCAAATACAAACAACATGGGAAGGTTGTTAAAGGCAAACATACTGGTAGACCAAGGAAGAAATCAAAGCGTCAAGACAGAAAACTTAAAGCAATATGTCTCAAAAATCGAAAAATGTACAACAAAACAAATGAGGAACGAATGGGAGGAAACTAGAGTCAACGTCTGTGACCGAACTGTAAGAAACCACCTAAAGGAAATGGGATTTACATACAGAAAAGCTAAACGAAAGGCATCATTAACACCTAAACAGAAAAAACAAGGTTACAATGGGCTAAGGAAAAGCAATTGTGGACTGTGGATGACTGGATGAAAGTCATATTCAGTGATGAATCTCGAATCTGCATTGGGCAAGGTGATGATGCTGGAACTTTTGTTTGGTGCCTTTCCAATGAGATTTATAAAGATGACTGCCTGAAGAGAACATGTAAATTTCCACAGTCATTGATGATATGGGGCTGCATGTCAGGTAAAGGCACTGGGGAGATGGCTGTCATTACATCATCAATAAATGCACAAGTTTATGTTGATATTTTGGACAATTGAAAGGATGTTTGGGGATGATGAAATCATTTTCCAAGATGATAATGCATCTTGCCATAGAGCAAAAACTGCAAAAACATTCCTTGCAAAAAGACACATAGGGTCAATTTCATGGCATAGGGTTAATGTCAATGAGCAGATCTGATTTGATGCAGGTGTTAATTTGGGGGATGAAAATTTACAGGGTGATTCCATAATTTTTTCCTCAGAATTGAGTGATTCCATATTTTTTTCCTCTGCTTGGTCTAAAAAAGTAACCGTTACTGACTGCCCCAATCTTTTTTTCTTGATTTCTTATAGTGTTTCTTAAAGCCAGAAAGTTGCCATTTGAAATGACTTTAGTTTTGTGTCATGTCTGTGATCTGCTTTTTTCTACAAAATTAAACAACTGAATGAATATCCTCTGAGGCCGGTGATTCCATAATTTTTGCCAGGGGTTGTAGTCTCCCAGTTCGTGCCACTGAAAACATCCCCACAGCATGATGCTGTCACCACCATGCTTCACTGTAGGGATGGTGCCTGGTTTCCTGAGGTTAAGAGCACTCTGGAGCAGTGGTGTCAAAAGTACACACATTTGTTACTTAAGTAGAAGTATAGATACTGCAGTTTAAAAACACTCTGGTAAAAGTTGAAGTATCAACTTGACCTCTTTACTCAAGTAAAAGTGAAAAAGTATGTGCTCCAAAACCTACTTAAAGTATAAAAGTATAAAGTAACCTTTATAAAAAAAATAAAAAAAAAAGTAGATGCCACTATATGAATTGAAAGCTTAATTTAAAAACTGATTAATTCTACATGTGGCCCAAGACCCAAAACCCAAAATTACCCCCAACACCACCTGCACGAAAATGTTTCAATTCTAGAAGCTCTGAAATGCAATCTGGGACTATTCCAGACAATAAACTGCAGTGAGTGCAGCATCCATTTAGTGAGAAAAAACAACTTTCCTTATTCAGATTCATTCCAGTAGGATTCTGTTCTTACTAGGATGCAGCAGTTTTCTAGTTTGGCAGATAGTTCTGGAGAAAATCACTGAAGAAATTAACACATTGAAAATATGGTTTGACCGAAACAAACTGTCATTAAATAAGACAGGGATGAAGTGGAGGTGTAAGAGTCACTAGGTGTTCACAGGAAACACTTATTTATTTATGTATGTATTGTTAGTTGCTTTTATATTTTCTGTTGTGTTTCTATTCAGGATCTTTTTGCCTCTTTCTCTAAAATTGTATATAATAATCATTAGATTATTAATATATAAACAAAAATAAATTTAACAAATATTACAATTTGAAAACAAATGCACCCGAACCTGACGAGAGCTGCTTAATGCTAACTTTTAACATTGAAAATGCCATAGACATGCTAACGCGTTAGCGTCGCTCCCGTTTTTAAGTTATAAAATACATCTATCAACTGTTTCAGAAGACCATAACAGGTCGGTTTAACATAGAAAAGATAAATAATACTCACAGAAGTAGGCTCTTTAGGGTTTTAGCGGGGGAAAATTAAGTGAAAGAAAGAAAGAATAAACGAAACAATAGGTCGAAGCATTGCTTCAATCTGCGAACCACTGCTTGGATTGGTTCACGGTTCAAAGCAAAGCCGCGCTGCAGAAAAGTTGATTACAGGCGCACATGACGTGAAATATATATATATAAACATTAAACTGAAGCCAAGAGTAACGAGGCTGTTTGTTTTAAAAATGTAAGGAATAGAAAGTACAGATACTTGTGTGAAAATGTAATGAGTAGAAGTCAGAAGTAGGCAGAAAAAGTAAAGGAGTAAAGTATAGATACCTAAAAAGTGTACTTAAGGAAGTATTTGTACTTCGTTACTTGACACCTCTGCTCTGGAGCAGGTTGGCTCTTTTTGTCCTTCTGGACCCAATGGTCAGTCTGATAGAGTGACCATTGGGTTCTTGGCTACCTCCCAGATTTCTCCCCTGATCGCTCAGTTTAGACGGGCAGCCAGTTCCTAAGAAGAATCCTGGTGGATTTGAACTTCTTCTATTTACAGATGATGGAGGCCACTGTGCTCATTGTGACCTTCAAAGCTACAGAAATGTTTCTGTACCCTTCACCAGATTTGTGCCTTAAAGGAGACCTGCATTGAAAAAAAATGCAGTCAGATTTTTTGAACAAAAATGACTTACATTTACACATGAGATCCTTCTGAATGTAGTAAAGTAAATCTGCAAGCCCAGATCTGTCATTCAACAGAGAAATCTTCATTTGAAAATGACAAATTTACAGCTAACATTTAGCCCTCCGCAAATTGTCCCTTTCATCATGGACGCTGCCGAGACGTCACGGACAAGACCCTCTCCCAGCATGCATTGCGCCAACTGTAATTTGTGGATTTACGTCAGTTTGAATCTGCACCTTTTTCTTGTTTTATACGGAAGGATCTACTTTTTTAAAAACTTCATATTGTCTTGCGGCACGTTTGTTGAGTACACATTTCTTTTATTTGTGCTTGAAAATTATTTTGGGGGACTTTTTCATACGCCCGTTTGATTGAGTGGTGTCGCAATGAAAATCTACTATCTTTGACCTCCGGTACCATCGCGGGATATGGAGGCGAAACCCGCAAAGAATCCCAGTCATTAAAAATATATAAACCTCTCTCAGTGTCCATGGAGCTCTGGGGCTCCGATTGCCAAGACGTGCGGTGCTGTGGATTTTGCCGCAAGAAGTCTGTCCTTGCAGCAACAGGTGTACCGGCCGCTTTGCATTAAAACAGTGAGCGTAGCGGAGGCAGAGAGCGGGAGAGGAAGAACGGCGCCCGCTGTCGATGTTGTTGCTGATCTGAGCACACAGATCTGTATCTCACATTCATTGCAGCTTACTTTTGGATGTTGAAACCAGGACGTGTATAAGTAACATTACTAACAGATAAAATCAATTTCAATGCGGGATCGGACTGAAGGCGGGAGCGCGTCGTCTTGTCCCTGACGTCATGGAAATGATACGGCTGTACAAACTGTTTTCACAGAGGGCTAAATTTTAGCTGCAAATTTGTCATTTTTAAACGAAGATTTCTCTGCTGAATTACAAATTTGGGCTTACAGATTTACTTTACTGCATTCACAAGGGTCTTATAAATACATATCAGCTATGTCTTTCTGAAATCTGACCACATTTATTTCAGTGCAGGTCTACTTTAAGACAGTCCTGTCTCGGAGGTCTACAGACAATTCCTTTGACTTCATGCTTGTTTTTTGCTCTGACAAGCACTGTCAACTGTGGGACCTTATATGTAGACAGGTGTGTGTGCCTTTTGAAATCATCGATCAACTGAATTTACTCCAGGTGGACTCCAATTAAGTTGTAGAAACATCTCGAGGATGATCAGTAGAAACAGGATGCAATGGAGCTCAGTTTTGAGCTTCATGGCAAAGGCTGTGAATACTTATGTACATGTGATTTCTTAGTTTATTATTATTAGTAGTAGTATTAGTATTATTATTATTATTATTATTATTATTATTATTTATTATTATTAATAATAATAATAATAAATTAGCAAAAATCTAAAAAACTCTTTTTACATTGTCATTATGGGGTATTTATTGTATGTACAATTTTGAGGAGAAAATGAATTTCATCCATTTTGGAATAAGGCTGTACCATAACAAAATGTGGAAAAAGTGAAGCACCGTGAATGCTTTCCAGATGCATCGTATCAGAGTAAGAGATTACCAAAGGAATAATGAGGAAGATAGAGGAAATGGTCCAGTGTAGTTGATGTCAGACAAGTAGACACTGATCGAAGGTAAGACAGGAAAAAGCTACCTGTGGGTGCACTTGTGGAAAGACCATTGTTGCATATGAATGCCGGTCTAGTGAGAGGTTTGTGTAAGTTTTTATACACTTACGTGTGTACACAAGTTATACAACCCCAATTACAATGAAGTTGGGACGTTGTGTAAAATGTAAATAAAAACAAAATATAATGATTTGCAAATCCTCTTCAACCTATATTCAATTGAATACACCACAAAGACAAGATATTTAACGTTCAAACTGATAAACTTTGTTTTTGTGCAAATATTTGCTCATTTTGAAATGGATGCCTGCAACACATCTCAAAAAAGCTGGGACAGTGGTATGTTTACCACTGTGTTACATCACCTTTCCTTCTAACAACACTCTATAAGCGTTTGGGAACTGAGGACTCTAATTGTTGAAGCTTTGTCAGTGGAATTCTTTCCCATTCTTGCTTGATGTAGAACTTCAGTTGTTCAACAGTCCGGGGTCTCCGTTGACGTACTTTGCGCTTCATAATGCGCCACACATTTTCACTGGGCGACAGGTCTGGACTGCAGGCAGGCCAGTCTAGTACCGCACTCTTTTACTACGAAGCCATGCTGTTGTAACATGTACAGAATATAGCTTGGCATTGTCTTGCTGAATTAAGCAGGGACGTCCCTGAAAAAGACGTTGCTTGGATGGCAGGATGTGTTGCTCCAGAACCTGGATGTACACCCCATACCATCGCAGATGCTGGCTTTTGAACTTTGCGCTGGTAACAATATGAATGGTCTTTTTCCTCTTTTGTCTGGAGTTCACGACGTCCATGATTTCCAAAAATAATTTGAAATGTAGACTCATCAGACCACAGCACACTTTTCCACTTTGTGTCTGTTCATTTCAAATGAGCTCGGGCACAGAGAAGGCGGCGGCGTTTCTGGATGTTGTTGATGTGTGGTTTTCACTTTACGTGGCGGAGTGTTAATTTGCACTTGCAGATGCAGTGACGAACTGTTAACTGACAATGGTTTTCTGAACTGTTCCTGAGCCCACGCAGTAAGATCCTTTACACAATGACGTTGGTTTTTAATGCAGTGCCGCCTGAGGGATCGAAGGTCATGGGCATTCAATGTTGGTTTTCGGCCTTGCTGCTTATGCTGTTTCGGCCTTGCTGTTCTCCAGATTCTCTGAATCTTCTGATTATATTAAGGACTGTAGATGATGGAATCCCTAAATTCCTTGCAATTGAACATTGAGAAACATTGTTCTTAAAGTGTTGGACTATTTTTTCACACAGTTGTTCGCAAAGTGGTGATCCTCGCCCCATCTTTGCTTGTGAACGGCTGAACATTTTGGAGATGCTCCTTTTATACCCAATCATGACACTCACCTGTTTTCAATTAGGTGTTCTTTGAGTATTCAACTTTCCCAGTCTTTTGTTGCCTCGTCCCAACTTTTTTTGAAATATGTTACAGGCATCCATTTCAAAATGACCAAATATTTGCACAAAAACAATAAAGTTTATTAGTTCGAACATTAAATATCTTGTCTTTGTGGTGTATTCAATTGAATATAGGTTGAAGAGGATTTGCAAATCATTGTATTCTTGTTGTAGTCCCTCTTATTGTAGCCTGCACTAGTTAGGTCCTATGTTGATGACAACTCCACACTGCTATTTTTATGATGTGCAATCTGAGCACAAAGTAATATGCACAAAGAAGTTTTAATCATTTAGTCATGGGTGTGTTTTTGGCGTAACTGCCATCAGACTGCCATCTGTCATCACTTTTAAGACACACCTTCCACAGCATCTGTCAAACTGCTACTTCAGTGTGAGACTGAGAGGTTTTCTGGTGAAGAAAGTGATTTGCGCTCAAAGATCACTGTGCCTGACCACACCTAATTTTAAGACCAACAAAACCAAGGGTGCACACAGATAAGCAAAATTATGCCCTTTTGACACGATGTGAATAAGAATAAGAAAGAACTTTATTAATCCCGAAGGGAATTGTTTTGTTTGTTTGTTTTACAGTGAGAACAATGAGTACATCATGTTTATGCAAAATGACTGAAAGACACTTGCACAAGATGTTTGACAGTATTACAACATGGCTCTGAGTGACTAAAAAACTCTGATCATTATGTATTCATCCTGCAGAAGGGGGAGGAATCATACAGTCTGATTGCCACAGGTAGGAAGGACCTCCTGTGGCATTCTCTGGTGTACCTTGGTGGTCTCAGTCTTTGGCTGAAGTTGCCTTGACTGGACATCTGTGTGGCATGCAGGGGATGGGAGGTGTTGTCCCGGATGATAAACAGTTTTCTCAACATCCTCTCTGAAACCTCCACCAGAGACTCCAGCTCCACTCCCAGGACAGAGCCAACTCACCTGATGAGCTTGTTGATTCTGTTCATGTCAGATGCCTTCAGCCAGCACACTAGAGCATAGAAGATGACGCTGGAGACCACTGAGTCATAAAACATCTGTAACATGTTTCTGCAGACATCGAAAGATCTAAGCCTCCTGAAGAAGTACAGTCAGCTCTGGCCCTTCTTATCAGAATCAGAATAGCTTTTATTTTCCAAGTATTTACAGAATACAAGGAATTTCACTTTGGTGTGAGCTGCACTCTCTCTGTACAGCATGTAGAAATATACACGAAACACTGAATAATTCACAGTAAGAAACTATGCAAATGAATTGTACAAGAAAATAAAATGTGCAATAAGAGAAAAAGAAAAAGAAAAACAGATGTATGAGAAAGACAACAGACTGAAGTTAAACTGTACATGAGATATATGAAGTAGTGAGTATTTTGGTAGGTTAAATTAATTGCTCATCAGTGTGATGGCCTGTGGAAAGAACCTGTCCCTGTGTCTGGTTGTTTTGATGTACAGAGCTCTGTAACTTTGACCAGAGGGGAGCAGTTTAAACAGTGTGTGTCCAGGGTGTGAAGGGTCTACAGAGATGTTACCAGCTCGCTTCCTGGTCCTGGACCAGTATAAGTCCGGGATGGAGGGCAGGCTGGGTCTGATGATGTTTTCTGCAGACGTGACAGTAAGCTGAAGTCTGTGCTTGTCGTGTTTGGAGGCAGAGAGAAACCAACAGAGACATTATTGCAAAATAAGCTTCCAAAGGATTGCTTTCAGTGCAAGATTTAGCGCAAAAGGGGCACTTCCTAGTGTGGACCAATTTAGGGTCTGCACCCTTCTAAGGGGCTGTGTTCCTCAAAGCTCTTCAGGTACACTACAACATTTTAGGGGGAAAGAAGAATACATACTTTGGCAGCATTCCAAGCTGCCTTTGAAATGGGACAACCTTGTCGTGCCACTTATGGCATGAGCAGTCAGTGATTACAGTCTTAAGGCCCCATGATACTTGTACGACTTTGAGCCACGCACTTGTACGCACCCTGCCATACACAAGAGCAGACTCATCTCAAACTCATTGTAAACTGTGCGCAGCTTTGTGCAAGTGCACAAAGAAAATTTTGAAATGTTCAAAATCTCCATCATGCATTAATTACGTGAACTTCACATGAACATTACGCAAACAAGTGAAAAACACGTGTGAGTGCGAATGATTGCATCAGCGAACTGCATCAGAGCACAGCTCATCTAAACAATTATAATGAGATGTTAAATCCATCATAAACACGCTTTTCCAGCTGCACACAAAAAACGATGAACATCCAACTGTTTTTCCAAGCAATCACAATATAAACATGACAAATAATTACCTTTTTAGGCAGCTCCAAATATGTTCTCCACCTCATTAAGTGTGCACGAGAAAAGCAGCAGATGGAATGCTCCTCTGTGATTCTGGAAGCGATTAGGGCCATTTTCAACAGCCAACTCAGACATAAAATGATTAATCCACTATGAAATAATTACTTTATATATGCAGCATCCAGTGCACAGTGCATGGCAGCCAGTGGAACAAAGTGCGGCATCCAGCTGGGAACACAGCAGGTGGGATTGTCACGACGATGTGCGTGCAAGTGCGCTGATCAAAGTCATGCAAGTGTCAGGGCACCTTTAGAAGAGTGCAGCTGCTGAATTGGGACACAGCTACCATGAGCATTGCATTTTGCAGCACAGATGGAAGACTGAAGAAAAAGTAAGAGGAATACATGCTTACGGTATACTTACGGCCTGCTTACGGTATACTGTCTACTGGTTGTTGCAGGCTAACATGCTTGGCAACCAGTGGTGGGCACACTTCCGATAATCCGATAACAGATAATTATCAAAGATAATGTTTTCATTGGATTATCTTTTTAGATAAATTTAAAAACCATCATCGGACTAATTATCTTCCGATGAATTACCGTCTGATAACTTTTAAACCGATAACGTACTAAACTAAGTTGAACAGTGAAAAACATTTTTAAAACTGTTGAGACCTACCTGTTAAAAGTTTGCTAATAGACATGTTGTTCTATCCTCTGCAAACAGAAACCACTCTATTGTCTGTAAGCAAAGAATAACTGGTGACCAAAAAAAAAAAATTTCCTTTAACACCATGTTTTAACCACTCATTTTAGACAAGTTATTTAAAATTATTGTCATGTCTGAAGTTTATAAAGTGAAAATATCAGATATATGTTTTCGTTTTAAAGTAATGTGCGCATTTTAAGGTTTTGTGAGCACATACTGTGCCAGGCAGCAGTGCATTATGGGTAGCATAAGGTAATCTCAGACGTTCACGACAGGACAAATGCATTTCAGACACTCTGTTCAGAGTTCACAGATAACAGCATGAAACTCTAGTGCCTAAAACTCTCGTGAATATATTCTCTGGGTTTATAGACGTTAGTGTATTTGCGTTTGTTAAATTCCACGCATCTTAAATGTAGCAGCCACGGATTATCTGGAATTTTGTTTGACATTTTTTCAAGGCTGCTACTGCCATCTACTGGCCAGGAGTGTTCATGGCAGTATTAAACATCTGGGTACATGGCTTCTCTCAAAGTGTTGGTATTGACCATTGTCCAGGCACTTTTTGTGTGCATATATTTGTTAACTTTGTATTCTAAAACTACGGTTAGAAGTAATTCTGACTCCTTATCGGTCCACACGAACGAGGTTGGCGCCATGTTTTTAGTTTTTGTGGAAGTGACGACAACAGAAAAAGGCTCCTGATTGGATAGAATTTTAATCAGTACCGCCACCCAAAGGTTTGGCAGACTAATTACAACACATTTATATGGTTCGATGTGGATGGATTTTTTTTTTAAACGGCGTAGTGTGGATGAAGTTTTTTTCCCCAAACTGAAAGGGTAAGATATTCGGTTTTACAAATACCGACAAACGTGTGTACATGGCCTTATGTCTGTGAAAGGCACTATATAATAATTTACTTACTTACTTACTAATATTGAGTGCACGTTTTACACATCATAAAAGTTTTAAAACATGCAATTGCGATGACACTTCCAGGGCTCCGTAAAAATGCCTGTTTTTACAAATAAAAATGGATATTTTACAAAAGCACATTTATCTTTAAACCAACACACGACACACATCACATTAACGTGTTGGTTTACATAATGGATTACTGAACCATCACTGTTTAGCACTTTTACCCCAGAATGCTTTGCGATCTGTGTTTGTTACAAAACCTCAGAATTAGTGCCTTATTCAACATTAAAAGATATGTTATATTTTAACTTTGTACAAATGACAGAATTGACATTAATGGAGTTATTCTATCAGTATTTTCAAAAAACCATAAGTTAGTATGACTTTATTTTTCAAGACCTCCGCCTGACCGGAGTGTTGAAATTGATAGGGAGCTGGCCTTATGGCTGCTCTTGGTGTACCTCTGTGGTGGGAGTGTTGTAAATAAAAGCTTCCAGCAGGGGCAGAATGTTGAAAGAAAAATGATCATGGTTAGTAAAGAGTTGATTTTGTGGGTGCTCTCAGGATTTGTCTGTGCTGTTCCCTGCAGGGGGCAGCATGGTCAAACATTCTTGCTTATTCTTTAAGTCTTTTAGTGCTTTTGATGCTTTCAAAAGCGATCGTGTTAAAAATCAATTTCAGCTCTTTAGTAACCGCAAATGTCCCGTAGACAACACTGGAATTTATCGGTTATCGATTATCTGTAACTTCCGATACATTTTTGGGTGGTTTATCGGTTTATCTTTGTAAAAGATAACTTTTCAGTTATCTTATTATCTGTTATCCAAGTTAATTTTTTGGTTATCTGTGCCCACCACTGTTGGCAACTCTCATTTTTGTGAAAAGGAGGGTCACGCATATGGCTTATCACAAGAGAAGGCAACGGAGCATAAATCCCTGTCGCCACAAAAGCAAAAATGTGAAGGAAAACAAAATCATGACCGGTGATGGCATAATGCAATCTGCAACCTCACCACATGATGACCCTAAATCCTACACACAGTAACATTAAGTATACAATTTTATGTGAGGCTGAAATAAGGGAAAGCTTGAAATTGGATTTTAAAATTAAAATTATTGTACAGCTTTTGTTTCAAGATTTGCATGCACAGCTGCAAAAGTTTGAGAGATACAGAGAGAGAACCCTGAGAACAGAGACTAGCAATACACGTTAACACAACTTGACTGTTTACTTATCCAGGATGTTTTGTTCAATGGTGGGCACAGTTCCACTAATCTGCTCACCAATAAGTAGCAAAGCTAACATTTTCTTTCCAGATTAGTGTTTTAGGTAACTTGAAAACCATCAATGGACTAAGCTTCTGCTAAATTTAGTTTTGCTAACTTAGTCCACGACCATTTTTTGTACAAGGTTTAATGAACAAAAATGTTTCTAAACCCTAAAATCATACATGGAAGTTCGTATTGGACCTTATAGTTTGTACTGATGCCACAGCAGACATTTTATTGATGAATATTCCAATTTCAGAGAGGTTTGCACTTGTGCACCAGGGACTTTTATTTAAAAGGTATTGATTTACTTATTTTTGTTTGTGTATAAAGTCTTTCTTTGTCCTTTCTGGAGTCCTTTCTTTCCATAGCAGTTTGCTACGCACCATGCATTTACTAGCCTGTTAGCCTCTCCCAGCATCCCAGTTTGATAATCATAATGCAGCACTACTGATATGGTCACTTACATCTGTTTTGCTTTGTTGGCCAGTGACTTGTTGGCCAAAGATTAGCCAGCATTAACCCTCTGGGGCCAACGCCGTCGTATTCGACAGCTGAGACCAAGCTTTACTAAATTATAAATAACTTTTTAATGATATGAGATAGAAACTTACTTTTTTTTTGCTGAAAAGTTATCTCCGCAGACTTTCGAGCCAGCCATCGGCCATCTTTGTACTCCTCATTGAAGCTGTGTGATGATGTGTGCAATGTGAATGTCCAATCAGAATTGGTTCACCGTCACATGGTTTTCCAAAATCCAATCTTAGGGCAGATTCATCTCACGTGATAAACCAAAGATTGTTTTTAGGAGTGATGTGTTACTAGTTGGCCCGTTTGAATAGCCATCTGGCTGCTTGCTTCAATGCGCCCTGCACCATTACGCACAGCGATCAGTGAAAGTGAGCAGACGGAGCAGATGGAAGGCCTCTGATGACATTGACATGCTCAGAGTGTGTGAGTTTTAGAGATGCTCCGCTCCTCATTACCTGTGAATGTTATTGAATAAGCCTGTGGCAAGCTCTCTTGCTCCGGCATAAAGCACTGTTTACCATATCAATGGAGTGAGGGGGGAGGGGCCACTCCTCAGAGTATAAATGGGCCAAAGTGTCAAAGCTGCTTTCAGAGCAGGACAGAACACTCCAAAACACAGTAGAAGTAGATGTTTGTGATGTGATTTTTGTGTAATAGCAGACAGAAATTGCTTTGAGATGAAGACAAACAAAACGCATAGACCATTTTGTATATATTGTTCAAAATGTGCATTTGTGTTTATTGTTTGAACCTTTTTGTTGTACTTGTCTTTCACACAAGAGTCCAAATTACCTTTATAAAGTGTCAAAACAGTTGTTTATTCAAAACACACAGTAAACTATAATAAATGTGTGTGAAAAATTATTTCCGCTTTACCCCTTCCTTTCTTATTTCTGATTGTAAACCTTTATTACACTTAGAAAATACAACTATTGCATATACAGTAGTGTTCAGAATAATAGTAGTGCTATGTGACTAAAAAGATTAATCCAGGTTTTGAGTATATTTCTTATTGTTACATGGGAAAGAAGGTACCAGTAGATTCAGTAGATTCTCACAAATCCAACAAAACCAAGCATTCATGATATGCACATTCTTAAGGCTATGAAATTGGGCTATTAGTAAAAAAAAAGTAGAAAAGGGGATGTTCACAATAATAGTAGTGTGGCATTCAGTCAGTGAGTTCGTCAATTTTGTGGAAGAAACAGGTGTGAATCAGGTGTCTCCTATGTAAGGATGAAGCCAGCACCTGTTGAACATGATTTTCTCTTTGAAAGCCTGAGGAAAATGGGACGTTCAAGACATTGTTCAGAAGGACAGCGTAGTTTGATTAAAAAGTTGATTGGAGAGGGGAAAACTTATATGCAGGTGCAAAAAATTATAGGCTGTTCATCTACAATGATCTCCAATGCTTTAAAATGGACACAAAACCAGAGACGCATGGAAGAAAATGGAAAACAACCATCAAAATGGATAGAAGAATAACCAGAATGGCAAAGGCTCACCCATTGATCAGCTCCAGGATGATTAAAGACACTCTGGAGTTACCTGTAAGTGCTGTGACAGTTATAAGACGCCTGTGTGAAGCTAATTTATTTGCAAGAATCCCCAGCAAAGTCCCTCTGTTAAATAAAAGACTTGTGCAGAAGAGGTTACAATTTGCCAAAGAACACATCAACTGGCCTAAAGAGAAATGGAGGAATATTTTGTTGACTGATGAGAGTAAAATTGTTCTTTTTGGGTCCAAGGGCCGCAGACAGTTTGTGAGATGACCCCCAAACTCTGAATTCAAGCCACAGTTCACAGTGAAGACAGTGAAGCATGGTGGTGCAAGCATCATGATATGGGCATGTTTCTCCTACTGTGGTGTTGGGCCTATATATCGCATTCCAGATATCATGGATCAGTTTGGATATATCAAAATACTTGAAGAGGTCATGTTGCCTTATACTGAAGAGGATATGCCCTTGAAATGGGTGTTTCAACAAGACAATGACCCCAAGCACACTAGTAAACCAGCAAAATCTTGGTTCCACACCAACAAAATTAATGTCTCACAGATGTGAAGAAGTCATGAAAAACTGTGGTTATACAACTAACTAAAAACTAGTTTAGTGATTCACAGGATTGCTAAAAAGCAGTTTGAACATAATAGTTTTGAGTTTGTAGCATCAACAGCAGATGCTACTATTATTGTGAACACCCTCTTTTCTAGTTTTTCTTACTAATAGCCCAATTTCATAGCCTTAAGAGTGTGCATATCATGAATGCTTGGTCTTATTGGATTTGTGAGAATCTACTGAATCTAGTGGTACCTTGTTTCCCATGTAACAATAAGAAATATACTCAAAATCTGGATTAATCTTTTTAGTCACATAGCACCACTATTATTCTGAACACTACTGTATATTCTGAAAGTACACGTTATCCTGAAAAAATAGACACAAAACTTGATTGTGGGATGCAGGGAGAGCTGTTAACAGCAATAATAAAACATTTATGCCAGGCGAGAGAACTGTCCAAAAAAATGCCCTCAGACCCCAGAGGGTTAACATTAGCAGCCTTGTCTTTGCTTCCTCTCTCTCTGTCAATGCCTCCTAAATCGTTTTCAGATAGGCAGTAATCCATGAGGACACTTGTGATCAGATGAGTTCTGACATAATATTGTATTGTTGGTAAATTGCTCTCAACATAAACTGTTAAACCAATGTTTATTATATAACGGCTGAGTCGATCATTGTCATTTGATTGGTGGCTTGTTTGTCACATGACATGGATTATTCGCACCATATGCCATTGTGTGTCATTGACTGCGATAGTTTTTTTTTTTGTTTTTTTTTTTGGCATGCAATTTTGGTGCTATATGAAATGTGCTATTGAACGCCCCAGCCACCACGCATGCTCACACTACCGGGGCGGTATTTAGCTAAACATGGCAGAGTTTGTTTTCCTGGCAGATGATGATTTGAAGGAGCTAATTGATGCTGCTAGTTCTTCTAACACAAAAAACAAATCCACCACACCGGAAGCCATCTGGTGGCATGAAGAGCTGTTAGTGTGATGTTAGGATGAAAAGCTGGACAAATTTCTGATGCGAATTTTGCTGGAGTGAGGAAAGCAGACAGTAGTCTGTACACAAAGTCAGTAGACGGCATCACAGACTACTGAGAACAATTTTAGACTCATTTAAAGTTCGTGTTTGGACTGTTAAACACCAGTGAGGAGCACCAAAATGTAAGTCCCTTTTCTGTTGTTTATAAATTCATACAGTATCAAATGACAAGGATCCATTTTTGCTGTTATATAAAACAAATAATGAATGTTTTTCTATTCTTTCAATAGTACGAATATCTAATTCAGTGAAAGCTGGAACATACCATTCAACTCGGGTTTGCCTCGTTGATGGTACGTTCCATCTTTCGCCTCATGAAATATTCGTACCATTGAACTCCTAAACATTCATTCTTTGTATAATAGTGAATGCTGGCTGTGTGATGTGCTAACTGATCAACACAGGTGGCCACTTGCTCACATCGTCCTCATATCTGACTGATTACGGATCTACTGCGCCACTAAACTTATTTCATATAATAAAAGTTAGCTGTTGCTTCAGCTAAGGTTAATTAATATATATATGTATATATTTTTAGCAGTTTATCATTTTAGCATTATCAGGTGAACTATCGTAAGATGTGCCCACCACTAGTTTGATTTATACAGTATTCCTGAGTTGTCTGCTGAAGAATGTGCAGAATACAGGCTGGAAGCTACTTAATTGTGAGTGAGTTTTGCTGCCACTGTTGTTGTGGAGGACAGACCTTTCTCTGTGTGTGTAGCCCCACCGGAGCGTGTAACATTAATGAGAGGGCCGGAGACAGGCCTTATCACCAGCTTTCCAGTCCTGGGCAGAACTTAATTAGCTCATAAATGCTTAGTACAGGTCTCTGCAGGGTCAGCAAAGTTACACATTCTTAGAAAGACACACACACATACTCTCTCTCTCTCTCTCTCTCACACACACACACACACACACACACACACACACACACACACACACACACACACACACACACACACACACACACACACACACAAAAGCACACAGTGAACATGTGAATACAAAGTTACAAAGGTGCACATTTCAGGTAAAGGTATAGATAACTCTGCATTTAGTATCAGCATGTTGTGTACTTGTATCAAAGAATTAGACAGCAATAAATGGGCTGAACCTTGCTTGAATCATTTTGTTATTGTACACTCTGTTATTTATAACTACTTGATTAACCATTTTGGCCATGAAAACAAACACTCATTGGTTAGTCCCAGACTTAAAAATGCAGCTTAGTTTTTCTTACCGTGACCACATTAATGTGTTTGACAATTACGAGTGGTGGAAACTAAAGCCCTGGTCCCACCGAATAATGAGGGATGAATAATGAGCCACGTACCATGTTTTTCAACACTCCAGTTATTCAACAATCGTGGGAGAATAGTGGGTCTTAGAGGCAGAATATTTGGCTAACGAGGCTCATCTCTGAGCGCGGCGCAAATTTCAAGTAGTTAAAAATTTAGCAACAACAGCGTGGGGCAGTTTGTGTACGAGGTACTAGGAGGACAAACAAGGAATTTAGAGGCATGTTTGCGGTGAGGACGAGACTGCTAAAAGCCCGTTATCCAACCCCTTGGCGGCTACAAGGACAGGACAGGCTATTTTGGCTCAGCCCTCTTGCGCACTACAATTCCACCTGCTTTATAACCCGGATGCTGTATATAAAATAATTGTTTTGTAGCGGATTAATCATTTTCTGTCAGAGCTTGGCAGTTGAAAACACATGGAATCACAGAGGATGTTTCGCTTGCAGCGTTTCCTGTCTCTCTCTCTCGTGCGCTGAGGGGGAGAACATATTTGGAACAGCCGGAAAGGTAATTATTTGTAATGTCTATATTGTCATGGTTTGGTAAAAGAGTTGCATATTCATTCCTTCTTTATAAGCAGCTGTAAAAGTATGTTTATGATCAAGATGAGCATTTACGCAGAACGCAAGCTTGCAAAAGAGCGATTTTGCAGACATTAACGGACGAACACAAAGTTAAAACTTGGATCAAGCTTGGTAAAACAGTTGCATGTTCATTCCTTCTTTATGCAGCTGTAAAAGTATGTTTATGATGGATTTAACATCTTGTTATAATGGAGCAGATGAGGCACACTGTGTGCGCTGACGCAGTGACTCGCACTCAAGACAAGCATTTACACAGAACACAAGCTCACAAAAGAGCGATTTTGCAGACAATAATAGACGAACACAAAGTTAAAAAATTAGATCACGGTGTCCAAAATCGCTGTAAAACCGTGGAAGAACCAGCAAGAAGAAGCACAGAGGCGACTGTCCAGGAGCCCGTGGTTTGGTTCTAGCTGATCTGGTTATGGATGGGTTTTGTGTTATGTTTTTTTTTGGCGGGGGGGGGGGGGGGGGATCCACACAGTTGTGGGTGTATATAATTAAAGTGGCCACCACATTGTGGTGTCCTTTTTTTTTTTTTTTTTTGTTCACAGAGAGCTGGGTGAATACACAGAAGTGATGCATTTAATGACTCTGGAACACAGGTGAACTGCAGCCTGTCGCATGGATACGCACACCGGCTGAACTGTACAGGAGTGTGTTTTTTTGGACTGCGTTTAAAAAAAACGTGACATCATCTTGAATGGATGCTGTGAATTGAGAACCCACAAGGGACCAAGTGTGGGAGGGCTGGAGGTTTGGACCAAACCCATGCCTAAACATGCACCAACTTCACATTACATGGCGCTACATGAATCATAGGTGGCTTGACGTGGATCATATGCAGCGACACAAGCCATTTGAGGCTGGACAGAGCTCAAATGACAGGTCGCCTGTGGCTCACTAGAGGCTGATACCTGGCACATGTGAGGTACAGAGAGGCACACAGAGGCGCTTAAAGCCTGGGTCCCACCAAATAAGCTATGAATAATGAGCCACGCATGGTGTGTGTCAGCGATTATTCGAAGAATGACCCACGTTTTCATCTATCACGTATCCGTGACTAAGGTGCCTCTATGTGCCTCTCTGTACCCCGCATGTGCCACGTGGCAGCCTCTAGTGAGCCACGACTGACCTGTCATTAGAGCCTCGAATGGCTCGCATCAGCCACACTAAGCCACGTAGTGCCGTGATAGCGCCACAATAATGCCATGTTGGCACATGTTTAGGCATGGGTTTGGTCCAAACCTCCATCCCTCCCACACCTGGTCCCTTTAAAGTGTGGGTTTTCAATTCACAGCAGCATTGAAAGATGTCACATTTTTTAAATGCAGTCCAAAAATAGATGCTCCAGTACAGTCCAGTGGTGTGCCATGTTGCTGTCCACCTGTAATCACCAGACCAGCTAGAATCGAAACAAGGGTTCCTGGACAGCCGCCCCGTGCTCCTTGCTGGCTCCGCGGCTCGCTGGCTTTATTTCTTCTGCGGCTTTAAACACACACACACACACACACACACACACACACACACACACACACACACACACACACACACACACACACACTGTGATCCCACTTTTATCTTTGTGTTTGTCTATTTATTTCTGCAAAATTTATCTTTTGCGCACGCGCTGCTGTTCATTCATGGACAGCCGCCTCTGTGCTCCTTCTCATTGGCTTCCTTCTTGCTGGCTTTATTTTTTCCCTGGCTTTAAACACAGACATTTTCACACCATGATCCCACTTTTAAGTTTGTGTTCATCCGTTTATTTCTGCAAAATCACTCTTTTGTGCGCGGTGCCATTCTGCATACACAATGAGGTGGCCACTTTAATTACACACACCTGTGGCTCACTTTCAAAAAAAATTTCTTCCGCAGCTTACAAGTCACCATGATACAACTTTTAACTTTGTGTTATGTCTACAAAATTGCTCTTTTGTGCGCTCTCCTTCTGTGTTGTGCACAGCTCTTCACTGCTTTTAGTGACTTCACAGGAGTTATTTCTTCCGCGGCTTTAAACACACATCCACTTTCACGCAGTCATCCAAATTTTTGTGTTTGTCCATTATTGACTGAAAAATCACTCGTGTTCTGAGCGTCTATTTTTGGACTGCATTTAAAAAATGTGACATCTTTAAATACGCTGTAAATCTGTAAATTGAAAACCTACACTTTAAAGGGACCAGGTGTGGGAGGGCTGGAGGTTTTGGACCAAACCCATCATGCCTAAACGTTATCATGGCGCTATCACGGCGCTACGTGGCTTCGTGTGGCTGATGTGACCCATTCGAGGCTCTAATGACAGGTCAGTCGTGGCTCACTAGAGGCTGCTACATGGCACATGCAGGGTACAGAGAGGCACCTTCATAGCGGATACGTGATAGATGAAAACGTGGGTCATTCTTCGAATAATCGTTGGCACACCCATGCGTGGCTCATTATTCATGGCTTATTATTCAGTGGGACCCAGGCTTTAGTAGTGGATACATGACGGATTAAAATGTGGACCATTCTTCAAATAATGACTGACACACCCATGCGTGGCTCATTATTCATGGCTTATTATTCATTGGGACCGAAGCTTTAATCATCTCAAACACTTCCAATTTAAAATAAATTGCCTTTGACTTGGAGCTGCTTAAAACTACTTCAGAAACATTTAATCTGTTTTCAACTATCTTAAAAGCAGAGTATTTTTGTAGTAGAACTATTAAAATCAGTTACAACTGGTTTACTTTTAATTTGATCCAGAATAGACTTTCAGCTTTACAAGTGGTTCAACAAAAATGTCATAGTTTCTCCATTTTCAGAGGCCATAAGTATTTGGTAAGACTAAATATAAGGATTCGTTTTAATACAACTAATTAGTTTTACATCAAGTTTTCTTTATTTTCTTTAATCTGGTAAATTAGGGGATGGGCACATGAGTATTTCCAAATTTTTCAATATGTCTTTACATAAATCATTAACAACTAAAACTTCTACTGTAAACTGAGTGACTGTACAAGAAAGAAACAAGTTGCTGCAACTGGAGATGTTGTGCAAGTTTTGTCTGTTGCTTTACCTCTTGTACAACTTTACTGTGGCGTGACACACAAGGAGTTTGTTAATTGCAAGACATGAAATTTCAGTTATAGTTTGCTAGAAAGCAAGTGGTATGCTCAAGCATACATTCAATCCGTTTTCCATCATGATAAGTTTTCTGTGTTCCACTTCATAATGAATTTGTGACTGGTGATGTAACAGTCAAAGGTAGCCCTATACTCAGTTTCTCCAACCACAGACACAGAAGCCTGTAACTCCATAAGAGTTGTCATGAGCATCTTAGTGGATTCCTTTTGTTGGCTCATTCAGTTTTTGAGAACTCCCTACTCAAGACAGATTTCTATTTCTTAATGATTAATGTAAATAACGTCCAAGACACATTCTAACTTGGAAATGTTCATGCATCCAGTGAAAGTAATGATCGGTATTAACAATAACCCTCATATTTAGTTTGTCTAGTTACTTATGACCTTTGAAAGTGGAGGGACTGTGTATAAAAATGATTGTAATGTTGTGTGTTGGGGGGTTTGGCTGGATGTCTTTGTGTTGTTTTCTTTTCTTTGCTCTCCAGGTGGTATGCAAACTGGTTTTTGTCTGTGGAGACGGTGCTGGCAGAAGAGTCCTTCACCCTCATCAGCATTATTAGCTGCACCTGTGGATGATGCTCACGTGTAAACTTAAAGACTTTCAGCTGAAGCAGATAATGAGATGGCGTTCTGCATTTAAGCCATGAGTGGTTCAAGCAGAATTGCTGGGAACTCGACCTTGTGACATTCGTTTGTGAGACGCTGAGGACCGCGCCTGGGTTTGACACATCGTGCCTGTGAAGGAGGATGGGTGAGGGGCACATGCTGTCAGCACACATCAGAGGTGATGATTGTCTGAATAAGTGTTAACAGTAATTTGGTATTTTGTTACACAGTATATTTGAACATTGATGAGAATTGTGCAGCTCGCTTCTCACTGCCGTGGCGTACGGAATGATGATCCTCCACCTGTTGTGAGAAGCTGCTCATTTACATAAAGCTTAAATTCAGACCTGAATGTGTTGCTGATAGTGCATGCCTTTGAAGGATATTTGTTGTAGCTGTTGACTTACCTCACCTTTTCCATCCTTCACAGAGTCAGTTTGTCGTGTCCACCTGGGGGGTGTTTGGCGGTGAGTCTGGGTCCAGAAGCGCCGGGCTTCGATCCATTTGGGTGCTGGAGAGCGCACCGTCCTTCACCTCGCCAGACAACCGCATATTTATGTTGTACACAATTATTGCACTGAAGGGAAATAAATTTGTTTTGTTTTTGGAACCGCTTTCTGGTTATTTAGCGCTGGGTTCAGTCAGACGCTGGTCCGCTCCTCAACTCACGCCTGCACATAACATGTAACTCCTAATGATTAATGCAATATTGTTGTTAATCCCTTCAATTAAAGCTGAGAGTCTGAATTGCTGCCAAAACATATGACACAGACTCAGCTGTGATTGCTCATGGGTCATTCCATGTCAAATCATCAGATTTAAAAAAGTTTTCGCCTGACAATCTCAGATTTCTTCATACAGTCTGGAAATATTGCTGTCAGCCCCAATAACATTTAGACATATACTTATATTGTTATTAGTTTTTGAAATATGGAGGCCCTAAAAATGGGCGTGGCACAAGTTTTCCATAAAAAATGAGGACTTCTTTAAACAACTCAGTGTTCAGTCAGTGATAACTTTTGAGCTACTCATTGTAGATGAATGAAATGTTTAGAGATTCTTTTTTGGTATTAGCACTCTTCAAACTGAAAAATAAATGGTCCTATGTAGAATATTTACCAATTCACAGCTTCTTAAAATTTGGCGAAAATTTTGTGTGTACAGTAGTGTTCAGAATAATAGTAGTGCTATGTGACTAAAAAGATTAATCCAGGTTTTGAGTATATTTCTTATTGTTACATGGCAAACAAGGTACCAGTAGATTCCCACAAATCCAACAAGACCAAGCATTCATGATATGCACACTCTTAGAAAAATAAGTCCAGTATTATAGAATGAAACCAAAGATCAAAACCTGTTTTCAGGCCCAAACATTTGTTTGAGAAATAAAAATAGAACATTTTCCTATAAATAATTATGATGGCTTTTAGAACTAACAAACTTAATTGTAACGATCAACCTACGAGGTTGGACACATAAGAAATGATTAATAGTGACTCACCAGTATTTCACAGTTCCTCTGATCGCGTCTCTTCATCGTGGCGCCGCTCCGCAGCGTGTTTTTCCATTGAGTCAAACCTCAGTGCAGGTGTCTTTTTCCGAGTGAAGAACACAGTTATGGGTAGTTGTTGGCACTCTTTTTTTTTCTTCTGGGCGAGAAGATTCTTATGAACAGACACACGCAGAACACAATGCACGTGCTCTTTCTTCGCTCACTGTCTCCGGTGTTACCGTTGCGGGACAGATGCGGGACCCGCAAAGAATCCAAGTCATTAAAAAGGTACAAACTTCTCTCAGTGGCCACGGAGCTCTGCGGCTGCGGTTACCGAGACCATGCAGCGCTGCGGATTTTTCCGCAAGAATTCTATCCTTGCGGGCTGCTGGAGCACTCTGCATCAAAACAGCAAGCATAATCTCTGGACTTGTTGCCAAATTTTGGCCGCAACTCTGCATAGCAGACAGTGAGGCGGTGTGAGTGGCCCGCTGCAGCGTAAGCGCATCGGAGGCAGTGAGAGCAGTCGCGGTGATGCCGACCGGCCCACCTGATGAGGACGCAGAACACAATGCGCTGTTTAAAAAAAAAAGAAGCATGCAAAATTGCACTAAAAAAAAAAAATCTGCGAAACTGCAAGGCCGCAAAAGGTGAACCGCGATATAGCGAGGGACCACTGTAATGCACTAATTATGAAGTTTTGTAACAAATACAGACAGATGGCATTCTGGGTAAAATGTGCCTCTGCTAACACTGATTGGTTGAATCATTCATTCTATGTAAACCAACACATTAATGTGAGGTGTGTTGGTGTTTACAGATAAATGTGCTTTTGTAAAATATGCCATTTTTATTTGTAAAAAAAAAAAAAAAGGCATTTTCAAAAGAAAAGCCAAGTTGTAATTAAATAACTGTCTGATATAACCGATGTCAAAATAAATAGAACACTGCCATAATCTAGTGGTGCCACCGTGAGTTTTGGCCCTTTTTCAGCTGATTTTTCATTCGTGTGAGAATTTTTTTGGATCCCACCGAGTTTCAGGTTAATTGCGCGTCCTGCATCGTTTAGTATACATGGAGTAACGAGCTGCGTTTAACATCTCACGACCACCTCTTGATCGACGATTGTATGGTCAGATGAAAAGCAAACCTGTTTGATGTTCTGGTCGGCCGTCATGAGGGTATCCCGCTGCTGAAGTGCTACAAGCGTCCAACCTCTCTCACTGTGCCTGTGCAAACACCACAGACCTGTCTTGTAATGTTTTTTTTGGGGATTTTTTTTTAACTTTGATGTCTCCCATTGAGAGTTTTTGTAAATTAAGTTTGAAAAAAGCTTCTGTTTACATTTTGCTTCTGGTTTTTGAATATACAGTGTGTGTGAGAACATAAATCGTGCGCTCTGAACTTTTACAACGTGCGGTTTTCTCATCCAGTTTGAGCTGGAACTGAGTACAGTGATTGAAAATAGCACCCAGCTTCAGGGTGAATACTACCATGAACACTACTGGCCAGTAGATGGCAGTAGAGACCCTGAAAACTTGCCAAAACAAAATTCCAGATAATCTGTGTTGCTACATTTAAGATGCATGGAATTTAATAAACGCAAACACAATAACCACGTCTGTAAACCCAGAGAATATATTCACGAGAGTTTTAGGCACTAGAGTTTAATGCTGTTGTCCGTGGAGCCTGATCAGAGTGTCTCAAATGCATTTCTCATGTTGCGAACGTACTGAGATTACCCTATCCTCCCCATAATACACCTGGACACAGCATTTCCACACTAAAACCTTAAAAATTAGTGCATTACTTTAAAACTACAACATATATCTGATATTTTCACTTTATAAAACTTCAGACGTGACGTTAATTTAAATAACTTGTCTGAAATTAGTTTGGTTAAAATTTGAACCATAAGTTAAAAATGTATACCTCTGGATGACTTGGGTGATATTGCCCGCGTATCAGTAAGGGGTTTTTTGTGTGTGTGAGACAAGTTCTTCTTTGCCTACAGAGGATAGGTTTCTTCTAGAAACAGCTCTCTTCTGTTTGCAGAGGGTAGGACTGCATATCTGCTACAAAACATTTAACAGGTAGGTGCTCAACTGATTTTAAGTTTTATAAGTGTTTGTAGCTGTTCAGCTTTGTTTACCACGTTAATGCTCTAAAAATGATCAGACAAAAATTTATCGGAAGATAATGAGTCCGATAATGGTTTTCAAAGTTATCTGAAAAGATAATCCGATAATGAACATATTATTATCTTTGGTTATTGGATTATCGGAACTGTGCCTACCACTGGTTTTATACAACCAACATAATAATTATATCAAAGTTTTGATTCAGTTGGTCTAAACAGTCATTCATTCATTCATTCATCCTTCATAAGATTTTTGGTGTAGAATAATTAAAATAAGTGACAACCACTCACTAACTCTCTCGCTTATCCGGGATTGGGTCACGGGGATCAGTGACAACCAGATTATGTTTAATTTTATCCAGATTCCAGCTCAGGTAAACCATTTTGAATCATGCTTCAAACAGTTTAAATCAATTGTGTAGACTTAAAAATCAGTCATCTCTCATGTGATTGAAACTGAACGTCAAAAGGTGCAACAAGTCAAGTAATATGAGAAGTTTTACAGCACAAGAAACAGTGACTGTCTGCCTGTGCGGCTGTGTTTGTGTGTCTGTGTGTGAAGGGTCTTTTCATGAATTTCTAATTCAGCATGCGTGTCACTGAGTCGTAGCCTTCAGCGTTGCACTGTGAAGCTCATTATTACATCTCAGACAGCAGATTACGCTCTCTGGGAAAAGAGATTTTTAGACCACCCAGAATGTTCCCACAATTTTGAACAAAGCACTCATGAAGATAAGATAGCACCAGTTCTTGCTTTGCAGAGCTCTTATCTGTATCCACCCAGTGCTGTGTGACAAGCGCCTTTTTTTTTTTTATTGAATCTTACATTGCCTCCATCAGTGTGATGTTCTCTTCCTCTTCTCACGCTGCCTGCATTTTCTCACAGTTGCAAAGATCTTTTCTCGTTGCACCTCAGATGTCAGATGGTTACACGGAGGTGTAAAAGCGGACACTGCCTCTAACCCCAAGTCCTCACCTAGGAGTCAAACTTTCCCCACTGTTTGCTCCAGGTCAGTGTTGTTGGAAAACGTTTTGTTTTCCTTCCACCATCCCCCATCCATCCATCTCCATCCAAGTCTCTGCCTGGTCCTGAATACAGCCATGGAACATACGCTGAAACTCTGTAGTGTCTGTCTGCGTCTGCATCATTAAACACCACATAGAGGTCCTTTGAAGCTGGACAATGACCTCCACCCTATTTTTTAACACCTGCCCTTTGCCATCTGAGAAACTAGTCTTTAATTGGAAGGTTTAAATCTGGGAATACACTGTGCCAGCCGCAATAAAGCAACATTTCCTGAGGCCACTTATTACACTTATTAATATGATCTTTTAACCTGTAAAAATACTGCTTTAAAATCCATTTTTATGTTTATGATGTGACCCTGTTTTCAAATCTAAAACATAATACAACAGGCTTGTGGAGTAACGGAATACATGTAACGGCGTTACGTAATTAGGATATAAAAAAAAGGTAACTGTATTCCGCTACAGTTACAGAAAAAAAAGACATTCAGATTACAGGTATATTTAGTAAAAATGGGGATTACTTCCCAGGATTACAATTTTAATGCATTTTATGATATCTGTATATAATTTTTTTTTCTTTGAAATGAAAACATCCCTTCATGGACAGCGACATGATGTCTCCTAACCAGGCAAAATATTGATGAAGTACACGGATGTTAATGCATTTTCAATGGAGATCTGCGACTGGACACACTCAGAAAAATGCTCACAAAATACGTGTTAAAATGCCATTTTGACCTGGATATTGAGCCACTAAAATTAGCTCCATACCAGCTCTCCACAATTTCTCTTATACTCACTCGACTGGTAAGCACTGAAAGCCGAGATAGGCATGTCCCAACTTGTCCTCTGACACTCCGAAACGGAGGTGTTCTTTTGTCTCGCTTCATCAGCGAATCGGTCGTGACGCGCGAAGCCTCCGCGCGGCTTTCCATGACAAAATCTCTTGTTAAAAGTGAAATCTGCCGGAAAATGGCTGATGTCCAGCTCTTGTGATAACCAGAGAAATTGCACACGATGGTCCCGGATCCACAGAGCCATCCGTTTAGAAATGATCTGGTGGTTTCTGCCTGTCGATCGCGGCTTGGAGCGCGGCGCGCCATGCGCCATTGTGGGCCGTCCTTAAAGCTGTAGTAACACTCCTTAATCTCTGCGAAGCCCGTAAAATTTTCACCGAAAGCCACCTAAATTTTTCGAATGGTTTCCAGCTGCCTGTCTCTAACAGTTTCTGAAAACATTCTGATGGAACAAAGCCCAAATCATTCCGCCATTTCCTCGTAATGAACAAAACGACGAGAGGGGTGGAGCAGTGCTCACTCAAAGCCTGCCCACAGGCGAATGACGCAATCGACAGGAGTGAAAAAACTCACGCATGCGCACGAAGGTTCAAGCTTGGCTGACGTAAAAACATATGAATCAAATCCATATATTTTTTGCATAAAATAAAAAGGTTGTTACTTTTCTAACAGACCTCGTATGTCTATGATTATTGTTCTTTATTTTTGTTCGGACTTGGGCTGATACAGATACGAGGGGCATGATACCGGGTGTAATACATACACAGACATATGTATACATATACACAGACATTAGTTACAAAACATTTCAAACAATACTGCTAAGGCATAGCTCGTAACACTGGAGTTAATTGCTTTTGGATTATCGATAATGCTACAGAGGTTTTAAATAAACTAAAAAAGTTAAACAAAACTAAAGTAGCTACACATTTCGATAGTTTAGATTTTTCCACCCTGTATACTAACATCCGACATGACCAACTGATATATAGTATCAGTGAACTTGTCAGGGAAGCTTTTAGAATTAGAGGTTCTAAATATATCGTTATTAGAAATGATAGCACAACATGTTGGTCTAACACTGCATCAACACGTTATCATAATATAACTGAGGAAAATATGATTGAGCATATAAAATTCCTTGTAGACAATATCTATATAGAGGTTGGCAACAGAATTTTCAAACAAACAATAGGGATACCTATGGGAACAGATTGTGCTCCACTTTTAGCTAACCTTTTCCTTTTTTATTATGAATACAAATTTATGAAAGATAAACTTAAAACTAATAGCAAGTCAGCAACAACCTTTAATAATACCTTCCATTATTATTATTGATGACCTACTTACTTTAAATAACCCTAATTTTGAGAATGAAATTAAAAATATTTATCTATCAGAATTAGAACTAAAAAAGACTACAGAAAACAATCAAAAACTCTCATACTTAGATATAGAGTTGAGCATTATAGATAGACAGTTTAGAACCGCCATTTTCGACAAACGGGATGATTTTAACTTTCATATTGTAAAATTTCCTTGTATGAGTAGTAACATACCGAGTAAACCTACATACGGTGTTTACACCTCTCAATTAGTCAGAATTGGTTGCATCTGTGATAATTACCAAAGTTTTTCTACTAGACACCATAAACTTACTAGTAGATTAGTTAAACAAGGGTTTCTGTATAACAAATTGGTTCTTCACTTCAAAAGATTTTTTGAACTGAAGGGCGGCCATCAACATGTTGAATGTTGATGGCCGCCCAGAGCGCGGCTCGCTCTCCACCGTTGTACAGTCATCTTTAAACCGGTTGTACCACTCCTTAATCTGTGTGATGCCCATAGGATCGTCACCAAAAGCCGTCTGAATAATCTGAATGGTTTTCACCTGGCTGTCGCCCAGTTTCTGGCAAAATTTGATGCAGTCGCACTGCTCCAGTTGTTCCCCCATTTCCTTGCAAAGAAAAAAACGACGAGAGACTACACCCATCCTCACACAAAGGCTGCTTACAAGCAAATCGCAATCGACAGGCGAGAAAAAATTCACGCATGCGCACGTAGGTTCAAGGTTTGCTCATGCAAGCACACGTGATTCAAATCCATCAGGTTTTTGAAAAAAATAAAAAGGTCCGATACTTTTCTAACAGACCTCGTATAGACTAATTACCGTTTTTGTTTATCATGTTAGCTTGCTGGGTACGGTTGGCGTATTCACGGCTAATTTAGCTCTTCCACTAGCTTATTTTCGCCATTTACAATTCTATTTTACATGGTGTCGATTTTTAATGATTCATCAGTTTATGTGTTCCTCTAAAGACATCAACATATAGTACCTAAGTTATTAGGTTTCCATTTGATAGCATAATGATTATACTTTTTATTTTCCTATAGTATGCTAACAGAGTTACTTTAGATAGATACCAGTACACTCACACACTCACAGCTTCTGCTTCTACAGCTTAGCCTACTAACTATATTTGATTTTACTACTAGTCTACATACTAATTACCTATACTACAATCTTCTCCTGTGATGTCTTATCCTTCTTATGTCCTGTTATTTATTATATTATATATTTATATACCTTTTTCTTGAGCTGCTTGGGTGGGTAGGGAGAGTTCCCATGGGATAAAAAGCTTTTTAACCTACCATCCCTGGTTCTCAAGACCAGGCACCTAAGTGGCTCTACTCTACTCTATTTTACTCTTCCTTTTTAGATATACCTTTGTATACTGGCATAGTTCCACCTTAGAATTGGAGTACAATATATAAGATATACCTTACTGAATTTTCATGTGATAAGGTATACATATCCAATAGGGGACAGATTAGACCTGAATAATTTCTTTCTGACAGCAGAATATTTTGTGCTTTGTGTTGTGAAAGTGTCGTGACACGGACCCACAACAGGGGGCGTTAATGAACGGACAATGGATAAGCCAAAAAGTAACAATTTAATGTTGTGAATCGCACAACAACGTACAGACAATAACAATATGGTGGACTGTCAATCATACACCAGGTGACGTGTGGGCAGGCTCGACGATAGAAGACGCCTGGAGAGAGAAGAGCTGGATCCCCACACAGCTTCCAACACCAACGGAGCTGAAGAACACCGGAGCCGCCAAGCCCTGCGCCCCAGGTGGCCGCTGTCTTCAGCAGTCAGACCCGGTACTGCTGGCAGAGAACAGAGACAGTCCAGATGAGTGTGAGTTCGCACACTCAGTAATCCCACAGTCTGTATTAAGTAAAGGAGGGAAAACCTCCACCTCCAATCACACACACTCGTGCAGCTCCTGGTCAACCACTTATCTGAGTTGGGGTGTGAGGCGAAGCCGTCGCTGTCACACCAAACGCCAATCCTCCAGATAAGGTAACACTCCAGGAAAACGGCTGCAAATAGAAGTTCAGGTTAAACACACACAGTGTCAGTCAGCAGAGAAATTACCTGAATGGTAGTTGATTTCTCTGCGAGGAGGTGGAGTTGCAGTCCGGTCTTTGTAGTGGTGGTGATGGGTGACAGCTTGTGTTGATTGATGACAGCTGTCACCTCCAGCAAAGCCAACGCCCTCTCGTGCTTGAAGCCCGCACTTCAAGCAGGGCGCCATCTTGTGGTGGTGGGCCAGCAGTACCTCCTCTTCAGCGGCCCACACAACACTTTGTTGACTATTTTCAATTCAATTTCAATTTATTTTAATTATATAGTGCCAAATCACAACAAAGTTGCCTCAAGAGGCTTCACACAAGTAAGGTCTAACCTTACCAACTCCAAGAGCAAGAACACAGGCGATAGTGGTAAGGGAAAAACTCCCTCTGATGATTTGAGGAAGAAACCTCAAGCAGACCAGATTAAAAGGGTGATCCTCTGCTTGGGCCATGCTACCGACTCAATTTACAAAACAATTTACAAAACAAATATACAGGGCAATGACTATCTCACATCAAACTTTCTTATATTTGTCACTATAGCATCACATTGTTGTGGACAAACTTGCATGAGTATACTGCCCTGCTGGTTCATGTGGGTATTGCAACTTGAAGGCACTTGGCATAAAACTTGTAATAAGCAGTCAACATTATTTGAATAGAATGTAGATACAGGTGATACCCTGTGTGTATTCTTGTAGCCAGTTTTCACTGTTCACTAGGCAGGTTTCCTTTACCTCTAAACTGTGCAATTTGAAGGAGCAAATTGAAGTTTTTTAAGAGAAACAAATGTATTTTGGAAAAAAAAAAACTGAAAGAACCCCCCCCCCCGAAATATCAGTGTTTCTGCTCACATGAGGTGGTTTTTCAGGTGACCCTTATTTTGCAAAGGTGGAATCGAAAGACGTTTTTGTAATTCAAGTCACATGATGCGTGATAGTACATGTGTACAGAATAACTGATGAAAAGCTTGTTAAACCTTATAACAGATGATATACTGATGTTATAGCAATATTGGATTTGGCAAAAGAAAAAAAATTACAGTTCAGAGAGCCTTGCTTGAATGACAGCTATTGCGAGAAGACAAAACCCAGTAGTCACATTCCATCAGTTAATGGAAATGCTGTCATTTCACTATTTTACTGAAATATTACTTTTGTGAAAATCTGTAATGGAAACCCAGTGACTGTAAAAAAGGATTTGTTGACTCCACTTGAGTCATTCAAGTCATCTTGTTGACTGAGATAAGTGAAGTCATGAAAAAGTTTCATGTTGCATTGCTGAAAATGAGACATTTAATTGAGACATAATATTACAATATCACTTTGCTGAGTCAAGTGTATGGCTATTGTTCTTTATTTTTGTTTGGAGTCGAGCTGATACAGATACGAGGGGAGCTCTTCAGCAGCTTTTTGAAGTGTTGATTTACACCCTCACCAACTCTTAACTGCACATAATCTCAGTGCATAATAGGCTTGAATCATAAGAAAATAACAGAAAATTGCCTACTTTTGTGGTTACATTGAACAATAACGGCAAATGAAATTCAGTGGACAGAAATAAGACGACACTACACTATGCTAACAAGATGAAAACACATGGCTTGTTCTGGTCTTCTTCAACACTGTACTTTCTGGAACTGTATGCAGTACTGCCCCCAACAGCAAACCTTAATGGTGAGCAAACTTGTGTGTTGGCTATGATGGTGCCAATGTCCAGCATTGTAGCAATAAAAACCAGCCTTCCACCTTCACGATGTTCAAAACAGCACGTGCTGAAAAGTAGACTGACCTCAGACTTGGTGAGTCCGGGTAATCACTCTCTGTCTGTCATCATGTCATGGTACATTATGTGTTTTCATGGGCCTCATGTGACAGTTTGTGAAATGTTCAAACATTTTCGACTGACTTGATGTGTCATTTTATTACATTGTATTGGGGCATTTCAACAGTTTTGTGGCATTTCACTCAGTTATGGGTTTTCTTGGAGATAATGAGATGCTGTCATGTATGCAACATGAAGTCTACAGGACACTACCCAAAAACCTTCAAGTTGCCGTCAAGATAACATGACATCAGAAGTTGTTGCTCGTCAGTTGCAGCCTGCAACAGCATCTGTCCATATTTCTAAAGCAGCAGACCCTACAATAAGCAAAAAGGCTCCACAAGCAACGTGATAGGCCTGTCTGTCATGTTGTCAAAATGGCCCAAAATAGAAAATTCACTAGTCATCACCTATCTCTAGGAGAAAGTTAAAATCTCAGGGCTGAATATGCAGTAGTTTTAGAGTTACTTAAGCCTCAGTCCCACTGAATAATAAGCCATGAATAATGAGCCACGCATGGGTGTGTCAGGGATTATTCGAAGAATGATCCACTTTTTAAGCTATCACGTATCCGCTACTAAGACACCTCCATGTGCCTCTCTGTACCTCACATGTGCCAGGTATCAGCCTCTAGTGAGCCACAGCTGACCTGTCATTTGAGCCCCATCCAGCCTCAAATGGCTCATGTCGCCACATATGAACCACGTCAAGCCACATATGATCCATGTAGCGCCATGTAATGCAACATTGGTGCATGTTTAGACATGGGTTTGGTCCAAACCTCCAGTCCTCCCACACTTGGTCCCTTTAAAGTGTGGGTTTTTAATTCACAGCATCCATTCAAGATGTCACATTTTTTTAAACGCAGTCCAAAAAAAAAAAGACGCTCCTGCACAGTTCGGCCAGTGTGCGCATCCATGCACCAGGCTGCTGTTCACCTGTGTTCCAGAGTCATTAAATCCGTCAGACCAGCTAGAATCGAACCACAGGTTCCTGGACAGTCACCTCTGAGCTTCTTCTCACTGGCTTTCTTTCTTCTGAGGCTTTACAGTCATTTTGACACTGTGATCCAACTTTTAACTTTGTGTTCGTCCGTTAATGTCTGCAAAATCGCTCTTTTTCATGCTTTTATTCTGTGTTCCTGGACAATCACCACTGCGCTTCTTCTCACTAGCTTTATTTCTTCCGCGGCTTTACAGTCATTGTGACACCCTGATCCAACTTTTAACTTAGTGTTCGTCCATTAATGTCTGCAAAATTGCTCTTTTACTCGCGCTCGTTCTTCGTAAATGCCCGTCCTGAGTGCGAGTCATTGCGCACACAGGAGCAAGGTGCTCATCTCATCCATTATAACAAGATGTTAAATCTACCATAAACATACTTTTACGGCTGCTTTTAAAGAAGGAATGAACATGCAACTGTTTTACCAAGTCATTAAAACATTACAAATAATTACCTTTTAGGTTGTTCCAAATATATTCTCCACCTCAGCACACGAGAGAGAGGAAAAAAGGTCCAAATAAAACAGTCCTCTGTGATTCCATAAGTGATTAGAGGTGTTTTCAACATCCAAGGTCTGACAGAAAATGATTAATCCGCTACAAAATAATTATTTTGTATACAGCGTCCGCCACACAAAGCAGGTGGAATTGTAGTGCAGAAGAGGGCTGAGCCATAAAGCCTGTCCAAAATAGCCTGTCCATTCCTCGTAGCTGACAGGTGCTCGGATAACGGGCTTTTACCAGCCTTGTCCTCACCACAAACATGCCTCTGTAATCCTCGTTAGTCCTCGTAGTACCTTGTACACAAACTGCCCCACACTGTTGTTGTTAAATTTTGAACTTCTTGAAATTTTTGCCACGCTCAGAGATGAGCTGCTTTAGCTGAATATTCTGCCTTTAATAGCCTCTCAGAGCCACCACTCTAACACGATTGTTGAATAACTGGACTCGTACCAAAAAAAAAAAACACGCTACGGGGCTCATTATTCATCCTTCATTATTCAGTGGGACCAGGGCTTTAAGGGAATTTTTTTGGACTCACTCAGTGATTAAGTGATTGACTTGCCCTGCTTATCACAGGGAATAATGATTTAAAAATATGTAGCATCCTATATTTATAGTAGATTTTTATGCAAGCCATGGTGGGATTACCTGATGTCTTTACACACTGTAGCATATTTTCATGTATTGACATGGTGGGTGTCAAAATCCAACCCCTCGTATGTGTCGTGACATCTGGGTAACAGATCAAGTAGGGGATTGTCTGTTTGGGTGAAATACGGTGCTGACCTTGCCAGTCTCATGGCCATTATAGGCGCTTTTCCACTTCACAAAAGTAGCACTACTTGGCACTACTCGGCTCGACTCTACTCGGTTTTTTCGCTTTTCCATTAGGGTAGTTTTTAGTACTGGGTAGGTTTTTTAGTACCTGCTCGGGAGCGGTTCCAAGCGAGCCGAGCCGATACTAAAATGTGACATCAACAGGCTGCCGGCCACTGATTGGTCAGAGAACGTCGTCACTGGATGAGTCATGAGTGCGCCGTCCGAGAGGAAAATCAAAACCCGCCATTTTTAAATAGTCACAGCGGCGTTACAGCGACCGTCGTTTTCTTTCGTTTCACTGCGAGTTTTTTTTTTTTACTCGCACAAAACCACACCATGGTCTGTGGATGAGCTGCGGACGTTTATGTTTGGTGGCGGAGGAGAAAATACAGAGTGGATGAAGCGATCCGAAATGAGGCCGCACTCGGCTCACGGACATTACAGCAACTCAGAGAACAGCTGAAAAAGCTTAAGAGTGATTAAAGGACCACAATGACCGGAGGTCAGACCGTAAAAGGGCTGGAAACGGTACGACCGCAGGAACGCTGTTTACGGACAACACCGGCGAGCAACGGGAGGCAGAATGACCGTGACTCGGCTTGGAAGCGACGGATGGTAAGTGTTTTTGTGACTGTAGTCTGCTTGAAAGCACCGTTTAACGTTCCTTTTCCCATTGGTGGGAAGCACACTTTAACAACCGAAGATTGTGAGTCTAAACTTGTGTTAAAGTAACATCGTTGTCTCATGTACGCGGACACAGTGAGCTAGCTGACTGCTAACTAGCAAGCTAGCTAACTCCGTGCTCCGCTTTAAAGTATTAACTTCTGACAGAAAAACACCTCAAGTCAGCAAGACAACAAACATGTACATTTGACTCATTTAGTGCCATTACGGTGATGTTTTTTTTTTTTTTTGACATGTCGCCATTTTGTTTTTGTTGAAGAATCCAGTTCCATAAGCGAGAAGGGTTCAAACACCAGCTTCAACATCTGTGTTGTGTGAGCCACTGAAGAGGAGGTACTGCTGGCCCACCACCACCAGAGGGCGCCCTGCCTGGAGTACGGGCTCCAGGCACCAGAGGGCGCTGCCGCCTAACAGGAGCAGCCAGGGTGACAGCTGACGCTCATCATCCTTGACAGCTGTCACCACTCAACAGGATCAGCATTGGTATATCAGCCAGACGACATCTCCACCTCTTTGCCGAGATACCGTTCTACCTTGAAGGTAACGTACCTCAGCTGGTTGTGAGATAATAACCCTTTGTTGCTTGAGCGTTTTTTGTGAACTCTTTATTCGACGAGAGGAGGAGGTGGTTTTCCACCGTACGTATTGCTGGGTGCACACGCACCCACTTCTAACTGTGTTTGCTCCTCGCCAGCAGTACCAGATCCAACACGCGGAGGCAGTGGCCACCTGGGAGTTCGGGACTTGGCGGCTCCAGTATTCCCGGGGTTCGGTGGCGGAGGAAATCGTGTGGTTCCGGTTTGACTTCGGACTGATGTCTCCTATCTTCGAGCCTGCCCACATGACATCTTGTATTTGACTCACTATTGTAATCTGTTGTTGTTGTTGTGCATTTTCACAACAGTAAAGTGTTGTATTTGGCTTTATCCATTGTCCGTTCATTTGCGCCCCCTGTTGTGGGTCCGTGCTCCTACACTTTCCCCAACAATCTGTATCAACGTCCAGCACCACACAGGAATGTGTCATCACAGGTAAGAATAACGTGTCTCACATCACCTTAACTTTCCAAAATACGATATACGAGGGCTGTCCGTAAAGTATAGGTCCTTTTTATTTTTTTCAAAAACTATATGGATTTCATTCATATATTTTTACGTCAGACATGCTTGCACCCTCGTGCGCATGCGTGAGTTTTTCCATGTCTGTCGGTGACGTCATTCGCCTGTGAGCACTCCTTGTGGGAGGAGTCGTCTAGCCCCTCGTCGGAATTCCTTTGTCTGAGAAGTTGCTGAGAGACTGGCGCTTTGTTTGATCAAAATTTTTTCTAAACCTGTGAGACGCATCGAAGTGGACATGGTTCGAAAAATTAAGCTGGTTTTTCAGTGAAAATTTTAACAGCTGATGAGAGATTTTGAGGTGATTCTGTCGCTTTAAGGACTTTTCACGGTGCGAGACGTCGCGCTGCGCTCTCAGGCAGCGTCATCAGCCTGTTTCAAGCTTAAAACCTCCACATTTCAGGCTCTATTGATCCAGGACGTCGTGAGAGAACAGAGAAGTTTCAGAAGAAGTCGGTTTCAGCATTTTATCCGGATATTCCACTGTTAAAGGAGATTTTTTTAGTGAAAGACGTGCGCGGCGGCACAGGAAAAACACCTCCGTGTTGATAACCATTTGTAAAATCCAGGCGGCTTTTGATGGCTTTCAGTGGAGTGAGTATATGAGAAATTGTTTATCAGCTGGAGATGTTCCAACTTGTCCTCAAGGCTTCCAACAGAGGTGTTTTTCCTGTGGCGGAGCGTCGCGGCGGCTGCGAGCCGACGCTGCAATCCGCCTGCATGTCTTTCATTAAAAAAATCTCCTTTAACAGTGGAATATCCGGATAAAATGCTGAAACCGACTTCTTCTGAAACTTCTCTGTTCTCTCACGACGTCCTGGATCAACAGAGCCTGAAATGTGGAGGTTTTAAGCTTGAAACAGGCTGATGACGCCGCCTGAGCGCGCTGTGCGACGTCTCGCACCGTGAAAAGTCCTTAAAGCGACAGAATCACCTCAAAATCTCTCATCAGCTGTTAAAATTTTCACTGAAGACCAGCTTAATTTTTCGAACCATGTCCACTTCGATGTGTCTCACAGGTTTAGAAAAAATTTTGATCAAACAAAGCGCCAGTCTCTCAGCAACTTCTCAGACAAAGGAATTCCGACGAGGGGCTGGACGACTCCTCCCACAAGGAGTGCTCACAGGCGAATGACGTCACCGACAGGCGTGGAAAAACTCACGCATGCGCACGAGGGTTCAAGCATGTCTGACGTAAAAACATATGAATGAAATCCATATAGTTTTAGAAAAAAATAAAAAGGACCTATACTTTACGGACAGCCCTCGTATATACAGGGTGACCCCCCCCCCCCCCCCTTCACCAAAAAAAAAAAAAAAAAAAAAAAAAAATCCAGAACCAATAAATATTGTCAGAAATCCCAAAATTTGCTGGACCTTCCCAAAGTTTATCTTGATCGCTTTGCATAAAAGTCATGTTTTTTCAAAATGATGCTCCAAATGAACTGATTTGTTGGAGGATAAGTTTGAAAGAACATAATTTTTATGCAAAGTGACCAAGATAACTGCAACTCTGGGGAATGATCATACAGAAACTGAAGGGTTTTTTTTTTTTGTTTTTTTTAAACTTTCTTTCCCATTACTACCTTCATTATTGTCCAGGCAAGAGATAAAGGGAGCCTGTTCCAGCAGGAGAATCTGACCATCTTGAGTGACGTTGAGGCTGAAGCTGAACTGGTTTCAGTGTGATCGACACATGAAACTTTTGTATAGTTTGTTGCTTTTTTAATGTGTGTGTATTTGCTCTTTTTTGTTGCAGTAAACAATTTGACTCATGTGACTGTATCATAATTTGTCATTTCATTGAGTCAACAGTAAAAAACATTTTGGTTCATTTCTAAGAATTTTTAATTTGGGTTTTAGCCTCTCCACAAGACACTGCACATGACACCTGGCTGAATCTTTACACAGATGCTGGAATAATCATGTCTAAACTGAGATTTTACCAAATGGTATTTAACATAAACAAAAAGGTTTAGTCACTTCAGTGAAGGCACCATTACATCAAGGAATTTTGAACAACCAGTTTTACTGTCTGTTACATTTACATTTATGACCCCATTAAATGTAAAACTTATTTTACTACTGGATTATGCTTAAACAGCTTCTCCAACTGTTAGCCTTTTAATCAGTAAACCTTGGTAACGTTTACAAATCAAACTGATGTTACACAAGTGGAGACATTTTAGCAAAAAGTACAATAATTTATTCAGACTTCACAGTGAAACATAACTGGTGTATAACATGATGATGACAAACGTGTCCCATTCTGTGGCATGAACCTCTGCAGCGGTGACTCTGAGAAAACCATCTGAAACACACACATACAGCATACATATTTTAATTAGTGCTGTCAGGTTATTAAAAAATAATGTGATTACAAGGTTTGTGATTAGTTAATCTAAATGAATCATTTAATTGCAGGTATATTAAAAAAAAACTCAGATCTGTGTGTGTTTGGGACACTTAATAATCAGGTAAAAAATGATCAGGGTTATTTTTGTTACATATCAAGGAGGTATTAAACAATCTGTAAATTGGTCTTAAATAGGGAGAACTGTCCAAGTGTAATTTGGATGGGTTAAATGCAGGAAAATTTCATTGTATTTGTGTACAATGACAATAAAAGGATATATTATAAAGAATGTCTATAAATACAGAATTGTGGGAGTTTGGAGGTTGATTCTTTCTGCACAATATGACTCCTTTAATAATTATCTTATTAGATTTCATATTTTAAATTTGTCCATTGAACATTAAAATCTGGATGAAAAACAAACGTTTTTAATGTGTTTTAAGCCTGTTCGAGTTCAGTGACGACGTTAATTAACGGTCATTAAAACCGAATCAACATTTTGTGCGTGAACGTCAGTAAATGCACAAACTCCCACATTTGAGATTTAACAATAAGTTATCAAAGCAAGTTACTTTGGTAAAAAAAAAAAAGTATTGACATTAACACGTTTATTGCTCAGAAACGCGTCTTTATTCACAGACCAAGTCACTGACATCAAAACAAAATGGAGCGAAGTGTGACTGAAGGCCTGATAGGTATTGTAATTAATCTAAATTAACGCTTTATTTTGACAGCCACAATTTTAATAGTTAATAGCAACAGCCTGCAGTTATTAATTATTTACGAGCTACTTAGGAAGCTAACGATTAGCTTACCGTCATGCTTTGCCTTTTCATCTCTAGCAGCTTGTATCTTCTCGTCTTCATCTTCATATGAATTCCCAAAGTCTTCTGTACGTCTCAAGCGTGTTTTTCTCACCGCCAGCAACTTTCTCTTAAAAACTCACACAGCAGTAAACACACGGAGTTCGCCATTGTTTATGTTTGTGTCGCGTATAAAACGACATCACTGCAGTTTGCTCTGCTGACCCCGCCCACGTTGAAGAGGTACCATTTGCAGTGGAAAAGCTCGCGCTTGGAACCAAACCGAGTAGAGCCGAGTAGAGTAGAGCCGAGTAGTGCTGGAGCTTTGTAGTGGAAAAGTGGCATAAGGTAGCCATGAAGGCACAACAGGAACCCTGAACATGCGACTGCAAAATTTCTGGTGAAATGAGAAGTCCTCAACTGCACATCAGACAGAGGGGGTGATGGCTTGGAACCCAGTAGCTGTGAAGCTGGATGAAGGCTGCAGCAGGTCCTCAGACTCTTATCTGTTATGATACACAACCAAAAGACGAGGGTTATGACCCAAATGCAGAAAACAGGCCGGGAAACAGAAAATAATTTGTGGTCGATAACGGTAATGGTAGAACGGTACGAAGCTGAGAAAACAGACACTGGAGGAGGGAAAGATCAGCCAGAGCAGAGATGGGTAATACAAATTCCCAAACAGATGGCAAATGATGAGAGATCCAGAACAGGACCACGTGGCTGTAACTTTGCTGATGGTACCAGGAAAGCTGTAGACACAGGAAAAAAGTTAGTTTGAGGCAAAAAAAAAACAAAAAACAGAAAGACAAAAAGGATCATACAAGGATGAACTGTGGCCAGATACCCTGCAGGCCAAACTAAGCAAGTGGTGATGATTGTAGACGGGTGTACTCAATCAGCTCCATGATGCAGCCCTAGAAGGAACAGGAGGGGAGGGGGAGTGAGGTAGACAAAGGCAGCACCAGTCATTGGACCAGGCTAAGTATCTGTCAAGGGCCGTGTGTCAGCGTGCAGCGACATTCCCACATTAAACAAACCCACGCAGAGGTGCCTTGAGATGCCCATCATCTGGGAATCAAGGAAGAGACTGTCTTCCTCGCCAGAGAGGGATTAACATCTTGATGTATTTGGGATGTTTGATATTGATGTTGTAACAATTTGTAGTGATAGTTGCTGGTGTTTTTTCAGGTTTAGATGAGGTACTGGAGTCGTGTGACACTGTTGCAGCGGTGTCTTCACACTTTTGGAACAACATGACCAAAAACTGTCACGAACCATACGAGGGCTGTCAATAAAGTAACGGTCCTTTTTATTTTTTTCAAAAACTATATGGATTTCATTCATATGTTTTTACGTCAGACATGCTTGAACCCTCGTGCGCATGCGTGAGTTTTTCCACGCCTGTCGGTGACGTCATTCGCCTGTGAGCACTCCTTGTGGGAGGAGTCGTCCAGCCCCTCGTCGGAATTCCTTTGTCTGAGAAGTTGCTGAGAGACTGGCGCGTTGTTTGATCAAAATTTTTTCTAAACCTGTGAGACACATCGAAGTGGACACGGTTCAAAAAATTAAGCTGGTGAAAATTTTAACGGCTGATGAGAGATTTTGAGGTGATTCTGTCGCTTTAAGGACTTCCCACGGTGCGAGACGTCGCTCAGCGCTCTCAGCCACCGTCGTCAGCCTGTTCAAGGTGAAAACCTCCACATTTCAGGCTCTATTGATCCAGGACGTCGTGAGAGAACAGAGAAGTTTCAGAAGAAGTCGGTTTCAGCATTTTATCTGGATATTCCACTGTTAAAGATTTTTTTAATGAAAGACGTGCGGACGGGTCCGCGCGTCGGGACGTAGCCGACGCGGTGCGGCGGCACAGGAAAAAGTTGGAAAAAGTTGGAACATGTCCTGCTGTTAAACAATTTCTCATATACTCACTCCACTGAAAGCCATCAAAAGCCGCCTGGATTTTACAAATGGTTATCAACACGGAGGTGTTTTTCCTGTGCCGCCGCACCGCGTCGGCTACGTCCCGACGCGCGGACCCGTCCGCACGTCTTTCATTAAAAAAATCTCCTTTAACAGTGGAATATCCGGATAAAATGCTGAAACCGACTTCTTCTGAAACTTCTCTGTTCTCTCACGATGTCCTGGATCAATAGAGCCTGAAATGTGGAGGTTTTCAGCTTGAACAGGTTGACGACGGCGGCTGAGAGCGCTGAGCGACGTCTCGCACCGTGGGAAGTCCTTAAAGCGACAGAATCACCTCAAAATCTCTCATCAGCCGTTAAAATTTTCACTGAAAACCAGCTTAATTTTTCGAACCGTGTCCACTTCGATGTGTCTCACAGGTTTAGAAAAAATTTTGATCAAACAAAGCGCCAGCTCTCAGCAACTTCTCAGACAAAGGAATTCCGACGAGGGGCTGGACGACTCCTCCCACAAGGAGTGCTCACAGGCGAATGACGTCACCGACAGGCGTGGAAAAACTCACGCATGCGCACGAGGGTTCAAGCATGTCTGACATAAAAACATATGAATGAAATCCATATAGTTTTTGAAAAAAATAAAAAGGACCGTTGCTTTATTGACAGACCTCGTAGTTCAGCTTATTGTGCTTGACAGTTGATTAAAGTGGAACTGTCACTTTATGCAGTGAGCCACACAACATCTTGAAGTTTGGCATTTGTGTGCTGTGTGGTTTGAACAAGATAATTGCTTTCTGTGAATGTTGCTTTGAAAGACTTGTAATAATTATTTGTTTTACAGCATTTTTCTGGTGTGTATTTGTTCTTGTCTGCTGAGCAGTTAATCTGTGAGAGGTTCACTGCTCCAGGAGGCACAGTATCATGGGAGATATTAATTTTTTTGGGTCATTAAAATCTTCCCCAACAGCCATGATGTAATCACAGCAGACCGCATCCCCCACACTGCACCACATGTGGCAAAAAAAACCCCACCCTTATGCATGCAGAGATAATAGCAAACATGTGAAGGCTATTAATTAATGTGCAAAAATCTGACATGGATTCCTTTGTCCCGGGGGGTCAGTGAACACTGAGTACTTCCTCTTGTTCAGACATAGAAAACACGAGCACGTGTAAGTTCCCCAGTTCCACATTCAATCTGTCAGTTGTCTCCTGAAGTGAAGTCTTTGGAGGAATGCGAGCCTCGCCTCTCCCAGCAGAGAAAATCGATGATGTAAAAAACAAAATCTGGTTGACTCCTCTGCAGCTTTCATGTTTGGCTACAAGTCGATATATTGGAAGCACATTTTGGACGCACCGCAGTGTTTTCTGACAAAGGATTTCTCAATTTGTGAGCGATTACATTCTGTCTTCTTTTGCCTTTGCATCACTACTTGTGCGATTGTTTATCTGTGTGACAGGCGGAAGGACCTGGGTGATGAAAGACTTTGAAATAAAGCACAGGGGATTTTGGATCTAAACATCTCAGTTGAGTCTTTATGACCAATAATGGCACTCTATTGTTCTTTTTCATGTGTCTTTAAAGCAGCTTTCCTCACAAAGACATATAACCAATTACACAGACACAAGGTTTTTTTCTCTCTCATGCAGCTGCAGACACGATCATCCTTGTGCACTCTGCCAACATTTATCTACCCACCAAATGTTTTATTTAACCCAAATCTGTCGCGATACATGCTAAACAAAGATGCAGCCACCTGGAGCATTTTTAAATCAGAAATACCAGACTTCCTGCTTTATAGTGGGGAAAACAACAACCAGAACAGACATTGTCTGTCATTATCTCACCCCTGCTGGGACAAACATACTACATATCTGGAAAGTATTCACAGCACTTCAGTTTTTCTACATTTTGTAATGCTACAGCCTTATTCAAAAATGGAGAAAATTAATTTATTTTTCTCAGAAATTTCTACTCACAACACCCTATAATGACATGGCAGATGGTTTTTAATTTATTAAAAATAAACAAACAAATGACGTGTACATAAGTATTCAGACCCTTTGCTTAGTCCTTTGTTGATGCACCTTTGGAAGCAATTACAGTCTCAAGTCTTTTTGAATATGATGCCACAAGCTTGGCGCACCTATCTTAGGGTAGTTTTGTTCATTCCTCTTTGCAACACCTCTCAAGCTCCATCAGGTTGGATGGGGAGCGTCGGTGCACAGCCATTTTCAGATCTCTGGCTGGGTCACTCAAGGACATTCACAGAGTTTGTCCTGAAGCCACTCCTTTGATATCTTGGCTGTGTGTTCAGGGTCATTGTCCTCCTGAAAGATGAACCATTGCCCCAGTCTGAGGTCAAGAGCGCTCTGGAGCAGGTTTTCATCCAGGATGTGTCTGTACATTGCTGCATTCATCTTTCCCTCAATCCTGACTAGTCTCCCAGTTCCTGCCACTGAAAAACATCCCCACAGCATGATGCTGCTACCACCATGCTTCACTGTATGGATGGTGCCTGGTTTCCTCCAAACATGATGCCTGGCATTCATTCGAAAGAGTTCAGTCTTTGTTTCATCAGACCAGAGAATTTTGTTTCTCATGGTCTGAGAGTCCTTCAGGTGCCTTTTGGCAAAATCCAGGTGGGCTGCCATACCATGCAGGCCTGATTGGTGGATTGCTGCAGAGATGGTTGTCCTTCTGGAAGGTTCTCCTCTCTCCACAGAGGAATGCTGGTGGTCCGGCAGAGTGACCATTGGGTTCTTGGTCACCTCCCAGACTAAGAGCCTTCTCCCTTATTGGCCCAGCTTAGGCGGGCAGCAGCTCTAGGCAGCTCTGACACTCCTACAGAGTGACCATTGGGTTCTTGATCACCTCCCTAACTAAAGCCTTCTTCCCTAATCGCTTTCGACCGACGGACAGCTCTAGGAAGAGTCCTGGTGGATCCGAACTTCTTTAATTTACGGAGGCCACTGTGCTCATTGGGACCTTCAATGCCGCAGAAATTTTTCTGTACCCTTCCCCAGATTTGTGTCTTGGAGGTCTACAGACAATTCCTTTGACTTCATACTTGGTTTGTGCTCTGACATGCACTGTCAGCTGCGGGACCTTATATGTAGACAGGTGTGTGCCTTTCCAAATCATGTCCAATCAACTGAATTTGTACCAGGTGGACTCTAGTTAAGCTGTTCAAACATTTCAAGGATGATCAGTGGAAACACAATGCACCTGAGCTCAAGTTGAGCTTTATGGCAAAGGCTGTGAATACTACGTATATGTGATTTTAGTTTTTTTTTTTTTTTAATTTTTAGTAAATGTGCAAAAATCTCAAACGTTTATCCCATTGTTATTATGGGGTATTGTGTGTAGAATTTTGAGAAAAAATTATTTCATCCATTTTGGAATAAAGCTGTAACATAAAAGAAATGTGTAAAAAGTGAAGCGCTGTTAATACTTTCTGGATGCACAGTATACTTCACTGCTACTATTTTGCATCCTTCCCAGTAATTGCAGGTGACACAAAATAGCACTTCCCATAATCTGCTTATGTGCCTTCCGTTGCCAGATTTTATGTCTGGTTGGAAGTGACATGTTAGATACCACCTGCTTCCCTCCTAAACTGTTCACAATCTGTGCAGTGACACAGTCCAAATCTACTCGCTCTGTCTCTGTCAGACTAAAAATATCTTGCTTTATCACGCAGTGCTACAACGCCTTTAGCCTGTGGTTCTGCGTAGTCTGTCTCCATATTGCATTTTCCAGCACACCTCAAGGAAGGTGAGCATGGCATCATTCCAGGGCAGTGTAACCCAGATACTCTGTGCAATTGGCAGCAAAATGTACTGCAAGTAAAGTGTATGCTAGTGCACATACAGTCCCTGCACTTGCTGTAGTCTTTAAAGATGAAACTCAAAAACTGTGCAGTCCTAGTTAATTCACTTGTTTTAATGTTTCAACACCAAATCAGCAATCGTATTTCAAAGCATTTGATTTGAGTCATTGGATGATGTATTAAGGCAAAATATTTCAGTACAGAATTTTGAAGTAGTGTCAGTATTTTGTAGAACAGATGAAAAGTGTTGTCACTATCCCCAGCTACATGATCTGTCTGTCTGTTTTAGTTTGTTTCCCATTCTCTTGTATTTCTTTGCATAAAAGGATGACATCACTCTGTGGGCAGACTTCAGAACAGTGTTAAAAACAGGCTTTTTAATACTCCAGAGTACTATTTTGAGTTAGTGTCACAAATTTGTACTGGCAATTTTTTTTTTTTGCACTATTCCCAGCTACATGTTTTATCTATTGTTTTGTTCTGGTTTCCTTTAGGTTCCTGTTCTATTGCACATTTTATCAAGAATTTGTCCACCTACTAAAAACTTAGGCAAAAGTTGCTCTTTCCACTGATCCACTGTATTGACATTTACTATATGCTAAAGGTCCACAGTATATGTTTTAGTTTTATAAGTTACAAAGTGATGGCATTTATTTATTGTGTTTGAGTTATTGTCTGCACAGACTGGTTGGACTGGACTACAGCTTTCACTCGTCCAAACTTGACTGTCGTACACTGTTACCAGCACAGCAACAAAAGCTTCTATGCACAGCTGACATAATTAGAACTGCAACAAAAAGTGTACAGTATTCACTGAAGTTATTCAGATACACCTTAAATAGGTGGGTCACAATGTGCATACACTGTATTGGTTATTGAAGTAATGGACCACAGCTGATATTTACAGACCGCCACTCTTGTTTGTTACTCATATAAACCATGTATCAATTGTGAAGTTTACAGAATAGTCTGCAATGCATGTTGTCACAATGAAGTGTTTTTAAGGAATCGATGCATAAATCTCAATGCGGAGATGCAGTGAAATTGATGCTGTTGTGCTATCAGTGAAGGCAGCATTTTAAAAAGCTGGCTTGATGCAAAATCCAAGCAGGGAAAGAACTTGTGAAATATCCCTGTGCTGTACTGAACTCACTGAGCCAAGTGGTGGTGGAGCTGAAGTGGCCGGAATCTGTTTGAGTCAGCCACAATAAATGAATTTTGCTAAGAGGGCGATTTTTCACTTTTATCCTATGTTGATCAACTTATGTCCAATATAAATATAGCCATTTGGGGATATTGGTTCAAAATTTCATTAAGTATCCTCATCTGATAAAAATTTGCAGAGTTATGAATATCATAACCATGTTTCCATTTTCTGGCATTTTAGACTCTACATAGCGGAAACAACTGACCATACAGATTTTGAAGAAAACTGGTATACATTAAAACTCGCCTAAACTGTCATCGTATAAACCAGATACTCGCACTCACAGGACAAAAGTAAAAGTCCCAATGCTTTTGTATGGCTTTCCATGTAATAAACACTGTATATACCCGATTTTGTTAAACAGATTTTCGCTCACATCGGACAAAACGTCCTGCCCCATCGTAATGTTTCCATTAAAAACCGCTCTCATTTCCAGACAGAGCAGTCTGGGCAGTTGCCCAGTTGCAACAGAGGAACAAAATGAGTTTAGTACTGGCATTTGCTGATTCAAGGAAAGTGGGTATCATATTTCTTTGATTAAAAGCCCGGGCGTTTAATTTTTTCAAACCACACTCAGATCCGGTGCCTAAACAAAGCAGGCCTTTATTCAAAGCCAGCGATTATTAATAAAATGCTGCTTGCTGTCTGCACTGTAATATGGTGTTAAGTTTCACACACATATCCCTGGGTGTGGTGAACCAAAGACAACCACTTGAGATCAGATCCCTCTGCGTGGCTGCGAACCCTCCCCGTAGCTGGTTGAAACGACGCAGACCACAAGGGGCTGTGACTGGTCACTTTTCTGGTTTCACTCCTTCCTCTCCCATCATACTTTAATAGTTTTTGCAGTGCGCCCGCCGATTATAGTTCATGGATAAAATACCTTTGGCAGCACTGACAACACTGAATTTAAACACTACAAAGACACTCAAATAACCTGCAATTCCTGGAGCAAAACTGCACGTACCATAATATTAATTTGGAGTTTGATGACTGTATTCAGAAGTGGAGCTTATTGGGGGAAAAAAATTGATCCAGAAAAAGGCAATTGCATTAAGATGCCTACCAACATGACTGAGAACTTTAAAAGGGTCATGCGCACATCCGAGGCCATGCAATGGCCATGAGTTACGGAGTTGCAGAAGTATAAATCAGGCTTAGGATTTTATGGTACCACTCTACAGGGGACTTAGAAAAAAGTGACTCCACAAATGTAATCTTTTTAATGCACATAATGCCCAACACTTATTTATTATATGTGTTTATTTATTTATTCATTTTTCAGATGAAGTTTTGACCAGCCCATTAAACGAGGCAGGCCCCTATAGAAGGTTAGACATCAAGAAGTACGTAAACCTAATTGGTGCTGGGGATTCCCGTAGATGGTTCAGTGCTTCTCAACTGTAACTACGTAATCCGTTAAATACATATAAAGGATTATGTCTGTTTTGTACATATAACAGATTTTGTCCATTTTATACATAACTGATTTCGATTATAACGGACAAAATTTGCTGGTCCACCTGAATTGATTATATGCAAGTCTTACTGTACATTATCAGAATTTAAGATGGAATCTTACATAGCAAGGCATTGTTTATACAAATTCCATGATTTCAGAGAATATTTGGACATTTGTATGATTAGTTACTTTGATTTCAGACTCTATAGGCCAACTATGACTGCCAGTTGCTGTCATTTTTTTCCTCATTATTTTATTAACTTAAGGCACCAATATGAATTTTATCCTAAGTCGAAATATAATCAGAATGCAAAAATATACAGATTATGTCCTCATGATAAGACCATTACGGACTCTACATAAATCACAGCACACAGCCCGATGGATGTTTGATGACTCTGACCACTCTCTATCCTAAGTTTCAAAGTATTTATATCATCAAGTCATATCATCAGTCATTTGCACATTTGTGACGCTGAAAAAAACATCACTTTACCTAATTTACATTATGTTTAAAAGAAAAAAAATTCTTTCAAGGTAATAATTTAATGCAAGTAGACAGTTGTTAGGTTCTAACCTTGAAGAAACATGGGTGCTAATGTAAAACTTAACACAACATAACTATAACAACTTCTTATACACGAATGTCATTTGTTTGTGGCTGACCCAATTGAGCTCCAGGGGGAGCGTTTCTTGGTTTTGGCAAATGGAGCGCACTTGGAAAGCAAAGTTATTGTATCCCCTTTTTGTTGTTGCTGATCTGAAAAAGGATCCAATCAGTGACTAAAATCAGATATCCAATCTGAGCCATGAGTTCTTGATCCATTGCACTTATAGTATCATACAACAATAAGTGGAAACTCAGCTGGATTGTTTGGCCTTTTCTTTGTTGCTAGCTGTGGGCCTTCTCTTTGGTCACATTAAGAGAAAACCACTAGGAATAAAGGGGGTAATGATCTGTATTTTGTTGTGTTTATGTGCTTGAAAAACAAATAGTAAAATTTCCCTGATGAACCTTAAAACATTTAAGATCTCTAGATACTGCTGTCTGCTAAAGCAACAAGTTTTGTTTTGTATTTTTCACTTTAATTAATATTCCTTTGATAACAGTATGACTGAAAATAAAATATTATATTTGGCAAATGTTGTTTTCTTTTGTTGTACACATTGTTGTTGTTCTTTTGTTGTTGTATACATTGACCCACTTATTTTAGCCATTTTCTCTTAAAATATCAAAATAGAAATATTACACTTTTTTCTGACCCTCCCAAACATATATTGGTCATTCTGAACATGTTGAATACCTTGGAAAATCTATAGCTTCTGCAGTTTAGAAAATACAGCTGTATTTAAAGTAACATTCGGGACAAAAAAAGCCGTGGTCATTTTCAGGCTCTTCATCCCAGACAGAGATTTTGCCACATATCCAAAGTTGTTCGTTTGGGGTCATATTAGTCTAGAACAGTTGAGTTACAGTGGCTTGCAAAAGTATTTGGCCCCTTGGTATTTCATGCATTTTAATTTAATTTATGCCATTTCAAATACAAAAAGTAAATCATGTTTCCCAATATAAAAATTTGGAAAATTATGTTCCTTAAACTCAAACTGAAAACAAATCTCTATAACTTCATATAAATGTTATGTGTCGGACGCAGCTCGGAGAACCGACCAGCGTTTGAAGGACCCAGTATGAAATAAGCAGAGCACGGTACAAAGGCTAACTGAATTTAATACATACAGTGATAATACAGAAAGGTGCGGTCTGGCGTGGTGCGCTCCCAGCAGCGCTAATGGTCCGGAGCCAGAAGCTGTTTCGGACCCAAGGACCCCGCCGACACCCCCCAGGTGGCCGCAACAACCGAGTCTGTGAAAGAAGGAACCATTATGTGAGTCCACACTCTACACACAGAACACTTAAAGGTGTACAAACAGCAAACACTTCCTGGCTTGATTGCTGATCAGCTTCCAACCTGCAGGCATGGAACATCCAGTTCACAAAACTCCACCGCAGTGGAAGCTGATACATGACTAACAAACAGCTCAATACAATAAGGTGTGAGGGACACCACATTTACTGACTGTATAACTGTTAGTCACAAAATCTAACGTACCTCAGGAAGTGTGCTGACGAGCGTGAGACCTCACCCCCTCCTCTTTCACAGACTGTGCATCAAACCTGGACGTTTCTCAGCATCCGCTGCTGATGAGATGGCTCCCGAGACGACGATCTCACCCGTCTGGTCACAAGGTCGAGTCTCTGGCAAATACACACTGTGCACTCCAGTCTTAAATGCCAACATGCTCCAATCCATCCAGATGCACCTCAGCTGTGAGTCCTGACGAGTCGCAGGTGATCAGGGTGAGGTCCTGACAGCCTCAGCAACACAGCCACTCAGTCCCAAATGCACGCCACCTGGGAGGAAAACAAAAAGACAAACAAACCGGCAGCCAGGCCCCCCCAGCCATATAACAATAAATTAATAAAAAAAATATAAAAGCCAAGATGATGTTTGCATAAGTAATGGGCGCCTTTGGTACAGTACCTGTAAATAATCAGCTTTATTGCCAGTAGCCAGTGGCAATAAAGCTGATTTTCTTTCACCAAAACATTAATCTAGGCTTGCATCTCAGATGTACCTTCTGGTAAATTGTAGCTGAAGTTTAAGGTTTTTTTTTTTTTTTAAGAAAACCCTCCTCTGTACCACTTCATCATGAAGCTGTACAGCTGGTGATGCAAAATGCAAAATTTGCACTGTGCACAATTTTTTTTGAGCCACAGCAGCCTGTAACTTCTTCTGGGTTGTCTGAGTGTCTTGGTGGCTTTCCTCACTCTTCTCTTTCTTGCAGACTCGCTCAGGTTTTGAGAACTGTCTATGCAAATTTACCATAGAGTGCCACACTGTTTGTATTTCTTCATAATTGCAGTAATTAAAGTCCAAGACATATTCAGTGACTTGGAAATGTTCATGTATCCATCCCCTGACTTGTCTGAAGAAAACTAACAATAAAGCTGATTATTTACAGGTATTATACCAAAGGAGCCCATGCAACCCATCATCTTGGTTTTTATATTTCTTGTTAATTTATATCAAGTTGTAGAGATTTGTTTTCAGTTTGTGTTTAAGGAACATCATTTTCCAAATGTTTATATTGAGAAATGTGATTACATTTTGTATTTGAAATGACATAATAAATTAAAATGCATGAAATGCCAAGAGGCCAAATATTTTTGCAAGCAACTGTATCCTCTCCTAAATGATGTGCATACGTCTCAGCTACGTCCTCTACTACATGGTGAAATGAATATGAGACACAAACACCTTTTGAATGCATACATAAAAATTCATGCTTGTGTTCCAGAATATATGCCCTTCCAGACAGCTTTAGCTAACAGATAATTGAGGTCTGACATGATGATGATGATAAGGCACATCGTCTTCACCAGGTTTTACTGTGGTTGTACATATGTCACACTGATTGTGGATGACTCAGATACAGACATAGCCATGCACAGACTGCCCTCTGCACTGATCATAGCTGACCCCTGTTTTAAACTGTCTCCCTCCTAACACAGTTTGCCTGTGTAATTGGGTCTTATCAAAATTTTATCACATTTGATTTTCATTTCAAGCTGAATATTGCAGATGTATGGTATCAACTTTAAACACGTGCTTTGAGACAAATTGGTTTGGGGAAGAGGTGAAGGATAAATGTGTCATGTCTCATCATAACGCATGCAACAGAGATAAAGGTTTATAGCTCTGGTGCTTGAAACCAAACCATCATCCATCCAAGTTGCATCTCAAAAATATGTACTTTGTAGATCTGAAGTACAGTGTTACAGCTTCAAATTGATTTGCATATGCTGTACTATTTTTGTGGTGTATATGGGAATCCTAACCCAAGTGAGCCCTCTCCCCTTCCATGACAGGGGTATAATGACTTACTGAAACACATACCCATTTCTGGTTGTGGTCCTTGCCTCAGAGGTTTGGCTCAACAGCAGACCACTGTGGAACACTAAGTGGGTGTAGGCAGTCCAGATGTGGCTGTCTAACCCCACAGATTTACCATGTGGCTGCTTGGCCAGTCGTTTCACCACTGTTCAGACCGTTAGCAGTGTGTCTAGAAAGCCATTGGCCACGGTAGCCAAGGGTGCTGACTCCAAACAGAGGCAGGCTGAGGTTTACACTGAGGTTTACTCAGACCAGGCTGACCCTCTAAATGCTTCATGCTAGCTAGCTTTATTAAAACCACATTTTAGACCTTTAGTGTTTTGTGTGCTACCCGTTGGGCTTTACTGGGGATGTGGGTTAGTGGTAGAAGTGCAGGATTTATGCCGTTTTTACTCTTTACTAATAGAACTGAATGGTATTGTTTTCCAATAAAAATGTAATGTTTTCCAGCAGTGATATATAAAAGGTCTTTGACTTTCTGAGGATTGAAGACGTGACAAAATACAGTAAAACTTGCCTAAACCGTCATTGTATAAACTGGATACTCATACTCACAGGACAAAAGCAAAAGTCCCAGTGCTTTTCTATGGTTTTCCCTACATACCGGATTTTGTATAACGGATTTTCACTTACATTGGACAAAACTTTCCACCCATCATAATGTATTCCATATTAATCCCTTGCATGTACCCCATGGAAATTGCACACAATGTGCCATTGGTTTGGAGACTGATGATTGTATAAAGAAGTGCAGCTTGTTGAGTGACAAACTGATCCAGAATAAAAATACTGTTCCTGCTGAACATTGCAATAAGATGCCCACCAACGCTACGGAGGATTTTAAAAGGGTCATACACATGTCAACATCATTGTATGGCCACGGAGTTGCAGAGTTGTACAAGCATAAATCAGGCTTTAGGATTTTAAGTTACCACCCCACAGCAGTCTTAGAAAAAGGTGTGACTCCACTAGATGTAATCTTTTTAATACATAATGCCTGACACTTATTTAAGGCAGGCGTTTATTTTTTCAGACAAAGCTTTGACCCGGCCATTAAATAAGGTAGGCCCCTATTTAAGGTTAGGGGTTTAATAAAGGAAATGCATAAGCCTAATTGATGCTGGAGATTCCCCATAGATTATTTGGCACCTCCTGACTGTAACTAATCTGTTGCATACATATAACAGATTGTTTGTTTTATACAGTGGATTTAGTCCATTTTATATATATATACCGGATTTCAATTATAACGGATAAAATTTGTTGGTCCCCCTGAAACTATTATATGCAAGTTTTACTGTAGTGCCAAATATCTTTTTATTTATTTTATTTTTTTTACACGTGCAGTGACGGAGCATGCTGGGGTATTGTTTTTGGACCTTTGTCCATCTGTCTGCCCATCTCTCTATGTGATCAAAATTACTTGAAGAATTTTAATATGATTTGGACCAAACTTGATGAGACAATTGAGGGTTTTAACAGAAAATGGGTTAACGTCAAGGTCACAGACCAACAAAAAAAAATTTGGAACGATGCTTATACATGGGGATACTTAGTGTTGTCATTCATCTTAGGGATGCACTATATTTTATTTTTGCAAAAATTTGATATGCTGATATGTTCAAACTCATTTTGGCCAATATGTGACAGACTGGTGTCCTGTCCAGGGTGTACCTTGCCACTCGCCCTATGATTGCTGGGATAGGCTCCAGCTGCTCCAACACTTGATTGGAGTAAGCGGGTTTAGAAAAGAATGAATGACTGTTTATACTGGTATATAAACATGTGGATGTTTTCTTTAATTTCATTGAAGAAGACCAAGTCTCTCCTGTGCTAAAATTGACCTACACAGTATTAAAAATTAATGCTATTTTAATTGATAATAACTTTTTTTTTCCAGACGTTTTGTGTTTTATTCTAATTGGATACAAAACTCTATGAAAGTAATCATTACCTAAAAATTAATCAAACAACTTTGTGTTACACTTAAAATGACAAATTATTTTATTATTTTCCTATCCTGTTACCTGACACAAGTGAGTTGTGAAACATGTTTTCAAGATGTCATCAATCATGAATCAGTGCCTCTAATCATTGCGTCAGCCAACAAAGTAAAAATGAAATTTAATGAAACTTTCTGCAGGTTAACTGAGCTAAATCAGCATTGCATTTGTTTCCAGCAAATCACAATGCAGTTTATTGGCCACGTTTGATGCCACACACTCTTCTCCAGTTGACTTCTGTATTAAAATATGTAGCTAAAATAAAACATTTGACCACTTTATACAAAAATAAAACAAAACAAAAAACTGCAGTTGTCCGATCTTGGACAACACAATAGAAGCTGTCCGAACAGCTTTTCTACTTGTCCCAGACAATCAGGCAATTGGTGAGAGTCCCTGAAGTAGTTTGGCTTAATCCTTCAAAGCCTATATAAAGTGAAATCTTGATCCAGAATCTGGATCTGGATGCGGATCACCTTCCAAATTCAGTGGAGTCTTCCATGCCCTAATATTTATCTGTGGTGCAAATTCCGTTAAAATCTGTGAAGTAGTTTAGACGTAATCCTTAAAAAGCCTATAAAATGAAACTTGATTCAGAATCCAGATCTGGATCTGGATCACCTCCAACATTTAATGGAATCTTCCATGGTGTCATATGTATCTGTCATGTAAATTTGGTGAGAATTTGTGAAGTAGTTTTGACGTAATCCTTCAAAGCCTATATAAAGTGAAGTCTTGATCCAAAATTCATATCCGGATCAGCTTCAAATTTAGTGGAGTCTTCCATGGCCTAATATCTATCTGTGGTGAAAATTTTATCAAAATCCATGCAGTAGTTATAATAATCTTGCTAAAAGACAGACAGACAAATAAATAAATAAATGCAGATTATTTTTTCATTTATTTATGTTTTTTACATCCGCCAAGGATGTAAAAAAGGGAAACCTCTGTGGGAACAGGTGACATAACTCATTGAAATAAATAAACATTTCATTTTAACAGTGTGGGAGTTGCACACTGTAAGTGACAATTCTAGTTAAGTTCCCAATGCTGGCCAGCAATGGTCGGTAGGTCACAGCCACCTCACTGTCAAGTTAACAAGCAGTCCAAGTTAAAGATTGGAGTTCACAGACCAACACAGGATCTCTAAAATATACCCACTCTAACAAGATGGTGTCACATTTCCCCAGTTTCCTCTAATATCACTTGCTGCTGTGAATGCTGAGAGAATGAAGTCTGACAGGAGACAGCCTGCAGTACCCTGACCAAATCATTTGTTGATTTGTACTTTATAGTCTTTCACCTCTCTCCACTTTAGTTTTTCACATTTTCTTTACTTTTCTGTCTTTGTTAGCTCACATAACTCTCCTCCTCATTCACCCTGCAGTCATTCTCTATTAACTGTTCTCAAATATCTTTGCTTACCAAGCTGAACAGACTAAACCATGAACAACAGGAATCAACTCCCATCAACAGATTACAGACGTCAGCATGGCTTTGGATCTAGAAATATGTAATACTCTGCACATGGGTACGAAATGTGTCCCAGATGTGAGGGGTTCATGTGTTGTTCATGCTTGACTGCACCCTGAAGTCTGTGCAGTATCATCCAAAATTAGGCTTTTTCTTATCTGATTTCCAGAATGGGTACATTAATATCATATTTCTGTTTGCATTTTTGTTTTACAGTTCCTGTCCAAAGAATGCTGTGGTTCTTCAAAATCATTCTTGCTGATCAGATATTGTTTGACATAATAGAAACCAATCAAATCAGTTGATCAGATTCTGAACCTTCACATGGTGTCACTAGAGTGTCTGCATTTGCGATTGGCACGGATCAAGATTAAGATCCATGTCTATTAAGATCCAGGCTTTCAGTGACTTATTGGACTCTGCCATCAGTGAAGGTATCAAGCATGTAGACATTCACTTATCTCTGCAAAGTCTTTAGGCTACTGGTGCTTTCTGTCTGAAGGGGTGAACCCATCTGCCAAGATCAGCAATAGGACAGTAATTAGTATACACTTGACACACAATGTTTCCAGTATGTCAGGGCAGTTGACATGTTTTCGCTGGTTTAAAAAAAATTCAGGGCAGCACCTTGTCTTAGCGGTTAGCACTGTTGCCTCACAGCAAGAAGGTCATGGGATTGATTTCTATCTGTGGCCTTTCTGTGTGGAGTTTGCATTTTCTCCCCGTGTTTTTGTGGGTTCCCTCCAGGTGCTCCAGCTTGATCTCACATCCAAAGACATGCAGATTAGGTGATTTGGAAACTTCAAAATTGTTCAGACCTCCTTTGTAAAAGAGGTCTCGATCTCAGTGGAACTAACCTGTTTAAATAAAAGTTTAAAAAAATTCAGCATCAAGTCTAGGAACAATGTCAAGTGGCCCCTCACTTTTGTGAGGTTTGACTAACAGTTTCCCCCACTTGAACGGGCAGCTTGCTTCAGAAGATTGAACTGGATGTCACTCATTGACCAAGACTTAGCTCCTCTTTTTCTTTACTTTTATTTTGAAAAGCCATCAAGGTCAAGCACAGGTGAAAACAAGTAGACAAGTTAGAGATGACCGCACCAAATTCATCTAAGAATTCAGAATATGGGCCAGGAGGCCTATATACAGTGACAAAGTAATGCGGCTAATTTTTATTCTTTTGATCTTGGCAATGCGTAATATCCTGAGCAGAACAGAGGATCAGATGCTCAAATGAGTTATATTTGTGACCCCCAACAGCTAATAAGCTAAACCTAGATTTATAAATAAGAGCAACACCCTCGCCTTGCTTTGCATCACGAGGGACGTGACTAAATGTATATGCTGGTGGGCAGGCCTCATTTAAGGGGAGGACACCTGTAGGTTTAAGCCAGGTTTCACATAACCCAATCATATCTAAGTGATGATCAATAATTAGATCATTAATCAACAATAATTTTGAGGACAGTGATCTTATGTTCATGAGACCCAGACTGTAGATATTGGAATCCCTAAATCCTAAATGAGAAACAATGTTCTTAAACTGGTTGGACTATTTTTTTCATGCAGTTGTTCACAAGTGGTGATACTCACCCCATCGTTGCTTGTGAATGGCTGAGCCTTTTGGGGATGCTCCTTTTATACCCAATCATGACACTCACAATCAGGGTTCCTCAGTTCCCAGCGCTATTTAGTGTTGTTAGAAGGAAAGGTGATGTAAAACAGTGGTAAACATACCAGTCTCCCAGCTTTTTTGAAACATGTTGCAGGCATCCATTTCAAAATGAGCAAATATTTGCATAAAAACAATAAAGTTTAGCAGTTTGAACATTAAATATCTGGTCTTTGTGATGTATTCAATTGAATATAGGTTGAAGAGGATTTGCAAATCATTGTATTCTGTTTTTATTTACCTTTGACACAATGTCCCAACTTCATTGGAACTGGGGTTGTAGGTCTCTTCAGAGGATCCTTTGGTACTGCTTGAATTAATTTGTGTCAAATGTTAAATGGACTGCATCATAGCATGCTTTTCCATCTGCATCAGACGCTCAAAGTGTTTTACAATTATGCCTCACATTCACCCATTCACACTCACACACTTGCACACCGATGTCAGGGTGCTGCCATGCAAGGTACTCACTACAACTACACACTGGGAGCAACTTGGGGATTAAGGACCTTGCCCAAGGGCCCATAGTGATTTTCCGGTCAGGCTGGGATTTGATCCGAGGATTCTCTGGTCTCAAGCCCAACACTTAACCATTAGACCCTCACCTCCCAAATGAACAGTTACTTGGGGATGCTGAGATGAGGAGGGATCATCAACTTTGACATTTTGGACATGTAGAGTGCTATTCTGGGCATGATCCAGCATGCTGGTGCCTCAAGGCTGAGGGCTGCAGCAGCAGGAGAAAACCAAGGGGATGCACACATTTCACACTTTAGAGATGTGAGAACTGAATGGTCGTCTCCTTGGGTGGTTGCCATTTGGGATTCAAGGCAGTTGTGTGATGTGGTGGATATGGCAGTGTGCACCAGCATGTTACCAGACTTAACATGATCAATATAGTTCTTGTGTGTGGTTAAGCAACACATTGGACACTAAGGTCTATTCAGCCTCTGGAATAATCAAATGGCCCTGTTGCAACCAGGTGGAACAAACACAACAGCTGAATGCAAAATAGCTCATGATCAATAAGAATCAATGGCAGATCTCTGGAGGGGATTAATTCTGAGGGCATAGACCATATTGCCACCAAAGCTGATTAATGGCAGATCTCTGGAGGGGATTAATTCTGAGGGCATAGACCATATTGCCACCAAAGCTGATTAACTGACAGTCACAGTCAACAAAATGAGAATAGAAGTGTCTCAAAATTATGTCCTTTTATTGGCTGATCCAACATCTTCACCTGAAATGGATTGTGTCAGTTCATATGTTTGATCAGATCATGATAGAATCTCCTTAAAAAAAAAAAAAAAAACAATGGTTTGGGTCATTTTGCATAGAATTAAAATGAATTTCCAAATCTATAGGTCAAATCCAATGAATGCATGGGTGTATTGGCATGTGGCTTTACTGCAGATGGATGAGCTTGGTGATGCTGTGTGCACTTTGATTGTGTCTCCATTGTGTGACCAGCCTCCTGTTTTCACACTCCCTTTATCTATCACCTATTGATATGATCTGTTTTGTTTTTTTACAGGAGCTCTTTGTAATTCTTTGTGCCTCTAAGTGTGTTTCAGGGACAGTAGTCTTTGGCACAGTTATGATATGGGAACATTTGCCACTTCAGGGGACATTAACAAACTGTGCAGAGTCTAGCGTTTACCTACGCTAAGAAAAAATGTTTACCAGGTTTAGACTTTAAGCATTTTGTCCCACTTATAGGACAAGTTTCACTTTCACTTGTCCTATATAAAATGGGACTTGTCCCACACTGGAAATCAAAATTTCTGTCAGGATGTCAAACAAAGCCCTGCTGAACACATATCAGTTTTTGCATGTCATTTATTTTAGGAATGCAAAATATTGGATTTTTGCAGACATTTCGTATGCAGATATTTTCAAACCATGCCAAAAACTGATATATTGTTTTTTTTTTCTTCAGTTTCATTGAAGATAACAAAGTCTCTCCCATACTACCTTTGACCTACATTGTATTAAAAATAAGTGCTACATTAAAGGAAATGAACTTTTCCCACAGTAGTTTTCTGTTTTGTTTTTTAATTGACATAAAACTGTAAATGAATAAACCAACTTTTATTTTATGTGTTACACCTATAGTGGAAAATTACATTTTTTTCTCTTTTACATGAAAAATAATATATTTTTATGCTATTTTCCCATTTTACTTAAATTATATACAAATGTATGTAAAATGGTAATAATATGTATCTTATTGTATAAAGGTTTGTGTCCATATTGACAATTTAACATTTTTGCTTAGCTTTCAGTGTCATAGCTATTTTGAAGCTATTTGATCATAGTAATTTAAATAACAAAAAAAGGTTTCTTTGTAAATCTTTATGAAAATGTATTTTTTTCCAATTGATTTATTTGAGGACATTTTATTTGTATTTTAATGTTTTTGTTTGGGAGCCTTTGCTGGCTCATTTGACTTATTGTGACGACATACATGTAGACACACACAACATATGATATACAAATAATTAATGTTTATGAGTGCAATGGTAAGAAATTTTCATGAGGCCTTCACACATACAGTAGTGTTCAGAATAATAGTAGTGCTATGTGACTAAAAAGATTAATCCAGGTTTTGAGTATATTTCTTATTGTTACATGAAAACAAGGTACCAGTAGATTCAGTAGATTCTCGCAAACCCAGCAAGACTAAGCATCATGATATGCACACTCTTAAGGATATAAATTGGGCTATTAGTAAAAAAAAAGTAGAAAAGGGGGTGTTCACAATAATAGTAGTGTGGCATTCAGTCAGTGAGTTTGTCAATTTTGTGGAAACAAACAGGTGTGAATCAGGTGTCACCTATTTAAGGATGAAGCCAGCACCTGTTGAACATGCTTTTCTCTTGAATGCCTGAGGAAAATGGGACGTTCAAGACATTGTTCAGAAGAACAGTGTAGTTTGATTAAAAGTTGATTGGAGAGGGGAAACTTATACGCAGGTGCAAAAAATTATAGGCTGTTCATCTACAATGATCTCCAGTGCTTTAAAATGGACAAAAAAAACAGACGCATGGAAGAAAATGGAAACAACCATCAAAATGGATAGAAGAACAACCAGAATGGCAAAGGCTCACCCATTGATCAGCTTCAGGATGATCAAAGACAGTCTGGAGTTACCTGTAAGTGCTGTGACAGTTAGAATACACCTGTGTGAAGCTAATTTATTTGCAAAAATCCCCCACAGTCCCTCTGTTAAATAAAAGACGTGGCAGAAGAGGTTACAATTGCCAAAGAACACATCAACTGGCCTAAAGAGAAATGGAGAATATTTTGTGGACTAATGAGAGTAAAATTGTCTTTTTGGGTCCAAGGGCTGCAGACAGTTTGTGAGACGACCCCCAAACTCTGAATTCAAGCCACAGTTCACAGTGAAGACAGTGAAACATGGTGGTGCAAGATCATGATATGGGCATGTTTCTCCTACTATGGTGTTGGGCCTATACGAGGGCTGTCAATAAAGTATAGGTCCTTTTATTTTTTTCAAAAACTATATGGATTTCATTCATATGTTTTTACGTCAGACATGCTTGAACCCTCGTGCGCATGCGTGAGTTTTTCCCACGCCTGTCAGTGACGTCATTCACCTGTGAGCACTCCTTGTGGCAGGAGTCGTCTAGCCCCTCATCGGAATTCCTTTGAGAAGTTGCTGAGAGACTGGCACTTTGTTTGATCAAAATTTTTTTCTAAACCTGTGAGACACATCGAAGTGGACACGGTTCGAAAAATTAAGCTGGTTTTCGGTGAAAATTTTAATGGCTGATGAGAGATTTTGAGGTGATACTGTCGCTTTAAGGACTTCCCATGGTGCAAGACGTCGCGCAGCGGTCCCAGGCGCCGTCGTCAGCCTGTTTCAAGCTGAAAACCTCCACATTTCAGGCTCTATTGATCTAGGACGTCGTGAGAGAACAGAGAAGTTTCAGAAGAAGTCGGTTTCAGCATTTTATCCGGATATTCCACTGTTAAAGGAGATTTTTTTAATGAAAGACGTGTGGACGGGTCCGTGTGTCGGGACACAGCCGGCGTGGTGCGGCGGCACAGGAAAAACACCTCCGTGTTGATAGCCATTTGTAAAATCCAGGCGGCTTTTGATGGCTTTCAGTGGAGTGAGTATATGAGAAATTGTTTAACAGCTGGACATGTTCCAGCTTGTCCTTAAGGCTTCCAACAGAGGTGTTTTTCCTGTGGCGGAGCGTTGCAGCGGCTGCAAGCCGACGCTGCAATCCGTCCGCACGTCTTTCATTAAAAAAAAAATCTCCTTTAACAGTGGAAAATCCGGATAAAATGCTGAAACCGACTTCTTGTGAAACTTCTCTGTTCTTTCACGACGTCCTGGATCAATAGAGCCTGAAATGTGGAGGTTTTCAGCTTGAAACAGGCTGACGACGGCGCCTGGGACCGCTGCGCGACGTCTCGCACCGTGGGAAGTCCTTAAAGCGACAGTATCACCTCAAAATCTCTCATCAGCCGTTAAAATTTTCACCGAAAACCAGCTTAATTTTTCGAACCGTGTCCACTTCGATGTGTCTCACAGGTTTAGAAAACATTTTGATCAAACAAAGCGCCAGTCTCTCAGCAACTTCTCAGACAAAGGAATTCCGACGAGGGGCTGGATGACTCCTCCCACAAGGAGTGCTCACAGGTGAATGACGTCACCGACAGGCGTGGAAAAACTCATGCATGCGCACGAGGGTTCAAGCATGTCTGACGTAAAAACATATGAATGAAATCCATACAGTTTTTTAAAAAAATAAAAATGACCTATACTTTATTGACAGACCTCGTATATCGCATACCAGGTGTCATGGATCAGTTTGGATATGTCAAAATACTTGAAGAGGTCATGTTGCCTTATGCTGAAGAGGACATGCCCTTGAAATGGGTGTTTCAACAAGACAATGACCCCAAGCACACTAGTAAACCAGCAAAATCTTGGTTCCAAACCAACAAAATTAATGCCTAGCAGATGTTAAGAAATCATGAAAAACTGTGGTTATACAACTAAATACTAGTTTAGTGATTCACAGGATTGCTAAAAAAGCAGTTTGAACATAACAGTTTTGAGTTTGTAGCTTCAACAGCAGATGCTATTATTGTGAACGCCCTCTTTTCTACTTTTGTTTACTAATAGCCCAATTTCATAGCCTTAAGAGTGTGCATATCATGAATGCTTGGTCTTGTTGGATTTGTGAGAATCTACTGAATCTACTGGTACCTTGTTTCCCATGTAACAATAAGAAATATACTCAAAACCTGGATTAATCTTTTTAGTCACATAGCACTACTATTATTCTGAACACTACTGTAACATGATTGAGGCAGAATGTGCACGGAGGAGGTTTCGAATGGCGCTCGTGGGCAATCGGAGCCACACTTGAACGCCTCGTACAGCAGTCGCCACATCCATTCGGGCACGACACATGCACTCTATATTTGCGTGCCGCTTGCGCCAGAAACCCATTCAAATGGTGGGCAAGATGAGGTCTCACTGCCATCTGATTGAGTTTGAAGCATTTGCACAACATGTCGTATGCAGGTCATATCGTGCAGTGGCCGAGCAGCATTGACTGCCGTCTCAGTCCATAGAAAAATTGCAACAGAAATTTGTCAAGCTCTTCATTCGACAGCGCTTCTACTTCACATAGAGATGTCCCAGTGAATACTGCAAATGCCTCCCGATGGATATGTACTGGATTTGTTTTTTGTGTTCGAAAAATGAGTAGCATCAATAAGCTTGTTCAAGTCGTCATCTGTCACCAAAACAAAACCCACCATGTTTGTTTTTAAACTAAGCACTGTGTCACCATGTCAAAGGTTGTGAGAGTGCTAGTGTGAGCACGTGGTCCACCAATGCTTGATTGCTACATGCATGCAATTGCAATATGTTGTGGTTTTACGTTTCGGTGGTCGTGGCGTGCAATGGTGCCAAACATACGGAACCAAAATTGCACGGTAAATGGAACAAAATTGCAAATGGAAGAAATGATCAATATCATGTGACATCCAACCACTAATCTAATGACAAGGATGTATTTAGATGTTATATAAAGAATAATATTTGACTCTATCCGAAATGGATCATTTACAAATGATACATCAAACCCTGCTTCAGATTTTTTTTTTTTTTTTAATCTCCAAAAGGGATTGCAAAAAGAGATTCCTGTCCTTTCAATATCTATACACACGTGGACACACACACACACCAGCTTTTCCTGGCCAGTGGACCCACAGCTCCATTGGCCTTAATACTAGAGAACCAGCTCCTTTTTAGCTGCAGTGCTTTAATGTGATTAGACGTGGGGAATATTGACAGCGACTTCTCACAGATTACTGCGTCACTCTCTGTTGCTGCTTACAGTTGAGGGGATTTCATGAATGTTGGAAAAAAATCTCATCTTGTAAACACACTGCGTGATAGCAGTGTCCTCACGGTCTAGTGCATGTGTGTCTAGTTTGTGACTGTGCAGCGTCATTGTCACTGTTCTGCCTTTTGGAATGTTTCTGTTGAGCAGAAGAGCTCATGTGTTATTGCTCGTGATACACATGGAGCTCAGCAACAGGGACCAACAGAATGACACACAGCTAATAGTTGTTTTACAGTTCAGGCAGCTGTCGTGAGGTTTTTTGTTTGTTTTTAATTCATTGAAATGGGTTTGTTGAAAGGCCTTTGGACTGGTTGCTGTAGAACATGCGTGACTAAATTAGCTGGCACAACAGGGCTTTGCTGCTTATTTTTGCTGGTATTTCATTCCACGTTTTTGTCTCGCATGTTGGATTTTGATTTGAAAAAGAACAATAATTTATCTTTGTCCGACATGAGCACAGTGTCGCAGCTCATGGTCCCAGCTCATACATGGAGTATGCCTCATCTGGGTCTCCAGCACTTATATAACTCTAAGTCAAACTGACAATCATCATAAAGCACACTACAGTAAGGATAATATACAAATAATGAATGAAAAAACATTCATTATTTGTTTTGTATAATGGCTAAAATAGATCCTTGTCATTTGATATTAATTTATAAACAGCACAAAAGGGACTTACATTTTGGTGTTCATCACTGGTGCTTTGACATCAACAGTCCAGCACAAAGTTTAAATTGGAGTCCAAAATTGTTCTCAGTCAACTTGGAAAAACAGATGTAGTCCGTGATACTTAAAAAAAAGACTATGTAGTTCCTCAGTCCAGTGAAAAATCACATCAGAAACTTGTCCAGATTTTCAGCTTAACAGCTCTTCATGCCTCCAGATGGCTTATGGCATAGTGGATGTTTTTTTGTGTGTGTTAGAAGAATTAGCACAGTCAATTAGTGGAACGGAAGCCAGGAGGCGTCGCTGTGCAGATGTAGTTAGTAAACCTCACTCCCAACAGCTCAAAAGGATTCTCTGGTCACAAGGCCAGGGCTCTGGGTTTTAGCCTTCTGGTTAGAGAGTCTGAATCCCATGCCAGAGATCATGAGTTTGCATCCCGAGGGGAGCGAATGGGCAGAGTCATAACAACACAACGCAGAGGGCAGCTGCTACATTAGCACAGTCATCCGTCAGCAAAACAAACTCTGCCATGTTTAGCAAAACGCCGCCCACCACTAGTGTGTGCATGGGTGGGATTCGCAGCATGCAGTGGTACAAAACATATGGAACCCAATTTGCATGGTGAATGCAGTGGCGGGTAGAGCTAAACAAAAAGTTAGCTTCGATAACAGTTAATCTGCTAACTGAAAAGTTATCTTTTATAAAGCTAAACCGATAAACCCTTAAAATATTTAGTGGAAGTTACAGATAAAAGCTTAACTGATAACTTTCAGTAGTGACTTCAGTACACTGGCAGTTACTGACACAATGAGCTAGCACTTCTATCTCAGATAAGCCTTCTCTCAGCAAAAGAGACCTGGTGACCAGAGAGAAAGGAAGAGGAAGAAAAAATAATTATTTTTAACACCATACAGACCTGCCGGCGTATTACTGGAGTTATGCACAGGCATACAGTTTTGACTTATGGTTAAAATTTCAAACAAAGTAATTCTGGCCAAGTTATTGAAATTACCATCACATTTGTCGTCTTACAAAGTAAACATATCAGCTATATGTTTTAGTTTTAAAGTAACACACTAATTTAGAAGATTTTAGCGTTTAGACACACATGCCGGAATGCATTATGGGAAGATTAGTTTCCTGACATCAGTGGTTGGCTGGTCGGTATAACCCACAAGTTACTGAAATAAATCTGTATGTGTAAATATGTCATTTTTTTTATTGGTTAAAAAAAAAGGCAATTTCAAAACTGAAAATTCTGTTTGTGATTCAGCACTTTTAGTGAATGTGTGGCAGCCATTCTCAAGACTGTATGTTCATACTGCCATGAACACTGCCATCTACTGAATGGCAGTGTTCATGGCAGAGTGAACAGCCACACATTCGCTAAAACATTCGCTGTGCCTTCACACAGTACTCAGATAAGTGCATTTCTGTGAGCATACGTCATGTAGTATGGATGTGAGCATCCCCTCTTGGCAGCCTTTTAACTTTTGAACAGTGGCGTCTTTGATGCTCCATGTCTTCTTGGCCTGTGCCCTTACCTATGACAATTTTTACCAGCTGCACACTAACACTAATGTTCTCCCAAAGCTCATGTGTCTGAGCCTTGACTGGTAATCCCCGCAGGTACAAATATCACACATGTGCATGGGTTCATGCTAACGTCTTCATGTTCTTGAGCAGGTGTGGTCATACAGTACGTGTAGTTTCTGTTTGGGCGCATGTGAGAACCAGCCTGTGATGTCACATGCGGGTTGGCAGAAGGACGTCATTGTGTCTGCAGCTCCACAGGAGGTGGAAGACATCTGGTTTCCACCTACTTTTGCCTGAGTGGCCTCACCCCGACCGGTCTACACAGAGGCCCGTCTGTGGCCTGGAGAAGCTGAAGAGAGCCAGGAGCCCGCGGGGTGAATAAATATGCTGTGAAAAGCATGTTAAGAGAGGTGTGAAAGAAATCAGAGGGCGAGACACTGGGTTTTGTGTGGAGGACACCCCCACCACAGTCAGACACACGGCCTCTCACAGGCACCGTGCGCGGTGGTTCACAGTTCAAATAAACAGTGGCTCATGGAGCGGGTTTAACCTGGTGTAAACAGGCGTGAGTTCAGATGATTTCATTTCTCTCAGGACACAGCACTCCACTTTTACTGCTTCCTAATGGGCTGTGCTTTAAATAGAGAACGTCCTGCAGTGAGTGGCCCATGAAGTGTGCGATGGAAAATGTTGCGATGATTGTTACAGTGTACCATACTGCACAGGCACACTGTGATGGCAACGCATGTTTCACGGGTACGTTGTTACAACCAAGCCGGGACTGAAGTTTGTATAACCCATGAAAACCCACATGCACTTGTTGCCCTCAGCTTGCTAAATAGGCAGTGGGCCTCTCTGGACAGGACGCCAGTCTGTCGCAGGGCCACATATAGACAACACACACACACACAACCGTATGTACACCTATGGTCAATTTTAAAGTTCCCCCTTGTCCATATAGTGTTGTTTTTTTGTTGTTGCTGTTACCCCCCCCCCCCCCCCCCCCCCCCCCACCGGGACAACCACGACTTTTTTCAGTTGCTCTAAATGAGAAATGGAGCACGTGTCCGCAACAACAACCTCCACAAAAACACAAAAATTTCACATCCGTGGTTTTTTTTGGTTGTTTGTTTTGTGTGTGCCCACTTAGAGCACTTTTACATTGAAAATCTCTCAACTGTTCAGACAGGCACTGCAGTGTAATAATTTGCCACTCAAAATCTTTCACAATGGAGACATAAACCTTCACCTGTTATAGAAGATTGAACAAACACTTGATTGTGGCTGAGGGTGAGTACTTTTTAATCACTGCACATTATAAGCTAGTCATTACCTGTTTGTTGTTGTCATAGAAACAAATGTCACAAATTACTTTTATCATTGTCATTTTAATTGTCAATCCAGAGAAAGACACAGATGTCCCTATATGTTGTGGTTTCATAGCAGACATTTTTATGCAGGATAAATATGCAAATAGACTCTGACAAATTGGCTGTGATGTATAATGTAGCATGCAGATGTGGAACAAACCAGAACAGATCTTTATTGGACCACTGCCCAACACTGGTTCTGATTAGGTATAATGATGTTCTGAATAGGTCTTAACACTGTCGTGAACAGGTGCAAGGCTGTTCTGAAAAGGTCTACTTGTGTACTGAATAGGTCCAGTGCTGTCCTGAATAGGTCTAAAGCTATTCTGAATAGGTATAACATTGTCTTTATAGTTCTAATGGTGGTTTGGAATTATTCCCGCACAGTTCTGAATAGTTTGTTGCAGTCCTGAATAGGTCTAATGGTGTTATGAATAGGTCCAACCAGTGTATCCCCTCAAGAATATTCAACTTTGGAACTGAAATGTGAAAACTAATATACAGTATCCTAAATCAGTGATTGATATTTCAAAAGGGTGGTCTGGGCTAATGGCCCCTCAGTATTTTCTCCATATGATGGGTCTTTCTCACATATCACTGGGCCTATGCAAAGTAATAAAATTTTTTGATAATTCAGAAATTGTCACATTTTCATATATTTTAAGAGCTACAACTTGAGCTGATTTAAGTTGGATAAATATTGTGCAAATGTCATATTTCATTTTTTTTTTTTTTGGTGTATTTTGTGCCATGTGATGTTATTCATAACATTGCTCCTGTGTTCAAAACTTAGATACAGTAGCTTTAAAGAGCAAATCTTTGGTGAATGAAATGTCAAATGAGCCGACTATTCAAAATAAATAAAGAATTCTGAAAATATTGCTGTAATGTGTTTTATTTTTGATGCCATGTACCCTGAGATATTAAGCCATAAACATGTGGAATTTAGCTTGATTCCGTCTGCTGCTTGAAAAGTTCAGAATTTGTAGTTCGTGGAGCATATTGATTTCTGTGATGTCACATGGGGTTCCTCCATTCAGTGTCAGTTTGCCTTATGTTTTGAAACGGATTGGGAGAAAGAATTTGTTTACTTGTGGAATTAGGTGTTTTTGTGTCGTTTCACATGGAATATGTCAAAATGGTGAACAGGTGCATTGTGGGAGGATGCATTCTGTGAGGGATGAAGTCTGAGCCTGAAACATTCTTTGTTTACAGCCACCTCCAAAAAGCTAGGGAAACTAGCCTGTTTTGTTTTTTGCCTGTGTGTAAAAGTTAAAAGAGTGGACACAAGACAAACTAATATCTACCACTGACAGTGGATATGTAAAGGATTAAATAATGGTAACGAAAACAGGTGCCCATGACAATCCTGAAGCAGTTATAAGCTTCTGTGACTGTGATGCTTGAGACCGGGCAACAGTGCAACTTTTATGTGTTGTATCACCAATGACACAACTCCAGGATAAAGTGGAACAGAATTATTTACTTGTACTTGAAATGTAAAATTTCAGCTTGAGTCTCCAGGGGTCACATGGGAGACTGGAGCCTCCATGTTCCACCCCGCCTTGAATCTGTGACTCGTGGTGCAACAGGCTGATTGTATCTCTCTAACCTGAGCGAATATTGACATATATTGAAAATAATGATCCTGGTCTAGTACATCTGCAGGTCATCATCAAAGCAGTGAAAGTAAATCTCATCACTGTGTATGTAATAAACTGTGAGGACCACATCTGCAGTCCCACAGCTACAGTAGAAGGTTGTATTTCTGTGCATCAGTACACCCTGATTGTCTACTTGGTTTACCCACATGGTACGTGTAAACACAAAAATTATGTGATTATCTTTTATATAACATACTGAGCTTACTGAGTACATTGTTGGATGTCACAGTAATGCTGCTTGGACCGCGCACATATACCAAACTACGGTGGAGCTAAACAGTATGCATGATTTTATCTCATGTGTTCTAACTGCCTTGTAGTTGCCCCAAGAGTCAGTTGGCAAAGAGTGGGCAAAAGATGAGCTCCAAGAGGCTGTGGGCCTAAATACAGGAAGTGCCAAGAGGCCGTGCCAAGTGCTTGCTGCATCAACAGGAGGATTGGATTATTTGGTTTAGTTTATTTTGTGTACTCTTACTGAATTTATATTTGGATTTTGTATATATTTAGTTTTGATTACAAGTGTTTATTTCAACTAAATGTAGTTATGGTGTTAGTATTTGTCATCGCCTTGTGTATAGAACTGGTCTCTTCACACAGTATATACAGTAGTGTTCAGAATAATAGTATTGCTATGTGTACTAAAAAGATTATCCAGGTTTTTGAGTATATTTCTTATTGTTACATGGGAAACAAGGTACCAGTAGATTCAGTAGATTCTCACAAATCCAACAAGACCAAGCATTCATGATATGCACACTCTTAAGGCTATGAAATTGGGCTATTAGTAAAAAAAAATAAAGTATCAAAGGGGGTGTTCACAATAATAGTAGCATCTGCTGTTGATGCTACAAACTCAAAACTGTTATGTTCAAACGACTTTTTTAGTAATGTCTTGAACGTCCAATTTTCCTCAGGCTTTCAAAGAGAAAAGCATGTTCAATAGGTGCTGGCTTCATCCTTACATAGGGGACACCTGATTCACACCTGTTTGTTCCACAATATTGACAAACTCACTGACTGAATGCCACACTACTATTATTGTGAACACCCCCTTTTCTACTTTTTTTTTTTTTTTTTTACTAATAGCCCAATTTCATAGCCTTAAGAGTGTGCGTATCATGAATGCTTGGTCTTGTTGGATTTGTGAGAATCTACTGAATCTACTGGTACCTTGTTTCCCATGTAACAATAAGAAATATACTCAAAACCTGGATTAATCTTTTTAGTCACATAGCACTACTGTTATTCTGAACACTACTGTACATGTTCTGTTTTATCACATTTGGAGAGGGGTCAGGGTTTTTTGTTCTTTTGGATAGCTGTATATAGTAGTGGCGTCGTTAACGGCCCGGTCACACGGCACACAACGATTCCTGAATGAAGGGAAAATGTAAAAAACTCACAAATCATCGAGAAAAAGTCAATGGATGAGCTTTATCACCGAATAGCCTGTGAATCAAGAGTGCAAAAGGAATGAAAGAGGAACAAAATTAAACCAAAACTAACGTTGATCTCGACGCTTTAAACGAAACGTGTCTGGAGCCACTGCCGGAGCAGTGTGTGTCTGCATCCTGCTCTGCATTCCAGGACTTGACCCTGGAACGGAGCTCTGTAGCGCTGTCCTGGAAAAACTACAAACAGAAGCGCGCAATCTGATCCACTGTGGAGATCTGTGCGCACGTCGGTGGATCCACCTGCTCTGGTTCCTCATCCAGACCAAAAGAGGGATCATCTCCTCATCAGAATCTTCACTATCTTGTTCAGACTGATGGCACGCTGCGCTCCATCTTGCAATTAAAAAAAAAACAAAAAACGCTTGTTTGCTGTGGTGGCTGCTATTTTGCTTTATTACATTACTAAGCCATATATATTGATTTAAACAGAAAACTTTCAAAAGAGGGAGTAAATATGTGCAAGGATGATTGAATATCTCAGAGCAGTAAATTGACAGTCGTGTGAACGCCGTGCATGACTCCCCATGTGCGGTTTATTTCAAACAGCTGCCAGCGGATCCATAATGTGAATTCTGCCATTCCAGAACAGCTGTTAATAATCATCTGAATCATCTGCCTGTTGCCACATTTACAGAAGGGCTGGATAGTCATTTATACACTCATACTGTTATATTTAATAAAAAATAATAAGCGCATGCAGGAGTCGATGGGTGCTGCTGATGCTGCATTCAAGTACCGTCGGAAATTACACAAACTTTTTTATTGTTTCAAATTCAGCAGTTGCTTGTAGCAGGAGCATGGCTTTCATTTCATTTTTGGTAAAATAATTCATTGTATCCATGCAAAAGTTTAATTCTGGCCTATATAAGGTGCCTGAGCCCAGTGAAGCTGACCACCCACCCAGATTACAAAAAAAAAAAAAAATCCAAGAAAACAGGCTGTTTTTCCTACATTCTCCGACGTTACATGAATGCAGCGGCAGCAGGAGCGGTCACAAACTGGCTTCTGCACTATATGAAAACATTCAGCTAGTCAAACGAAGACAAACTAAACGCTAACGTTACAACCCCAATTCCAGTGAAGTTGGGACATTGTATAAAATGTAAATAAAAACAGAATACAATGATTTGCAAATCCTCTTCAACCTATATTCAATTAAACACACCACAAAGACAAGATATTTAATGTTCAGACTGATAAACTTTATTGTTTTTGTGTGAATATTTTCTCATTTTGAAATGGATGCATGCAACACGTTTCAGAAAAGCTGGGACAGTGGTATGTTTACCACTTTGTTACATCACCTTTTCTTCTAACAACACTCAATAAGCATTTGGGAACTGAGGACACTAATTGTTGAACTTTTGTAGGTGGAATTCTTTCCACTCTTCTTTCTTGTTTGATATACGACTTCAGTTGTTCAACAGTCCGGGGTCTCCGTTGTCGTAATTTGCACTTCATAATGCGCCACACATTTTCAATGTGCGACAGGTCTGGACTGCAGGCAGGCCAATCTAGTACCCGCACTCCTTTACTATGAAGCCACGGTGTTGTAACACCTGCAGAATGTGGCTTGGCATTGTCTTGCTGAAATAAGCAGGGGCGTTCCTGAAAAAGACGTTGCTTGGATGGCAGCATGTGTTGCTCCAAAACCTGGATGTACCTTTCAGCATTGATGGTGCCATCACAGATCTGTAAGTTGCCCATGCCATGGGCACTAACAGACCCCCATAAGCCCCTTTCACATTGGCGTATTTGTAGGGCTGCGTATTTGTAGGGCTGCGTATTGCGGCATTGTGTTTCATTTAAATACGCCCGAAATGCGCGCGTACTCAGCCTTTTTCCGTGTTCGTGGATCTGCTTGCAACTGCGTGTGTTCGCTTTTTAATTTGTGCACACAGTCGTGTGTAGCTCTTGCCGCTATTTTAAACCAGTTCCCTCCTGCCAGCTGTGCAGAACACATCACTGCACTTGGAAAACAGTGGACTAGATCATGAGGTTTTTACAGTTTCATTACTGCCACGTATGTAGCCAAAGCTGTTATTTTCTGCCTCTGTGGAAGTGCGCTCTGTTCTCTACTGCACAGTGTGGTGTGGTTCAGAAACAGAGTCATTTAACATTATTTTTATTATTTTTTGTCTCAGTGGATCATTTTCATTGTGTACAGATGCTGCTGAGTTTGGCTGTGGTAAAGGCTGCCGTGAATGAAGCGCTGTGACTCTTTAAACTTTTAAAGCTCCGGTTGCTCCGATCAAGTCCGCTGATTTCATCAGACCTGATCGATCAGGGCGTCTGATGAGCGCACCAACATGCAGCGAGTGCACTTTTATTTTAAAGTCACAGATTTGATCAGACACACACACACACACACACAGAGAGGGAGAGAGAGAGAGACACACACAGAGAGAGAGAGAGGACCGACCGACCGACCGTTTCTGGATTTCTGAGTTGAGGTTCGATTCCTTGTTCTGAACACACGGGCACTGTGGGCTGTGTGATCATGTTCTTATGTTCTCAGCTGATTCCTCTGGATTCACGCACTCAGTTTTTGGTTGTGTACAGGAGTGCAGTGTTGCACAGACTTGCATGCAGTAACACTGTGCTGCACGGACCTGCTTAAAACTGTGTCCAGCACTCTACACTGAAGAAACTGAAACGTGTTTAATTTCTTCCATCCTAGAACCCCTGGCAAAAATTATGGAATCACCGGCCTCGGAGGATGTTCATTCAGTTGTTTAATTTTGTAGAAAAAAAGCAGATCACAGACATGACACAAAACTAAAGTCATTTCAAATGGCAACTTTCTGGCTTTAAGAAACACTATAAGAAATCAAGAAAAAAAGATTGTGGCAGTCAGTAATGGTTACTTTTTTAGACCAAGCAGAGGAAAAAAATATGGACTCACTCAATTCTGTGGAATAAATTATGGAATCACCCTGTAAATTTTCATCCCTAAAACTAACACCTGCATCAAATCACATCTGCTTGTTAGTCTGCATCTAAAAAGGAGTGATCACACCTTGGAGAGCTGTTGCACCAAGTGGACTGACATGAATCATGGCTCCAACACGAGAGATGTCAGTTGAAACAAAGGAGAGGATTATCAAACTCTTAAAAGAGGGTAAATCATCACGCAATGTTGCAAAAGATGTTGGTTGTTCACAGTCAGCTGTGTCTAAACTCTGGACCAAATACAAACAACATGGGAAGGTTGTTAAAGGCAAACATACTGGTAGACCAAGGAAGACATCAAAGCGTCAAGACAGAAAACTTAAAGCAATATGTCTCAAAAATCGAAAATGCACAACAAAACAAATGAGGAACGAATGGGAGGAAACTGGAGTCAACGTCTGTGACCAAACTGTAAGAAACCGCCTAAAGGAAATGGGATTTACATACAGAAAAGCTAAACGAAAGCCATCATTAACACCTAAACAGAAAAAACAAGATTACAATGGGCTAAAGAAAAGCAATCGTGGACTGTGGATGACTGGATGAAAGTCATATTCAGTGATGAATCTCGAATCTGCATTGGGCAAGGTGATGATGCTGGAACTTTTGTTTGGTGCCGTTCCAATGAGATTTATAAGATGACTGCCTGAAGACAACATGTAAATTTCCACAGTCATTGATGATATGGGGCTGCATGTCATGTAAAGGCACTGGGGAGATGGCTGTCATTACATCATCAATAAATGCACAAGTTTACGTTGATATTTTGGACACTTTTCTGATGTTTAAGGATGATGAAATCATTTTTCAAGAAGATAATGCATCTTGCCATAGAGCAAAAACTGTGAAAACATTCCTTGCAAAAAGACACATAGGGTCAATTTCATGACATAGGGTTAATGTCAACGAGCAGATGTGATTTGATGCAGGTGTTAGTTTTGGGGATGGAAATTTACAGGGTGATTCCATAATTTATTCCTCAGAATTGAGTGATTCCATATTTTTTTCCTCTGCTTGGTCTAAAAAAGTAACCGTTACTGACTGCCACAATCTTTTTTTCTTGATTTCTTATAGTGTTTCTTAAAGCCAGAAAGTTGCCATTTGAAATGACTTTAGTTTTGTGTCATGTCTGTGATCTACTTTTTTTCTACAAAATTAAACAACAGAATGAACATCCTCCGAGGCCGGTGATTCCATAATTTTTGCCAGGGGTTGTACATGCGTAGCCCTCAACATACTGCTGCGTAGGGAGAAAAAAACTCGACATAGAGGTGTTAAAAGTGGGCAGAGAGCTGCTCAACTCGGCGAAGACGATGTGTCACAAATAGCAGCTCTACGAATATGCCACTGTGAAAGGGGCTATGCCATCACAGATGCTGGCTTTTGAACTTTGCTCTGGTAACAATCTGGATGGTCTTTTTCCTCTTTTGTCTGGAGGACATGATGTCCATGATTTCTAAAAACAATTTGAAATGTGGACTCATCAGATCACAGCACACTTTTCCACTTTGCATCTGTCTATTTCAAATGATCTCGGGTCCAGAGAAGGCGGCGGCGTTTCTGGATGTTGTTGAGGTATAGTTTTCGCTTTGCATGGTAGAGTTTTAACTTGCACTTGTAGATGTAGTGACGAACTGTGTTAATTGACAATGGTTTTCTGAAGTGTTCTTGAGTCCACGCAGTAAGATCCTTTACACAATAATGTCGGTTTTTAATGCAGTGCCTCCTGAGGGATCAAAGGTCTCGGGCATTCAGTGTTTTCGACCTTGCCGCTCATGTGTAGAAAGTTCTCCAGATTCTCTGAATCTTCTGATTATATTATGACTGTAGATGATGGAATCCCTAAATTCCTTGCAAATGAACATTGGGAAACATTGTACTTAAACTGTTGGACTATTTTTTTCATGCAGTTGTTCACTAAGTGGTGATCCTCACCCCATCTTTGCTTGTGGACGGCTGAGCCTTTTGGGGATACTCCTTTTTATACCCAATCATGACACTCACCTGTTTCCAATTGACCTGTTCACCTGTGGAATGTCCCAAACAGGTGTTCTCTGAGCATTCATCAAGTTCCCAGTCTTTTGTCACCCCTGTCCCAGCTTTTTTTAAATGTGTTGCAGGCATCCATTTCAAAATGAGCACATATTTGCATAAAAACAAAAAAGTCTATCAGTTTGAACATTAAATATCTTGTCTTTGTGGTGTATTCAATTGAATATAGGTTGAAGAGGATTTGCAGATCATTGTATTCTGTTTTTATTTACATTTCACACAATGTCTCAACTTCATTGAAATTGGGGTTAGACAAAAACTAAGGGCCCTGTCCCACTGGCGTTTAGGAGGGTTTGCATATGCATTGCGCACAAAATTGGCCCATATTCGCCAAACATCTGTAATATCCGTGTAACATGCCTGTATGAGTCGGCCGTCATCCGAACACGCCCGTGACCATCCGCAGAGGCACGCATGTCCGCAGCCAGGATTTTTGAGCTGTTCAAAAATCTGAATGCGGATGACATCCGCCTTATACTCCATATATACTCAATTCATACACAATATATAGTCACTCTATGCGCTGTATATCTGCCGTTAACCGCTGATATCTGCCACTGATGGGGATTTGCAGCTTGGCAGCGGACCGGGACAGTGTGTAAAACAGATATATATCATGCCCATCATGTCCACATTACAAACTAAAATATGTTGTAGCGAATGCATACAAACTGGCCACGAATAAAGCGTTGTTATTACATCTGCTTTGCAGCTGATTTGCGGACAGTCTGTGAATGCATAACAAACACGTCACGTAAACCCAAAGTGTGGCAGAAAGTGACATACCTGTCAGTCAGTGCCGGTCCGGCTGTGTAAATCCACAAAGACGTAATAGCTGCTGCAATCCAGGACTTTTATTTAACACCAACAAAAGGAAGAGTTGCTGTTTATCCACAACTCACTCAAAAAAAAAAAAAAAAACACCGCCTCACACCCCGAGCGGCTTCCCTCCTCCCACTCCCCAAACTCATGAACAGTTAACCCTCACATGACAACATGAACATTAACTCTGTGATCAACTTGTCCAAGTCCAGCAAATGCTCCAGAGGCTATATTGTTGGTGTGAATAGTGATGCCAGCGGCCCGAATGAGCTTCTTTTATGACCGCAATGCAGATGCCGTGCACGCGCAACACGTGCGCGATGCATTCATGATACACCCGTAATACTGCCGTGATAATCTCAATGTGTCGGATCAGTTTCCTCACTACATGCGTTATATAACTGTGATTGTTCATCATATATATTCGCTGTATGTTATTAATACATCCATAATTCATACTGGGACATTTGTCATTTTTGGCCATTTTTGTTGCGGACGACAACGAACATCCGCGATTTGTATACTCAATTCATGCGCAATTAATCCTCTCCCCAGTGGGACAGGGCCCTAAGCAAACCATAAAAAACCGTCAAGAACGACAGCAAAATGAAATACAGACGAATTGAGGTTTTTGGCGGCATTTGTTCACATTTTTTGACAGTTTAACAATCCTGATGAAGCGCCAGCTGCGTGAAGGTTAAACGATGCCAACGAAACTCAATGAAAGTCCAGATTTCTTGTTTCATTTGGTCTTCGTTGCCCTTCGTTAAGTGCTGTGTAACCAGGCCTTAAGTTGCATTTGTACTACAGATTGTGTTTTATTTGAACTTTTTTAATAGTCCTCTTGTCTCACATCCTCCTGCTCTTGTATTTCCTTGAGCTGATCGCTGCTCTCCTCCACCCTGCTGGGTTTCTCTTCTTTCCATGTTTTTCTGTAACAAGATCAGTTTCATCTGCTTTTCGTTCAGTTCCTCTTCGGTATAGTCAGACACTGTTCTCAAGAGGCAGGTGCGTGTTCCTGTTCCAGAATCTGCCTCACTGTCTCTTCCTTCTTTAAGCTTCACTGAGTCAGTTCCCTTCACTTTCTTCCACATAGATTTAGAAAACATTTTAGCCATAACTCACAGATACCAACTTGGTTGAACAGTTGTTAGCTCACTGTGCTTGTCACATTCAGTTGACTTAAGATTAATTCAATTTTTTAGTCACCCTTATGGCTGCTGATTATGTAACTACCTTAAAAAGCTGGAAGCATGTTGTGAGTATTGAAGACAACAGTCAAATTAGGTCTGTGTCACATATACAACTTAAATATTATAACTTTGCTTTGATGATGCTTGAAGCTTTATTTGTCAAGCCACCCACCATTATCATGTAATAAAGCACTTTCACTGTGAGGCCACATACAGTCAGTGACAACTTTTGTACTTTTGCCTCTGTACATCATCACAATGGAGTTGAAATTGAATAATCAAGATGTTCTCATAGTGTAGACATTCAGCTTTAATTAAAGGGGTGTAAAAAAGATCACCTTCACCAGTGGATCTCCAACTTCTTGACGGACAGGACTCAGCAGGTGAGGCTGGAGAGCGTCACATCCAACACATGGACAATCAGCACAGCGCCCCTCAGGGGTGTGTGTTCTCCCCACTGCTCTTCCCCCTCTATACACAGTAAAATCACCAGTGTAAAACTAATACTGACAATGTTAATTTAACACTGGTGATTTTACTGTATACAAACGATTGCACCTCAGGGAACCCCTCTGTTAAACTCCTGAAGACTGTGGACGACACCACCATCATTGGTCTCATTCAGGATAGTGATGAGGCTGCATACAGGCAGGAGGTGGCAACAGTTGGTCCTCTGGTGTGGTCAGAACAACTTGGAGCTGAACACACTCAAGACTGTGAAGACGATGGTAGACTTCAGGAGGAACCCACCATCACCCCCCCCCCCCCCCCCACACACACACACACACACACACCCTCAACAACACTGTGACTACTGTGGACACTTTCCAGTTCCTGGGATCCACCATCTCCCAAGATCTGAAGTGGGCCTCCCACATAGACTCCATCAGGAAAAAGGCACAGCAGAGGATGTACTTCCTCAGACAACTCAGGAAGTTCAACCTGCCCCAGGAACTGCTCATCATCTTCTACACATCCATCATTCAGTCTGTCCTGTGCATCTCCGTCTCTGTTTGGTTTCCTTCTGCATCCAAACATGACAGGCACAGACTTCAACAAACTTTCAGGTCTGCAGAAAAAAAGAACATCAGAGCCAGCCTGCCCTCCATCCAGGACTTAAACTGGTCCAGGACCAGGAAGCAAGCTGGTAATATCTCTGCAGTCCCTTCACACCCTAGACATGCACTGTTTAACCCTCTGGGGCCGACGCCATCGTATACGACGGCTGAGACCAAGTTTTACTAAATTATAAATAACTTTTTAATGATATGAGATAGAAACTTACTTTTTTTTTACTTTTTTTTGCTGAAAGTTAACTCTGCGGACTTTCGAGCCAGCCATTGCCCATCTTTGTACTCCTCATGGAAGCTGTGTGATGACATGCGCAATGTGAGTGTCCAATCGGAATTGGTTCACCGTCACATGGTTTTCCAAAATCCAATCGTAGGACAGATTTACCTCATGTGAGACACCAAAAATTGTTTTTAGGAGTGATGTGTTACGGGTTGGCCCATTTGAATATCCCCCTGGCTGCCGGCTCCAATGTGCCCTGCGCCATTATGCACAGCGATCAGTGAAAGTGAGCAGATGGAGCAGACGGAGGGCCTCTCATACAATCTCATGTGCTCAAACAGAGTGTCTATCAGGATTGCTCCACTACTTTGCCTGTGAATGTTATTGGATAAGCCTGTGGCAAGCTCTCTCGCTCCGGTGTAAAGCACTGTTTACCATATCAATGGAGCGAGGGGGAGGGGCCTCTCCTCAGAGTGTAAATGGGTCTCAAAGGGTGAAAGCTGCTTTCAGAGCAGGAGAGAGCAAACACCAGGGTTGGGTTGGATTACTTTGAAATGTAAACCAAAAGTAATCAGATTACAAGTAATCCAGACGTATGCACATACATACATGTAATCCACATGTATTCTTGCAAAGTAATCCTACCCAACCTTGACAAACACACAGTCAACTTCATAGAAGTATAAGGTTGTGATGTGACCTTTGTGTAATAGCAGACAGAAACTGCTTTGAGATGAAGACAAACAAAACGCATAGACCATTTTGTATATATTGTTCAAATTGTGCATTTGTGTTTATTGTTTCAACATTTTTGTTGTACAGTCTTTCACACAAGACTTCAAATTACCTTTATAAAGTGTCAAAACAGTTGTTTATTATAGTTTGCTGTGTCTTTTGAGTAAATGTGTGTGAAAATGATTTTTCGCTTTATTTTTTCCTTTCTTATTTCTGATTGAAAACCTTTATTATTTTCTCTCAAAAATTCTTGAAAGGGTAGTTGTAAAACAGCTAACTGATCATCTGCAGAGGAATGGTCTATTTGAAGAGTTTCAGTCAGGGTTTAGACTTCATCATAGTACAGAAACAGCATTAGTGAAGGTTACAAATGATCTTCTTATGGCCTCAGACAGTGGACTCATCTCTGTGCTTGTTCTGTTAGACCTCAGTGCTGCTTTTGATACTGTTGACCATAAAATTTTATTACAGAGATTAGAGCATGCCATAGGTATTAAAGGCACTGCGCTGCAGTGGTTTGAATCATATTTATCTAATAGATTGCAATTTGTTCATGTAAATGGGGAATCTTCTTCACAGACTAAGGTTAATTATGGAGTTCCACAAGGTTCTGTGCTAGGACCAATTTTATTCACTTTATACATGCTTCCCTTAGGCGGTATTATTAGACAGTATTGCTTAAATTTTCATTGTTACGCAGATGATACCCAGCTTTATCTATCCATGAAGCCAGAGGACACACACCAATTAGCTAAACTGCAGGATTGTTTTACAGACATAAAGACATGGATGACCTCTAATTTCCTGCTTTTAAACTCAGATAAAACTGAAGTTATTTTACTTGGCTCCACAAATCTTAGAAACATGGTGTCTAACCAGATCCTTACTCTGGATGGCATTACCCTGACCTCCAGTAATACTGTGAGAAATCTTGGAGTCATTTTTGATCAGGATATGTCATTCAATGCGCATATTAAACAAATATGTAGGACTGCTTTTTGCATTTGCGCAATATCTCTAAAATTAGAAAGGTCTTGTGTCAGAGTGATACTGAAAAACTAATTCATGCATTTATTTCCTCTAGGCTGGACTATTGTAATTCATTATTATCAGGTTGTCCTAAAAGTTCCCTGAAAAGCCTTCAGTTAATTCAAAATGCTGAAGCTAGAGTACTGACAGGGACTAGAAGGAGAGAGCATATCTCACCCATATTGGCCTCTCTTCATTGGCTTCCTGTTAATTCTAGAATAGAATTTAAAATTCTTCTTCTTACTTATAAGGTTTTGAATAATCAGGTCCCATCTTATCTTAGGGACCTCATAGTACCATATCACCCCAACAGAGCGCTTCGCTCTCAGACTGCAGGCTTACTTGTAGTTCCTAGGGTTTGTAAGAGTAGAATGGGAGGCAGAGCCTTCAGCTTTCAGGCTCCTCTCCTCTGGAACCAGCTCCCAATTCGGATCAGGGAGACAGACACCCTCTCTACTTTTAAGATTAGGCTTAAAACTTTCCTTTTTGCTAAAGCTTATAGTTTGGGCTGGATCAGGTGACCCTGAACCATCCCTTAGTTATGCTGCTATAGACTTAGATTGCTGAGGGGTTCCCATGATGCACTGAGTGTTTCTTTCTCTTTTTGCTCTGTATGCACCACTCTGCATTTAATCATTAGTAATTGATCTCTGCTCCCCTCCACAGCATGTCTTTTTCCTGGTTCTCTCCCTCAGCCCCAACCAGTCCCTGCAGAAGACTGCCCCTCCCTCAGCCTGGTTCTGCTGGAGGTTTCTTCCTGTTAAAAGGGAGTTTTTCCTTCCCACTGTCGCCAAGTGCTTGCTCACAGGGGGTCATTTTGACCGTTGGGGTTTTTCCGTAATTATTGTATGGCTTTGCCTTGCAATATAAAGCGCCTTGGGGCAACTGTTTGTTGTGATTTGTTGCGCTATATAAATAAAATTGATTTGATTTGATTTATTACACTTATAAAACAGCACTATATCATATATATTGTGAAAGTACAAGTTGTCCTGAAAAAAAAAAGAGATATAAAACATGATTGTGGGATGCAGGGAGAGCTGTTAACAGCAATAAACATTTATGCCAGGCGAGTGAACTGTCCAAAAAATGCCCTCGGACCCCAGAGGGTTAAAGTCAGCCCCTCTGGTCAATTTTACAGAGCTAACAAAACAACCAGACACAGGAACAGTTTCTTTCCACAGACCATCACACTGATGAACAATTTAACCTGACAAAACATTCACTAATTCATCTACCTCATCTACAACTTCAATCTTTTTGTCTGTCTCACACATTTCTTTTCTTATTGCACATTTTTATTGTGAATTATTTAGTGTTTCATGTATATTTATACATGCTTGTACACAGAGGGTGCAGTTCAAACCGAAGTCAGATTCCTTGTATTCTTGTGGATACTTGGTGAATAAAAGCTATTCTGATTCTGATTAGAAATTTTGAGCATTTGTGCACTCCACAGCAGCTTGATTCAGCATTTTCACACTGTGAAGTCACATTTGTTGGAGACATTGTATAGAAGAATTCAGCGATCCCGAAAGTGGTATCACTTTCACCCATGTGTATGATACTGGTCATCCACAGAACTTCAGAGCAGCCCGTTGTTGCTAGCATTTGAATCGTAACACCATCAACAATTCTTGCAATGGACACAATGGATAATTTTCAAGTTGCGATAGAGCAGCGCCTACGTGCATGCGTGATGACGTCGCAACTCTGTCCAGTTAGTGAGATACAGTTTGGTTCAACAACAACAACTGTCAAGAAACTTTCTCGTCGCTGTTTGGAGTTGTGTGGAGGTAGGAATAGCCTTTTGAATGTTTGAATAATGATGTCAGTCACACAAAGAAATCAAATAATAGTGAAAACATGTTCATTGTGCCCAGAATGTTGGTATTTTGGTCACTGAACTTTCCTAGCAATGAATGTAAAGCCCCGGTCACACGGCATTAACAAAGGACATCGAAGCCAAAACGAAACAAGAAATCTGGACTTATGTTGACTTTAGGAGACATCGTTTAACCACCGTCCAGCTTCGATTAGTCGGCTGCACTGTGAGGCGTCATAACATCTGATCGGTCAGCCGCTCCGTGAGGTGTTATAACATCCGGCCGGCTTTTCTGGAGAACACACAATGTTTCACAAATATGATAACTGGCCCATAACCATGGATCAGTTAGCTGCAAGGCATCATAACAATCTGTTGTTTCTAATAACTCCAAACACGTGAGCGAGAGGCTCACTAACCGGACATCTCGGCAGCACAACTTGAAAACTGTCCATTATGTCTGATGTTTCAACATACAAGAGACTTCATTGGAAGCAGACGTGGGGTCATCCATGTTTTCAGAAGGCCCATTGTCAGAAAATGTGTCTTTTGGGGATATAGTTTCTGTTTCTCTTTCACTTTCTGTTCCAAAATCTTAAACATAGTTTCAGTTTCACTTTCTGTTCATGTGGGGTGCATGTGGAAAGGGAAGATCCTGAAATTGGGTACATGCCATGGCATCTTTAATTGATGGCAAACATGGAAAGATATTAGTTCACAGGGGATTTAGATACCAGAAGAACAAAAAAACAGTGAATGCCATCTACTGGCGTTGTTGGCGGAAACCATGTGGGGCAAGTCTTAGAACATGCCATTTTTGCCACTGAACACTAACAATTTACAGTAATAATGTCATTCAAAAGGTGTTACAGGATATGTTTTGTTGGCTAATGTAGCTGTTGTTCATGGTTTGTTGTAGACTTCTGTGCAGTTTCTCTGCTTGCAATGTTGAGATAAGTACATGTTCATATGAATGCTATTCATTCAGTCTGGTGTTCATTTAATTTTTAAATTATATTTTAAATAAAGCTTAAGATATTTTCTACTTTTCACTGTTACTGTTCAGAAGTTTTTCTACTGAAACCCAACTGATTTTCTAACCACCAGGCCTTCTGACTAACGGCCCTTCTGAAAATAAGGTGGGCACTGCAGACGTTTAGCAAAAATTCCTCACCAAGCTGATGTATGGTGAGGGACTGAAAACTCAACAAAATTCAAAATTCCATATGGCAAAATGGAGCCATGACCTGACAGACTGATCATGTTTGTAACTGGGACAAATCTACACATATATAATTGTGAGTCCGTCTTTATTCAGTCCAGTGGTGATGGAAAAATGACAAAAGCTTGAAAGCTACAGGTGATTTTCCTTTATTTTTTATTTATTTGGAGCATGCATTTTGCTTCATTTATACACTGAAAGCAGACAAGTTAAATGATGCTGCAGACTATTCACTACTGATGAAATTAATTACATGAAAAGATGACATTTATGACAGAAAACAGACTTTTGAAGTGATCACCATAAACACGCACTCTTTTATCACCAGCTGGTTCCCAATGTTTTCCCGTGACTTGAGTCTCTCGCTTGTTTTCTCCTGGCGGAATCATTTGGAATTCTCTGAAATGACATCTGTTTGTTTGTCTGTGTCTTTAGTTGTACATCCGTAAACAATGCAAACACTATAGGAGACCGTAGTCTCGTTTGAACCCTCCGTGATATCGTGGGATTTGACCACTTACGGGGACCTCCATTTGTGGTGTAAATGGTGTATGGCTTTGTTTTTGGCTGCATTCACTGAAGCAGTTGCAAAAAATATTTTTTTTTCGGTTCCCGGTGGAGAAGAAAAGGCGAGAGGAGGTGGGAGACATCGTGTCGGTAAGTGTTAGCCTACACAGCTGACCAGAGTAGCTATGTTTGTGCTCCAGATCATAAACAAACCACAACTCATGTCCACTTTCCCACCGGAATGTCACTTTTTCCTTGCATTGTCACTTTGTTTGTGTGTAATTTGTCCAAAACTCATTGAAAATGCAGTGGTTTGTACTCCGGAAGTAGAGAAATTCCGTCATATGCGTCATATTTACCCCTTTCGTGCCGGCCCCCACACGGGACTGCGCTGCCCTATTGCTTATGGCGGCTGCAAGTTTGGTGTACAGTGGTCCCTCGCTATAACGCGGTTCACCTTTTGCGGCCTCGCAGTTTCGCAGATTTTTTTAGAGCAATTTTGCATGCTTTTTTTTTAACGGCGCATTGTGTTCTGCGTCCTTATCAGGTGGGCTGGTCGCGGCACCGGTCAGCATCACCGTGATTGCTCTCACTGCCTCCGATGCGCTTTCTGCGGGCTCGGTAAACGCAGCAGCGGGCCACTCACCCCCTCTCTGCTTTGCAAAACTGCGCCAAATCTGGCAACAGGTCCACAGACTACGCTTGCTGTTTTGATGCGGATGTTGACCGCAGCCTCAGAGCTCCGTGGCCACCGAGAGAGGACTTGGATTCTTTGCGGGTCCTGCATCCATACCTCCAGAGGCAGTGAGCGAAGGGAGAGCACGTGCATTGTGTTCTGCGTGTGTCTGTTTATAATCTTCTCGCACAGAAGAAAAAAGAGAGTGTTTACACAGGAGAGAAAAGTGAGAAAATGTTAATGCCTGTTTGAGAAAAGTGTATAAAGTGTGTAGTGAGGGGTTTTACAGCCTTAAAACATCTATAATAATTGCAAAAACTAGTGCTGACTACTTCGCGGATTTCGCTTGTCGCGGGTTATTTTTAGAACGTAACTCCCGCGATAAACGAGAGACCACTGTACTTTAGGAACAGGCTATTCTCCTATATGTGAGAGGAGCGCTATGATGAGATTTTCGCTCATCACTCTCAGAGCTATATGCCCTCACTCCCACCCCAAACAGTGTCAGACAGTTGCACTTCAAATGCAGGTCAGGCTTTTGTTTTGGATTGGGTTTACACAGCCTTTGAAAAATGCATACAATATCATGTATCAAGAGTGTGGCTTCTTCTCTGCCATTGTTCTCCAACTACAAACAACGCTAGTATTTCATTATTAATGACACAACATCTGGTTAGGCTCCACATGACTGTGGCTGTGAGCACGAGCTGCAAGCAACCAAAAGGAGATGGAGGAGTATTAAATTATGGAGCGAATGAATGAATGAAACAAACAAAATAGAAAAAACATGGCAGAGAGAGCGTCATCACATCAGTACTGACACCCACACGGCTCATCTGGGTTGTGATGACAAGGTGAGGAAGCAGAACATCAGTGGAGGCTGAGTGATGGTTGAGTCAGCAAAAGGTCTATGGGTCATTTAATGTGGGCTGTGAGGAGGTAGAAGTTCATTCACGGAGCAACAAGAACCGTTTCCCTCAGAGCGGTGGACTTATGTGTGAATGCAAGAGAAATAAAAAGTTTTGTGTTTTCCTTTATAGTGATTTCTTTTCTTCTTTCATCACAGATGGTAGTGATGAAGACTAAAAAAGCTACATTCCAAGAATTTGCAAAGGGATAATAATGTCAACTTTAATTTTTAGCTTGTCTCTTTCTCAACAGTCTTCATATCCCTAAGTGTATGCTGCAGTATTATTTTTACATTCCACATTCAGTCCTGTCTCATCCAGGTTTCTTTTTTTTTTTTTTTACCAGAGCATGACCTACTTGTGTTTTGAATCAGAATCCACATGTACAGTATGGCTGAGTAAAACTCTGAGACAAACCACTGTTTTTTGGGCACAGTGCGCTGGAAGTTGAGCTGCATAACCCTGGAGAGTGCTGTCTGCAGCGGACATGGAAAGTCTGATGGATTGATGGAGGTGGAGGTCTGGGAGGGTGTTTATCCTCTATGTTGAAGAGCTCATGTATAAGTGGGACAGGAGGGGCATAAATAGCTCCAGTCCCCTAGAGGAGTCACTCCAAAAGGTCACCTTTTGCCCTAGGCCTTCATATGTGAAACTGTCCACGCACATTCTGGTTCTCTGTCTCTCTTTCTCTTTCTGTCTCTCTATTTTCCACTGTGTCTTAATGACTTACGCAGACCTGCGTATCTGCAAATCCTCTGCAGCTCTACTTGAGCTTGTATGCTAATGAACCCCCCTCCCCCCCCATGCTAATTATAATTTAAGCCAAGCTGGCTGCTCTTCTCATTTCCTTTCCATTTCTCTTTGGGCAAATGCCATTTCACCCCTCAGCCTCTGCAAAATTAATCTAGTTAATGTACAACACAGAGTGAATAATAGCCACTTATCTGTATGGGAGCGTGGGTATAGAGGAGCTCATGGATGTGTCTTTGCCCTTGTGTCACATCCTAAATTGGCTTTCTGAGCAGAACAGTTGGTTCAAAGTGTTGGTGGATGATAGTAAGGAGGTCATGTGGTGTCATCCTGCCCACAGCTGGAGAGACTTAATCAGTGGAAGACTGTCTGCCCGGATGGGATCAGCTCCTGGACACTTAGGACATGTGCCAGCCAGATGTCCACTGTTCTAGAACACCTTTTCAACCTGAGCCTGAGTCAGGAGACAGTACCGGTGCTGTCCTATCTTGTGCCACTCCCAAAGAATCTATCACAGCAAAAACTTCCAACCTGTTGCTTTTTCATCTCTCATGTTATGAGGATGTTAGGGGTGGTGGCCAAGTGGTTAATGCACTTGGTTTCAGTTCAGAAGGTTCCGGGTTCAAATCCCACCCCTGCCACATTTCTCCATGTAATGTGGAGTTGCGTCAGGAAGGGCATCCGGCATGAAACCTGTGCCAATTCAACATGCAGACCCACCTTGGATTTGCTGTGGCGACCCCGAGTGCAAACAAGGGAGCAGCCGAAGGGACTTACTTATGTTTTGAGGATGTTGGACAGGCTGGTCTTGGCCCACCTAAGGCTGCAGATAAGGGCATCACCTCTGCAGTTTGCCTACCAGCTTCAACAGTATCATGTTTCTCCCACAGTGAGCTCACTCTCACCTGAATGGTGGTGGCAACACTGTAATCACTTTCTTTAATGTCTCCAGTACTTTCAGCACCATCAAATTGGTGTTACTGAGTGAGAAGCTGTAGTGATGGGCATCAACACCTGCATAGCTTCATGGAGCACTGACAGACTCACAGAGATGCCGCAGTTTGTCTGTCTGAGCAGCATTCTGTCCATCATAGTGAATGGTCAATGGTACTGGAGCCCCACAGGGGCCTGCGCTCTCTCCTTTCCTGTTTATGCTGTACACCTCTAACTTTAAGTGTGACTCTTGGTCATGCCATCTGCAGATTTTTTTCAGACTATTCTGCAGTGGTCAGGTGTTTAAGTGATGCACAGAAGAGGGAGGACAGCGATTTGGTGGAGAAATTTGTGGAGAGGTCTGGAAAAAAATCACGTGAGACCAGAGAGATGATTGACTTCAGGAGGAAGATGATGGTCTTCCAGCCCCAGTGATTCCTGGATGAACATGTTCAAAAGTGTGAAAGTCTGCTGATGCCTGGTTGTGAACATCAACAGCAGACTAGACTGAAGAACCAACACCACCCCTGTGTTCAGTAAGGGGATCAGTTGACTTCTTTTCCTGAGGAAGTTGCAATTGTTCCACACTGCAGCAAGATGTTGGAAATGTTCTATCAGTCTGTTGTTGCTAGCATACTTTTCCTGGGTGATCTGCTGGGGGACCAACTGACCAAACTCTCCACCACACACTGAATTGAATTTTTACCTTGGAAAATAAATTTCATTGCTGCGTTCATCTTTCCCTCAATCCTGACTAGTCTCCCAGTTTCTGCCCCTGAAAAACATCCCCACAGCATGATGCTGCCACCACCATGCTTCACTGTTGGGATGGTGCCTGGTTCCCTCCAAACATGACCCCAGGCATTTATGCCAAAGACTTCAATCTTTGTCTCATCAGACCAGAGAATTTTGTTTCTCATGGTCTGAGAGTCCTTCAGGTGCCTTTTGACAAAATCCAGGTGGGCTGCCATGTGCCTTTTACTAAGGAGTGGCTTCCGTCTGTCCACTGTACCATACAGGCCTGATTGGTGGCTTGCTGCAGAGATGGTTGTCCTTCTGAAAGGTTCTCTTCAGTCCACAGAGGAATGCTGGAGCTCTGACAGAGTGACCATCGGGTCCTTGGTCACCTCCAAGATTAAGGCCCTTCTTCCCTGATTGCTAAATTTAGATGGGCAGCCAGCTCAAGGAAGAGTCCTGGTGGATCTGTACTTCTTTCATTTACAAATGATGGAGGTCACTGTGCTCATTTGGACCTTCAAAACAGCAAAAATGTTTCTGTACCCTTCCCCAGATTTGTGCCTCAAAACCATCCTGTCTCGGAGGTCTACAGACAATTCCTTTGATTTCATGCTTGGTTTGTGCTCTGACATGCACTGTCAACTGTGGAACCTTATATGCAGACAGGTGTGTGTCTTTCCACATCATGTCCAATCAACTGAATTTACCCCAGGTGGACTCCAGTTAAGCTGTACAAACAACTAAAGGATGATCAGTTGAAACAGGAAGCACCTGAGCTCAATTTTGGGCTTCATGACAAAGGCTGTGAATACTTATGTACACTCGATTGTTTATTTTATTTATTTATTTTTTTTTATAAATTTACAAAAATCTAAACAAAAATATGTGGTATTGCATAGGGTACTGGGTAGAATTTTGAGGAAAAAGACTAATTTCATCCATTTTGGAATAAGGCTGCAACATAACAAAATCGCTGTGAACACTTTGTGAACACGCTGTGTAACTGCTTTAAACTACACAATATACAATGTCCATTTTCTGGCATGGCACTTTATGCCAGATCAAATTACCAAAGTGAAATTATTAAAAAAAAAATGTAATTTTCTGTGGAAAATGTTATGAAATGCATTACAGTGGAAATGTGAAAAATCAAAAAACATGATGAACTGATCCCATCTGCTGCAAAATGATGTTAATCAGTGAAATCACCTGAGTCAGTGGCTGCAAAAAAAACCTGCACCCACCTGGCCCTTTCTGGAGTACTTTGGACACCACTGGTCCAGTGGTTAAGTGTTGGGCTTGACACCAAAGGATCCTTAGTTCAAACCCCCACAGACCAGAAAATCACTGAGGTCTCTTGGGCAAGGTCCTTAATCCCCAAGCTGCACCCGGTGTTTAGTGATCACCTTGCATAACAGCACCTTGGCATTGGTGTGTGATTGAGTGAATGTGATGCATCATTGTAAAGCACTTTGAGCTTCTGATTCAAATGTAAACGTGCTATATAAATGCGGTTGATTTAATGCTGAATGACACAGGAGCATGGTGTAACAATTTTTAGCCGTCCCCCTCATAAAGCCAGTTAAGGTTCTAGACTAGTTAAATGGTGTTTGATTTAAAGAGATGAAACATCATCAAGATCTATGTTTTAACAGTGCAATTGCTGTGAATAGTTTGAATTCATTTTTCTTTGAAAACATTTTATTCAGGAATCCTCTCCAGCTGTGGAAGCACTTTGGGGAGAGGAAGTGGGTTCTGTCGCTTTCCTTTCCTCCCACCATTAGCTATCAGCTGTTGGGTTGAGCCCCGACCGCCTGGTGTGTTGACTCTGGAGTGATAGCCATCAGCATTTGCCACATGAAAGGAGAGCAGACAGGAGTTCTTTAAAAAGCAGGAGAGAAATAAGGCCATGTTGGGATGTTGGCTACATTTCAAATCTCGATAAACTCGCTGATTTATCGGAAGTGTTTTTCTTACCATATCAGGTGGGATATAAGCTGCTTCCTTCCCTTGTAAGACATGAATAGTACTCGAAGAGGATAAAACCCTTTAAAGGCACTACAGCATTCTTGCATGCTTTGGAAATCGGCTCCTGATTTCAGATGAGGATGCATTCATAATATCCCTCATCCTGCACTTTCATAGAGACAGAAACCTCTATATTATAGAGGTATAATATATACTATATTATATACTGTACAGTTGTGGTTGGAAGTTTACATGCACTCATCAGGGGCATTAATGTCATGATAATGTTGGGCTTTTAATGATTTCTTTGAACTGTTCTTTTTCCAGAGTGGAATGATTGTACAGCATACATCGCAGTGACGCTTTAAAAACAAGAATTGGGTGCACCAGTTTGAATTTAGTTGTGTGTGTATATATATATATATATATATATATATATATATATATATATATAAAATACACCCCCACCAATCCAATATTTAGTTAAATGTGCTTTAGCAGGCTGTGTCATGATCCTGCCCTTGATGGGCTTCCTGTCATTAACTTTTCATTGATCTCTGCTTTCTTGTTCTGTACATCTGTATTTGTATTCCCGCCATGTTCATTTTTCTATTGGTTTTGTTTTCTGTTCATCATTCATTTATTGTGTAGTTTTGTCTTAGTAGCTGTTTTGCCATATTGTTTTCATTATTTCTTACCTTAGTCACTTCAGTTTTAGTTTGGTTCTGTTTATTTCTGTTCTTGTGTAAGGCTTTAGTCTGGCCTTTTCTGTGAAGTTTACTTTTGTCTCTGGTTTTGTTTTCAGTTTATCACTTAGTTTTATGTTTAGTCATTTTTGGCTTTGTCTGTTATTCTGTAGTCTGTAGGTTGTTTTGCCATTTTGTTCTTGTTAGTTTTTATACTTTAGCCATGGTCAGTTTCGTTCTAGTTTTGTCTTAGTCTTTTATTTTCTGACTTGTCTGTTCACTTTAACATTTATTAGTTTTTGGGTCATTTCTTTCCGTTAGCATGTTATGATGTTCAGTTGGTTTTTCTCTCTCTGTTTTCTTTCATCTCTGTCTCATTGCACTTGTCTCTGTATTTTGTCCTTTCTGTTTTTTCTTCATCAGGATTATCTTTTGGTTTTTGCTGTTCAGTATTTTTGCACTTAGTCATGCCCACCTGAACTTTCCTGTTTCTTCTGTTTGCCACGCCCCCTTTCTGATTCTTCCGACACACCTGTTCTCACTTTCCCTTTTCCACCTTGGTTATTTAAGCCCTCTGTTTTCACTCAAGCCCCGCCAGTTCATTGATTTTCACAGTCCTCCTACCAGCCTTTTCATAGCTGTGCCTTGTCTTCCTGCTCTGCCTTGTCTTGCCCAGCTCTGTTTTGTGACCTTGTCTTGCTTCTGCCCACGTACTTTGTCTGCCTGTGTAAAAGATCTGAGCCTACCTTTTTGACGACGCCTTTGCCTGCCGACTGTCTAACTGTGTACCGAATCCCAGCTCATTTTGACCGATAAAGCCTTTCAATTTCAGTTCCACTGTCTGTGAGTTTTTACATTTGGGTCCCACAGCCTTCTTTGCCACATCACCTCGAGTTCATGACAGGCTGCACCTCAACCAGATGCATTTGATAGCCATCAACAAGCTTCTGGCATAATTCTGGCTGGATATTTGGGCAGAATTGGTAGAGTTCATTTAAACTGATATCCTGGCATGGCTTTGAAGCATAGTTCACCAGTTTACAATGGGGTTGAGGTCAGGACTTTGGGAAGGCCTTTCCAGAAACTTATAGGGCTCTCCCTAAGCAATGGAATAATGGTGCTGCTCCATTATGCTGCGATTCATGCTGATTTTCAGATTCGTCATTGTAGATAAGATGTAAGGCTGAAGTTGCAGGAAATGGCTTCCATTACTGTTTGAAAAAGGCAAAATGCTGGCACTCTCCCCCATGCCTGACCTCTAGCACCATCATGCTCTAAATTTCTGGTGAGAGCTCTGCTTAATGTTGGCCTGCTTTATCCACCCAACGACCAGTTTTGCTGTGCCCTGTTGGAACACCCAGACTTGGTGAAAATTTCAATCATCTAGCTGTGATTTGAGGTGATGTTGAAATATTTGATAGTAGTCCTCCTTCATTATTCCATCCACTTTGTGCAATGCAACAGTACCACTGGCAGCAAAACAGCCCCAGAGAATGATGCTACCACCACAATACTTAACAGTTAGTAGAGCGTTCTTTGGTTTGAAAGCCTCCAAATACCTCCTATCATTGTGACCAAATGTCTCAATCTGTGTCTCAACTGACCATAAAAACTTGTCCATCTGAGCCTGTATGTATACTTTTGACCCTGTGTCGATTAGAGATCACAAATAAATTCCAACTTGTGCGCCAATTCTTGTTTTATAAAGTCATTAATGATGTATGCTGTACATTTCAGATGTACATATATTCAGATGTACACATCATTAAAAGCCCAAAATTAGCATGACATTCATTATCATGATCAGTGTATGTAAAGGTCCAATAACAACTGTATGCAAAGGAAGAAAATCCTGCTTGAATCACTGCATAAAAATACAGTCCATTGCACTATCTTCACCAATATGGCTTCTATTATTTTATTTTGTCTTTACAAACCACTTAAAATGGGTTGGCAGAGTGCGAACATTTTCTTGGAAAGCTCGGAATAACTTACTGGAGAGACCAGCTGGGCTGATTCTAGTGAGCAGAGGCCAGTTATTCTTCATCCACAGGTAGGCTGTAGGTGCACAGATAACGGATGTTCTTATATTTCCAAATTGGCCACGTTTCTGTGTTTGACAGCATCAAGAGTCACCACATATAAGATTCAAGAGCAAAGAGATGGCTTTCACTAAAAGGAAAGTGTGGTCGGACTCCAGGGAAAGCAAGGGAATCATTCCTAAAAGAAGAAAAGTAACTGTAGTGCTGTCCCCAAAACTGAGGAGGTCGTTTAGAGCCACCAGTAGTTTACAGCTGCAGTGTATAATTTTATGTTTTCATGTACATTTGCAGACATTATTTCAAATCAGGCTTTTTATACATGTTGCATCTCTATTTTTACATGTTTGGCTACCACTCAACAGTATAGCACAGGAGGGAAAACAAAAAAGTATCCACCACACTTCCATTCCATGTTATTCCTTTTAAGACTTGATTGCTGGAAAAGCTTTGGTGTTTTTTCCCCACTTGCAATACTTGACACATTGCTTGTTAAATAAATGCTCAGTTTAGGAGCTACAGCGAGACGTTGTTCAACACACCTACTGCTCACCTTGAAAATAAGCGCACTAAAGAACTCGTAGCCAATTTTATCGGTAATCTGTTAGAACAGGTCATCGATATTAATTCAGTGTGGTGTGTATTAGTTTAATTTACATTTTATCCAAGCTACAAAGTAGGTATTATTATAATTGACATTATTCCTGCTTTGAAATCATTCTAAATATCATCAAGGGATTGAACCAATGAGTGGAACAAAAACGAAACCAGAAACTTTATCATTTTATGTCCCGGAACAGAATAGTTATTTTAAAATATTGGTAACCAGTTAGTACTGCTGTTTTTTTCTTGTAAATGTTTTCATTTACAATGCCCCTGGTGAGGTTCACTTCCTGTCATTCATTTATTTTGGATGTTTCACACTGAGAATTGGAATTTGGGAATTGAACTTGGAATTTGAAATTTTTATGGAATTTATTGCCCACATGAAGTACTGTAATGAGACTTCTTTAAAACTTTGCATTTCTTCAGTAATTTCCATGATAAGGAGTTAAAGTATTTCCCAGATGTCATCTTCCATAACAAGGATGTCTTATCATCAGGCTGTGATGATGAATCCAACTGAAACAATGTAACAGGTCAGATTAAGACTTTATATTTGCTCAGTGTGTGACTGGTTTTAATATTTGGAACAGTCAGAACTGTATGAATGATCATGTGAGGACTGGAGTTTTAGCTTTAGCTGCTGGTTAGCGCTCAGTCCATTATTTTGGTCTGTGAGGCCGAGAGCAAAACAGCACTGTGTCTTATAAAAATACACATACACACGGCTTCACGTTAAATACACAATGCCTATTTCAGATGGTCAGCGAGGACCCTCTTTCTCTTAAAAGGCTTTATTTTACTCGGTGTCCTGTTTCTGCTGCCTGCTACAGCATACTGTATTTTCTTATTTTTTTCTGTGTGGGAGCGTTACAGCACCACATACAGGTCTGGCATATACAGTGTTTTCAGTGTCCCACAGCTGATATGGAGCATTATTAACCGGTTTGGGAACAATGTTTTTTATGTTCTAACCTGTTCAGGAAAGTCAGTTTTGGGGTGGAACCCAAAACCTGAAACATTAAAATACAGTTTCTGTTCAGAACGAACCAGCTGGGGAAAACATTCTGGTTCAGAGCTCTGAATAGCATTATGCACTATGCTATTTTTAATGAAGGCGTATTTTACCTGGAACCCATCACTAACATTCAAAATATTTTTTTGCAGAGTTTCTTGGCCACAACAAACTGCTAGGTATAAAATCATAAACAATGAAAACATGAAGTATATCATGAAAATATCATACAGTGTAAACATGCTCTCAGGAGTCATAATGTGTTGTTGGTTGTCTTTTCTCTTTCCCAGCAGTTGCAGTACAGGTATATGCTGGGAATTGGAGAGGTTTATGCCAGATTGTCTTCCTGATCTGTACACTCCAGTTCTACATGGAGAAACACACACAGGCCCTAGTGTTCCCAAACAGCCTCCCAGTGAAGTACTAATCAGGACCTACTCTACTTCACTTCTGAAATCTGTCTAAATCAGGTGTACATAGAGTGGAATAGTTCCGGTGATTGATTGTACTACATTAATATATACAATACACTGATCAGCCATAACATTGTGACCACTGAGAGGTGATGTGAATAACATTGATTATCTTGTTACAATGGCACCTATCAGTGGGTGGGATATACTATAAGGTAGCAAGTTAACATTTTGTCCATAAAAGTTCATGTGTTGGAAACAGGAAAAATGGGGACGCATTAAGATTTAAATGACTTTGACAAGGGCCAAATTGCGAATGGTTGACCACTGGGCCAAAGCACCTAAAAAATAAATAAATTTAATGCAGCTCTTGTGGGATGTTTCTGGTCTGTAGTGGTCAGTACCTACCAAAAGTGGTCCAAGACAGGAAAACTGGAGAGCCGGTGACAGGGTCATTCTTGGGTGACCAAGGCTCATTGATGATGATGATGAGGGGAGTGAAAACTGGTGGTCCAATCCAACAGAAGAGCTACTGTAGCTCAAACTGCTGAATAACATAGTTGGTTCTGATAGAAGGGTGTCAAAGCACATAGTGCCTCGAATGGCCAGGGCTGTTTTGGTGGCAAATGGGGTATACCTACACAATATTAGGCAGGTGGTCACAATGTTATGGCTAATTGCTGTATTCAACCATGAGATTGCAAAAATTGTACGTTAAGCCAAAGTGAAGTCATAATTAACTATTTGAAATGGGCTAAAAACATCATATTTAACACCAGGCGTGAAAGTAAGCCGGAACGCAGAGGAACTCTGTACCGGTAAGAGATATTCAGTTCTTTACCGGTGGAACACAGCCAGTGCGCCTGTAGAAGAGCAACTTTTCACCCCTGTATATAATCTGAGAGGAAAGAAAAGAGGAACTTCCAGCAACAACAGCCAAAAAACAGTAGGCTGCTTTGTGTCTGTCTCCGGTTACTTTGGATTTTTAAAGAGATGGAAGTTAGATTCAAAACACCAAACGGAGATGTGTTTCATTGCACACGAATGGTGCATTATTCTGCTTTCTGAATTCAATTTTCAATTCAATTCAATTTATTTCCTTTATATAGCGCCAAATCACAACAGAGTTGCCTCAAGGGGCTTCACACAGGTAAGGTCTAACCTTACCAACCCCCAGAGCAACAGTGGTAAGGAAAAACTCCCTCTGAGGAAGAAACCTCAAGCAGACCAGACTCAAAGGGGTGACCCTCTGCTTGGGCCATGGTACAAACATAAATTACAGAAATAATTCACAGAACAGTTCACGGACGAATATACAAGAATTGCTGTTGGTGCACAGGACAGGAGGATCGCCAACACAAACACAACTCCCATCTCTGGATGGAGCTGCACCTTAAACAGAGAAAAAACAGAATCAGGCATCAGAAAGACAAAAAAATAACTGTATAATTTGCCAGCATTAATCAACAAGAAAAACAGAAGAAATACTAAGGTGATCGCCGGCCGCTAGCCCTAAGCTTCACTAAAAGCCCAGAATTTAGGTGAAGTTGATGGCGCGGCCTGCTTCAATTACTAATAACATGAATTAAAAGAGTAAAAAGCGTAAAACAAAACTGCACCAGTATGCTAGCCATATGAAAGGGAAAATAAGTGCGTGTTAAGTCGGACTTGAAAGTCTCCACAGAATCTTGATTGTTTTATTGACACAGGAGATCATTCGCAGAACAGGGGCACGATAAGAGAAAGCTCTGTGACCCGCAGACTCTTATTCCACCTTAGGGACACAAAGTTTAATTAGGTCAGCTATGTAGGGAGGTGCCAGTCCATGAATAATTTTATAGGTTAGTAGCAGAACCTTAAAATCTGATCTCACTGGGACAGGAAGCCAGTGAGAGTACGCCCAAAAGGGGTGTATGTGGTCAAACTTTCTGCTTCGTGTCAAAAGTCTGGCTGCAGCATTCTGAACCAATTGGAGACCCGTAATGCTAGACTGCGGGTAAACCAGAAAATAGAACATTGCCAGTAGTCCAATGCTAGAAGAGATGAACACATGGATCAGGGTCTCAGCATCAGCCATAGACAGGATGGGACGAATCTTCACTATATTTCGCAGGTGGAAGAAAGCAGTCCTAGTAATATTTCTAATATGGAGACCAAAGGACAACAAAGGATCAAAAATTACCCCAAGGTTCCTCACTTTGTCAGTGTGATGTATGACACACGAGCCTAGGCTGAGTGTTAACTGGTCAAATTGATGATGTCTCACTGGACCAAGAACCATCATTTCAGTCTTTTCAGAGTTTAAAAGTAGGAAGTTTCTAGACATCCAACTTCTCACTGATGCAAGGATGAATTAACACCTGCACACAAATGCGTGTCCTGTGCAGAACACATCAGGGGGAGGAAGGCAAAAAAAAGCAGCTTTGTGAAGCCGTCGATCTTCTTATCGTGCCCGGCAGACTCAGCAGGAGACTGGACAGAATCACCGCAAAGCTGCCGCTGGTACTCAAACCCCTTCAGTTTTCAAGTGAATTTCTCCCAGTGGCGGTTCTAGGCTAATTTTACTGAGTGGGGCCACAGCTTGTCAGAAGGGCACATTCAACCCAGGGCAAAAAAAGACAAAGATTTGAACTCTTATTTGATTCATTTTTATTTTCATAAAACTAGTGATTAACCATTGTAACCAAAGAGAATGGTTCAAAATATCACATTTTAGACCAAAAAAACAAAAACAAAAAACTGTATTGACTTGAGAAAATAATCAGCAGATGAATTGATAATGAAAATAACTGAGTGCAAGCCTTGGTTCAGTTTCTCCATCCAAAATTATATAAATACATTGACTGCTCTACTATTACAGCAACTGTAATTGCAGTTAGTTTTGGTGGATTTCTAGCAACTGATCAACAACATGAGTCAAGACTCCTCGCCCTCCTAGACTCCATGCTCTGCTTAATCTAAAATTTCATGGTGGATCTGAGGCATGTTTTCAACAAGTTTTAACTTAGAAAACTCTGGTCACAAGAAGCAGGACACACTGGGATCACAACTGCTTTACAGAGTCTGTAGAGCTCAAAAAACGCTTCTTTATATGGCTCGATGAACTGTACTAGCTCTACTGTACTGGAGGGTCTCAGCATCCCAGTCTGCATTTTCCTGTTTTTATTTCAGAGAAATTTTCTCCAAAATATATGTAAATCTGATGAATACATGAAATAATCTACAGAATGTGCCGCCCGTGACGTGTTCAAGAAGTTTTAGTGCAATGAACACACATTATCATTTGTAGCAGCCTACAGTAGCCTAGAATGTGTTTAACATACATCGAGTGTGCGAAGAATTTTTTTTTTTGCGTAAGCTCAGTTCCTGCAAAAATCTAATCTTACTTTCAACCCCTGTGTTTAGACCCTTGTCTGTTGTTAAACATTGACATAGAAAATGTTCTGTATATTTCTATACCCCTTTAGCTGTGATTGTGTCATGTATGCGACACTCCCATTAACTACAAATGAGGGCGGCAAGCAGTTGGTTTTGTCACTCAGTGGGCGTTCCTGGGACGTGCACACTAAATCTCCATATGACGTCCTGTAATCAATTCAGAGGTGTTATCTGGTTGCAAAAACAGCATTTTTAGATTCAGAAGTATTTATTTCTTGCTAACTTGTACAAAATGTATTGGAAAAAATATTAAATTTATACAGGAATTGAGCTGTTTTGGAGTGTTTTCCCACCATCCTGAATTACTTTGAATGAAAACCAGCTGACTCAATACTGCCTGTTCACTCAGATTGGCAGTCACAGTGTCACATCAATCAGTATTTGCATAAAATAGGCCTCAGGTCTAGTTTGGCCACACCTATCTGGCAGCAGAGCAACCATTGTCTTGCCTCTGTAAAACACCCGCTTTCTTTGAAAATGAATGGAAAGTCGTCGCTTTGCCTGTGTTGCTTGTGGCTAATCTGACTGTACCTTTACTCTCCACCTCTTACCCATATATGGTTTGGCCCTGCATGTACACACACGGTCCCAGAGGCACCACGTAAGGTGCTTTATTTATGGGATTATATAATATGGTATATTAGCCCATTAACATGTTCATCACTCACCCCTTAAAGGTGCCCTGACACTTGAACAACTTTGATACACGCACTTACACATTGTCGTGACAATCCCACCTGCTGTGTTCCCAGATGGACGCTGTGCTTTAGCCCCTTTCACATTGGCGTATTCGTAGAGCTGCTCATTGCGGTGTTGTTTCATTTAAATAAGCCCGAAATATGCGCGTACTCAGCCTTTTTCAGTGTTCGTTTCATACTTGCAGCTGCGTGTGTTTGCTTTTGAATGTGTGCACACAGTGGTGTGTACCATGCCGCTATTAAACCAGTTCGGTGCTATTTTCTGCCTCTGTGGAAGTGCGCTCTGTTCTCTACTGCAGGTGTGGTGCGGCTCAAAAACAGTGTCATTTAACATTATTATTATTTTTTTTTTTTTTGTCTTGGTGGATCATTTTCATTGTGTACAGATGCTGCTGAGTCTGGCTGTGGTAAAGGCTGCCCTGAACGAAACGCTGTGACTCATTAAACTTTTAAAGCTCCAGTTGCTCAGGTCCGCTGATTTGATCAGACTTGACGCGTTATCCCAGTACCTGGTGGTACGAGGACCAAACCCGGTCTCCGGCAAGTCGTGATTCAGCAGCATGAATATACATTAATCTATGTGGTTTTGTGATATGTCACGAAAAGCGACTTATTTTCGTCACGGCAGAACAAATTCATTCTCATATCATTCTGTGATTGGCTGCACGAAATTAAACGTGAAGCGGGGGGGGTTCGGGTGGTTATGGTTTAGGGTGGGGGGAAAGAGTAAGATTAGGTTATGGTTAAGGTTAGGGGGGTAGGAGGTAGTAGTAGGGGTAGGAACTAGTGAGTTTAAAAAAATGCTGTCACGAAAATTTGACTCGTTTAGTCACGGGAGCACAAAAAAAAAAGTGACACGGGGCTGCAGCACAGCTACCTGCAACAGAGCAGCTTCCATTCTGAGGAAAGCCCTTGTAGCCTTTTATCACATCTGTTTCCTGCATTCCTTTAGAATGAACATCACCATATGTGGCTCATTATTCGAATAATCACCGAAAATTCTGAGAAATCCATATGTGGCTCATTATTCATGGCTTTGTTATTCGGTCTGACCAGGGCTTTAACATAATGAGATAGATTTTCTTTTTCTTTTTTCTAGTGCTGTGGTATTTTAAGGTTCACTTCTCCTGCAGGTCAGCATCCTGCAGCTCCTCTGGCTTTGTCACAGGCCACTGCTTTCATTCACATGCAAACAAGGCAGAACATCATTCATTCAGACTGCTAATTGCACTGGTGATGGGACAACTTGCTGACATCACAACAGTGCCTATGTGCAAGATTTTTTTGTTTATTTGTTTTGTTTTGGGGTGGGAGGTTGGTTGGCCTCTTTCTCTCCCTCAGTCTGTGACCCAAAATGAGACAGGAAGTTAGTCAATTTGCCATCAAACCTAAAAGCTTAAAAGCCTGTTATTATTATTATTATTAATCAGTGTAGAAATGTACAGCTGTCTATAAAGTGATCAACATTTTATTAAATATGTGATCTAATTTAAGCCAAGGTTGTTCAGTGAACAAAAACCAAACCACAACTTTATCTTTTCAATTTTCCAGAATAAAAACACTATTCAAATAATAGTAATGAGTTAATAATTTTCTGTTCTTTTGTTACAAAAATAAATGTTTTCTGTTTGTAACAACTTGGTGCAGACTTCATTTCCTGTCTTCTGAACATAGTACACATCTTTGAACGCCAGAGAAAAAAAAGTCAATTAAAGAAAAATGTGGTTTCCCTGTTTCTAACCAGAGGAGGTAGATGTTCTGCTGTGTACCTTTGTAAATGTTGGTCTTAGACATCAACTTCATTCATATTTTATGGGCAGGCTAACATGTAATGTTAGGAATAGTAGTTCTAATTCGGTTAAACAGTTTGCCAACATAGCCTAGTTTAACTGGAGCATTTTGTTACATTTGTGGCTATAATGACATTTTTACGATGTGCTGAAGATTATGCCACACATGCTTACATTGAATGCTTGTAACTGCTGTTTGATTTTGTTCTAACTGATTCAGGAACAATAATTTTAAGGTGGAACCCAAAACCAGAAATTTTAAAATACAGATTCTGCTCAGAATGAACAGACTGGTGGGGCAAGTCTGGTTTGAAGACCAGATGAAAACATCAAAAATGCACACAGAATCTTTTCTCAAGTTACATGGCTTGTGGTCATTCTGTGACACAGTTGTTATAAACTGAAATGAAATGGCTTTTTAAAGCATTCTCTTTGATCACTAGAGTTTCTGTTTTTTAGAAAATACACAAAGATCAGGTTCAATTTTCTTCATTCTTTGCAGTTTTGGGATCGCAGAGGGCTGCATCAGTTTTCCCAAGTCTCTTGCTTTGATTTTGAAGGTTGTCGGCGGAAGTGCTGGTGTGATTTTGGCTGACTTGTCGCTGGTGGCGGTTTAAAGCGCTGGTGTTGCGCGTGCGAGCGCAGCGGCTCCGGAGCTCGGCGCTGTTACGCACCAGGAGCTCCTCCCGATCTGCAGCGACACTCTGCAGGCAGCAGAGTTTAGTCGTCGCTCCCGAGGACACTCTTCCCTTTGGATTCCAAACACATAAACGGACTTTTTTTGTGTTTGGTTGTTGTTGTGCTGCAGTGTGGATTTAGGATTTTCGTGTGTTGTTTTACGCACTGAAGTTGGATCTTGATCTCGTCGTTTGCCGACCTCCTGGCTGAATGTGTCTGCGGAGAGCAGGAGTCCACAAAGGTTTTTGACGGATGTCGTGGAGGGGTGCAGACAGCGCACGGTGCGTAAGAGTGGACTGGTGTCGTGGCGATGAGGAAGGTGCACAGTGAAGCCGCCAGCGCACCTCCGGCTCCTCTCAGCCGCACTCTGTGAGCGGTAAGAACTCATTAGGTTACTGTTTAAGAACTGATATCCTGGTGTCCAAACCAGCACCAGAGCCTCGGGTATCAAACTCCTGCCCTGCAGACGCGTCTTTAGTCAAAGTAACACTGGAGTCTGAACACCGATTTCCCGAATTCTCTTTGAGTTGAATCAAGTTTGTCGTTATTCCTCGAGAGCGAAACGAGTCTTGAAAGTAAATAGTGACGTAGCAGTCATTCAAAACTTAAAACCGCTTACGAGTGTGCACGAGAGCGCACATTGAACATCTCTCTCTCTCTCCGCACTCAAAGGAGTCACGTCGGGAAAAATGCGTTTTTATAGCAAACGTCTATATTTTTGGCAGTGGCTGTCTGTACGTCGCCGTGTTCGTGTGGGGAACTTTTATTGGTACGTAGTGTCTCTCATTGGTCAATATATGTCACGTGATCATGGGGCTACATACTTGTACATGCATTTGCAATTGATACCAGATTCCTAAACTAGTTAACCATAACCACTAATCCGTAATCATAATCCCTAACCACAGCCACTAACATAACCATAGTCCATAACCATAACCCCTAATCCTAACCATATCCCCTAACCATAATCATAATTCCTAACCACAACCACTAATAACCATAATCCCTAACCACTAACATAACCATAATCCCTAACCACAACCACTAACTACTAATCCTAACCATAATCCCTAACCATAATCATAATTCTTAACCACAACTACTAATAACCATAACCCTTAACCATAATCCCTAACCACTAACATAACCGTAATTCATAACCATAACCACTAATTTTAACCATAACAGTAATATATAATAATAATCGCTAACCATAACCACGAGCACTAATCCTAACCATAACCACAACCACTAATTCTAACCATAATCGTAATCCCTAACCATAACTCCTAACCGTAACCACAACCACCAATCCTAACCATAACATAATCTGTAGCCATAACCATAATCCCTATCCATAACCACAACCACTAATCCTAACCATAACATAATCCCTAGCCATAACCATAATCCATAACCACAACCACTAATCCTAACCATAATCATAATCCCTAGCCATAACCACAGCCACTAATACTAAACATAATTCCTAACCATAACAATCATCCCTAACCATAACCCATAACCAAAATAAGGCTGCTCTCCGTATAAATGTTATTAATGCAGTTATATACAAATAGACAGGGCAGTAAGGTGGTTTAGTGGTTAGCACTGTGCCTCACAGCAAGAAGCTCATGGGATCGATTTCCAGGTTAGGTGAATTGGAAACGTTATAATTACCCAAGTCTCCTTTGCAAAAGAGGTTGCGATCTCAAATAAATTTATTTATTTATTTTTGAGGGTTCATAATTAGATCTGGATCGTGGGCGAGTAGCCATATTAATAATCCCAAATTCTGTTTGGACATAGGGCACCCTTGTTATGGTTAGGGGTTATTGTTATTTTTTAGGTGTTGTACTTAACATAGTTTAGGAATCTACCTGTCAGTACAAAATACATGTACAAGTACATAGCCTCAATGATCGCATAACCTATTTTGACCAAAGATAGAGATGCCACGTACCAATAGCACTTCACTATATGAATATGACTACTTACAGACAGCCACCGCCAAAATATAGGAGGTGGCTGTTTGTGTGAAATGTAATTATACATGCATTGTATTTTATAGACCTTTAACTTTATCAGTCGAAAAAACAAAATTTCAATATGATAAGGAAAACGCTGCTTCACAGTAATTTATTTATTTGTACCAAACTTGCCATCGTGGGCCAAAACAAAGCAAGTTGTCCTGGCTACCTGGATGTAATTGGGATGGGCAGCACAGTGCCTTAAGCCTCCGTCCCACCAAATAATAACCCATAAATAATGAGCCACGCATGAGTGTGTCAGTGATTATTTGAAGAATGATCCACATCCACAAGATATCACGTATCTGCTACCAAGACGCCTCTATGTGCCTCTCTGTACTTCACATGTGCCAGGTGTCAGCCTGTAGTTACATCTAAAAAAAAAACCCCCCACACACACACACAACACAAAACCCATCTATAACCAGACCAGCTAGAACCAAACCACGGGTTCCCGGACAGTCGCCTCTGGGCTTCTTCTCACTGGCTTTATTTCTTCTGTGGCTTACAGTCATTTCGACACCATGATCCAACTTTTAACTCTGTGTTCGTCTGTTATATTCTCTGCAAAGTTGCTCTCTTGAGAGCTCGCGTTCTGCGTAAATGCCCGTCTTGAGTGCGAGTCATTGTGTCAGTGCGCACACATAGTGGAGCTCATCTGATCCATTATAACAAGATAAAGAAGGAATGAACATGCAACTGTTTTACCAAACCATGACAATATATACATTACAAATAATTACCTTTTAGGCTGTTCCAAATACGTTCTTCACCTCAGTGCACAAGACAGAGTGATTCCAGAAGCGATTAGAGGTGTTTTCAACATCCAAACTGTGACAGAAAATGATTAAACCGCTATGAAATAATTATTTTTATACAGTGTCTGGTGCACAAAGCAGGTGGGATTATAGTGCGCAAGAGGGCCGAGCCTGTCAAAAATAGCCTTGTCTCTCCTAGTAGCTGCCAGGTACTTGGATAAAAGGCTTTTAACAGCCTCGTCCTCACCACAAACATGCCTCTATAATCCTTGTTTGTCCTCCTAATAACTTGTACACAAACTGCCCCATGCTGTTGTTGCTAAATTTTGAACTTCTTGAAATTAGGGCCTCATTAGCCAAATATTCTGCCACTAAGAGCCTCTCAGAGCCACTATTCTCCCACGATTGTTGAATAACTGGACTCGTACCCAAAAAAAAAACATGCTGCGTGGCTCATTATTCATCCTTCATTATTCAGTGGGACCAGGGCTTTAGTGGTTAGTGCTGTTGCCTCACAGCAAGAAGGTCCTGGGCCTGCTGCCTGTCTGGTTGTGTTCTCTTCATGTTTACGCGGATTCCTTTCGGATGCTCTGGTTTTTTCCACTTCCAAAGACATGGAGGTTCAGTGAATTGGAATCTCTTATTGACTGGAACACTTTGAAAACACATTACATTTCAACTGGAAAAAACTCATGCTGGATATTATTGTTCCTGATATGGACGGGGTAAAGTGTTAGGAACAGAAGGATGCCGCATTGTTTGATGGAAATAAAAATTGTCAACCTAGAATTCAGTGACACCCTGAAAATGAAAGCAAAAAAATGATGCAGCAGGTTTCATTTGAGCAACTCAAAATGGTACTCAGTATTTTCTGTGGCCTCTGCATGCTGGCATGCATGCCTGACACCGTCGGGGCATGCTCTTAATGAGACAGCGGATGGTGTCCGGAGGATCTCCTCCCAGACCTGGGCTAGGGCATCATTTAGCTCCTGGACAGTCTGAGGTGCAACTTATCTTATCTCTAAGGATTGGGCGAGAAGCTATCACCCTATCATCACATTTGGGTTTCTTGATTCTTTCATTTGTCCAACCACAGTTGAGAAGCGACAATGCATATACATCGCTAACAGCTAGCAGTGCTAACTGCTTCAAAGTCCCTTGTCCAAGGAGCAGCTGTCCCGCTGAGATCGCAAACCTGCCACTGCTACCTCTCCAACCCTTCATAAACATGTGCAGCTTTTCTACTGACTCAAGTAGAAGTAAAACGTAGATGTCAGGCACTGCAAATTCAAACTATTCACTGTGTGAATGGGACCAGAAATTTGACTGACTGAAAAAGATGAAGGAAAAAAACACCAGATGTTGATGATGCAATGTATTCTTAGCCAGTTTTCATCTATATGCTATAGGGTGAATTTAACCCAGGTTTACATGTTGTTAGCCCAACTCGTGTCCCACTGCGTTTCCTACTCTCGCTATTTAAAGACAGAATCAATTCAGATGTGATTTTTAATATGGTACATTAATATTTAATAAACACATTCTTCATGAGTCTCAGGAGTGCAGTGAAAATCCAAAGTAAAGAAGTGGTTGTTTGGTCACCATAACAACAGTACGTCCCGTATTATATAATCTCATATTCTTTGCTGTATGTTAGTAACCAGCAAATCAAACATACTCTTTGTCTGCTAATGAAACGGAGGCTAAATTTAAAAGGGGGAAGGTATTTAGGCCATTGATAATTTATTTTGACAACTGGGTGTGGGTCAAATCTCTGTTCAAGAGAACATGTTGCACCTGGTTCATACTAATTGTGTGCTAATGGAAACCATCTTTGTCAAGTCGGATTGTTGTCAGGAAACATCCGGACAAGCTGGACTGTGACTGAACCCGAACTCCTCTGACTTCAAAATGCAGTCTAGTTTAGGTTAAAAAGGAAAAAAAAAAAACATACACACACTTTCCCTCAAAGTGACATGTTCAAACTCCGACAGCAGCTTCAAATCACCAAGTGGTGCAGTCGCTTCCCCAAACAAAAGGTTGCTGCAGAGCAAAGAGCCTGTTCTTCTCTTCCCCCACTTCTCTTCCAGAGAAAACAAAAGCACAGGCAGGAAAAACGAGGAGTTGGCCTTCGTGTGCGCCAAGCTGCTCAGCTGAGTCTCTCCTCTCTCTTGTCATTCATCCTCTGCTTTTGTACAGACCTGCCATTTAAAGATTGGGCTTTAATCTGCTCATCTGCAGTGATGCCATGGAAAAGCTGCCGTGGTTTTGGGAGTTGCTCAGGAATGACTCTGCAAAGGGACTTGTGCTTCAAAGCAGCCCAGCCTGTACTTTCAGGACAGGCTTTGGATGCAGCTGAACCAAAAGCTTGGTTTGAATGGTGCTTTTTTTTTCTTTTTCCAAAAAATACTGTTATTTGTTCTGGCTTTTTTTTTTTTTTAACTCATCGGTAGATCTTGAGCAGTCATTACAGTTTTTATTTTTTAATAATGTGTATTTTAAAAAGTCTATGTAAAATCCCTTTTGTAAAGCATTGCACAGAGCACTGGGGCATACACTGGGTGAGAGGCAGGGTGCACCTTGGACAGATTACCAGTATAGGACTAAAAAGCAGGACTAAAAGCAGTTTTTGTACTTTTGTGCTTCCATACATCTGCATTGTCTTGATTGATGTTTGGTGATTATTGAATGGCTTTTAAGCCACTTTCACACCAGGCCTGCATAGAGTTGCATTGTGCTGCCTATCTAGTACGCAGGAATACAGTAGCTGTGTAAGTTGCATGCAGTGAAAACAAAAAAAAGAAACCTTGCACACAGGGGGGAGAAGCTTGACTCCATGACGCTGTTTTTACAGACTGCCTGGACATGCAGATGGATTTGATACACTGGAAAAAGTCAGAAAGCACTATTTCCAGGAATTAATGGACTTTATTAATGTGCCACAATTGTTAGAGAACTTGAGGAGGTGAGAGCACCATGGAGCTGCAGTCGGCGATCGAGCATGCGATACAGCCATGAGGAGTAAGTGAATGTGGACATGGACATGTCCTCTCGCTTCTGATCTGTCCTTGAGGAGTTATACTGGACGTGAACATGTCCTCTCACTGGTAATCCATCCGTGAGGAGTTATACTGGATGTGGACATGTCCTCTCACTGGTGATCCGCCCGTGAGGAGTTATCCTGGACGTGGACATGTCCTCTCACTGGTGATCTGTCCGTGAGCAGGAGTTAATGGACTTTATTTAATGTACCAGGATCATAAGACAACTTGAGGAGGTGAAAGCGCCGCAGAGCTGCAGCTGGTGATTGCGTGCGCAATTCGTCTGTGAGTGGACGTGGACATGTCTTGTCACTGGCAATTTGTCCGTGGGGAGTGGGTGTGGACATGTCCTCTCACTGGCGGTCTGTCCATGAGGAGTTAGTGAACGTGGAAGCCGGTGCACCTCTTCTTTTTCTGTGGTTTTGAAGCTTCACTGCCAGCAAAGTCCAGCAGGATTAATAAAATCTAGCAGTGCAGGTATATACTGATTAAAAAAACCTAAAAGGATTTTTCGCCCTGGCGTAGGGTTGTGTACAATTGTGCAGGCATGGTGTACAGTAGCACAGTGTTGCATAGACTTACATACAGTAGAGGAGTGTTGTGTAGACTTGCGTGGAACACTGCGTCCAGTGCTCTATGCCAAAAGTCCGTAGGGCTGCATAAGCTCAGTGTAGTCGGTATGCGGCATTGCGGAACTCTACGTTTGCTCTGTGTGAAAGGGGCTTTAACCTTTTATAGTTTGATGTTGTCATTGGAGAGGTTGCTGCACACTCAAATCAGAACATGTCATAGAATCCATCTGGTGAGAAAGCTGAATCTCAAAATTAATGAACACTGCATATGGAAATTTGTTAACGCTTGTTTTCCAAACGCAGCCATGTCCAGAGGTGTGGCTGACTGCAGAGCTGGGCAAAATAAGCACAACTAATCGTGCACCCCCTACATTGGTTCGTAGGTGACTATATGCAATATGGGTAACTATAACTGCATCACTAGGGATGACACTCGCGCTGTGCCGTGCAGTGTTTTGCAACAGGTAGAAAATAAGGCCGGAAGGCTGATGAACAAAAACTTTGTAATTTGATTTGATTTAAGATGACTTATCATCAATCTTGTGATAAAGCAGGACTTTCTGAAGGTCTTTTATTGGTAAACTAAGTCAGGCTTTTTCACATCTGTGCAGCTGTCAGGAGGACTATGAGAGCCTAGTTATCTATTAAAACTGCCTCTTCCCTGGGTTACAGGGCTAATCTAGCAGAGTGGGGTGATGATCATTAACCCACACTGTGAATGATTGTCCACTGTCATCACGTCGTGGAGAGTACTCTCCAACCACATGCTCGCCATGTCTTGAACTAACCTCACACTCTACCTAACCAGTGATATGTCCGAGTTTACATCACCTGCTAGGATGAAAGCCCAGTCAGGTTGAGAGGAAACAAGCCACTTTATTTCCTCCACTTTGCCTCTGAGTCATTTATGAGGAGTTTGTGAAGATTTTGACATGCATTGCCAGTGTCTCCAAATCTCTTCTAATTGAAATCATACAGATTACAAGGGGAAGTGTGGGATTGAGTTTCAGTGGAGGGGAATTGTCAGGCATATGCATGAAGCGTGTTGTAAATCATGTTGATGGGGAGGCGGAGAAACGGCTCCTGCAGGCTTGCAGTGTGTCTGCCAGCCTTGATGTGTGAAGATCATGGCCCGTATCCACGAAGCATCCTACACCTAAAAGTAGCTCTTAGCGATGTCATTCTAAGAAAATCTTAGAATTCCTTGAATCTTTATACGTTTCTTGGATTTTTTTTTCCTTGGTAAGATAAAAGATATTCACAAAGCATCTTAGGCCTTGAGTGAGCTCCTAAGGTGCAAAACTGTTAAGAGGAGGGAGGAGGACTTTTAAGAAGCTTAAGAGTGTCTTAAGCAGATAAGACGGCAAAAAGACAGAGAGGAAGGAGAGACGATCTCTGTATGTTGAATGTCAGTGATTCAGTAGCACACTACTACACAAATCATGTTTGTGGTTGGCCTCATCAGGAATGAGCTTACTTTTCCCACCCAGCCTAGTAACGCAATAACGCCTGACAGGCGTTATTGCGTTACTAGGCTGGGTTACCTGGCTACAGGAAAAATGTAAATTCTGTAACATTCATACAGTTATTAATATCATCGTAAGTGATGTTAGCAGCCATAGCTTAAACTCGCCTGTTTGAGAACTTGACTTGTGTGCTGCAATCTCTGCTCTCGCTATGGATTGCAGCACGTGCTAGCGCTTATCACACTCATCGTTTGTGCGCAATTACCAGCATGGAGAGTAAACATAACAATAATCAATGCAATAATCAGCATGTGAATGGGGTACGTTCAAACTTTATGAAGCTGTGTAACAATTCATTTCATTTTGCTGAGTTTCATCATCATGACATTAAATTATTTTTAATGATTACACATTTTTTTAATGCAGTTCTGGTTTTATGATTGATTGATTTTACTGTTCATTCAATAACTAGGAGCGCATTTTTTTTTTTTGTCTTTCCCTTTTTGTGACAACCAATCACAGGTCTTAGAAGACTGCGTCATACCTAGTAACGGGATCAAGATTCCTAGCAAGGAATCTTGAGGTTAAGTTGGGAGCTCTCTGTGAGGATTCTTTGTGAATACAGGCCCAGATGTTTGTGAGGTTAATCAGGCGATAAAAGTCGTCACACATCTAGACCAGAGACTGTAGGGAGGTCTGTTGTGGCAAAGGTCTAACTAATCATCAGCCTTCAGGTTAGACAAAGTGTGGGATGGTGAGGTGAAGGTGGCGAATGTTTCCTTCAGGTCTTTTATGAGCTTTTGCTGGCTCATGCACTCTGTTTCAACGAATACTTCCTCACTCCAATGCGATTATCCACAATTGTGACACACCAGCATATCAGAGGAATCATTTGACATCAGCTGCACAATGTGTTTGTTTTAAGGGTCCAATCATTGATTCATTGATTGATTGATTTGGCAGATTCTTGACTTCAAATAGTTGGCTGGTTGACTTGACTGGGGAACTATAATGGAGGAATTGTAATTTCAAGAGCTCCTTGATTGTACAATTCCAATCCTGTTATAGCCAAAGGGCACCCAAAAAATGCTCCGCCCCTCCGCAATAAAACAAAATAAAAAACTTCCAAATGGATAAAATATGGAGTCATGGGGCAAAAATGAATGCAATCCATAATCACACTTTCTTTCTGAGGAAATGTATCATTTTGATTCATTCAAAAGATCTTATTCTTCATCATATACCATAATTTCCGGACTATAGAGCACACCTGAATATTAGCCACACCCACCAATTTTAAAAGAAAAAAGAAATTGTACATAAATAGGCCGCACTATAAGCCACGTGTCTCCACGTTGTAACATGAGATATTTACACAGAAAGATGTTAGACAGAAAGATTTTTTAGCTTTTAATTAAATACCTACCGTAAATGCTTTTTTCCCAAGAAATATTACACGTAAATATTGCAGCGCACATCATCAAGTTATTCAATAATAGATTAGACAAATTCATAAATAAACATAAATTACTTACTGATAGTCAATATGGATTCAGAGCACATAGTTCAACATCACTTGCATTAATAGAATCAGTTGAGGAGATTACAAACGCCATAGACCACAAATTACATTCAGTTGGAATATTTATAGACCTTAAAAAGGCTTTTGATACAATCAATCATGACATATTAATCAATAAACTTGAACAGTATGGGATTAGGGGGTTGGTGTTGCACTGGGTGAGAAGCTACTTAAGTAACAGAAAACAGTTTGTGAAGTTGGGGGAATATACATCATCATGCTTGGACAATGCTTGTGGCGTCCCACAGGGGTCAGTATTGGGTCCAAAACTGTTTCTAATTTATATAAATGATATTGTCAATGTTTCCAAAATATTAAAATTAGTATTATTTGCAGATGACACAAGCATTTTTTGTTCAGGGGGGGATTTGCAGGAGTTACTGAGGAGGATCAGTATAGAAATGGGAAAATTGAAAATATGGTTTGACAGAAACAAATTATCATTAAACTTAAGTAAAACAAAATACATGTTATTTGGCTATTGTAATACAGACATACAGGTTCAGTTACAAGTCGAGGGGGTAGATATTGAAAGGGTACATGAAAATAAGTTTCTGGGGGTGATAATAGATGATAAGATAAACTGGAAGACTCATATAAAACATATACAAAGTAAACTGTCAAGAAGCATTTCAGTTCTAAACAAAGCGAAACATATTCTGGACCACAGCTCACTCCGCATTCTTTACTGCTCACTGGTTTTACCATATTTACAGTACTGTGCAGAGGTATGGGGTAATACTTATAAAGGTACAACACAATCACTATCAGTAATGCAGAAAAGAGCTATAAGAATTATTCATAATACTGGCTATAGAGATCATACAAATCCACTATTTTTACAATCCAAATTCTTAAAATTCACAGACTTGGTTCATTTTCAAACAGTACAAACTGTGTATAAAGCAATAAACAATTTACTTCCAGAAAATATTAAAAATATGTTTTTTAACAGATCAGGGGATTACAGTCTGAGGGGGAAATTTAATTTAAAGCATCAGTGGGCACGAACAACATTAAAAGGTTTCTGTATTTCTGTCTGTGGGGTGAGGATGTGGAACAGATTGGGAGTGGGGCTCAAGCAATGTCCAAGCATGAACCAGTTCAAACAGTGGTACAAAAATATGTTTTTTTCTAGGTATAGGGAGGAGGAAGGGTAATGAGGGTTAGGGTGTTTTTGTTTTTTACTTTGGCTTGTAAATATATAGTATTTTGTATGTAAGTAGGTATGTGTAGGTGTATATTTATGTTTGTGTATATATATGTGTATATATGTATATGTGTATATATGTGTATGTATATGTGTATGTATGTTGATGTGTGTATGTATATATGTATGTGTATGTATGTGTATATATATATTGATATTGATATTGGTTTAGGTGTGTAGGAATCTATGTGTATATGTGGCAAAGGGTATTACTGGTTGTGGGGAAGAAGGGGTAGGGATAAATAAGATGATGCTTCACCCTACCCCTTTTCGGACATGTTGGGTACACAGTAGGAACTTTTTTGTTGTTGTCTTTACTGATCTATCTTGTAATTGTTGTTGTATCAAATGTTCGAAATAAACAGTTTTCATTCATTCATTCATTCATTCATTCATTCATTCATCAAGTGCACGCACGGCTTCACGTAGCTTCTCTGCTCCACACGGAGAACTGAATAATTTAAACTTTTTCTTGAGATTTAATGGCATGCAGCCAGGATCGGATGGAGTCTGTGTTAAATGAGACGTTAATGAGGCGCTGTGACTTTTTCGACTTGTTGCGCCAAGACAGAGAACTGGTTTGGAAGGGTGGGGGGAGAAGGCTCCGCTCTGCTAACTAATCTGACGGCCTAACTCTGGCACCAGAGAGGGACTTTTCTTCACTAAAACAAAGACCTTATATTTACACTTGTGTGTGAATTTACATTGCATGAGGAGCGCAGCTTTCAGGAAATCAATTGACGTACAACCCCAATATCAATGAAGTTTGGACGTTGTGTAAAATGTAAATAAAAACAGAATACAATGATTTGCAAATCCTCTTCAACCTATATTCAATTAAATACACCACAAAGACAAGATATTTAATGTTCAAACTGATAAACTTTATTGTTTTTGTGCAAATATTTGCTCATTTTGAAATGGATGCCTGCAACATGTTTCAAAAAAGCTGGGACAGTGGTATGTTTACCACTGTGTTACATTACCTTTCCTTCTAACAACACTCAATAAGTGTTTGGGAACTGAGGACACTAACTGTTGAAGCTTTGTAGGTGGAATTCTTTACGATTCTTGTTAGATGTACGACTTCAGTTGTTCAACAGTCCAGGGTCTCTGTTGTCGCATTTTGCGCTTCATAATGCGCCACACATTTTCAGTGGGTGACAGGTCTGGACTGCCAGCAGGCCAGTCTAGTACCTGTACTGTTTTACTATGATGTCACGCTGTTGTAACACGTGCAGAATGTGACTTGGCATTGTTTTGCTGAAATAAGCAGGGACGTCCCTGAAAAAGACGTTGCTTGGATGGCAGCATGTGTTGCTCCAAAACCTGGATGTACCTTTCAGCATTGATGGTGCCATCACAGATGTGTAAGTTGCCCATGCCATGGGCACTAGCACACCCCCATACCATCACAGATGCTGGCTTTTGAACTTTGCACTGGTTACAATCTGGATGGTCTTTTTCCTCTTTTGTCCAGAGGACACGACGTTCATGATTTCCAAAAACAATTTGAAATGTGGACTCATCAGGCTACAGCACACTTTTCTACTTTGCATCTGTCCATTTCAAATGAGCTCGGGCCCAGAGAAGGCGGCAGTGTTTCTGGATGTTGTTGATGTATGGCTTTCACTTTGCATGGTGAAGTTTTAACTTGCACTTGTAGATGTAGAGATGAACTGTGTTAACTGACAGTGGTTTTCTGAAGTGTTCCTGAGCCCACGTGGTAAGGTCCTTTACACAATGATGTCGGATTTTAATGCAGTGCCGCCTGAAGGATTAACGGTCACGGGCATTCAATGTTGGTTTTCGGTCTTGCCGCTTACGTGTAGAAAGTTCTCCAGATTCTCTGAACCTTCAGATTATATCATGGACTGTAGATGATGGAATCCCTAAATTCCTTGCAACTGAACTTTGAGAAACATTGTTCTTAAACTGGTGGACTATTTTTCACGCTGTTGTTCACAAAGTGGTGATCCTTGCTCCATCTTTACTTGTGAATGGCTGAGCCTTTTGGGGATGCTCCTTTTATACCCAATCATGACACTCACCTGTTTCCAATTAACCTGTTCACCTGTGGAATGTTCCAAACAGGTGTTTTGAGCACTGGTGAGGTAACACAGTGGTAAACATACCACTGTCCCAGCTTTTTTGAAACGTGTTGCAGGCATCCATTTCAGAATTAGCAAATATTTGCACAAAAACAATAAAGTTTATCAGTTTGAACATTAAAGTTTATCAGTTTGAACATTAAATATCTTGTCTTTGTGGTGTATTCAATTGAATATAAGTTGAAGAGGATTTGCAAATCATTGTATTCTGTCTCTATTTACACTTTACACAACGTACCAACTTCATTGGAATAGGGGTTGTATTTTGACTCATGAAAAAGCCTGTAAAAGTCCATAAATTAGACATATCATTGTAAAAGCCATAGTGTTCAAAGTGTGTGAAAAAAGTAGCGGCTAATGGTCCGTAAATTACGGTAAATTTAAACAAAAGGTCTGTTTAGCCTGATGTGCACATTTTAAAAAATATAACATGTACATTATCCAGTTCCAACCTGGTCTCACGGCAAGTCGTGATTCAGCAGCACGAAATATAAATTAATCTATTGGTTCGTGATACTGTGACAAAAAGCACCTCATTTTCGTCACGGCAGCACAAATTCATTCTAATTCATTCCGTGATGGCTGCATGAAATTAAAAGTAAAGTGTGTGTGTGTGTGGGGGGTGGGGGGGGTGGTTATGTTAGGGTTGGGGGTAGGAGTAGGGTTAGTAATAGTGAGTTAAAAAAAAACTGTCACGAAAATTTGACTCATTTCGTGTCGGGAGGACGAAAAAAAAACCGTGAGACTAGGCTGCCCGTTCATAGCAGATCCACGATAGGGCATTGTCTGGTGCAGTTCATTATTCACCTTTCTCTGGAATGATGACTTCCAGTCTTCACATGGCCACATGTGACACTGTGTGTTCACCATAAAGCTCTACTGTACTGGAAAAGATGAAATATTGTCAGTTAGTGTGAGTGGAATACTGGAAGCATTTGAGTCCTTTGGCCCCGAGTTGTGTTTTTTTTTCATGCTGTTCCATCAGTGGATGCCCTGGTTGCAGCACCTGAGAAGATGAGTGAGGCGATGAAGTGTCTGGGTTTGCAATTAAGATCCAGGCTTTTAATGGCTTCCTGGACTCAGCCATTAGAAGTTTATGCGTTTATGGTGAAAGTGTTGAACTTGTCTCTGCACTCAGTCACTCATCTTCAACCGCTTACTCCAATTAAGCGTCGCGGGGGGCTGGAGCCTATCCCAGCAGTCAGAGCATGAGGCGGGGTATACCCTGGACAGGACGCCAGTCTGTCGCAGGGCCACATATAGACAAACAAACACATACACACACCTACAGACAATTTAAAGTTTCCAATCCACCTGACCTGCATGTCTTTGCATGTGGGAGGAAGACAGCGAGAACCCAGACAAACACGGGGAGAACATGCAAACTCCACACAGAAAAGCCACAGGTGGGAATCAAACCTATGATCTTCTTGCTGTGAGGCAACAGTGCTCATATCTCTGCAGTGGCATTCATTTCAGCTCTTACCTACATGGTCAAGAAAAGCCCAGGAAGAGTTTATGGAGCTCCCGAGAAATTGCTGGACATCATTATCAGTATGTAATGATGTCCAGCGTCATTACATGCTGGTAATGATGTTTAAAAATCTGATTCTTCTCCTGCATGAAGAATCATATTTTTTCCCATTGAATACTGGTGTCTGTCAGGGATGTGTTCTGGTGCCTACACTATTCAATGCATGCATGGATTTGGTGTTGGGTAGAGTTTTGGACAGCAGTTGCTTCGGTGTCTTTGTTGCTGAGTGAAGGTTTGCTGAGCATGATTTCACAGACAATGCTGTGGAATCAGTATGTACCCTGATTGAACCACTAGAGAAACTGAATGACAAATCTGACTCAGTTTGTGATTCTCCTGGATCATGGCTAAGATCCACACAACTGTATTTGTATGCCATAAAATTGTCAAACTTTGAGTCACTCACTTGCCTTAGCATTGGTGTCACTCAAGCGGAAATTGGCTGGTACATGCCAAAGGGATCATTGCTCAAATACAGCTGTATTTTTTTGTCCACCTTGGACACAGTTGTCCCTTGGGGTCAAAATCTTTAGGCAACTCACAGTTCAATTTGATTTGATTATGATTAAAATCAAATCAATTTTATTTATATAGCGCCAAATCACAACAACAGTTGCCCCAAGGCGCTTTATATTGCAAGGCAAAAGCCATACAATAATGACAGAAAAACCCCAACGGTCAAACAACCCACTATGAGCAAGTACTTGGCGACAGTGGGAAGGAAAAACTGCTGTGGAAGAGAGCAGAGATCAATCACCAATGATTAAAAGCAGAGTGGTGCATACAGAGCAAAAAGAGGTGAATAAAAAGAAACACTCAGTGCATCATGGAAACCCCCAGCAGTCTGTCTGTAGCAACATAACTAAGGGATGGTTCAGGGTCACCTGATCCAGCCCTAACTATAAGCTTTTTCAAAAAGGAAAGTTTTAAGCTTAATCTTAAAAGTAGAGAGGGTGTCTGTCTCCCTAATCCGAATTGGGAGCTGGTTCAACAGGAGAGGAGCCTGAAAGCTGAAGGCTCTGCCTCCCATTCTACTCATACAAACCCTAGGAACTACAAGTAAGTCTGCAGTCTGAGAGCGAAGTGCTCTATTGGGGTGATATGGTACTACGAGGTCCCTAAGATAAGATGGGACCTGATTATTCAAAACCTTATAAGTAAGAAGAAGAATTTTAAATTCTACTCTGTAATTAACAGGGAGCCAATGAAGAGAGGCCAATATGGGTGAAATATGCTCTCTCCTTCTAGTCCCTGTCAGCACTCTAGCTGCAGCATTTTGAATTAACTGAAGGCTTTTCAGGGAACTTTTAGGACAACCTGATAATAATGAATTACAATAGTCCAGCCTAGAAGAAATAAATGCATGAATTAGCTTTTCAGCATCACTCTGAGACAAGACCTTTCTAATTTTAGAGATATTGCGCAAATGCAAAAAAGCAGTCCTACATATTTGCTTAATAAATAAAACAATGTCGGACTCTGTAGTTTTCTCTGGGCCCCTCCCCAATCGGACCGGGAGTGACATGTTTAGCCGCATGTTCTCCTTGAATTGCTGGCTGTCTGAGTGGTGTCCAAAAAATAAGATGGGCTTCATAGATAATTGGCAAAGCTTCTGGGGAAAACCTGGTCTTGTTAGGAGAGACGGCATCCATCCCACTTTGGATGGAGCAGCTCTCATTTCTAGAAATCTGGCCAATTTTCTTAAATCCTCCAAACCGTGACTATCCAGGGTTGGGACCAGGAAGCAGAGTTGTAGTCTTACACACCTCTCTGCAGCTTCTCTCCCCCTGCCATCCCCTCATTACCCCATCCCCGTAGAGACGGTGCCTGCTCCCAGACCACCAATAACCAGCCAAAATCTATTTAAGCATAAAATTTCAAAAAGAAAAATAATATAGCACCTTCAACTGCACCACAGACTAAAACAGTTAAATGTGGTCTATTAAACATTAGGTCGCTCTCTTCTAAGTCCCTGTTAGTAAATGATATAATAATTGATCAACATATTGATTTATTCTGCCTTACAGAAACCTGGTTACAGCAGGATGAATATGTTAGTTTAGATGAGTCAACACCCCCGAGTCACACTAACTGCCAGAATGCTCGTAGCACGGGCTGAGGCGGAGGATTAGCAGCAATCTTCCATTCCAGCTTATTAATTAATCAAAAACCCAGACAGAGCTTTAATTCATTTGAAAGCTTGACTCTTAGTCTTGTCCATCCAAATTGGAAGTCCCAAAAACCAGTTTTATTTGTTTTTATCTATCGTCTACCTGGTCGTTACTGTGAGTTTCTCTGTGAATTTTCAGATCTTTTGTCTGACTTAGTGCTTAGCTCAGATAAGATAATTATAGTGGGCGATTTTAACATCCACACAGATGCTGAGAATGACAGCCTCAACACTGCATTTAATCTATTATTAGACTCAATTGGCTTTGCTCAAAATGTAAATGAGTCCACCCACCACTTTAATCATATCTTAGATCTTGTTCTGACTTATGGTATGGAAATTGAAGACTTAACAGTATTCCCTAAAAACTCCCTTCTGTCTGATCATTTCTTAATAACATTTACATTTACTCTGATGGACTACCCAGCAGTGGGGAATAAGTTTCATTACACTAGAAGTCTTTCAGAAAGCACTGTAACTAGGTTTAAGGATATGATTCCTTCTTTATGTTCTCTAATGCCATATACCAACACAGTGCAGAGTAGCTACCTAAACTCTGTAAGTGAGATAGAGTATCTCGTCAATAGTTTTACATCCTCATTGAAGACAACTTTGGATGCTGTAGCTCCTCTGAAAAAGAGAGCTTTAAATCAGAAGTGCCTGACTCCACTTTAAATCACAAGTGCCTGACTCCGTGGTATAACTCACAAACTCGCAGCTTAAAGCAGATAACCCGTAAGTTGGAGAGGAAATGGCATCTCACTAATTTAGAAGATCTTCACTTAGCCTGGAAAAGAGTCTGTTGCTCTATAAAAAAAAAGCCCTCCGTAAAGCTAGGACATCTTACTACTCATCACTAATTGAAGAAAATAAGAACACCCCAGGTTTTCTTTTCAGCACTGTAGCCAGGCTGACAAAGAGTCAGAGCTCTGTTGAGCTGAGTATTCCTTTAACTTTAACTAGTAATGACGTCATGACTTTTTTTGCTAATAAAATTTTAACTATTAGAGAAAAAATTACTCATAACCATCCCAAAGACGTATCGTTATCTTTGGCTGCTTTCAGTGATGCCGGTATTTGGTTAGACTCTTTCTCTCAGATTGTTCTGTCTGAGTTATTTTCATTAGTTACTTCATCCAAACCATCAACATGTCTATTAGACCCCATTCCTACCAGGCTGCTCAAGGAAGCCCTACCATTATTTAATGCTTCGATCTTAAATATGATCAATCTATCTTTATTAGTTGGCTATGTACCACAGGCTTTTAAGGTGGCAGTAATTAAACCATTACTTAAAAAGCCATCACTTGACCCAGCTATCTTAGCTAATTATAGGCCAATCTCCAACCTTCCTTTTCTCTCAAAAATTCTTCAAAGGGTAGTTGTAAAACAGCTAACTGATCATCTGCAGAGGAATGGTCTATTTGAAGAGTTTCAGTCAGGTTTTAGAATTCATCATAGTACAGAAACAGCATTAGTGAAGGTTACAAATTATCTTTTTATGGCCTCAGACAGTGGACTCGTCTCTATGCTTGTTCTGTTAGTCCTCAGTGTTGCTTTTGATACAGTTGACCATAAAATTTTATTACAAAGATTAGAGCATGCCATAGGTATTAAAGGCACTGCGCTGCGGTGGTTTGAATCATATTTATCTAATAGATTACAATTTGTTCATGTAAATGGGGAATCTTCTTCAGACTAAGGTTAATTATGGAGTAGTAGGCAGTATTATTAGACAGTATTGCTTAAATTTTCATTGTTACGCAGATGATACCCAGCTTTATCTATCCATGAAGCCAGAGGACACACACCAATTAGCTAAACTGCAGGATTGTCTTACAGACATAAAGACATGGATGACCTCTAATTTCCTGCTTTTAAACTCAGATAAAACTGAAGTTATTGTACTTGGCCCCACAAATCTTAGAAACATGGTGTCTAACCAGATCCTTACTCTGGATGGTATTACCCTGACCTCTAGTAATACTGTGAGGAATCTTGGAGTCATTTTTGATCAGGATATGTCATTCAGTGCGCATATTAAACAAATATGTAGGACTGCTTTTTTGCATTTATGCAATATCTCTAAAATTAGAAAGGTCTTGTCTCAGAGTGATACTGAAAAACTAATTCATGCATTTATTTCCTCTAGGCTGGACTATTGTAATTCATTATTATCAGGTTGTCCTAAAAGTTCCCTGAAAAGCCTTCAGTTAATTCAAAATGCTGCAGCTAGAGTACTAATGGGGACTAGAAGGAGAGAGCATATCTCACCCATATTGGCCTCTCTTCATTGGCTTCCTGTTAATTCTAGAATAGAATTTAAAATTCTTCTTCTTACTTATAAGGTTTTGAATAATCAGGTCCCATCTTATCTTAGGGACCTCATAGTACCATATCACCCCAATAGAGCGCTTCGCTCCCAGACTGCAGGCTTACTTGTAGTTCCTAGGGTTTGTAAGAGTAGAATGGGAGGCAGAGCCTTCAGCTTTCAGGCTCCTCTCCTGTGGAACCAGCTCCCAATTCAGATCAGGGAGACAGACACCCTCTCTACTTTTAAGATTAGGCTTAAAACTTTCCTTTTTGCTAAAGCTTATAGTTAGGGCTGGATCAGGTGATTGATTAATTAATTGATTAATATGCGCATTGAAAGACATATCCTGATCAAAAATGACTCCAAGATTTCTCACAGTATTACTGGAGGTCAGGGTAATGCCATCCAGAGTAAGGATCTGGTTAGACACCATGTTTCTAAGATTTGTGGGGTCAAGTACAATAACTTCAGTTTTATCTGAATTTAAAAGCAGGAAATTAGAGGTCATCCATGCCTTTATGTCTGAAAGACATTCCTGCAGTTTAACTAATTGGTGTGTGTCCTCTGGCTTCATGGATAGATAAAGCTGGGTATCATCTGCGTAACAATGAAAATTTAAGCAATGCTTTCTAATAACACTGCCTAAGGGAAGCATGTATAAAGTGAATAAAATTGGTCCTAGCACAGAACCTTGTGGAACTCCATAATTAACCTTAGTCTGTGAAGAAGACTCCCCATTTACATGAACAAATTGTAATCTGTTAGATAAATATGATTCAAACCACCGCAGCGCAGTGCCTTTAATACCTATGGCATGCTCTAATCTCTGTATCAAAAGCTGCACTGAGGTCTAACAGGACAAGCACAGAGATGAGTCCACTGTCTGAGGCCATAAGAAGATCATTTGTAACCTTCACTAGTGCTGTTTCTGTACTATGATGAATTCTGAAACCTGACTGAAACTCTTCAAATAGACCATTCCTCTGCAGATGATCAGTTAGCTGTTTTACAACTACCTTTTCAAGAATTTTTGAGAGAAAAGGAAGGTTGGAGATTGGCCTATAATTAGCTAAGATAGCTGGGTCAAGTGATGGCTTTTTAAGTAATGGTTTAATTACTGCCACCTTAAAAGCCTGTGGTACATATCCAACTAATAAAGATAGATTGATCATATTTAAGATCGAAGCATTAACTAATGGTAGGGCTTCCTTGAGCAGCCTGGTAGGAATGGGGTCTAATAGACATGTTGATGGTTTGGAGGAAGTAACTAATGAAAATAACTCAGACAGAACAATCGGAGAGAAAGAGTCTAGCCAAATACCAGCATTACTGAAGGCAGTCGAACATAAAGTTATGTCTTTGGGATGGTTATGAATAATTTTTTCTCTAATAGTTAAAATTTTATTTGCAAAGAAAGTCATGAAGTCATTACTAGTTAAAGTTAAAGGAATACTTGGCTCAATAGAGCTCTGACTCTTTGTCAGCCTGGCTACAGTGCTGAAAAGAAACCTGGGGTTTGTCAGGTCCGTTGCCCTAACTGGACCTGGCACTTAAACTGTGCCTGAGATCGTATCGTGCAAAACACAGTTTCTCAAAGCACAATCACATAAAAAGAGACAACATTAGAGAGAGATCTCTTTTGTGAGCTTTGCGCAAAGGGGAGAAGCTTTGGAGAGAGCGTACAAACCTAAGACCAACCTTGCTTCTCCTGCTCCTCTCCACTGCCCCACCCCGGTGCTTGCTCTTTTATTGGAAAAGGAAAAAAATCATAAACACTACAACGTAGCATCAGGGTACATTGTGTTTGGGGAAGGGAGGGGTGAACGGTTGCTTGTGAGTTACGGTTTCCTGTGAAACATGCTCGTTTCTTTCACTGAAAGAAGGGAGTAAGCAGTTAAGTTTCGATGTCAACAGAGTCCTGAAACAACCTTTAGTTCATCACTGTGGCTGAGCAATCATTTAGCTTAAATGCAGCATATATGAATGGGTACATAATTATTATGATTGAATGAGTAAATGAAGTATAAAATAATATAATTCAGACAATAATAAATGTAAAATCCTTTAACAAGTCAGCTAAGACACATATTCTTTCAGTCTTGTGTCTGGTTTCACTCCCACATCACACAGATAACAGATAGTTGATACAGTTCATTTCACAAGAAGCAGAAACTTAACTCAGACTACTTTTGATTACATTGAATATCATGTAAGCAGGCAATGATTAATTAAATAAATGGTAACAAGTCATAAAATCCCCATCAGGGTTGTTCTTATTTTCTTCAATTAGTGATGAATAGTAAGATGTCCTAGCTTTATGGAGGGCTTTTTTATAGAGCAACAGACTCTTTTTCCAGGCTAAATGAAGATCTTATAAATTAGTGAGACGCCAATTCCTCTCCAGCTTACGGGTTATCTGCTTTAAGCTGCGAGTTTGTGGGTTATACCACGGAGTCAAGCATTTCTGATTTAAGGCTCTCTTTTTCAGAGGAGCTACAGCATCCAAAGTTGTGCTCAATGAGGATGTAAAGCTATTGACGAGATAATCTATCTCACTTACAGAGTTTAGGTAGCTACTCTGCACTGTGTTGGTATATGGCATTGAAGAACATAAGAAAGAAGGAATCATATCCTTAAACCTAGCTACAGCACTTTCAGAAAGACTTCTACTGTAATGAAACTTATTCCCCACTGCTGGTTAGTCCATTAAAGTAAATGTAAATGTTATTAAGAAATGATCAGACAACAGGGGGTTTTTCAGGGAATACTGTTAAGTCTTCAATTTCTATGCCATGTGTCAGAACAAGATCTAAAGTGCGGTTAAAATGGTGGGTGGGCTCATTTACATTTTGAGCGAAGCCAACTGAATCTAATAATAGATTAAATGCAGTGTTGAGGCTGTCATTCTCAGCATCTATGTGGATGTTAAAATCACCTACTATAATTATCTTATCTGAGCTAAGCACTAAGTCAGACAAATGGTCTGAAAATTCACAGAGATTCAGAATTGAATGTATTGCCAAGTGGTTCTCACCTACGAAGTACACTCAACAAAAATATAAACGCAACACTTCTGGTTTTGCTCCCATTTTGTATGAGATGAACTCAAAGATCTAAAACATTTTCCACATACACAATATCACCATTTCCCTCAAATATTGTTCACAAACCAGTCTAAATCTGTGATAGTGAGGACTTCTCCTTTGTTGAGATAATCCATCCCACCTCACAGGTGTGCCATATCAAGATGCTGATTAGACACCATGATTAGTGCACAGGTGTGCCTTAGGACTGTCCACAATAAAAGACCACTCTGAAAGGTGCAGTTTGTTTTATTGGGGGGGATACCAGTCAGTATCTGGTGTGACCACCATTTGCCTCATGTAGTGCAACACATCTCCTTCGCATAGAGTTGATCAGGTTGTCAATTGTGGCCTGTTGAATGTTGGTCCACTCCTCTTCAATGGCTGTGCGAAGTTGCTGGATATTGGCAGGAACTGGTACACGCTGTCATATACGCCGGTCCAGAGCATCCCAAACATGCTCAATGGGTGACATGTCCTGTGAGTATGCCGGCCATGCAAGAACTGGGACATTTTCAGCTTCCAAGAATTGTGTACAGATCCTTGCAACATGGGGCCGTGCATTATCCTGCTGCAACATGAGGTGATGTTCTTGGATGTATGGCACAACAATGGGCCTCAGGATCTCGTCACGGTATCTCTGTGCATTCAAAATGCCATCAATAAAATGCACCTGTGTTCTTCGTCCATAACAGACGCCTGCCCATACCATAACCCCACTGCCACCATGGGCCACTCGATCCACAACATTGACATCAGAAAACCGCTCACCCACACGATGCCACACACGCTGTCTGCCATCTACACTGAACAGTGTGAACCGGGATTCATCCGTGAAGAGAACACCTCTCCAACGTGCCAAATGCCAGTGAATGTGAGCATTTGCCCACTCAAGTCGGTTACGACGATGAACTGGAGTCAGGTCGAGACCCCGATGAGGACGACAAGCATGCAGATGAGCTTCCCTGAGACGGTTTCTGACAGTTTGTGTATGTGGAAAAAGTTTTAGATCTTTGGGTTCACCTCATACAAAATGGGAGCAAAACCAAATGTGTTGCGTTTATATTTTTGTTGAGTGTATATGATCTGGTGTCACTGGTGCATAAACAACAATAAAAGGAATAGGAAAAAAATAATTCTGTAAGAAGTAAAGGAGTCAGATAGACAAATGGGCAAAATAAGTTTACTGTCAAATAGATATAGTGGAATGCGGCTGTGCAGGCATGCAGATGAACAGTACAGGGATGATCAGTCTGTACTTTGTGGGAGTGGGGGGGCAGGGTAAACAGGGGTCTCTGACATTATTTATAAGTCTAACTGCGGACGGAAAGAAGCTGTTTTTGTGTCTTGAGGTTTTAGTCCTGTTTGACCACAACCGTCTGCCAGTGGGGAAGGTAATAAAAAGTTTGTGTCCTGCGTGAGAGGGATCGGCCGCAATCTTCCTTGCTCGTCTAAGGGTCCTGGAGGTGTATAGGTCCTGTCGGGATGGCAGGTTTCAATCGGTCACCTTCTCTGCTGTGTGGATGATACACTGCAGTCTGCTCCTGTCCTTAGCAGTGGTAGCAGTGTACCAGACAGTGATAGAGGATGAGATGACAGACTCAAAGATGGCAGTGTAGAAGTTTATCATCATTGTTTCTGGCAGGTTGAACTTCTTTAGTTGCTACAGAAAGTACATCCTCTGCTGTGCTCTCTTGGTGAGAGAGCGGAAGTTCAGCTCCCACTTGAGGTCCTGGGTGATGTGATCCTCAGGTAGCAGAAGGACTCTATGATGGCAACTGGGAAGTCACACAGGGTGATGGGGTTGGGCTGGACTGGGTTCTTCCTGAAGTTAACAACCATTTAAACTGTCTTGAGGGCATTGAGCTCCAGACTATTCTGCTTGCACCAGGACACCTGCTGTTCGTTCTCCCGTCTGTAGGCAGACTCGTCTCCATCAGAGATGAGTCAGATGAGGGTTGTATCATCTGCAAACTTTATGAGGTTTACAGATTGGTGGCTAGAGGTGCATCTGTTGGTGTACAGGGAGAAGAGTAGAGGGGAAGAACACAGCCTTGGGGGAATCCGGTACTGATGGACCGTGTGTTGGAGATGTGTCTCCCCCCCCCCCCCCCCCCCCCAGCTTCACGTGCTGCCTTCTGTTGGACAGAAAGTCGGTGCTGCAGTTTGATTATAAAATGATTATCAATGTGTCTTTTTCAGAAAAAAACTTTTTCTTTACTGTGTGACAGATCATAATATTTGTAATGACTCCTCATGAATTTATTTCCAATACATTCTTTAACCGCTCATTCATATTTGCACCTGTGTGTGGCTCATTCACTGATTTGAATTCTAAAGCCCAGGTGTTCTGTTCCCCCATCCTACCTGCTAAAACCACCTGTGTAAAGGTGTGCTGACACTTGCACGACACTGTGTTGTGCAGGAGAGTAAACTTGTCTCTAACGGGTGGAGACTGAACATGAGAGGGGCGCCGGCACATGCAGTTGCGCAAAGAGAATTTTGAAATGTTCAAAAAATCTTTCACGCATAAATGTCATGTAACGTTGCACGATCTGCTCGCCAACACTACATGCAGCTCGTCAAGTCGAGTAAAGAAGAAATGAACAGAGCAAGTGGTTGCATCAGTGCATCGCATCAGAGCGCAGCTCCTCTGAATGATTATAACAATATGTTAAATCTGTCATAAACATACTTTTACAGCTGCACACAAGAAGAAAAGAACTTGCAACTGTTTTACCAAACCATGACAATGTAAACATGGATAATTTCTTTATTTTTTTTAGACAGCTCCAAATGCTTTCTCCAGCTTGTTTGGCATGCAAACGGCTCCAGCTGGAGTGGTCCTTTGTGATTCAGGAAGTGATTAGAGCCATTTTCAGAGAAAATGATTAATTCACTACGAAATAATTATATATACGCGGCATCCAGTGCACAGCACCTGGCACCCAGTGGAACAAAGCACGCCATCCAGCTGGGAACACCTTAAGTGTGGCTTCAGAGTCACTCATATCTGCAGCTTCTTTCTGCCTTTGAGTGCACCTCATCGCAGTGTGCGTACACACTGGCTGTGCTACACTATTGCTCTCTGTACTTAGAATAATTAAAACAGGAAGGTGTGCACCTGTACTCCACAATGTGCTGTACAGTGCCTATTAAAATGAAAATACTGGTGAAGATGATTTTAGGTGAACAACCATGATACTCACCAAATAATCTGTTTGGATTCTTTCTTAGCTCTTTATGAAACAGCAGAATGAGCTGTTTCAGTCCGCTAGAACTTTAACGTGCTCATAGAGGGTGAAGATAAAAGTGGAAATTTTCTTTTGTGGAGCAAACAAGATGTCATGTACACAGTGCAGAAGCCGCACTGTGTACATGATGCAATGGCAGCAATGAAATCGGCTTGTAGTTGTTGTAGAGGATAGTTAGTGGTGCGAGTGCTGTATTTCTTTAACAAGGAACCCAAATAAAGTTAAGTTTTGCTTGGGTATCCTGCAAAAAATTAACTTCACTCACCACTTCTTGAGTCCTGAACTATTTCTTTATGTCCTGAGAATATTACTTATTTTGAAGTATACCTTATGTTTGTAGAGCAGGTGGCTTAGTAGATATGGAGCTGGCTTGCCAATGTGTAGACCTGTTTTTGAATCCTGCACATGGTACCTATGTGTGTCCTTCCACAAGACACTTAAACTGCACTGTCTCAATACACCCAGCTGTAAATGGGTATTGGCCTTGGCTGGGAAAGTAATTTGCACTATACTGGCATCCCATCCAGGTGGTCTCATACGCTCTCATCTGCTTCATGCTATGAAATCCTGAAATAAGCGCAGCGCCAATGGACCACACGGCTTTTATAGGACTAGACTTAGGACTACCAATATGTAGACCTGGGTTTCATTTGACCTGTCTGTATCTTGAGAGAGGACATTTCATTTGCGTTGTTCCAGTCCACCCAGGAGTAAATTGGGAGTCACAGACTATCATGTACAGTGGCGATTGTAGAGTCTGTTTTGGCCCCAGGCAAGAACGTCACAGGAGGCCCCTCCTACCAGCATTCATCACCATTATGTTGTATGTGAAGCCCTATGGTTTTATTTATCATCAGTCATCATGTAATTACTTCTATGTTTTTATTTTATTCTGTTTGGGGGTGGGCGGTGATATTAACCATTGCATGCTCCAGTAATCATTTTCGAATAATATTTGTCAAAACAAAGTGTAAGTTCAAATAGGTTCTCTTATGTAGGGTAGCCCTTATGATTTGTCATCACCCCGAGCATTTGTCTAAACCTCCTAAAGGAAAGGCGACTATGGATGTAGATTAAAGTGTGTCAGCCTTTGGGGCCCCCTACTGGCTTGGGGCCTCAAGCAGTTGCCTGCCTTGCCTGTTGGCAAGCAGCGCCTCTGCTCATTTGGTTCCCGCTATGGAATCCAGGTATAGGCACTGGCATAATGGGCCTCAGACCCTATATAGACTTAATTCTATTTTTGTTACTGCTAAAACATATAATGTATGAGAAGGAAAGTCTCATCTCTAATCTGTGATGGGATGTTCTTGCGGACGTGCACACTTTTTGTGGATGTCCCTGTTAACCAGTCATAAATTAGTAATAACTGAAGGTGCAGGGCTGTAATATGATGAACTGTCACCCCGGGCTACATCTTCAAGCTGCAGTGATCTGCCAACCACCTGTCTACTAGTCAGCCTGTTTAATAGCTCTGTGATGGTGGCGCCATTTATCACAGGCACCAGCACTCGTTAAAGTGTAGACTGGACACTTCATAGGTTTATTCAATATTAATGACTGAGTTTGTGAACCCACAGTGATGCATGTAGCATGTCCTTCCACAATGACCGCAGAAGCCTGTCTTTGCGATGAGCTCGTGGCAATACAGGCTGTTGGACATGTGAATTTGAAGTGATGATAGAGAACTCATACATTATGCACATAAAATGTTTTTTCAAAAGAGTTACATTTTATCACTGGATGCAGCATGCAGTTTTACTTTGAGAAAGCGTGTGCTTGTATATAGTTCTTTCTCTAAAATATGACTGAAATGATTAATCGAGTAACTTCAATCATTCTATTATTAAAAAATAAAAGTAAGTCCCTTCGGCTGCTCCCTGTTTGCACTCGGGGTCACCACAGCAAATCCAAGGTGGATCTGCATGTTGAATTGGCACAGGTTTTACGCCGGATGCCCTTCCTGACGCAACTCCACATTACATGGAGAAATGTGGCAGGGGTGGGATTTGAACCCGAAGCCTTCTGAACTGAAACCAAGCGCGTTAACCACTTGGCCACCACCCCTGTATTTATCGCATTTTATAGATCCGATTCCTTATCGATTCCCTTATCCTCCTGTGCATTTTCTTTGTGCTACAAGTAGGCTTTACAGGGTTTTTTTTTTATGTCAACAACATTTTATTTTATTTTATTGATTCTTAAAGTAAATAAATATGAAATTTGTCACTGGATCCTTGATCTCTGGACATAGATAGAAAAAAAATCTATAGTTTTTGTCAAAAGCATTTCCTTTCAGACATTAACGGCATGGATGTCTCTCCATACGTCTGAATATATGTAATTTTTCACATCGTTAAGAGTTTTGGAGTTTTGTCGAACCATAAGCCCAGGCAGTCTATGAAATCTTCAGTCTGCGAACAGGACATTCTTTTTTTATCTTATTGCACATTTCATTTACACTTTTTTTTATTACTTATTCAGTGTTTATTGTGTATTTATACATTCCGTACAGAGAGAGTGCAGCTCAAGCTAAAGTCAGATGCCTTGTTTTCTGTGGATACTTGGCAAATAACACAGCCTTTTAAAAAACAGCTGTGGAGTGCAGCGTTTCCACAAAAGCTGCACTGATAAATCCACTGTACAGCCTGTTTATAAAAACGCTTATCAAATCTGAATAAAGGCTTCTTTTTTTTTAATAATTAAACATTATTCTCTTAAAGTGCATGTCTTTTTGCTTTATCTGCGGAGATGGAGAGCAGCCAGTGGACCAAACCATGTTAAAAAAAACCCAGAAACACACTGCTTCACTTTAAATGTGCAATAAGTCTGTTTCAGATGATCAGCGCGGACCCTTTCTCTTAAAAGGCTTTATTTTGCTCAGCGTGCAGCTTTGTAAACTTGTAGGGTCACCTGCTGCATTGATTAGCTCTTACATTAGTTATGCGTATGCTCTATCTGTTATGGTTAGGGGTTCGGGTGGAACCGAACCCTTTCAGGCTGTGGATCCACACGCAGGGAGCTGGACATGGAGAAAAGTTAAAAAGGAAAATAATATTTATTAATAACAACTAAGGAATGCTGGGCTGGGGTTTCTGCAGTAGAGAGTGGCCCGTCTCCTAGCGGTAAAATTAGGGAGCTACAGTTTCCCGAGCCAGACTTGAAAGAATAAAGGCACAAAGGAGTCAGTGATCAGGGCCAGTTGGAATGCTGCTTCGGTAACCAGGAACTATGGAAGAAGACACACAGGGTGACTGGAATGCATTCGTAACGCTGAACCACAAACAGTCACTGTTCATAAAGGGAATAACACAGGATGTCTGAGTTCACAAGATAATATTTCTTCACTGTTCAACAATTGTTCATAGTTCATAAGTGGTCTCCCTGGTCAGAGGTCAAGTGCTGCGGGTTGACGCGCACTGCCAATTAAGCAGGACTTGATACAGCTGGGCAGAGTTCTCAGTTGTTTGATATCAGAGTTTGTGCAGTTCATAGACAGAGTTCTTGAAATGGTTCTTTATCATAGTACAGTCACAACAGGAACTTAGTGAGAACAGGATGTCACAGAGACGAGGGGAACTTAACTGGCGTTTAGTTGACAAGCGCTCCATGCCGGGAGCGAAGGAGTTCCAAAACTGACATTGCGGTGCAGGTATTAGTACCAGGGTCCAGGTCCACTTGGAAGCCATACTGGGATCACCTAAAACAGTAGGAAAAGACAGTTTGTTCTAATGTGGGAATTAGAGGGAGAGACCAGCATTACCTCAGCTTAAGCTGCAGGGTGCTTTGGTGTCTGAGCGCACGCTTGGAACACGCGTTCAAGGACACAGTGCAACAGTCAGGTAAAAACCCTCTGATCTCTCTGGAGCGTGGATGAGGCTTAGCGGCTGGCAAATGGTTAAGCAAGGCAACAGACAACAGACGTGCACGTCTACAGTAGTATCTGGCAATTCATGAACATAAAGTCTTGGTTTGAATAGTCACTTAATAATCGATTATAATAGTCATAATCTGAACCTGGTGTGAAGTAGAACGTAAGGGTGCCATCTTGGGGCTCGAAATAGTACGTGCATGTGCTAGTTTGTGCACGTATTATTTGAGTGGTGCATATAATTTTATACTGCACTAGCACTGGTGCAAGTAAATTTATGCAAGTTTTATCAACTATAAGCACCAGTAAAATGAACCAATAAAGGAATTAATAAGGAAAAAACAATTTCCAGTGTGTGGTCTTTGTCTTCCCTGCATTTTATGACTCTCACACACGGAGCGAGTTGCTGTGACGATTCTTTCGCACGCGCACGTGAAAAAAACTGCCGCTGCTACTGCTCTTCCCTCAAACTCTGTCATAACCACACCGGACCTGCTTCGAGTTGCTTCAGCCCCTTTCACACCGGGGCTGCTCCCAGTTGCGTTGTGTGTCGTTATGATGATGCCACGTGGAAGCAACTCAGTGCCGAGATGATGCAGGTCGGCACCACAACAGCACGAGGGGTGCAAAGGATGAAGCAAATCAGACGCCGAAAATTAAACGTTTAATTTTTGTTTGTGTTCTGTGCTCGACGCAGAAATAAGTGGTTTCAGCGCAAGTCAGAGCAACTGGACGGTACTCAGCATGACTGGAAGCCACACACTCACAAGACAATGTTACCTGACTGCAATTTATAATTCCCGCTGTGTTCCATTGTTCCCGCAGTATAAATCAGGATTGTTTTTATACCATGTACTCAATGCAGTAAAAACTACATGCTCAATAAAGAGCACAGAAAAAAATGCTGATTGCAGCAGCTGCTTCTCCCTGCTCCTGCTCCTTTTCACAAAGGAGCAGGAGCAAACACTTTTGTGAGAAGACTCTCACAGAAGTGTTTAAATAAATCCTGCTCACAGACTGATTGCCAGACACAGGACATGTCCTCATCCAGTAAAAAGTCCGGACATCTCCAGTCCACTCACGGACTGTTCGTTCATGCGCGCAAATGTGAACAATTAAAAAAAAAAAACTGTCTGGCTGCAGGCAGTTAGTTCCTTGCACTGCCTGGGGTAGCAATAGGTCAGTTGGTAGAGTGGGTCATCCTATGACCGAAGAGTTGGCAGTTCAAATCTGGCTCCCAACCAGTCAAAAAATCTGCATATTGCTGTTGGGTCCTTGGGCAAGACAGTTAATCCACCTTGCCTGTGTATGAATGAAGTGGTGGTCAGAGGGGCCATAGGCGCAGAATGGCAGCCATGCTTTCGCCAGTTTGTCCCAGGGCACCTGTGGCTACACCAGTAGCTTACCACCACCAATGTGTGAATGTGCGAGTGAATGAATAATGCAACTTGTGAAGCGCTTTGGGTATCTTGAAAGGCACTCTGTAAATCCAAGTCATTATTATTATTAAAACCGTTTATACCAGGATGTTTTTTGTTTGTTTTTTAGTTTCTAATCAGGTTTTAATCTAAAACATCCCAACCTGGTTTATGCTTATAGCTAAATAGACTGAAATGCTTCAGTCAGATCCACAAATATTTGCACAGTTACGTTATGTTTACGAGGTCTGTCCATAAAGTATAGGTCCTTTTTATTTTTTTCAAAAACTATATGGATTTCATTCATATGTTTTTACGTCAGACATGCTTGAACCCTTGAGCTTTTGAGGTGATACTGTCGCTTTAAGGACTTCCCATGGAGCGAGACGTCGTGCAGCACTCCCAGGCGCCGTCATCAGCCTGTTTCAAGCTGAAAACCTCCACATTTCAGGCTCTATTGATCCAGGACGTTGTGAGAGAACAGAGAAGTTTCAGAAGAAGTCGGTTTCAGCATTTTATCCGGATATTCCACTGTTAAAGGAGATTTTTTTTAATGAAAGACGTGCAGATGGGTCCGCGCGTCGGGACGCAGCCGGCGCAGTGCGGCGGCACAGGAAAAACACCTCCGTGTTGATAACCATTTGTAAAATCCAGGCGTCTTTTGATGGCTTTCAGTGGAGTGAGTATATGAGAAATTGTTTAACAGCTGGACATGTTCCAACTTGTCCTTAAGGCTTCCAACGGAGGTGTTTTTCCTGTGGCGGAGCGTCGCGGCGGCTGCGAGCCGAAGCTGCAATCCGCCCGCACGTGTTTCATTAAAAAAGTCTCCTTTAACAGTGGAATATTCGGATAAAATGCTGAAACCGACTTCTTCTGAAACTTATCTGTTCTCTCACGACGTCCTGGATCAATAGAGCCTAAAATGTGGAGGTTATCAGCTTGAAACAGGCTAACGACGGCGCCTGGGACCACTGCACGACGTCTCGCTCCGTGGGAAGTCCTTAAAGCGACAGTATCACCTCAAAATCTCTCATCAGCCACCAAAAACCAGCTTAATTTTTCGAACCGTGTCCACTTCAATGTGTCTCACAGGCTTAGAAAAAATTTTGATCAAACAAAGCGCCAGTCTCTCAGCAACTTCTCAGACAAAGGAATTCCGACGAGGGGCTGGACGACTCCTCCCACAAGGAGTGCTCACAGGCGAATGACGTCACCGACAGGCGTGGAAAAATTCACTCATGCGCACGAGGGTTCAAGCATGTCTGACGTAAAAACATATGAATGAAATCCATATAGTTTTTGAAAAAAATAAAAAGGATCTATACTTTATGGACAGACCTCGTATTTTGGATCTGTACACCATCTCAGTTGAGTTAAAATGATTCAAGGGGTTAATTCAAACCGTGTCACTGTCCAGTTAATTATGGACTTGACTGCATCTTGACCAAACATACAACTTGAAGATACAGTATGTCCATTAGAACAAACCTGTTTTTCTTTGTGGTCAGCTGCCTGAACTGTCGCTCCATCCAACATATTTTGGACTTAAGCTCCTCTGCGGGGCTGCCTGTTAGAGCAGGCAGGCCGGCATCCGTCTGGGAAGGTAATTGGATTGTCTCTCTGATTTGGCTGCCTGACCGGCAGCAGGCGTTAGTAGGATGCGCCCTCCTGGTCATCCTGATTTTTCCAGTCTTCATACAGAGGCTTTGAGCTGTGAAGGTCAGATGGATCTGTCTCTGTGCATTGCACTGTTTTTGCATTGTACAAACTACATCTTATATTTTACTGCTTACCTTTAGCAGGCATAAGTAGTTCTTCCTAGGATCCACTGTTGGCCTGTCCAAGGTGTACCAATGACCACTGGAATAGGCTCCTGTTTCTCCACGAATGGAGGTGTTCCATTTATACTCAGAGACTGGAATTTCCGAAGAACGCCCCCTGAAGTTGTAACTGCAACTCGAACTCCACATACTCAAGTTCACAATCCAACATGGCTGCTCCGATCAGCAACAGTAGTAAAAATTAAAATTTTTAATGTTTAATAAATTGTGCACACAGTGCTGCACTACCACTGTGGATATGTTACTGTGGTACTTTTTTTGGTCTGAAATACCACACAATGTGTTGTTTATCAACTGGTGTAGCTAATATTGTCTGTTGATGTTTAGCTTTTACTAAAAGCAATAACTGGCTACACCATGCTACAAACAAGCAGTAAAGTCAAACACTGCACCATCTGTCATCTTCCATAATGACTCTTTTGCAGACCAAATGTTTTTGTAGCACTCTATTCTCCAAAATCTTAAAGGCATACACCTTATTTTCCGACTGTTTATAAGGCTATCAGTGGCCTTGCACCTTCCTACTTGTCTGAAATTTTTTGACTCTCCGCACTTACAGTAGGACATTACGGGTGTTTGGTTAGCTTCACTTACAGTGCACCTGGAAAGTATTCATAGTGCTTCACTTTTTCCACATTTTGTTATGTTACAGCCTTCTGCCAAAATGGACTAAATTATTTTTTTTCCCCCTCAAAATTCTACTCACAACACCCCGTAATGACATGATTTTTTAAAATTATTATTGTTATTTTGGCTGATTTATTAAAAATAAAAACTAAGAAATCACATGTACATAAGTCCTTTGACAGCAATTACAGCCTCAAGTCTTCGTGAATATGATGCCACAAGCTTGGTGCACCTATCTTTGGGCAGTTTTGCCCATTCCTCTTTGCAGCACCTCTCAAGCTTCATCAGGTTGGATGGGGAGCATCGGCCCACAGCCATTTTCAGATCTCTCCAGAGATGTTCAATCGAATTCAGGTCTGGGCTCTGGCTGGGTCACTCAAGGACATTCACAGAGTTGTCCTGAAGCCACTCCTTTGATATCTTGGCTGTGTGCTTAGGGTCATTGTCCTGCTGAAAGATAAACATTCGCCCCACTCTGAGGTCAAGAGCTCTCTGGAGCAGGTTTTCATCCAGGATGTCTCTGTACATTGCTGCATTCATTTTTCCCTCAATCCTGACTAGTCTCCCAGTTCCTGTCACTGAAAAACATCCCCACAGCATGATGCTGCCACCACCATGCTTCACTGTAGGGTAGGTGGTTTCCTCCAGACATGACACCTTGCATTCAATCGACAGAGTTCAGTCTTTGTCTCATCAGACCAAAGAATTTTGTTTCTCATGGTCTGAGAGTCCTTCAGGTGCCTTTTGGCAAACTCCAGGTGGGCTGCCCTTTTTGCCAAGGAGTGGCTTCCTTCTGGTCACTCTACCATACAAGCCTGATTGGTGGATTGCTGCAGAGATGGCAGTCAAAGGATGGTTGTCGTTCTGGAAGGTTCTCCTCTCTCCACCGAGGAATGCTGGAGCTCTGACAGAGTGACCATCGGGTTCTTGGTCACCTCCCTGACTAAGGCCCTTCTTCCCCAATCGCTCAGTTTAGACAGGCGGTCTGCTCTACGAAGAATCCTGGTGAATCTGAATTTCTTCCATTGATGGATGATGGAGATCACTGTGCTCATTGGAACCTTCAAAACAACAAAAATGCTTCTGTACCCTTCCCCAGATTCTTGAGACAATCTTGTCTCTGAGCTCTACAAACAGTTCCTTTGACTTCATGCTTGGTTTGTGCTCTGTCCTGCACTATCAACTGTGGGACCATATATGTAGACAGGTGTATGCCTTTCCAAATCGTGTCCAGTCAACTGAATTTACCCCAGGTGGACTCCAATTAAGCTGTAGAAACGTCTAAAAGATGATCAGTGAATTTTGAGGAAAACAGTGAATTTCATCCACTTTGGAATAAGGCTGTAACATAACAAAATGTGGAAAAAGTGAAGTGCTGTGAATACTTTCTGGATACACTCTGTGTGTGTGTGTGTGTGTGTGTGTGTGTGTGTGTGTGTGTGTGTGTGTGTGTGTGTGTGTGTGTGTGTGTGTGTGTGTGTGTGTGTGTGTGTGTGTGTGTGTGTGTGTGTGTGTGTGTGTGTGTGTGTGTGTGTGTGTGTGTGTGTGTGTACATGGACTCCAGTTAAGCTGTAGAAACATCTCAAGGATGATCAGTGGTGACAGCTGTGAATGTGCAAGTGATTTCTTGTTTGTTTGGGTTTTTTTTGTTGTTGTTTTAATAAATTTGTAAAAATAAAATAAAAAAGTTTTTCCACGTTGTCATTATGGGGTATTGTGTGTAGAATTTTGAGGAAAAAAATTATTTTATCCATTGTGGAATAAGGCTGTAACATAAAGTGGAAAAAGTGAAGCGCTGTGAATACTGTCTGGATGCACTGTAGATGTTCTGAGGTCAAAATACAAACTCTGTGGTGATTGTGCTTTTGCAGTAGCTGGCCCCAGACTGGGGAACAAGTTACTTCTTGATTTATGCACCATTTCTGACCTACAATGTTTTAAATCAAAGTTCAAGACTTCTTTATTTAAACTGGCTTTTAATACCTAGTGGTGCTGTGACATGTTTTGTTTTAATTTTATTGTATGTTTGTTTTATTTTTGAATTCTTGATCTTTGATTTTGCTGTAAAGAACTTTGGATACAGTCTGGCTGTTGTAAAGGGTTATAGAAATAAATGATCGATTGATTGACTTCTGGTTTTGTTTGGAAAACAGCACACTTGGTTATCACATCATTCCCAATTATGATTTACAACTTCTGAGGTAAATAGACTTCAGCAAAAGATCAATCATGTTCAGAAAGTGAATGAATGAACAGTAATTGTTGGCTTTTAATCCTAATAGGGCACCACAGTGTCATTTGAACCTTGCGTGATATCGTGGGATTTGACCACTTATGGGGACAGCTGCTCCGTTGCGCAATATATACACAGCATAACTTCACACGGAAAATGGTGAACTGTTTTGTTTTTGGCTGCAATAACTGAAGCAGTCGCGAAAAGTGTTTTTTTTTTTTTCCGGTTCCCAGTGGATAAGGGAAGACGAGGCAAAGGGGAGGCATTGTGTTGGTAAGAGTTAGCCTACACCGCTAACCAGAGTAGGTGCGTTCTCTCGCCTGCAAAACCGCCTCGACACATTTAAGCTCTGGGTCATAGACAAACCGCAACACATGTCCACTTTCCACCGCATCGTCACTTTTTCTTTGCATTTTCACTTTGTTTGTGTGTAATTTGCCTAAAAACTCGGAGAAAGTGCCGTGTTTTTTTTTTTACCCCAGAAGTACATAAATTGAGTCATATGCATCATATTTTACCCCTTTAGCGCCCGCCCTCAAACAAGACTGCGCTGCCCAATATTCTTAAAAAATACTCTGGAATAATAATTCCAGTCTGTAAAGTAACAATTCAGTTTATTTTATTTATATAGCACCAAATCATAACAACACTGCTTAAAGGTGCTTCATACGGGTAAGATCTATCCTTCCCAACACCAAGAGCAAGCACACAGGAGGCCGTGGTAAGGAAAACCAGTTTAGAAGGTGCTTTTTTTTTTTTTTTTTTTACAAAAGACGGGAGGGGCAGTCAATTATTAAAGTACAAATGGTCCACCTTGCAGCAGAGTGTCTAGTTTCAGTTCTTGAATACTTCTGATAGCAGATGTCAAATGCCATTACCAGGTTAGTCTTGTCTTCTGGAAATAGCACCAGCCTCTGAAAACCGAGAAACAACAACTCGGCCAGAGAGAAAAAGAGCAGAATCAGTTGGCTGAAGATAACCGTACCTAGGGCTTTAGTTCACCAGCAGTAAATCAAGAGGGACAGATGTCTTTATTACTCTCTCAATGTGTCCAGAGATGGCACAGCAACAAAGAGGTGGAGTGCTGGTTTCAAACGCTTCCAGCCGTTTTTCCTGTGGAGTCTCACACATGGACACTTTCCGCTTTGTATCTGGGTGGATCTGTTTGATGACAGTGGAGACCCATCATGGCTAAACATCTGTTTGTGTTTCTCACCGAAGCTGGACATGTACATGAAATGTGTGTGCTTGCATTGGTGCTTTCCATCACTGTCATTGGCTGTGTTCTGCTTATTTCTCTCAGCTGTTTGTCATTATGTCCCTGCTCTGTGGGCCTCAGAGGATTGTTGAGTGTTGAATGTTCAGAACCAACATTTTAATGTGAGGGCTGCAGTGGGGAGCCTTGACTTTAGACCTTTGAATGACTGAGTATTTAGGGATTATGAGTCGAGTGCAGAGAACTATGGTTAACGTTGTCTGTGAATGAACATCGTACAGCATCTCAAATAGAGGTTTGCTTAAAAGGTAACTTTATTTTTAATAAAGTTGAGTTAGCAGTGTTCTCATAGCAGTTTTTTTTTTAGATGGTTTTAAAATGCAGTTTATTTAATGCAAGCTTAATGAGCCAACAAGAGTATGTAGCACTTTTAGATTAAGAAGAGAAACCAAACTAATAGAAGAACTGCAGTGACATGAACACCACTGTGTAACAGGAGTATTGGCAAGGTTCCCGAGGGAAATAGAGGAAGAAAGGAAAATTGCACTTAAAATGGTGCAATTTAGTGCATTCTGAGAAGAGGAGATCACTGTGCTTTTACTGGCGTATGTGCGTTTCATGCAGAAAATATTTCTGTGATCCTGCTGTAGGCAGCTGTCATACATACCCTTTTTTAAATATTGAAAAAACACTTTCGAGATAAAATAATGTTGACTGAAATCTTGTGATATACATGTTTTTGTAAATGGACTGTATTTCATATCATGTCTTTCCATCTGCATCATATGCTCTAAGTGCTTTACAATTATGCCTCACATTCACCCATTCACACCAACACACTCACACACCGATGTCAGGGTGCCGCCATGCAAGGAGCTCACTACACACTGGGAGCAACTTGGGGATAAAGGACGTTGCCCAAGGACTCTTAGTGATTTTCCAGTCCAGCTGGGGTTTGAACCGAGGATCCTCTGGTCTGAAGCCCAGCGCTTTAACCACTAGAGCATCACCTCACCACCTCCCTTTTGTAGACCCTATTTGGTGTTGTGACTCTTGAAAACCTCTTAAGAACCTGATAAATGATTAGCTTTTTTCAGGTCAGTTCAGGTGAATGATCTGCATGTTGCTGCACATTGTACACACTGTGCACATTGGGGAACCTTTATATTTACATTGCACTGTGAACCGCTCTTCATTTTGTGAATGTTTTTCAAGCATTGTCCGAATTTCAGCAGATTAAATTGTTGCATTTGTTGTAGTCTATGCTTATGTTGTCTGTTTACAAGCTTTTACTCAATTTGTAAGTTTTTTGTAAAATGCAGCGACCTGTTCTTTTTGTGTTTTTATTGTTTTCTGTATTTGCTAGTGTTGTGTTAATTTGGGAATGCTGCGGTCTGTCTCTCAGCCCCTGTATGTAAATGATGAATAGAAAAAGTGGTGATTGAGACATCTCCCAATGGGCCAGGACACAAGGTTTTATTGAACACAATATCAAAAAGCAGATAAATTGTTCTCCAACAAAATGTGTGAATGAATTTCAGTTTTTGTTTATTTGTTTGTTTTTTTTCCCTTAAAGTTGTCGTAGTGCAATAAGACTTTCTGTTTACTTTGCTTGAAGTTAACACAAACTCCAAGAACTACATCTTCTTCCACCCTTCACAGTAACACTCTTTATTGTGCAACCTCTACTGCATGACTGTTAACCGTTTGGGGCTGACGCCGTCGTATACAGTGGCTACGACCAAGCTTTACTAAATTATAAATAACTTTTTAATGATATGAGGTAGAAACTTACTTTGTCTTTTTGCTAACTCCGCAGACTTTCGAGCCAGCCATCGGCCATCTTTGTACTCATCATAGAAGCTGTGTGATGACGTGTGCAATGTGAGTGTCCAATCGGAATTGGTTCACCGTCGCATGGTTTTCCAACATCCAATCGTAGGGCAGATTTACCTCACATGAAAAGCCAAAGATTGTTTTCAGGAGTGATATGTTACTTGTTGGCCCGTTTGAATAGCCCCCTGGGTGCTCCAATGAGTACATACTATTCCAGTGCACCCTGCGCCATTACGCACAGCGATCAGTGAAAGCAGACGGAGAGCCTCTGATGTGCTCAAACAAAGAGTGTGTAACTATCAGGATTGCTCCACTACTTTGCATGTGAATATTACTGGATAACTCTGTTGCTTTCTCGGCATAAAGCACTGTTTACCATATAATGGAGCAAGGGGGAGGGCTGCTAGTCAGATTGTAAGGAGCCAACGTGGGCCAAAGTGTGAATGAAAGCTGCTTTAGGAGCAGCACAGAACACCCCAAAACACAGTAGAAGTAGAAGTTTGTGATGTGACCTTTGTGTAATAGCAGACAGAAATTGCTTTGAGATGAAGACCAAAAAACGCATAGACCATTTTGTATATATTGTTCAACATGTGCATTTGTGTTTATTGTTTGAACCTTTTTGTTGTACAGTCTTTCACAGAAGACCTCAAATTACCTTTATAAAGTGTCAAAACAATTATTTATTATAGTTTGCTGTGTGTTTTTGAATAAATGTGTGTGGAAAATTATTTCTGCTTTACTTTTTTCCTTTCTTATTTCTGATTGTAAACCTTTATTACACTTATAAAACACAACAAAAGCATACATATTATGAAAGCACAGGTTGTCCTGAAAAAAAGACATAAAACTTGATTGTGGGATGCAGGGAGAGCTGTTAACAGCAATAATAAAACATTTATGCCAGGCGAGTGAACTGTCCAGAAATTGCCCTCGGACCCCAGAGGGTTAAAATACATTCATTCTGAAGTACTTTCGAATAAAAAATATGTATTAGTAGTAGCAGCAGTAGTAGTAACAGCTGCTTTACACATGTCCGTTATTACCAAGCGGTAAACTTTGACAGGCTCTAATGAGGCCCACCTGGAAGAAGAAAAAGTTGCAGTTCCTTGACTGGCCACTTGAGGCTGGCTCCAAAAGCAAGCAGGTTCCCACTAAATCCATGTGAAAATGTCCAGAAATAAACATGTTTACAGCCTGGTTCAAAAAATGGTTTTGGTCTCTATAGCTAATTTTGCCCCTTCATGACACCTGGATGGAGAGGGGTGAATATTTTAGTTTAAGACATTTAACCCATAAGTTATTCATAATTAGGGGTGTGGTCACTTTAAATGACAGCTCACTGAGCTAAGCTCCAACTCTGACAGCGTTGGTAGCATAAAGGCCGCTGGCTGCAGCTGCCAGCTGTTGTGGAGGGCTGTGTCTGCTGTTTTAAGCATTTTATTACAAATAGCTAACATTATCACTTACTGAGGCGTTGCTGGGCCGGTAGCATAGATTTACATTTACGCTACCTGGCTATACCTGCCCACAGTAGCGGGCGGGTATCCCAATACCCGCCCGGATGTGGATAAACTGATGACGTGATAGCGCGCAGCCCAAGAACTGTCTGCAGAGGAAAAGATGAAAAGGCGAGAAGAGTGTGTTGGTGCCAATATAGATATTACAGATGATTTTCTCATGGATAGTACCACAATGAACAGCATCCAAAGCAGCCAGCTTGATGAGGACGCACTGGCGAATTTGGAGAGCAGTGCGTGCCAGCCAACACAACAAAAGTTGCAGTGAGCCAACTTTTTATGTATGCATTTGCTGGGTATTGTGCATTTAGAAATTACGTTAAATATTGTTAATGTGATTCCACATGTTGTGTATATCAGTAAGTGATAATAGTGAAAATAACAATAGTAGAATAACATGCAGTTGTTGTGCGGTATGCATTTTCTGAGGCCCTTCGTCCATGCCGTCACCCGCAATGACAGATATTCGCCGTTGTCTAACTCGGGTGAATATCTGTCATTTTGGGTGACTGGGCATGGACGTTGGGCCTCTGAAAATGCATACCGCCCTCCAAAAGCATGTTATTGTATTAATATGGCTTGTTTATGTGGTTACTCCTCCAAATTCTTGTCTTATTTAATGTTGTATGCTAATGCCAGCTAGCAATTTTTGCAGCTGTCTGTAGTTGGATCCTTTAGGTCCAGTTAATGTATGATTACACAGAAAGTAAGCGTGTCGTAATTTCTTATGCCAACACCAAAGCATTCCCCAAAAATATGATTTAACAAACACCTGAACCAAGGTTAGCTTGTTAGCTTAAATTGCTTTTGGACTCAAAAATAGAGGCATGTTCAGGCTTTGTTAACACCAGTGTTGCCACAGTTACTTTGAAAAAGTAATCCAATTACTGATTACTCCTTGAAAAAGTAACGTAGTTACTTTAATGATTGCTCAATTGTAAAAGTAACTAAGTTAGATTACTAGTTACTTTTTAGTTACTTTCCCCAGCTGCCGACAACAACCCTCTGCCACCTCAACATGACAATGATACCTGTTTTGCCAAAACTCACTTTATAGTCACCCTTTCTTGACTTCAATGAAAATAAATACTTGTTTTATAAAAAGTAAAATAAAGACCTCTTTCTTGACCTCATATTTAACTGTTGACAGCACTGTAACAGTAAAACTTGCAATTTCTAACCTACATTGTTTATAAATGTAACTGTTAAATTCTTTCTAACATTTAAATTCTCTCTAAACATTTTACTTGTCGAAATTGTTATTATAAGTAGTATTAGTAGTTGTAGTAAAAAAAGGCTTCAAAACTGGACCTTTAATCTAGGGGTGTTGTGGGGGAGGGGCACATCCTTGCCCCACGCCCCCATTCCATCTGGATTCGCCCCTGCTTTTGCGTTTGAGCACAAAGAATGGATAACATTTATTTATGCAGAAAACATGACCAGATTTACAGGTAAGAAAGTTTTATTGCGTTTTCACATCATGTGGTCCTCAGAAAGAGAGTTTAGGTGCATTTGAGTGGAAAATAGTGTTAGTTGTTGATGTGTCGCAGAGAATCAGCTGTTTTAAACTAGCATATACGGAGCGGCTCAGCTCAGAATTCTAAATAAAGGAGAAAAAAAGCATAAAAATGTCTTTGTAAAGCTCAGTGCAGGTGTGCTGTTGTCACCGTGCTTTAAGAGGTGAGGACATGTCATAGCTGCTGCAGAAAACCGTGGATGAAAAGCTCACAGCTCGCTTAAAGTGGGCAGTTCAGTCGAACCCCGACCCCCTGCCCACGGACCAAGTTTAATGCTGCTATCGACCCACAATGCAAAAATAATGCACAGTGACTTGGAGAAGTAACTTTAATCTGATTACTCAGTTGGAAAGATTAATGCGTTAGATTACTCGTTACTAAAAAAGTGGTTAGATTAGAGTAACGCGTTACTAAGTAACGTGTTACTGCCATCACTGGTTAACACCACCTAGGTCATGCATGGTGCTGCCCCTGCTCCACTTTTTAATCCAGATATGGGTTACCCGTGACATAGGTAGAGTCCTTTAAAAGGGCTCTTCCAAGTCACCATAGAAAACCTGTGACTCACAGAGGGTTTATCCTATATATATATATATATATATATATATATATATATATATATATATATATATATATATTTTAGGGGTGGGCAAACATAAAAAATCTTAATCGCATTAACTCAGTGACTTTCTGTGATTAATCATGATTAATCGCATGGTATATGTGAAACCCAAAAATGAATTCAAAAGCTGCTTAAAAGCACAGTTTAATTTGAAAATGTAAATGAACATTGCATAAATTTGAAAATGTAAATTTCAACTGAAACACACTAATGAAATCAAATATAAAACCACTGGCAGGTCATTTGTTATCCTGTTTCATATCAAAATAACAATATTCATGTCCATGACTAAATGTACTAAAACAAATATGTCACAATTGTATACATACCACAATTTGATATGTGTACAATTGTGATGTATTTGTTTTAGTATATTTAGATTTTGTTGTGATTTGGTACTTTATAAGCCGATTAAATTGAATTGAAATTGAACATTTTATTGAGTCTTAAAGTAAATAAATATGAATTTGGTCACTGGATCCTTAAACTTTGTACATAATGAACTCTACATGGTGAATCCTTGATCTCTGGACATAAATAGGAATAAACAAAATCTGTAGTTTTTGTCAAAAGCATTTCCTTTCAGACATTATTGGCATGAATGTGTTTCCATATATCTGAGCTGAGCTTAGAGCTGCTGTGCTTCACTTCAGGATGTAATTTGAAAAGAAAATACAGCACGTTTTATTTTGGGAGGAAAAAAAAACCGTTTTAGTCGATTGTAGTTTCTTGTCTGTATTAAATTTGGAAAGAGGTGTCATTTTATTTAAAGCGGCGATTAATTTTGAAGTTATTAATTCCGACCGGACACTGTCTCAGCCGCGCAGCGTTTCAAGCTGTGTGAACAGAACGGAGGATGATTCTCGTTTGACAGCAACAAGACGAGGCCCAGTTAGTGACTTTAATCCACACAAAAGTGACTGACGATATTTTAATGGCTTTGCGAGGGGTTAAGAAGCGGCTTGCCGTTTCTGAAGAGCAGTGAATCAAAGAACCAACGAGCTACTGGATCGAAGCATTGCTTCAATGGTTCATGGTTTCAAAGTGGAGCCGCGCTGCAGAAATAGTTTATTACAGACCAAACCCTGAATATCCGACTTTATTTGTACGTCCGTATGACTCTGAAACTCGGAAAAATCCGTATAATTTACGGACTATAGGTTGACATGAAAACCACCGAAAAGCTGTGTTCACCGCGGGGACACGTTCAGCTATTCGAGATTATTCAAGTTTTTTTTTTTACCGTTGACGAACGATGCGTAAAAAAAAATTTGACCGATGCAGCTGCAACGGTCCCAACCGGTCTGGATCTGCGCCTGATCCTGTAGAACTTTGTACCGAAAATGTTCATTCAAAAGTTCGGCGTCTTTTTGCATTTTGTTTTGTTGTGCATTGCATAGCCTGTACTTTTCTCGCTCCTCGTATCGTTTTCTGTGTGAACTCAGCTATCAGCAGGAAGCAGCAGCATAAGCTCGCCCCGACTGACGCTTTCAAAATAAAAGGCAACGAGCAACAGTCATAAAAGGCTAAAAAAAAACAAAAAAAAAAACCCCGCAGCGTTAAGAGGAGGAACAAAATTGTCGGCGATAATGACCTCAATAGTTAACGTAACGTTGGCGCGTTAATGTTGCCCAGCCCTAATATATATATATATATATATATATATATATATATATATATAAAATACATTAATGAATGTTTATGAGTTCAAAGGGTACAAATATTTCATGAGGTGAAAGCTGGAACATACCATTTAACTCAGCTTCTCCTCATTGAATGGTATGTTCCAGCTTTCACCAAATTAAATATTCTTTCCATTGAAAGAATCTAAAAACATTCATTTGTTTTATATAACGACAAAAATAGATACTTGTCATTTGATATTTTATTAATTTATAAACAACAGAAAAGGGACTTACATTTTGGTGTTCCACTGCTGCTAAAGTCCAAATTGTGACGTGTAGTCCAGTGATGCTGTGCACTGATTTCGGACATCCATTAAAAAAAAGACTTTGTGTAGTTCCTCAGTCAAGCCAAAATCATGTCAGCTTTTCAGGTTTTCATCTGAACAGCTCTTGATGCATCCAGACGGCTTACAGCGGAGTGGATTTTGTGTGTGTGTTACAAGAACTACCACCGTTCGTTAGCTCAATCAAATTGTCGTCTCGATTGTGTTGTCCCACTCGTGTGCAGGTGCATTCACACAAATGGGTCAGCACTTGTGCGTGCATGTACTATAAAAAAAGACTCTGTGCATCCTCAGTGCAGCAACAAAAAAAAAAAAAAAAATCACATCAGAAATAAATCCAGCTTTTCATTCTAACTTCCTGCCAACAACCTCCAGACAATGCAGTGGATTTGTTTTAAGTGTGCGCGTGTATGTGTGTGCGTTGTGTGTGCATGTGACATACAAGCCACCAATCAAATGACAAGGATCCACTCAGGTGTTGTATAATGAGCACTTATATTTATAATGGAGCTGTTACTATTGTTGTTGTTGTTGTTATTATTATTACGCATGTTGTGAGAATTGGACGCTAACCGGTAACCAAAGTTGCTTGGTACTCGGTCGCTTCGGAGGATCATTGGGTACTGCTGGAATGACTTTGTGTTAAACGAGCTGTTACTTTAGGGGGGGACTAAGATGAGGAGTATTACTTGTATTGTGAGGGAACATCAGTGGCCACATTTTGATCATGTGGCATGTTTCTCTCTGCACCATCCGCCCGAGTGTTATGGACCCCAATGGCTGGAAAAGGCCAATGGGACACCCACACTTCACCTAGCTGCAGCAGACAGGTAGCTATTTTCGAGAAGTCTGGATAGACTGGTTGTCCACCTGGGTGGTTGAAATCCACGACCCATGGGGGATCTGTGGTGTTGTGGTTGCGGAGAAATGATCCATGCTCGCAGACTTGTTTTCACTCTGGGTCACCACAGCAGATCTGAGGTGAATCTGCATGTTGATCCACCCAGGCACCAGATGCTCTTCCTGATGCAGTACCATATTACACTGAAAATGGCCAGGGGAGGGATTTGAATTGGAAACCTTCCATACTGGAAACAAGTGCACTTAACCACTTATTGTTGTATATGCTTCCAGACCCAACCTGTTATTTTAAGAAATCTAACACTGCTGGATGTTTGTTGAGCAGACTTATAATAATAATTCTAATTTAATGCTTCTAGGATTGGTATGATAATTGTTCTTTTTGTTTCTTTGTTGAAGGAAGACCTGTGTACACTGTAAGTGTCGCCGTGAGGACCATGCAGTGACCACCATGCCTGTTGAGATGGAGAAGACGGTCACCAAGCTGATGTACGATTTCCAGAGGAACTCTACCTCAGATGATGACTCAGGCTGTGCCCTGGAGGAGTACGCCTGGGTACCACCGGGACTCAAACCTGAACAGGTAAAGGCAAATCTTATGTAAATGTGCCTGAGCTACTTCACGTTCACACTGGAAGACGTTGCATTGCAATGCATGTCGAAGGATTTCAGTTTTACGAAGCAACATATGTATACATAAGGCAGGATAGATTTTCAGGTCTATTGCATGTTGGGACAGGTCGAGATTTCACTGCTCGAGATTTTACTGCTCACCTGTCCTATGGTGGGTGAATAATCTTGACCCCTTCACAGTGAACTCTGAACACAACACAGTCATGGAATCAAACAGAACTGCCACAAAACCTGACATTTTTATGTAGAACTGTAATGTAAATGTTAAAGAAGAATACTGTGTTTCTAACTTTGGAAATGACTGACTTCCTCACTATGTCATGTCAGCATGCTGATTGAGCTTTAAACTACTTCACTGTAGCCAGATTCCCCTGGGACCAGTCACTTTGTTCTCTCAGAAAACAGATGAAGAGTGTTCTACGTAGGGATGGGTATTGAAAACAGGTTCTTGTTAATCAATAAGAAATTATTCGATTTACGAACATCAATAGCTTTTTTTCATAACGATTCCCTTATCGGTTCACATTATCCCAGAGCGGCTGTTGTTTTTGAGAGTGTGTTTCAGGAAAATTATCATTTCTCTAAGTTGATTGCAGACCCGCTGTTTTTGATAAGCTGCGAAACGAAGCAGCGGATCGCAGCGAAGCAGCGGGTCTGCAATTTCTTCGCTAAAAGCCATTTAAAGATGTCATTTGTGCTGATTAAAAGCACTAACTGAGACTCTTGTTCTGGGCAAGAAATGAGAATCGTCCTCCATTCCTTTCACACTGGAGTTTTTAATTCATTCCTTATTCAATTTTCGTGGGGCAGCGCACGCGATGGTTCTCTGGCCTGAGGTTGACCCGCTTTGCCGGTTCGTAAACTGAAGTTACTGTCCCTCAGGTAAAGGAAATAATAATAATAGTAATAATAATAATATCATCTGTTTTGTGGAACTAACTGCACACCTCCAAACGCTGCACAACTCTCTGCCGAGTAAAGATGGAAAGATAGATTCCAGTCGGAATTAATAACTTCAAAGCGAATCTCCATTTTAAATCAAATAACACCTCTTCCCAAACGTTGTAATACAAACAATAAACTACAACTGACCAAAACTGTCCCCCCCCCATTGATCTTGACTGCAGCTGGCTGCAAGTCCGCAGCTCAGAGGCAATGCAGTTAAATTTCTCATTTATTCCTGAAAGGAAATGATTTTGTCAAAAACTACAGATTTTATTTTTATTTATGTCCAGAGATCAAGGTGACCAATTTCATATTCATTTACTTTGACTCATTAAAATGTTGTTGACATAGAAAACCTGTAAAGCCTACTTTTACGGAATAGATAATGGCATCGATAAGCAAACCTTATCAATACCCATCCCTAGTTGTACGTGTTAAATAGCTAAACTTGCTCTGGATATATTTGCCAATGGGAGTGTTGTGTTCCAGATGTGTTGAGTACTATCCACTGAGCAGTTGCCTCATTTCTAAAGACTTCTGCGTCCGGTCCAAAGCTAGGAAACACCCACACCTGGATTGCTTTGGGAGACGAAGGCAGCCTACAGTCCTGCCTGGCCACTATGTTTCTGTGATGTAGTTTCTCCACGAGCATATGCTGAAACACCTAATCCTATCTGAAAATATTTCCAATAATTAGAAGACAAAAAAGTATAACAAGCCATATTTGCCAGCTAACCAATAAAATCTGTTCTTTAAACTCATATCCATCAGTGCAGTTTCTAAAACATTTTCTCCAGTCTGCAGTTAAATGCTCCAAGAACTACACTGTGTCAGTGTTGTATTTATTATTTAAAATACTTATTGAGTTTGTGCATCATGCCATCTCACCAGTTCTACTGACTAGACCTTCTGTGAGCTGGTGAATAGCGATGATTATGTGAATCTAGCGCTCAGTTAAATTTCCATTTTATTCTGCTTGCAAACATGTTTACACTGAGTTTCATCACCTGTGAGACGACTTTACTAAGCCTGCGTAACGTAATATCCCCAAGCACATAGAGAGAAAATCAACATTTCCCAGACTTTACTGAACCATGCACGTGTGGCAGGTATCCAGGTTTATAGGCCAGGGGAGCATTTATGGAAACTGCTTTCATTTTTGTTGATGAGCTGAGACCGGAGCAGTAAACTGGTCAGGACACTGTTCACCTCTGAGGACAGAGCACGGCTATTTTTCCTTCTTCCTGGCCCTCAGCGGTCACGCTGTCTAACCCCGAATTCAATGAGGCGCTTCTCTAATGCCAGCATGACCTCTAGATGAGTCCAGAGATAATGGGATCAGGACTTTTAAAATGAGCAATACTTAAGTACGTGATATTGTACAATTTATCATCTTATCAACTTTATATATATTTAGTAAAATGACTTTGCTTCTACTTTAGACATCGTCAGATTCAACATTGATAATAAAAAAGACTAATATTTAGGTGAGTACAGGATTATATTGCAATTTATGCATTTCTGTTATTATTATTATTATTAGTAGTAGTAGTAGTAGTAGTAGTAGTAGTAGTAGTAACACAGTATGTGAGCTGCTTGGAATAAGGTTTGTAACCCCTAACTGCAGACAGACTGAAAATTTTGTTGGCCTTGTTCTAGTTTAAAAATAAAAATTAAAAACCCTACATTAAAAACGTACAAATTCACACCCTCATGTGGTGGTTGGGGCAGGGGGTCTGTATCATCAGCTTCCCATTCTGGACAACTGTTTCTTCTTCCATAGCAACAGTCTTGTGACACACATTGCAGGGATCTAGCTAGCGCAAACTTGCAATATGGTCCGTTACACTATAATTTGGACCGTTACGCTTATTTTCAATACAGCGTAACGGGTCTGTAATCAACCGTTTCTGCAGTGCGATTCCAGTTTGAAGCATGAATCAATGAAGCAATGCTTCGATTCAATGGTTCGTGGCTCTTTGATTCACTGCTCTTCAGAAGCGGTAAGTCCGCTTCTTAACCCCTCTCAAAGCCATTAAAATATCATGAGTCACTTTTGTGTGTATTAAAGTCAGTAACTGGGACTCTTGTCTTGTTGCAGTCGAGAAACGAAAATCGTCCTCCGTTCCGTTGGCACAGCTTCAAACGCTGCGCGGCTCTCTGCCAAGACAGAGTCCGCTCGGAATTAATAACTTCAAAACGAATTGCCGCTTTAAAATGACACCTCTTTACAAACGTTGCAATACAGACAATAAACTACAATCGACTAAAACATTTTTTTTCCTCCCAAAATGAGACATTCTGCATTCTTTATAAACCTGACCTGCAGCACAGCTGCAAGACCTCAGCTCATAGGTATGGAAAGACATTCATGCCAATAATAATGTCTGAAAGGAAATGCTTTTGACAAAAACTAACAGATTTTATTTCTGTTTATGTCCAGAGATCAAGGATCCACCATGTAGAGTTTATTATGTCCAGAGTTTAAGGATCCAGTAACCAATTTCATATTTATTTACTTTAAGACTCAATAAAATGTTGTTCAATTTCAATTTAATCAGCTTATAAAGTGCCAAATTACAGCAAAAGCCATCTCAAGGTGCCTCACACAGAACAGTTCAACATAAAAAAATTAAAACAAATAAAAAAAAAAAAAAAATCAAATACCTAATTAAAAAACAGAAGTAAAAGAATGAAACATAACAAAATAAAAACTACTCATAAGAAAGAGAATAAAAATAGGTTTTAAGTCTTGACTTAAAAATGTCCACGGACTCCGACTGCCTCACTGAGGGCCATGTACTGGCCAACCCAGAATGAGATTGCCCACTCAACAAACTTTCCCAGCTTTCTGGACATGATGAAGGGACTTCGGCTGTCATACCTGGCTTTTCCGCTTTGGGTACCCCTAGAATGCCCAAATTTTAGCTTAATTTTTCAAAAGCCAGACATCTGTATGATGTGTATTAAAAAAGTGTCTGATCAGAGCATATCAGTTACTAGCAATCAGCCTTACGGCTGGGCTTACACTGTGCGAGTTTTGGCCCTTTTTCAGCCGATTTTTCACTCGTGCGAGAATTTTTTGGATCGCGCCAAGTTTCAGCTTAACCGTACGTCCTGCATCATGCAGTCTACATGGAGTAACGAGCTGCGTTTAACATCTCACGACCACCTCCCGATCGGGAATCATATGGTCGGATGAAAATCAAACCTGTTTGATATTTTGGTCGGCCATCGTGACTCGTGAGGCTTCCGCACTGTTGAAGCAGTGCTACAAGCGTCTACGCGCTGATTACCTCGCACACTGTCCATAAGCAAACACCGGAGAGAGCAAGCAGTGACCTCATGTAAAGTCTTGTGGTTTTTTTTTTGCATTCCCTCGCAATAACCTAATATATTAAAGTTCATGCCTATAAGCGCCACACAGTGAGTGGAATTAGGTGGGGGAGACTGACCGTACAGCAGACAACAGGATTTACGACAGATGAGGGAGTGAGTTGCTGCAACTTGCACAGCTGTATGACTCCGTATGAAATATACTTTATTTATGCAACAGTGTAAGTAGCAACACCTGTTATGAATGTTTGTTTTCTTTTTTACTGTCCTCTCATGGATCATGTTGCTGTCTGCTGTGTGTGCGCACGCGCATATACGTTCAGTCTCCCCCACCTGATTTCACTCACTGTGCGCGCTGATAGGCATGAAATAATTTTTTTTAAGAAAAAAAGCTTCTGACGTGCGGTTTTTGAACGTACAATGTGAGCAGTCAGATCGCGTCAGAGCATCGGGCCGTACAGTGTGAGAACATGAATCGTGCGCTCTGAACTTTTAACCCCTGTGGTTTTGTCGCACAGTTTAAGCTGGAGCCAAGTACAACGATTGAAAATATCGTACAGTGTCTGCCCAGCCTTAGAGTGAACACATGTCTGATTCTCATTTGCTATAACATGAGGAAATGACTTGAGCAAAGGGGTTGCATCAAATTTTGCCAAAAGCTTGGTGATACCCAAGAGGATACCATTCACGAGATTCAGCAGGCTTTCACCAATGATGCAATGAGCATAAGACTAATAAAAGTCTTGTATAACAGCTTCAGAAATGTGCGCACATCAGTAGAGAGCGAAGTATGTTCCCATAGGCCACTCGCAAGCCGAAGTGATCACATGATTGATGGAATATGTACTTTGGTCATGACGATTGTGTCACCGTCCAAGAACTTGCAGACGAGGTGGTTATAAGCACAGATTCAGTCCATTCCATTTTGACAGTGGATTTAGGAATACACCGAGCGAAATTCTTGCCAAAGCTGCTAATGGTTGAGCAGAAGCAACTGTGTCTGGAAGTCTCACAGGACATGCTGGAAGTTGCAAACAGTGACCCCAACGTTCTGAACACGTCATCATTGGTGATGATGTGGGTTTATGGGTACGACCCAGGAACCAAACAGCACCGAGACCAAAGAAAGCCCGGCAGGAGCACAGCAATGTCAAAGTCATGTTACCATTTTATTTGACTCCCAGGTGGTAGTGCATCATGAGGATGCACCAGAAGAAAATATTAATAAAGAGTATTATTATATGGCTACAACAGTACCATGAGCTCTGATTGGTTGATTTCCCGTCTATTTTCCCATTTCAGACCTTTACCATGACGACCTGTCTGGATCGAGTATCAGATTTGCAACTTTGTTTACCATTTTCACCGCAGGAAATAGAACAAAACAAAAACCGAACAAAGAAAATGGAGGAATTAACAGCAAACGAGCTGGAAGTGGATGTGCAAAATGAATTCCAACAAGATGAAAACACAGCTCCAAACTGTTAAGAACAGATTGAAAACTTCATTACAAACCAGAAAGCTAAAAACACAATTAGAAAACCAAGTCGGATCATTTGTAAGCAAGTTCTTCATGGAGGTGAAGAAAGCGAACAGGTCTGACTACGGGCCCAACACTGTCAGCAGCTTTCATATTCGGGTGATACCGGAGGTTTGTGTGTTTTATATATATATATATATATATATAAAAACAAATTATTAACCTCGCTTGCTTGGTCTGTACTGTCAACACCTTGGTCTGATATTTTCTCGTACAGACTTCGCGCTCAGTTAATAATCTTTTATTATCAGGAGGTCCTATGTCACCTTTGTGATGACATCCAGAACAACTCACAATATAAAATGAATTAAAAGATTCAAAAGCATAGTAAAAGAATAAAAAAGTAAAAAGCATAGCAACATATAATATGCCAGTATGCTAGCCATACGAAAAGGAAAATAAGTGTGTCTTAAGTCTTCATTCTCAATCTACTTGCCTATCAGGTTTTAGAATCACCATATACCAAAATCAGTATCCGTTTTAAAAATCCTGTATCAGCTGGGCTCTAATATCAGACAAGAGAAGGTGGGTTTGAGTCATCTTTAATTTAAATCTATAGGCACAGAAAAAAAGTTGTTTGTTAGAGACCTCATTTTTTGTTTTTTGTTTTGTTTTTTTTAGGATACATAAGCCTTCTTTTTTTGTGCGTTATTTCAGGCTGGAAAAGGTTTATGAATGCTTTTAAGACATCTGACAACTCATACTGACACGCTGAAAAGACATATAATTTGACGCCTTTAATAGAGCTGCATTCAAGCATCGTCTACAACCTAAATACAGAATTGAACCATCTTTTTTTCCCACCTGTGATTCAGTATATTCAAGCTGTGGAAACATGTAGTGACCTCTCAGAGGGGAGTGGAAAATGCCTGAAGAGAAGCTTTTCAACACCCAGCTTTGCACCATTTCAGATAGAGAGAGATGAAAAATACCGCTAATCTCCAGGATCTAACCAGTGGGTTTCATTTTTCCCATAGGGAGTCAAAGCTCTGCACAGGTCTGCTATTCAGCCAGCCGTGGTGCAAAGTCTCTGGAACAAAAGACAACTATGGTATCCAGTCAGACACATCTGACAGATATGTCTGACTGTGATAACTAATAGTCACGGTTTGGACAGTTCAGGCTGATTGTCTACCCCATGTGTTTTTGTGTGTGCAGAAATACATCAGAAATGTATACAGAGAAGAGGAATTGTTTTCCTGATTGTGTATGTCAATCTTCACAAGTATGTTTCTCACATGCAGTGTGAAACAAGAGCACATGTTATCGCCAAAGATGGACGTTGCTGTGTTGGACATGTTATTGAGCTTCGGTCTCGTGGAGCTCCTGCCAATATTCTCACTCCCACAGTCGCCTCTTGCTCTTGACTCTCCATCTTGCTCAAATAAAATTCTTGGATGTTGCCAAGTTACAGCTTGTCCAGGCCAAGAATTTTTTTTAATTTTATTTACCGTCACATAGAAAGTGCTGCAGTGTGAAGTCAACTCTGCTGTGAATCTTCAAAGAGGATGTGGTGCAACTCTTGGTTCTGAGAACTACCTCAAAAGCAGACTTTCACAAAACCTCAGGAAAGGTTGGGTTTGTTCTGGATTACATACTGTGAAATTTTTGAATATGTATGGATAAGGGGGTGGAGCTAGAAAATTATATATATGAACAAATAGTGTGCCAAGTTTGGGTATGGATGCCACAGTGACATTGCAGATTTGGGTTTGGGGTTGTACAGACGCTGTGCACTTACAGGCTAAGTATTGGGAATGGAGTTACCTCATCCGTGAAAGTGTATGGCCATATTCATATTAAAAGTGGTCTATGCTTACCTGTGTGTATAACCTCAGATATAACCTTTGTGTGTGTGTGTGTGTGTGTGTGTGTGTGTGTGTGTGTGTGTGTGTGTGTGTGTGTGTGTGTGTGTGTGTGTGTGTGTGTGTGTATTTCTAAGATGAAATTTTCCCCAAAAAAGAAAAGACTTGCATTCCTTGGGATCATTTGAATGCCTCCCCTGTTTGCTCATCCCACTGTGTACCCTGTGCCGACACATCGAAGCATCAAGCATGTGTTGGAGTCATGAAAATACTAACTTGATGTTGTATTTATTGCACTGATTGTTATGCCTTTAAAACACATAGACATTTACAATTGATGCAGAGCACATGCACAACTATTCTTTTTGGTCCTGTGTTTGTACATGTGTGAACAAAATAACCAAAGAGGTTTTGCTCTAATTTATACCAACTTTGGTGGAATAATTGAGGGGCAGCAAAGGAGAAACTGATCTCATAATCAAAAAAAAATTGGCTAAAACTGAAGCTTGCAGGCTTAAGTCAAATTTAACCTTTTATTGATTCTGTAAAGCTTCTTTGTGACTGTCTCTTTTAAAAGCACTTATAGGCATAAATTTAATTGACTTTGTTATGTTTATTACTCAAACGTCTCCCACATTCAAATCATCATCAGGTAACATCAGGTATAATTAAGCACCTAGGCAGACTAAGACAGAGAATCCAACAGTCTGCACATACAGTGCTATGGAGTGTAATGTAATTAATGAATTTAGAACAGTAAGGTGTTACTGGATTGTGTTGCAGCCAAATGTAATTAAAATAATTCTAAAGTAAGGCATTGCACCCGACACTAAATATAAAGTGTACCCTGTCAGTATACACTTGAAAATGAGTATGAGCTCAGTCCTTTCATTTGCCAGCGATGTCCTTCCTGAGCTCAGCTGCCCTATCCAGCTGTCTGCATATGAATTCAAAATCATCCAGGAGCTTTGTGAGGTGTTAGAACCTTTTGAGGAAGCTACAGACCACTGTCAGGCAGAGAAATCAGTGACATCAAACTTTGTGATCCCTTGTATCAGAGGTTCACGACATACAATTAAAGATGTGAGGATGACTGGGAACAAGAAGTTTGTGTCTACAGTCTTCACTTGATAAACGTCTACAAAATATTCAAGGACATGGAGTGCTTCGATTTAGTTGCCACGTTCGATCGAAGATTCAAACTGGAACAATCTATTGGTGAAGAGCGCATCCTCATTAAAAATGTCCTCTCTGCAAAAATCAAATCCACCTCCCCAAAAGTCAATGTCACCTCTGATAGTGGGGTGGCTTATGGCAATGATTGTTACCTGCTGGACCAAATTACCAAATTTGACACACACATACTTTGGGCCAAAGCAATAACTTTTTGGAGTGGGGTACCTAATTTTAAGGGTCAAGGTCAGGTCAAGGTCAAAGCTCAAACTTAGCTAATTGCTGTCTTTAGCCATTTCCAAAATAATTTTCAACATAAAACCCTGCTATCATTGCCTAAATTACCGTTAATGGACTTGAGGGAGTCATATCTACCACTAAAGTTAAATTTCCAATAACCGTATTGAATTATAGGTCAAGGTCACAGGTCACTGGGTGCAGTTTATATGTGATTTGTTGGCATCAGCAGTCTTTATTTAAAACTATGAGCTACGTGGATGTTAAACTGATGTTAACTAATGTTATATACGATAGTACGTATTTATTTCATGCATTGCGTTTCACATCCTCTCAAGTCCCCTTTTCGTATAAGCAATGAAACATAAAGCATGACAACAGATCACATTTATATAAACTCCGTAGGGCTAGTAACCTATTACTACACCCATTTTCTCAATATAGTATTGTATTTCTTGTATTTAAAAAGACAACATTGCAATAAACCTCTCAGGAGGAGCACAGGGATGAGGAAGGCATGTCATGCTTCACAGTTACCACGACATTGACATAGTGCTGTACACACCAGACCAGCCTTTTCACATTTATAGTAATTCTTAGCACACCTGGGGACCACCTTGCAGCCACATTGAGTTCTCTACAAGCCACAGCAGCAGCTAGAACCGTAGTCCAGATGGGATGCCACCCAGTGTCTGACTTGGACCAACGAAAACCATCTGGGCTAGGGTCAGCAATAATTGGTTTCAGACTCTCTGTCCAGATACCGGCCTGGTATAGTACATCGAGGTTGATTGGACAGAACTTTCTTTCAGGAGGTAATATATACCCATTTTTCACATGGATAGACATGGTTGGCTCCTTCTTCTGAGAGCAGAGTAAAAAGTACCTCTTTGTTTGTGTCTTCCTGCAAGAATCCAGCAAAGGATGCAGGACGAGACACCTTCCTCCGGTACCCCTTTCTCTCGTTTCTCACAGGTTGTTGACTTGACGCTGTCTGGCTAGTGTCTGTCCCATACAGTGTCAATCCGAGTGCTGTTGGCAGTTGCCGCTCTGTCCAAGGAATGAAGATTGTGTCAGTGTATTCACCAAACGTACACTTGTTTCCATGTGGCAGAATTTGCACCATAGCGGCCCCATTGAAAATCTTTGCATCAAAGTGTGATGGTGGGTCTGGCTAGGGTTGGGTATCGGGAACCGGTTCTTTTCAGGTATCTATTCAGGAACTGGGTTGCCTCTCTGTTGGGAGTACTGGCATGTGGTCGGTTGAAAGGTGGAAGGTTGTTTCTCTTAATTGTGCTGTGGATTGATTCCTCTCATCTCACCAACACATCGCTAACATACCTTGAGTGCTGCTCTTTGCCCAGGTGATCCATTCTATAGAGCTCTTCCACAACCTGTTCATCCATAACTACACTACATAAACCATGGTAAAAATAAACTGCTGTCTGAAATGACAGTACTACCCCATTTTGACCTTTGATGCTGACCTGACCTTGACCTTTAAAATCAGGTATCCTCCATCCAAAAATGTTTGTTTTGACCTAAACTATGCATGTACCAAATTTGGTGCTTTGGGCTAGCGTGTAACGATTTGGCCATTTTTTGGCCGTAAACCACCCCACTGTGACATCAGTACCCAGACAAGGAAACACCCCAGACTCTTTTCCTACATGGAAAGCCAATCAGCCATTGTGCAAGTTGACACAGCCTTGCATGAACTCCCTGTCTACCTGAGTAGACTATGCCTGACAGAGGATGCTGATCCTTTGGTGTTTTGGAAGGAAAACCAGAGCAATTTTCCTAGCTGCACTTGCCTGCAAATATCTGGTCATACCTGTATCCTCTGCACCTGTTGAGAGGATCTTAAGTGTTGTAGGAAATATTTTCCATCCAGACAGATGTCATCTCAATGATGAAACCTTTGAGGAACATATGACAATTAGATGCTACAATATTACCCTATAAATTAAGAACTGTAAGAAATGATTATTGCATTTACCGCAATTTTGTCTCATTTGTTCACTTTCAAATAAAAAAGAATATTACAAATTATTTAAAATGGACAAAATTTGTGTTTACTTTTAGTGTTTGTAAAGTATTTTTAGTATTTAAAATAAAATCTTTGTTAAACGTGACAAATTCTTCCTGTTACTTGGCTATAAGGAATTTCTCTGAATTGCAATGAATTTAATTCCATCCATCCATCTTCTTCCGCTTTATCCGGAGTCGGGTCGCAGGGGCAGCAGCTCAAGCAAAGCTGCCCAGACCTCCCGATCCACACACACCTCCCCCAGCTCCTCCGGGGGAACCCCAAGCCGTTCGCAAGCCAGCCGAGAGATGTAGTCCCTCCAGCGTGTCCTGGGTCTTCCACGGGGCCTCCTCCCAATGGGACATGCCCGGAACACCTCTCCAGCGAGGCGTCCAGGGGGCATCCGGAAAAGATGCCCGAGCCACCTCAACTGACTCCTTTCGACATGGAGGAGCAGCGGCTCAACTCCGAGTTCCTCCTGAGTGACCGAGCTCCTCACCCTATCTCTAAGGGAGTGCCCAGCCACCCTGCGGAAGAAACTCATCTCGGCTGCTTGTACTCACGATCTCGTTCTTTCTGTCATGAGCCAAATCTCATGACCATAGGTGAGGATCAGAACGTAGATCAATTGGTAAATCGAGAGCTTTGCCCCCCTACTCAGCTCTCTCTTCACCATGACGGTCCGATACAGTAACCGCATCACTGCAGATGCTGCACCGATCCGTCTATCGATCTCACGCTCCATCCGTCCGTCACTCGTGAACAAGACCCCAAGATACTTAAACTCCTCCACTTGAGGCAAGGACACTCCACCGACCTGAAGAGGGCAAGCACCTTTTTCCTGTCGAGAACCATGGCCTCGGATTTGGAGGTGCTGATTTTCATCCCGGACGCTTCACACTCGGCTGCAAACTGCCCCAGTGCACGCTGAAGGTCCTGATTTGATGAAGCCAACAGAACCACATCATCCACAAACAGCACAGCCGAGATTCTGTGGTTCCCAAACCAGACCCCCTCTACACCCTGGCTGTGCCTAGAAATTCTGTCCCTAAAAATAATGAACAGAACCGGTGACAAAGGGCAGCCCTGGCGGAGGCCAACGTGCACTGGAAACAGGTTTGACTTACTACCGGCAATGCGAACCAAGCTCCTGCTGCGGTTGTACAGGGTCCGGATAGCCCTTAGCAAAGTACCCCGGACCCCGTACTCCCGGAGCACTCCCCACAGGGTGCCCCGAGGGACACGGTCGAACGCCTTCTCCAGATCCACAAAACACATGTGGACTGGTTGGGTGAACTCCCATGAACCCTCCAGCACCCGATGGAGCATGTAGAGCTGGTCCAGTGTGCCGCGACCAGGACGAAAACCACACTGCTCCTCCTGAATCCGAGGTTCGACCATCGGTCAAATTCTCCTCTCCAGTACTCTGGAATAGACCTTAATGGGGAGGCTGAGGAGTGTGATCCCCCTATAGTTGGAACACACCCTCCGGTCCCCCTTCTTAAACAGAGGGACCACCACCCCGGTCTGCCAATCCAGAGGCACTGTCCCCGATCGCCACGCAATGTTGCAATTCAAATTCCATTTCAACATCCTGTGGGGTGGAGCCAATTCAATTGAAATTCCAATTCTTCAAATGAATTGAATTGAAATTCCAAATTCTGAATTTTGCACAAACCTGCATCTAACAGCAAAATTCAGGTCTAGACTATTCACTCAAACTGGTGGCAAAATCTGCATCAGACTTTCACTCTCAAATGAATCCAGTAGAAATCTGAAGGCCATTTAACCCGTTTACACAATGGACTTAAAAATATCTGATAAAATCTGAACGCAATGAAACCCGTCTTCTGTTGAGTGGATTACAGCCTGCAGCTCAGAATGAGATGATCAATCAATCAATCAATTTTATTTATATAGCGCCAAATCACAACAAACAGTTGCCCCAAGGCGCTTTATATTGTAAGGCAAGGCCATACAATAATTACGTAAAAACCCCAACGGTCAAAACGACCCCCTGTGAGCAAGCACTTGACGACAGTGAAAAGGAAAAACTCCCTTTTAACAGGAAGAAACCTCCAGCAGAACCAGGCTCAGGGAGGGGCAGTCTTCTGCTGGGACTGGTTGGGGCTGAGGGAGAGAACCAGGAAAAAGACATGCTGTGGAGGGGAGCAGAGATCAATCAGTAATGATTAAATGCAGAGTGGTGCATACAGAGCAAAAGGAGAAAGAAACACTCAGTGCATCATGGGAACCCCCCAGCAGTCTAAGTCTATAGCAGCATAACTAAGGGATGGTTCAGGGTCACCTGATCCAGCCCTAACTATAAGCTTTAGCAAAAAGGAAAGTTTTAAGCCTAATCTTAAAAGTAGAGAGGGTGTCTGTCTCCCTGATCTGAATTGGGAGCTGGTTCCACAGGAGAGGAGCCTGAAAGCTGAAGGCTCTGCCTCCCATTCTACTCTTACAAACCCTAGGAACTACAAGTAAGCCTGCAGTCTGAGAGCGAAGCGCTCTATTGGGGTGATATGGTACTATGAGGTCCCTAAGATAAGATGGGACCTGATTATTCAAAACCTTATAAGTAAGAAGAAGAATTTTAAATTCTATTCTAGAATTAACAGGAAGCCAATGAAGAGAGGCCAATATGGGTGAAATATGCTCTCTCCTTCTAGTCCCCGTTAGTACTCTAGCTGCAGCATTTTGAATTAACTGAAGGCTTTTCAGGGAACTTTTAGGACAACCTGATAATAATGAATTCCAATAGTCCAGCCTAGAGGAAATAAATGCATGAATTAGTTTTTCAGCATCACTCTGAGACAAGACCTTTCTGATTTTAGAATGCAAAAAAGCAGTCCTACATATTTGTTTAATATGCGCATTGAATGACATATCCTGATCAAAAATGACTCCAAGATTTCTCACAGTATTACTAGAGGTCAGGGTAATGCCATCCAGAGTAAGGATCTGGTTAGACACCATGTTTCTAAGAATTGTGGGGCCAAGTACAATAACTTCAGTTTTATCTGAGTTTAAAAGCAGATGATAAATCCATAAAAGGTTTGGGACCTACAGATGGACCAAGACTTTCTACAAAGTCACTCATGTGAGCATCCATTTAACATCTATGAAATTAATTTCAAATGGCAGGGAATAACATTTGTCACACACAGGTTGTCTGACGTTCAGTATCAAACTAGCCGACCTCAGACTTGTTAAAGCGCATGTGCACTGAGAGAAAGTAAGAAAGTACTCGCTCGCCAAACACCCAAACAGAAACAGGCAGTAAAAACACACCCACTAAATCTCCTCTGTTATAAAAGTGCCACCATCGCCCCCATGTTTTGTCTGCTGGTATTTCCTCAACAATAACATTAGTGTTGCTTAAGTGGTTTGTTGAGAGAATGTGAGAGCTGATGCCTCAGATTTCTGACCACTATGATGTAATTGAAACCAGCTATGTGACACGATCCTTCTTGTCACCCAGATGTGAAAATCTTACTATGTGTGCTCGCTTTTTTCTCGTAATTCGTAATTCTGACCTGCCTTCCTGCTGCCACTGTGCCAGTGAGTCTGTGCCCTTTGTGCATCTTTCTTCAGATCTTCTCTTTGGAGCAGTAAAAGCCTTTTACTCCCAGATTATATCTGTGTTGTTTTTGGAAGCACATTTTCTCATTTTTCTTGAAGTTTGCATGTGTGTTAATTTGCTTGCGCGTCTACAGGCACTGCATGATTTAAAGGTGTTTGACCACAATCTGTCATGGACTATGTGGAGATTCCCTCCAGTGTTCTGAGCTGTGCTTCTAGACTCAGATCCAGCGTCCTCTGGGAAGCCAACAAAAGCAGAGCAGAAGGAATTAGGTTACACTTCAAACAAGCAGGCAATCCTATAAATTCATTTCAACAAACATGCTTATATATACTGTCCACTGTGCTGCTGGAATACAATTCATCTTTGCATTAACTTCTATAGATTTTCACAACTTAGACATTATTTTGAGAAAACTATAATAAAGGAAAACTTGGATATGGTTCTCAGCAGATGGATTGCCTACTCTGAGTAGAGAATGAGGTCTTGCCCCAAGTGAAGGAGTTCAAGTACCTCACGGTCTTGTTCACGAGTGAGGGGACAATGGAGCGTGAGATTGGCCAGAGAATTGGCACAGCAGAGGCGATATTGCATTCGCTCGACCATACTATTGTGATGAAAAGGGAGCTTAGCCAAAAGGTGAAGCTCTCGATCTACTGGTCAATCTTCATTCCTACTCTCACCTATGGTCATGAGGGTTGGATCATGACCAAAAGAACTAGATCACGGGTACAAGCAGTCGAAATGGGTTTCCTTAAAAGGGTGGCTGGTTTCTCTCTTAGAGTTAGGGTGAGAAGTTCGGTCATCCATGGGGAGCTCGGAGTAGAGCCGCTGCTCCTTCGTGTTAAAAGGAGCCAGCTGAAGTGGTTCGGGCATCTGGTAAGGATGCCCTCTGGGCGCCTCCCTAGGGAGGTGTTCCAGGCACGTTCATCTCGGAGGAGACCCCGGGGAAAACCCAGGACTAGGTGTAGAGATTATATCTCCACACTGGCCTGGGAACACCTCGGGATCCCCCAGTCAGAGGTGGTCAATGTGGCCCGGGAAAGGGAAGTCTGGGGTCCCCTGCTAGAGCTGTTGCCCCCACGACCCTATCCCAGATAAGCGGTTGAAGATGAGTGAGTGAGAGTGAAGGTATTTTTCGGTGGGTATAATTCTCACCCTGGGCAAAGAAATATATCAAAGTTGTACACCGCGCTGCAAGAGTTAAAGAGCAGACACGACATTTAAAGGAAAAAATGGGAAAAGGAGGGTAACATGGTAATATCATTAGAAATGTGGAAAAAAATGAAACCTGCAGCAGTGGAAGAGTACACGTGTTTTATCATGGAGGGAATCTGGTGGAAAAATAGAATGTTAAAACACCGGCACAAAGGAGGTTCCAAGGGAGAGACACATCATGATGGAGGCGGTGCAGTGCGAGTGAAGCAAATCATTTCCATGCCTTTCGGGACTGTCCACTTCTTTCAAAATACTGGGAGGAAATTAAACAGGCTTAACAAAATTATAAAAACAGTGATCCTGTAAGTTTTGATACCTTGTATCTTGGTTTGAGACCTGACACAATGAAGGGTTTTGAGAATAAATATATGTACAATATTATATTATTAGCAAGCAAGAAAGCAATTACAAGGAAATGATTGACTGTGGAATCCTGGTCCATCTTTTCTATGGAGAAATTGACTTTCACCCTTGGACTTGAACAGGACAAGTTTGAAAGCTGCTGTAAAGCTTAGGTAATCTATGCAGCAACCCTCAGATAGAAACTTTGGAAATGTGACATGTGTTCCACACCACTCTGATGGTTCATTTGAATGCGTGTAAGTGCCTGTGGAAGGCTGTTTAATATTACTCTCAAAGACAAAGAATGTGGCTTGTTATCAGTCCAACCATTCAACACTTAAGATTGATTAGCTTTCTACTCAGAAGGATTTGATCATTTGTTTATTCTTGTTCCCATTTTCTGGATCTTCTCTAAATCCCTTGTTCTGTTTTTGTGTTTCTCTCATTGATCAAATATCCTCCTCTTCTCTCTCTGTAATGTTAAGGGAACTGTGATGATGGTGAAATCATGCTACATTTGGATATACCCTAAACTACAACTGGTATTGTGACTGTCTGGTTAATTGAGCTCCTAAGAACAAATGTTCTTGGAAGAATTTAATACTTCATACTTTATTACTTTGATCAGCTGAGTTATAAGGTCACAGCACGTCTACTAAACAACATCACTTCAAACATAACACTCTGTCACACCAGATTTGTAGGCTACTTCAAAGTTTTTGATGACACAGCTGCATTTATCACCATGATCTTAAAGTATGCATTGTAACTTCTCATTTGCTGGTTAGTTGCCTGACTTTTGAGGCAATCTGTTTTCAGAGCAATCACTTTGGCTTTCTTTTATTCAATACCGTAAGCTAGTTCAAAGAGCAGGTTGCATCAGTCCCGAAAATGGGGCACCGTCTTAGAATTAAAGCTGAAGTTCTACGTTACGAGCACATCTTGATTGTTTCACTTCAGTGACAGTGTGGTACAGATGCAAACTTGCAAAAAGTGCGTCACAAGACCTGACTGTATATATTTACTAGTACAAGGTCTGTTAGAAAAGTATTGGACCTTTTTATTTTTTTCAAAAACCTGATGGATTTGAATCACGTGTGTTTGCATGAGCCAACCTTGAACCTTTGTGCGCATGCGTGAACTTTTTCACGCCTGTCGATTGTGTCATTTCCTGGTAAGCAGCCTTTGTGTGGGACGTGTGCAGCAAGCTCGGCGAATTTTCATTTCAAGGAAAAAGATGGAACAACTGGAGCAGCGCCGCATCAAATTTTGCCAGAAACTGGGCAACAGCCAGGTGGAAACCATTCAGATGATTCAAACGGCTTTCGGTGACTTTTCAGTCGTGTGACTATCCGAGAAATTGTGGAAGATGTGGGCATGTCACAGCATGTCCTGTGAGACTTCAACACAAAGGTGTTTTTGCTCCGCCGTCGGCAGCTTCGTGCCAAAGCCATCGGCATGATTTTCACTGCCAATCTTTTCATGGCCAAGTCTTCTGTCACAGTGGAATGTGCTGAAAAAGTGCTCATGTCCACCTCTTCTGCAATTTCTCGGACAGTCACACGACAGTCCCGCATCACCACCGCGTTCACTTTGGAAATGATCTGGTCATTTCAGCATGTTGATGGCCGACCGGAGCGTGGCTCGTCTCCACCGTTGTGCAGACGTCTTTAAACTGGTTGTACCGCTCCTTAATCTGTGTGATGCCCAAAGCATCATCACCGAAACCCGTCTGAATCATCCGAATGGTTTCCACCTGGCTGTCGCCCAGTTTCTGGCAAAATTTGATGCGGCACTGCTCCAGTCGTTCCGTCTTTTTCCTTTTAATGAAAAAACGCAGAGTGCATGACACACACCTCACACAAAGGCTGCTTACCAGAAAATGATGCAATCGACAGGTGTGAAAAAGTTAATGCATGCGCACGAAGGTTCAAGGTTGGCTCATGCAAGCACGTGATTCAAATCCATCAGGTTTTTGCAAAAAATAAAAAGGTCCAATACTTTTCTAACAGACCTCGTATACCAAACATTTTGATGAAAATACATTGTGACTATTTTCATAGCCTTTGTGCCACCATTTGAGGTGAAGGAATGTCCATTTCAAAATTTACAGTGTGAAATCTGAAAGTTTTTATTTTAGTTTTATGGCTACAAATGCGAAATGTGTACTTCTACAATATTTGTTCTGATGCTCACCATGCTAGGGGTAGGAAAAAACACTCCATCAACTTTGAACGAAATCCATCAAATGTTTCCTGGACTCTTGTTGAGTGAACAAACTGAAAATCAGTTGTCTTGCCAAGAAATTGGTAAATTTCCATATGCCCAGAGTTTCATAAGACAGGCATAAGGCCAGCTTTTGGAACACAATACATTTATTAGGTTGACAGTGACAATGCTAATTAGGGATGGGACCAATCCGATCCTGGATCAGTATCAGGTTCCAATTCCGACGTAATTCACGTATCGGAAAATACCGATCCACCCCGCGACATTTTCTGATACTGGAGAAGAGCCACTGTGAATCCTCTCAACTGCTGTTGTTTGCTCTGTGCTTGTTTACTGCCGAATGGGAGGTTTTTGATGCCGGTCTGTTTGAGAGAGCTCTCTTCTGCAGTGTTCCAGCTGGGGTTAGTGTCAAATTTCTGCTTGGCTCTCGGGTTCAAATTGTCTGTTAGTCGAGCATGGATTATCCGAAAAATGAACTGAATTGTCGCTGAAAATGTGTGCTAAAAAGTTAGCTGCTTCACTGTCCCGAGGCTGTAAAACGCCAGCTCAGTGTGCAGCCGAGGAGGACAGCGAACAGAGATTCTGTCTGATGAAAGGGAAAAAAAAATCTCCATTAAAATCCTGCATGTGAGCATCGATGATGATGCATTTATTTTACTGTTGAAAGGCTTTGTGTATCCCAAAAGTTCGAAATTTGTGCAGCACGAAATCAGTGAGAGAGAAGGAAAAAGAGAGAAATGGAGGGAGAGAGAAAGAGAGGGAGAGACAGGCAGACAGGCAGACAGACAGGGAAAGAGACAGAGAGGGAGGGAGACAGGCAGAGAGAGAGAGAGTGCTGTCTTTTCTCTTTAAGTCTATAAAAATAAAAGTACTTCATTCTATCACCAAAACATCAGATCTAGGCTTTCATCTTAGATACACCTTCTGGCAAATTGTAGCTCAACTGTCATGTCTCCTTTTTTTTTAAATTCTCTTAGAAAATCAACAATAATAATGATAATATTAAAGCAAACAGAGCTCTGGTATCGGGTTGGAAAACTATCGGTATTGTTAGATGTCCAAATTTAGGTATTGGGATCGGAAGTGAATAATTGTGGATCAGTGCATCCGTAATTAGGGATGGGTATTGATAAGGTTTTATCGATATCGATGCCATTATCGATTCTGCTTATCGATCCGATTCCTTATCGATTCCCTTATCGATACCTCTTGTGAACTTTGTACTAAAAGTAGGCTTTACAGGTTTTCTATGTATTTCCTTGAGTCTTAAAGTAAATAAATATGAAATTAGTCACTGTATCCTTGATCTCTGGACATAAATAAATATAAACAAAACTGTGTTTCGCTTTGAAGTTATTAATTCAGACTGAATTCTATCGTTCTATCTTGACTTGTCAGAGAGCCGCGCAACCTTTGGAGCTGTGTGAACAGAACGGAGGATGATTCTCGTTTCTTTCTCGCAACAAGACAGGAGTCCCAGTTAGTAACTTTAATCCGCACAAAAGTGAATCACAACTCATATTCAGGGATGAAAGTGGTGAAAAACAAAAAAAGCTGAAACCCAAAATTACCCCCCAACACCACCTGCACGAAAATGTTTGAATTCTACAAGCTCTGAAATGCAATCTGGGACTATTCCAGACAATAAACTGGAGTGAGTGCTGAATCCATTTAGGTGAGAAAAAAAAAATACAACTTTCCTTATTCAAATTCATTCCAGTAGTAGTCTGCTCTTACTTGGATGCAGCAGTTTTCTAGTTTGGCAGATAGTTCTGGAGGAAATCACTGAAGAAATTAACAAATTGAAAATATGGTTTGACCAAAACAAACTGTCATTAAACTTAAATAAAACAGGGATGAAATGGAGGTGTGAGAGTCACTCGGTGTTCACAGGAAACACTTATTTATTTCTGTATTTATTTATTTATGTTAGTTGCTATTTTATATTTTCTGTTGTGTTTCTATTCAGGTTCTTTTTGTCTTTCTCTAAAATTGTATATAATACCCATTAGATTATTAATATACGAGGTCTGTTAATAAAGTATAGGTCCTTTTTATTTTTTTCAAAAACTATATGGATTTCATTCATATGTTTTTACGTCAGACATGCTTGAACCCTCGTGCGCATGCGTGAGTTTTTCCACGTCTGTCTGTGACGTCATTCGCCTGTGAGCACTCCTTGTGGGAGGAGTCGTCCAGCCCCTCGTCGGAATTCCTTTGTCTGAGAAGTTGCTGAGAGACTGGCGCTTTGTTTGATCAAAATTTTTTCTAAACCTGTGAGACACATCGAAGTGGACACGGTTCGAAAAATTAAGCTGGTTTTCAGTGAAAATTTTAACGGCTGATGAGAGATTTTGAGGTGATACTGTCGCTTTAAGGACTTCCCATGGTGCGACACGTCGCGCAGTGCTCTCAGGCGCCGTCGTCAGCCTGTTTCAAGCTGAAAACCTCCACATTTCAGGCTCTATTGATCCAGGACGTCGTGAGAGAACAGAGAAGTTTCAGAAGAAGTTGGTTTCAGCATGTTATCCGGATATTCCACTGTTAAAGGAGATTTTTTTAATGAAAGATGTGCGGACGGGTCCGCGCGTCGGGACGCAGCCGGCGCAGTGCGGCGGCACAGGAAAAACACCTCCGTGTTGATAACCATTTGTAAAATCCAGGCGGCTTTTGATGACTTTCAGTGGAGTGAGTATATGAGAAATTGTTTAACAGCTGGAGATGTTCCAACTTGTCCTTAAGGCTTCCAACAGAGGTGTTTTTCCTGTGGCGGAGTGCCGCGGCGGCTGCAAGCTGACGCTGCAATCCGTCCGCACGTCTTTCATTAAAAAAATCTCCTTTACCAGTGGAATATCCGGATAAAATGCTGAAACCGACTTCTTCTGAAACTTCTCTGTTCTCTCACGACATCCTGGATCAATAGAGCCTGAAATGTGGAGGTTTTCAGCTTGAAACAGGCTGACGATGGCACCTGAGAGCGCTGCGCGACGTCTCACACCGTGGGAAGTCCTTAAAGCGACAGTATCACCTCAAAATCTCTCATCAGCCGTTAAAATTTTCACTGAAAACCAGCTTAATTTTTCGAACCGTGTCCACTTCGATCTGTCTCACAGGTTTAGAAAAAATTTTGATCAAACAAAGCACCAGTCTCCCAGCAACTTCTCAGACAAAGGAATTCCGACGAGGGGCTGGACGACTCCTCCCACAAGGAGTGCTCACAGGCGAATGACGTCACCGACAGGCGTGGAAAAACTTCTCTGTTCTCTCACAACGTCCTGGATCAATAGAGCCTGAAATGTGGAGGTTTTCAGCTTGAAACAGGCTGACGACGGCGCCTGGGAGTGCTGCACGACGTCTCGCTCCATGGGAAGTCCTTAAAGCGACAGTATCACCTCAAAAGCTCAAGGGTTCAAGCATGTCTGACGTAAAAACATATGAATGAAATCCATATAGTTTTTGAAAAAAATAAAAAGGACCTATACTTTATTGACAGACCTCGTATAAACAAAAATAAATTTAAGGAATATTACAATTTGAAAACAAATGCACCCGAACGTGATGACGGCTGCAATTGCTAAATGGTAACTTTTAACATTGAAAATGCCATAGACATGCTAACGCGTTAGCATCGCTCCTGTTTATAAAATACATCTATCAACTGTTTGAACATAACAGGTCGGTTTAACATAGAAAAGGTAAATAATACTCACAGACGTATGCTCTTTAGGGCTTTAGCGGGGGAAAATTAAGCGAAAGAAAGAAATAAACGAAGCAATCGACTGAAGCATTGCTTCAATCTGCAAACCACGCTTTGATTGGTTCAAGGTTCAAAGAAAAGCCGCGCTGCAGAAAAGTTGATTAAGGACCCGCTGCAGGGTCTGTAATCAATGTAGAGAAATGATCATTTTCCTGACAAACACCCGCCAAAACAACGGCCACTCTGAAGGACCGATAACAGAATCGTTAAGCACAAAGCTTATTGATGTCAGTGGATCGAATCATTTCTTAACGATACCCGAAAGGAACCGGTTCTCGATACCCATCCCTATCCCTAATGCTGATGTACTGATGCCACCTGTTATATGTTTCATAGATTATTTCAGTTACTGACCCACATCAGTCAGAACCAGCCACAGCTCCCACCCATATGGTCACAAGAAGTGGTTGTGGCTGTTCTTGGACTATACCATACTGCAAATATTTTGGAGCCTCTAAATTTCCCTCTCTGAGCTTCTATTTTCCTCTCTCATCTCTCTTTAACCTTTGTCCTCAAACATTCCTCGATCATCCTGGTTTTTGTGGCTTTTGGCTCCTACCAATTCACATTCATCTATTAAAGCTTGACCCCTGTAATACCTCAGCCCCTTGCTACAGTGTAATAAAAAGACTGCAATAAATAATAGAAATGACTTTTGTCATCCCCTGTAATGTAAAGAATGTAATTCAGCAGCACAAGATAAACATTAATCCTGCTGCCAATACATCCTCATGTCACTGTGCAGACACCGAGTGGTGAAGTTCCATTAAGTCTCCCTCGGCAGGCCATAAATCAAAGGGTTTTTTTTGTTTGTTTGTTTTTTTAAGTGTGGACAGGGGTTGTGTGTGCAGTCACTATAGATCTGTCCATTTTATCTTTCTGCAGTTGTGTATTAGTGTTGAAATCATTCATTGACAACAGCTTTAAGTGATTCCTAAACAAAGCAAATGGACTGCATTTATATTGCACTTTTCCATCTGCATCAGACGCTCTAAGCGCTTCACATATAATAATACAATAACATGCTTTTGGAGGGCGGTATGCATTTTCAGAGGCCCAGTTCATGCCCAGTTGCCCAAAATGATGGGTATGAACGTCGGGCCTCTGAAAATGCATACCGCACGACAACAGCATGTTATTTGCATTATTATCACTTACTAAGATATACAACACGTAATGCGTACATAAAAAGTTGGCTCAATTTAACTTTTGTTGTGTCGGCTGGCAGTGCATCCTCATCAAGCTGGCTGCTTTGGCTGCTGTTCATTGTCATACTATCCATGAGAAAATCATCTGGAATATCCATATTGGGACCAACAGACACTTCTCGGCTTTTTATCTTTTTCTCTGCGGACAGTTTTTTTTTCCCTCTGCGGACAGTTCTTGGGCTGCGCGCTATGACGCCATTTGTTTACGCACAGCGGGCGGGTATAGCCAGATAACGTCGACGTAAATCTACGATACCAGCCTAGCAATGCCTCGGTAAAGTGATAATAATGCCTCACATTCAGCTCGATGTGAGGCTGCTGCCAAACAAGGTGCTGACTACACACTGGGAGCAATAGGGGATTAAAGACCTTGCCCAAGGTCCTAGTGATGTTCCAGTCAGACTGGGATTTGTACTGAGGATCTTGGGATCTCCCCCTCTTATCATTTTTTCACTTATCCAGTGAGGCAGGGAGGCGAACCCCGAGCGGGCTCTCGCTTCTCGCGACAAGCATCCGGCCCACGCCAGACGTTACCCTCTCTGGGGCCAGCGGCAGGTGGGAAGTTTGACTGCGGCAGTACACCTGGTCCTTAATCAAGGTCCTTAATTTCCAAGTTGGTCCCGGTGTGTAGTTGGCGCCTTGCATGGCAGCACGCTGACATTGGTGTGTGAGTATGTCTATGGGTGAATGTGAGGCATCATGGTAAAACGCTTTGAGCTGCTGATTCAGATGGAGAAGTACTATATAAATGCAGTCCATTTACCATGTACATTGTCAATGATAAGCAATTAAACTGTCTCGATGGAGAGATTTTGGGTCTCTTCCATAAACTTACCAAGCAATCACCACCGTATTACTGACTGACGAAAATACCAAAGAAAATAAGAAACTAAACATATAACTGAATAGTTTTTTAAGGTTTGTGTTGGATAAGCATAACATGTTATATACTTTGCTGATGATTATTTTTTTAAACAGTGACGGAGATGGGTTTGCATTTTTAACTTTATAAATAGAATGACATTGTAAATGTGTAATGTGAGCCATACTATAGTGACACACAATCCAATGTGATTACTTCAGTCAAGAGGCTTCACAATGGACTTCTAAGGGTAATAATACACAGATAATAATTGCATTTTGGGCCTAATCTGAGCGAGGATAAACTCCAGTGACTCGCTACAGGATAACCTAGAACAGAGTATTACGGTAGATGGTTTATAAATAATGTGTAAGAAAATAATTTATAGCTGCCAAATGCTGTGGTTTTACAATTAGTAGTTTGCATTTGAGGTCCTAATCTGTCCTTACGTGTCTCTGTAATTGCGTCTGTCTCTCCTTTAGGTTCATCAGTACTACAGCTCCCTGCCTGAGGACAAGGTACCTTATGTTAACAGCCCAGGAGAGAAATACCGCATCAAACAGCTGCTCCACCAGCTACCACCACATGACAATGAGGTGAGAAACACACACACACATGCACCATTCTGACCCCTCCACCTTCTCCTCCATCATCCATCCACCCGTTCTGTCCCTCCTTCAGGGCAACACAGATAAGAGTAGAGAAAAAGGAAGAGGAAAAGAACAAAAGTGTCATTTTAACGGCTGAATATGAGATCGTGAGGTGGTGCATCAATGAATCGCAGCACGTGTATGAACGATAAAACACCAGGAGGATTTGTGAACTTTGGCACTTCAACAATTAAATCTATTCTGCCTCTTACCACTTTTTTAATATGAATTTTGAAATAAACTGTACGTGTTGAGCAGCATTTGCGCATTTCTGCCAACAGCCAATTGGCTGGACCTTAAAAACATAATAAAAACAATAATTACCGGTACATAAATTTGATTAGATCCCTCTGCAGCAGTGTGGCAGCTGCAGAAGTGAGCTTCAGCCATGTATGCATGCATCCATCTGTTACCTTTGCTCCACAATTACTTGACACCAACCCGTTGCAGAATGCAGTCCCAAGACATTTTGGACTCTCAGCCCTCACAGTTCATCTCACAGCCCTCTCCTCGGAGTCCAGGGGACACTGACCTCGGTCTATGTTTTCTGGGTCAAATGTGGTTCAGCATATAAAAATAGCTCGCCATGTGTGCATCTGTGGCTGTTGCTCCATGATTACTCAACACACTGAATTATCACAGGCCCAAAATATTTGGGATGCAAGTTCACAGTGCTCTCCTGTGTGTTCAGAGGGCGCTGACCTTCACCTCAGTTCTCTGTGTCAAATCGGGGAGAATTCAAATGTGACTGCCCAACTTCCTTTCCTTCGTCTCTACTCTGAGACCTACTGGTGCTTCGGGGTAGATTTGTTTTTTGTTTTTTTTAGCATGTTAAATGCATAATGGATGTGTGTTAATGTGGTGTTTGTGTGTTTTCAGGTGCGTTACTGTAACAGCCTAGATGATGAAGAAAAGAGGGAGCTGAAGCTCTTCAGTAACCAGCGAAAACGGGAGAACCTGGGCCGTGGGAGCGTCCGACCGTTCCCGGTGACAATGACTGGTGCGATCTGTGAGCAGGTAGCATCAGCATCCACAGATAGAGAAACTCACTGTTAGGGTGCCATTCAATATTATGGGCAAAAAATTTTTTTTAAACTTTTACAAAGTCCCACCCCTTTGTTTTTTTCCTTTTATGAAGCATATTAACTGCTACAAGTTTCATTCAGATGTATGGATATGAACTGAAGTATTTCCTATATCATGTAATATAATTGGGGCTCAATTGACCAGTCTAGCTGTGATTAATTGATTATTGTGATGATTACCGTGACCTCCTGCACTTGTCACTGTTGTTTCTAAATGGTAAATGGATTATATTTATATAGCGCTTTTCCATCTGCATCAGACGCTCAAAGCACTTTGAAAATAATGCCTCACATTCACCCTGATGTCAGGGTGTTGCCATACAAGGTGCTCACTACACACCGGGAGCAACTAGGGGATTAAGCACCTTGCCCAAGGGCCCTTAGTGATTTTCCGGTTAGGCTGGGATTTGAACCGAGGATCCTCTGGTCTCAAGCCCAACGCTTAACCACTAGACCATCACCTCCCCTCCCCTTTCTAGGAGCTGATTGCATTAGTGATGTACACATTCAGGCTCCTGAGGGATTCCATCGAGCTAAATGATGGCAAAGCTCATATGCAGTCTGAAGATATCCAGCTTTCGTTCCCAGTTCTGACTGACTGCACCTGAACTCTGGTCTCTTAGTCATTTCAACACATTTGTGATAAAGGTGTACCTCAAGGCTTGGTTCACATGCATGTGTGCGTCAGCTCCACACAATGATTTGCAGCTACTGCGTGAGCTGGACAGCCACAAGAGGACAAATGAAGCTATTCCTAAAGCTGCAGTGCATTGACATTTTCACTCATTTTTTGTGTTAATGTTTTTGTTCAAAAATCACTTAGGAGCTGCTAGTCTTCATTTTAAGTATTTCTACAATATTCTTATGTTTATGTGAAAACAACTGTTATTTATCATATCCAAATTTTTCCAAAAATTACAAAACTTTGATGCTGCTGAGCTACCAGTAAATATTATAATGCATCCAAATTGTGTCAGCTTTTTCTTTTCACATTATGAACAAATCTGGGGGGTGGAACAGTAAAAATGAGAAACTTCATTTCTGAGTGGCACCAGAGTAACTGTTTGTGTCACTGCTGCAACAGATGGGACATGTGACATGATCAGAGCTGCTTTGAAAACTATCATTGATAAATGCCATTTCTGCAATTCGTCCCTTGATGAAAGTGAATGAAATATGACAAAGGTGTGCCATGTGGCCGGTGGAATGAAATGCTGAATTGTTGGACGGACATATGAACTAATCTACTGACATTTCAGGTCATCAAGATGTATAATTTGTCATATAAAGGGCAAAGATGTCTGCTTTTGCATCATTGCACTTTGTCAGTGTGACCTCAGTGAGATGTAGTGCTGTTATTTTAGAGGATGTTGTGTATCTCTGTGTCTGTGTTATTTCTCTTCATTCTTTGCACTGCTGTGACCAACAGTCATGTTGTTTCTATGGATAACTATGTACACCTTTAGCTTCTGATTTTTCCCAAGAGTACAGTGCATCCGGAAAGTATTCCCAGCCCTTCACTTTTTCCACAATTTTTGTTACAGCCTTATTGCAAAATGGATGAAATAAATTTTTTTTCCTCAAACTTTTACACACAGTACCCTAGAATGACAATGTGAAAAATTATGTTTTTTAGATTTTTGCAAAATAAATAAATAAATATATATATATACACACTCAACAAAAATATAAACGCACTTTTGGTTTTGCTCCCATTTTGTATGAGATGAACTCAAAGATCTAAAACTTTTTCCACATACACAATATCACCATTTCCCTCAAATATTGTTCACAAACCAGTCTAAATCTGTGATAGTGAGCACTTCTCCTTTGCTGAGATAATCCATCCCACCTCACAGGTGTGCCATATCAAGATGCTGATTAGACACCATGATTAGTGCACAGGTGTGCCTTAGACTGCCCACAATAAAAGGCCACTCTGAAAGGTGCAGTTTTGTTTTATTGGGGGGGGATACAAGTCAGTATCTGGTGTGACCACCATTTGCCTCATGCAGTGCAACACATCTCCTTCACATAGAGTTGATCAGGTTGTCAATTGTGGCCTGTGGAATGTTGGTCCACTCCTCTTCAATGGCTCCTCTTCAATGCGAAGTTGCTGGATATTGGCAGGAACTGGTACTCGCTGTCGTATACGCCGGTCCAGAGCATCCCAAACATGCTCAATGGGTGACATGTCCGGTGAGTATGCTGGCCATGCAAGAACTGGGACATTTTCAGCTTCCAAGAATTGTGTACAGATCCTTGCAACATGGGGCCGTGCATTATCCTGCTGCAACATGAGGTGATGTTCTTGGATGTATGGCACAACAATGGGCCTCAGGATCTCTTCACGGTATCTCTGTGCATTCAAAATGCCATCAATAAAATGCACCTGTGTTCTTCGTCCATAACAGACGCCTGCCCATACCATAACCCCACCGCCACCATGGGCCACTCGATCCACAACATTGACATCAGAAAACTGCTCACCCACACGACGCCACACACACTGTCTGCCATCTGCCCTGAACAGTGTGAACCGGGATTCATCCGTGAAGAGAACACCTCTCCAACGTGCCAAACGCCAGCGAATGTGAGCATTTGCCCACTCAAGTCGGTTACGACGATGAACTGGAGTCAGGTCGAGACCCCGATGAGGACGACGAGCATGCAGATGAGCTTCCCTGAGATGGTTTCTGAGAGTTTGTGCAGAAATTCTTTGGTTATGCAAACCGATTGTTTCAGCAGCTGTCCAAGTGGCTGGTCTCAGACGATCTTGGAGGTGAACATGCTGGATGTGGAGGTCCTGGGCTGGTGTGGTTACACATGGTCTGCGGTTGTGAGACTGGTTGGATGTACTGCCAAATTCTCTGAAACACCTTTGGAGATGGCCTATGGTAGAGAAATGAACATTCAATACACGAGCAACAGCTCTGGTTGACATTCCTGCTGTCAGCATGCCAATTGCACGCTCCCTCAAATCTTGCGACATCTGTGGCATTGTGCTGTGTGATAAAACTGCATCTTTCAGAGGGGCCTTTTATTGTGGGCAGTCTAAGGCACACCTGTGCACTAATCATGGTGTCTAATCAGCATCTTGATATGGCACACCTGTGAGGTGGGATGGATTATCTCAGCAAAGGAGAAGTGCTCACTATCACAGATTTAGACTGGTTTGTGAACAATATTTGAGGGAAATGGTGATATTGTGTATGTGGAAAAAGTTTTAGATCTTTGAGTTCATCTCATACAAAATGGGAGCAAAACCAAAAGTGTTGCGTTTATATTTTTGTTGAGTGTATATATATATAGTATGCAGGAATGACTACTTAAGTTACGCGCAGGGGAGAGCTTGGCAGGAATGGCTCCGTACATTGCTGGCAATCCATCCATGAGGAATTACAGTGGACGTAGAAGCTTGGCCTGCCTCTTCTTCTTCTGTGGTTTTGAAGCTTCACTGCCAGCAAAGTTCAGCGGGATGAATCAAATCTAGCAATGCAGTTCTGTACTAATAACAAACCTAAAAGATTTGTGCTGATAACAAAAAACCTAAAAGCATTTTTCGGCAGACTGGCGTAGTTGTGTACAGTTGCGGAGGCATGGTGTACAGTAGCGCAGTGTTGCATAGACTTACATACAGTAGTGGAGTGTTGTATAGACTCTAGACATAGAGCACTGCATCCGGTGCTCTACGCTGAAAGTCTGCGAAAAAGTTGAAATGTTTAATTTTTTAAGCATGTTTAATTTTTTGGATCCATTTTGTGGACCCCTTTGCGTCCCTCACCGTATTGCCACGTAGGGCTGCATAAACTCAGTGTAGGGCTGGATAAGCTCAGCATAGTTGGTACATTCAATTACACAACTCTACATTGGCCCGGTGTGAGAAGAAACCACGTGTACATAAGTATTCACAGCCTGCCCCATGAACCTCATAAATGAGCTCAGGTGCATCCTGTTTCCACTGCTAATCCTTGAGATGTTTCTACAGTTTAACTGGAGTCCACATGGGGTAAAATCAGTTGATTAGACATGATTTGTAGAGACCTGTCTATGTATAAGATCCTACAGTTGACAGTGCATGTCAAACAACAAACCAAGCATGAAGTCAAAGGAATTGTCTTTAGACCTCAGAGACAGGATTGTCTCGAGGCACAAATCTGGGGAAGGGTACAGAAACATTTCTGCTGCTTTGAAGGTCCCAATGAGCAAAGTGGTCTCCATCATCCCTAAATGTAAGAAGTTCACATCCACCAAGACTCTTCCTAGAGCTGGACAACCATCTAAACTGAGCAATCCAGGAAGATGGGCTTTAGTCTGGCAGGTGACCAGAACCCGAAAGTCACTCTGTCAGAGTTCCAGCATTCCTGTGTGGAGAGAGGAGAACCTTCCAGAAGGACAACCATCTCTGCAGCAATCCACCAATCAGGCCTGTATGGTAGAGTGGCCAGACGGAAGCCACTCCTTAGTAAAAGGCACATGGCAGCCTGCCTGGAGTTTGACAAACGGCACCTGAAGGACTCTCAGGCCATGAGAAACAAAATTCTCTGGTCTGATGAGACAAAGATTGAACTCTTTCGAGTGAATGCCAGGTGTTATGTTTGGAGGAAACCAGTCACCATCCCTACAGTGAAGCATGGTGGTGGCAGCATCATGCTGTGGGGATGTTTTTCAGTGACATGAACTGGGACACTAGTCAGGATTGAGGGGCAGCTGAATGCACCAATGTACATAGACGTCCTGGATGAAAACCTGCTCCATAGCGCTCTTGACCTCAGACTGGGGTGAGTGTTCATCTTTCAACAGGACAATGACCCTAAGCACACAGCCAAGATATCAAAGGAGTGGCTTCAGAACAATTCTGTGAATGTCTTTGAGTGGCCCAGCCAGAGCCCAGACTTTAATCTGATTGAACATCTCTGGAGACATCTGAAAATGGCTGTGCATCAACACTCCACATCCAACCTGATGGAGCTTGAGAGGTGCTGCAATGAGGAATGGGAAGAACTGCCCAAAGACAGGTGCACCAAGCTTGTGGCATCATATTCAAAAAGACTTGAGGCTGTAATTGCTGCCAAAGGTGCATCAACAAAGTATTGAACAAAGGGTATGAATATTTATGTACATGTGATTTTTTTTTTCCTTAATAGATTGTTTAAAATTTCAACAACAAAAAAACAAACATTTTTTTCATGTTGTCATTATGGGGTGTTGTGAGTAGAATTTTGAGGGGAAAAAAATAATTTACTCCATTTTTTTATTAAGGCAATAACACAACAAAATGTGGAAAAGTGAAGTGCTGTGAATACCATATATGAAAAGCAAACAGAATAACAAGGCACCGTCAACACTGAGCCATTTTTGTTCAGATGGATAGGTGGTAGACAGTTTGGTGTCCAGAGCTCTTTCTCTCCCACAGTCATGAAAGTCACAAACATCCTAAGTCTTATCTGTTTGACTTGATTTGTATCACTTTCATTTTTAAAGTTGTGACTTTATACTACTTTGAACAAAAGACATGCCCAAGTATCTGGATTATCTCATCAATGTTTGAAAAAGTGCACAAAATAAGTTTTACAGTATTTTTTTTTTTCCCAAAAAATGAGCCCTATCTTGACAGTCTATCTCTCATAGTGCAAGTGCATTTGAGATGTGAGACAATAGACTTTGCTATTTACTCAATGTATAATCTCAGTCCAATGTAATCACAGGGAGCAAACAGTTTAGATTTTGTTGAATGAATGAATGAATGAATAATTTTTATTCAGCACGCACGCACAGACAAAATCTCTCATTTACAAAACAAGTCAAGTTCATTTCGTTGTTGTGTTGTGGGTGTAACATTAATTATAAGGATCAGATTGACATCAGCCATTGCCTTTTAGAGCAGTGTGCCTGTGAACCTGGTGCATTGGCGTCTCGCTAGGGGACTCAAATGAGAGATGTTCTGACGAAAAACTGGATTTACACTTCCAAGTGTCAAAGTGCACAACCAGATCATTTACGAGAACAACTACTCTTTAATGTAGACCCACCCACACAGGGGACCTGGACTATGTCATGGTCTAAGCAACCTTGGTGCGCCAGACCTGCATACCCAAGCAGGAAGGAAACCATCTCAGAAAATGATACAACCCAAAGTTATCAAAGCTGGTTATCTGAATGCCTGAGAAAGAATTTTCAGTGATACTCTGATTTGAAGGTTGGACCTCTCGGCTTAAAGAGTGTTTTTCTTTGGTTTTATTGGGTGTGTACAACAGACTCTGCATTTACTCTGCAGTATGTTTGTATTCTAGGTAAGTAACTGCTTGCGTTTATTGTTCGCCCAGCATACACCTCCTCCCGCCACACACACTTGAAGGAGGAAATTGATGGCGAGAATGTATTGATTGACTCCCACCTACTCCCCCACCCTGCCCCCAGCCCCCCATACACAAGTAGACTGTGTGCCATTCAGATAATCTGATTCTAAAGCGCTCTCTCTCTCTCTCTCCCCTATCTTTTTGTGTCTTCATGTCAACCTCCCTCTCTTCTTTATCCTTCCTTATATCACTCCATCTTTGTTCCTCCCCTTTGCCCCACCAATGTCCTTCAGCAGCCACTCTGCTTTTTCTTTAAACACATGGACACAACCTTCTGCTTTCATTGTACTGCAGTTCTTCCACCAAAAAAAAAAACTTTTAAATGTATTGCAGGTAGGGATGTGCACCTAGCCGTTACAAAAGGATCCAATTCTTATCTACAACCCCTGGCAAAAATTATGGAATCACCGGCCTCAGAGGATGTTCATTCAGTTGTTTAATTTTGTAGAAAAAAAGCAGATCACAGACATGACACAAAACTAAAGTCATTTCAAATGGCAACTTTCTGGCTTTAAGAAACACTATAAGAAATCAAGAAAAAAAAGATTGTGGCAGTCAGTAACAGTTACTTTTTTAGACCAAGCAGAGGAAAAAAATATGGAATCACTCAATTCTGAGGAAAAAATTATGGAATCACCCTGTAAATTTTCATCATTCGATTTGGTGCGGCACAATGCAGTCTGATACAAGTCTTTTAACTTACCATGATGAATTAGAATAAGCCCAAAGTGGCTTATTCTAATTCATCATGGTTGCTTATCTTCAAATACATAGTACTTCATCAACACATGTCAACACCTAGAAGTCTAGATGGATGATCTAAAGCATATATTGATTGCCAAAATATATTGCTCAAAAACTTAAAGGTACACTTTGAAAACAGATCAGCTAGAGTGGTGGATAAGTGGTTAGTGCGCTTTGTTTCACTGCGGAAGGTTCCTGGTTCTAACCCCACTCCTACCCATTTTCTATGTAATGTGGAGTTGCGTCACGAAGGGCATCCAGCGTAAAACTTGTGCCAAAATCAACATGTAGATCCACCTTGGCTTTACTGTGGCGACCCTGAGTGCAAAACAAGGGAGCAGCTGAAGGGACTTACATTGGCAGATGCCAGTGGAGCTCCTTGGTGCCGGCCAGTGAGCACAGGCCCCACTACAGGATGTCAGGCCCTAAGGCCATCCTCATGAATTCTGTGTCTGTTTGGTCAGAGACAGTCACATCACTAGCCTGCTGGAGGTCATTTTGTGGGTCTCTGGCAGTGCACAAAAGAGCAGATACTGGTCCTGCTGATAGACTGTGCTCGGAGACACAACAACGCTTCTGGCAATGGCACACATTAATGTGCCATCCTGGAGGAGTTGAACTACCTGCACAATTTCTGTAGGATCCAGCAACCACACCATGCTAACAGTAGTGAGTGACTGATCCTAGCCAAATGCAAAACTAGTCGAGGAAGGAAAAAAAATGTCAGTGGCCTCCACCTGCAAAACCATTCCTGTTTTGGGTATTGTCTTATTATTGCCCCTCTAGACTAGACGAGATAAACTTTATTTATCCTACAGTGGGGAAAGTTCACCATTACAGCAGTTCCCAAAGACAGGTAAAAAGGCAGTCACAATAAAATACGAGGTCTATTAGAAAAGTATCCGACCTTATTATTTTTTTCAAAAACCATATGGATTTGAATCACGTGTGATTACATCAGACATGCTTGAACCCTCGTGGGCATGCGAGAGTTTTTTCACGCCTGTCGGTTACGTCATTCGCCTGTGGACAGTCTTTGAGTGAGGAGTCGCCCACCCTCTCGTCGTTTTTTTCATTGTTTAGGAATGGCTCAGAGACTGCTGCTTTGTTTGATCAAATTTTTTTCAAAACTGTAAGGCACAACTGAGTGGACACCATTCGATAAATTCAGCTGGTTTTCGGTAAAAAATTTTTGATGAGAGATTTTGGTCTGGTAGTGTCGCCGTAAGGACGGCCCACGGCGCCTGATGGCAATCTGCGCTTCGAGGCGGCAGCGTCTCGCCGTTTCAAGTTGAAAACTTCCACATTTCAGGCTCTGTTGACCAAGGAAGTCGTCAGAGAACAGAAAACTTTAAGAAGTCGGCATGAGGAGTTTATTCGGCCATTCCATTGTTAACGGACATTTTGTAATGAAAGAACGTGCGGGCAGAGTCGCATGTCGGGCCGGACCCAACCGCGGGGGGTCGCGACAGGAAAAACACCTCCGTTGGAAACCTTAACGGGCAAGTTGGAACATGCCCAAGCTGTTAAACAATTTCTCAGTTACTCACTTGTTGAAAGCCATCAAAAGCCGCCTGAATTTTACAAATGGTTTTCAACACGGAGGTGTTTTTCCTGTCGCGGCGCACACAGATTTGCCGAGTCATCACGGAAATGACTCGGCGAATTTGCGCGCACGTCTTTCATTACAAAATGTCCTTAAACAGTGGAATGTCCGCATAAAGTCCTCATGCCGGCCTCTTCTGAATCTTCTCTGTTCTCTCACGACGTCCTGGGTGAATTAAGCCTTAAATTAGGATGTTTTCAGGTCGAAACAGGCCGACGACGGCGCCTGGAAGCGACACGACGCCGCTGCACGACATCCCGCTCCGTGGGAAGTCCTTACAGCGACAGAAACACCCCATAATCTCTCATCAGCCGTTAAACTTTTCACCGAAAACCAGCTTAATTTCTCAAATAGTGTCCACTCGGATATTCCTCACAGGTCCAGAAAAAATTTTGATAAAGCAACGCGCGCCGTCTCGAGCAGCGTGTGAAACAAAGGAATTCAGCCGAGAGGGCGGGACCACATCTCACTCAAGGCCTGCCCACAGGGAAATGACGTCACCGACATGCGTGAAAAAACTCACGCATGCGCACGAGGGTTCAAGCATGATTGGTGTAATCGCACGTCATTCAAATCCATATAGTTAAATAAAAAAATAAAAGGGTCGGTTTATTATCTAATAGACCTCGTATATACAACCCCAATTCCAATGAAGTTGGGACATTGTGTAAAATGTAAATAAAAACAGAATGCAGTGATTTGCAAATCCTCTTCAACCCATATTCAATTGAATACACCACATATACAAGATATTTAATGTTCAAACTGATAAACTTTATTGTTTTTGTGCAAATATTTTCCTGCAACACGTTTCAAAAAAGCTGGGACAGTGGTATGTTTACCACTGTGTTACATCACCTTTCCTTCTAACAACACTCAATAAGCGTTTGGGAACTGAGGACACTAATTGTTGAAGTTTGGAGGTGGAATTCTTTCCCATTCTTGCTTGATGTATGACTTCATTTGTTCAACACTACAGGCTCTCTGTTGTTGTGTTTTGCACTTCATAACGCGTCACACATTTTCAATGGGCAACAGGTCTGGACTGCAGGCAGGCCAGTCTAGTACCTGCACTCTTTTACTATGAAGCCACGCTGTTGTAACACGTGCAGAATGTGGCTTGGCATTGTCTTGCTGAAATAAGCAGGGACGTCCCTGAAAAAGACATTGTTTGGTTGGCAGCATGTGTTGCTCCAAAATCTGGATGTACCGTTCAGCATTGATGGTGCCATCACAGATGTGTAAGTTGCCCATGCCATGGGCAGTAACAGACCCCCATACCATCACAGATGCTGGCTTTTGAACTTTACGCTGGTAACAATCTTTATGGTCTTTTTCTTCTTTTGTCCAGAGGACACGACATCCATGATTTCCAAAAACAATTTGAAATGTGGACTCATCAGACCACAGCACACTTTTCCACTTTGCGTCTGTCTATTTCAAATGAGCTCAGGCCCAGAGAAGGTGGCAGCATTTCTGGATGTTGTTGATGTATGGCTTTCTCTTTGCATGGTAGAGTTTTAACTTGCACTTGTAGATGTAGCGACAAAGTGTGTTAACTGACCATGGTTTTCTGAAATGTCCCTGAGCCCACGCGGTAAGATCCTTTACACAATGATGTCGCTTTTTCACGCGGTGCCCCATGAGGAATCGAAGGTCACGGGCATTTAATGTTGGTTTTCGGACTTGTGACAGGGATTTAAGTTTTTTTTTTTTTGTAAATTTATTAAAAATAAAAGACTAAGAAATCACGTTTACATAAGTATTCAGACCCTTTTCTCAGTCTTTTGTTGATGCATTTTTGGGAGCTATTACAGCCTCAAGTCTTCTTGAATAGATGCCACAAGCTTGGTGCACCTATCTGTGGGCAGTTTTGCCCATTCATCTTTGCAGCACTTCTCAAGCTCCATCAGGTTGGATGGGAAGTGTCAGTGCACAGACATTTTCAGATCTCGCCAGAGATGTTCAAATCGGATTCAGGTCTGGACTCTGGCTGGGCCACTCAGGGGCATTCACAGAGTTGTCCTGAAGCTACTTCTTTGGTATCTTAGCTGTGTGCTTAGGGTCATTGTCCTCGTGAAAGATGAACCGGCGCCCTGGTCTGAGGTCAAGAGTGCTCTGGAGCAGGTTTTCAGCCAGGATGTCTCTGCACATTGCTGCATTCAACTTTCCCTCAATCTTGACTAGGCTACCAGTTCTTGCCACTGAAAAACATGCCCACAGCATGATGCTGTCAACACCATGCTTCACTGTAGGGATCGTGCCTGGTTTCCTCTAAACATCACGCCTGGCATTCACACCAAAGAGTTCAATCTTTGTCTCATCAGGCTGAAGAAGTTTGTTTCTCATGGTCTGAAATTCCTTCAAGTGCCTTTTGACAAACTCCAGACCGGATGCTATGTGCCTTTAACTAAGGCATGGCTTCTGTCTGGTCACTCTACCATGCAGGTCTGATTGCTGTAGAGATGGTTGTCCTTCTGGAAGGTTCTCCTCTCTCCACAGAGGAATGCTGGAGCTCTGACAGAGTGACCATTGGGTTCTTGGTCACCTACCTGACTAAGGGCCTTCTCCCCTGATCACTTAGTTTAGACGTGCGTCCAGCTCTGGGAAGAGTCCTGGTGGATCTCAACTTCTTCCATTTACGGATGACCGAGGCCACTGTGCTCATTGGGACATTTAAAACAGCAGAAATGTTTCTGTACCCTTCCCCAGATTTGTGCCCTGAGACAATCCTGTCTTGGAGGTCAACAGACAATTCCTTTGACTTCACTCTTGGTTTGTGCTCTGACATGCACTGTCAAGTGTGGGACCTTGTGTGCCTTTCCAAATCATGGAATCAATCAACTGAATTGACCCCAGGTGGACTCCAATTAAGCTGTGGAAACATCTCGAGGATGATCAGTGGAAACAGGATTCAACTGAGCTCAATTTTGAGCTTCATGGCCAACGCTGTCAGTACTTATGTACATGTTATTTCTTTTCTTTTCTTTTCTTTTTATAAATTTGCAAAAATCACATTAAAAGAAAAACACGTTGTTATGGGGTATTGTGTGTAGAATTTTGAAAAATAATTTATCTATTTTTGAATAAGGCTGTAACATTTTTAAAAATGTGGAAAAAGTGCAGTGCTCTGAATACTTTCTTGATGCACTGTATGTTTCTAAGTTGTCAGTGAATTGTTACACCCTTAACTGCAGGACTTCTGTCAAGTATATTTTTCATATGTAAAAGAATGCACATTTACAAAGGTTGCACTATAACTATTTTTGTAAGACTAATCATTGTTTCTTCTTCCTCACCCTGTTTTTTTAGTGTGGAGGCCAGATAAACGGTGGTGACATTGCGGTCTTTGCCTCTCGGGCGGGTCACGGTGTGTGCTGGCACCCGGGCTGCTTTGTGTGCAACATGTGCCAGGAGCTCCTTGTGGACCTCATCTATTTCCACCAGGATGGAAAGATCTACTGCGGACGGCACCATGCTGAGAGACTGAAGCCCCGTTGTACCGCCTGTGATGAGGTACCTGCACATCACACATATGATGGCTGATGGAAGGTTTTGAGCCTGACCCAGAAAATGTAGGGCATGGGTTTCCAGGATAAGACCGTCTGTGAGACCAGTATTAAGGCATTGCAGCAACACTGGAAAAAGTGTGTGGATTTACGTGGGGATTATGTTGAACAATAAAGCATTACTTTAATTCAGTTATGGGTTTTCTTGGTTATGCTCAAACCTTTCAATCACATCACCTCATATCTTCACAAAGATGAGCATCTAGTACCTCTACATGTATCTGCAGATAGAGACTGATCATTTTCTTCCTGGTGCACTGTTTCTTTCTGGCATTAAAATGATGCTTTACATGCTTCCATTATTGCAACTTTTACTTTCCTTTTAATACCGAACTTTCAGTTAATGGCCCAAATGTGTGACACTACAAACATTTAGGTTCATTGTAAAAATACTGGCTTGCTGTCTGACATGTGTGCTTAATGTTTGTTTGTGTTATCCATGTTACTGTACTGTTTCACAGTTTTCATTTGCTCAACTCATTCCTGTGAACAACCAGATCCGGACTGATTGTCATGGTAACGGTCTCATACGTTCCCATATCAGACCCAGAAATCAGCCAATCAGAGTGCGCAGAACATTGTAGCCTTATAATAAAACTGTTTACACAAGCTTCTCTATCTCATTGTATTTTGAAACAACAAACAAAATATCTAAATTCCTAATTATTCTATTGACCTGATAAGTGAGCCCTGTCTGACAGTCATGATTTATTATTTTATTTGTAGCTGTTTGCACTCTGCCCATCCTGACTCTCTGTAGAGATGATGGTCTAGAGATTAAATTGGTGGGTTTAAGACCAGAGAATCCTCATTTCAAATACCCGTCACACTGGAATATCACTAAGGGCAGGCGGTGTGCAGTTGAGCGCCTTGCATGGCATTGCTGATATTGCTGTGCAAGTGTGTGTATGAATGAATGAATATCAAATCAAATCAATTTCATTTATATAGCGCCAAATCACAACAAACAGTTGCCCCAAGGCGCTTTATATTGTAAGGCAAAAGCAATACAATAATTACAGAAAAACCCCAACCCCAATATATGAGGCATCATTATAAAGTGATTGAAATTTTAAAAAGTGCGATTAAAAATTCAGTGTATTTCTGTGCCACAGGAGAATGAGCTATCTCCCACAGCGCAACACAGTGGCCCCATCCTGTCGACCTCTTATTTAATGTGTATTTATATATTATTCTGCACTGTGTTACAGCAAAAGGACAAACAGCAGGTGCTGACATGAACACGATCACGTTTTCAGAGACTTGACCCATCACGTGTGAGCAGAGTTATACAGAAATTTACCGAACGCAAATTCAAGTGTAAAGGTTGATTGTCTTCCATAAATTTAAACAGCTCCACGTGTGAATGTCGTACTTTGGTCATGTTATGCGTGTAACGTGGGATATTTTTGTTTAACTTATATACTCACAGGCTTTTATATTTGTCAGTATGGTTTGAGAACATTCATTTCAGATATCCCTGCCCTCCTCATGTCAGCATCAGCATTGACCTGCACTATGTGAATATGAGCCAAGAACAATATTTCACTTTGCAGAGTACTGAGGATGTAAAAAGCACCCTTGTGTTTTAACATCAGCATAATTAAAGCTAAATGCACCATCTCGATTTCATCATCTCCCCGCATTAGCCTCCTACACAACTCTGTGACAAAGAGGATGATCTAAGAGTAATAAGCTGCAGAGCTGAGAGTGGTGCATATGAAGGCGGGGGGGGGGGGGGGGGTGCAAGCTTTTGTCCTGTCCTTCGTCTGGTAAACAAAACCGTCCGTCTCTCTTTTTCTAATTCCTCTTTCCTTAGATCATCTTCGCGGATGAGTGCACCGAGGCAGAGGGGCGTCACTGGCACATGAAGCACTTCTGCTGTTTCGAGTGTGAGACGGTCTTAGGGGGACAGCGCTACATCATGAAGGAGGGGCGGCCCTACTGCTGCTCCTGCTTTGAGTTCCTCTATGCTGAGTACTGCGACTCCTGTGGAGAGCACATTGGTACGCATCATTGCCATGTAACATGAGATGCATTATAACCACAAACAGGCCTACACAAAATTAGACAAACTTGGTAACTAGTACTTGTGTGCATGATGACAGTAGCGGTTACAGCAATCTAACATTTGAGCTCAATGATCTTCACCCAAATGTTGACCTCTGGCTGCTCTTGCTGGGGTAAGTCTGGAATCCACCTACGTATGTGGCTCACTGATCCAAAGTGGGTTGAAAATCAAAGTTCTTTGCCTTCACCTTTGCCAAAATGATTTTTTTACTGTAATTTTAAGGCCAACCTTAATTGACATATCACATTTGGTAGAAGTCAACAAAAGGGTGTGCGAGGAGTCGGCCAACACACAAACAAGCAGATATAATCTTGACTCAAGTAATTGACCTTTGGCAACTTTGACCTCACTGGGCAATTTCAGAGCCCACCTACATACAAGGGGTCATTGAAAAGTTTTGAGCCTGACCTAGAAAAAGTGTGATTCTCCATCTTTTGCATTCTGAGAAACCAGCATTTCTCGAGAATCTTGTGCAATTTTGGTCACTGGGTGCAATGCTGAAAAATGTTAGTTTCTCAGAATGCAAAAGATGGAGAACACTGCCCTACTGTTTATGGGTCAAGCTCAGAACTTCTCAGTCGCCCTTCATATGTGTGCAAACTCTGGTGGACATCAGATTGAAAGTAAATAAATCAGAATTTTGACCTTTGACCCCAATGACTATGCCAAAACAAACCCTTTAAGGGCAATTGTAGCGTCAGCCTGTACGCACAAACCAAGTTTGTTGGAAATTGGCTCAAAAACCTCAGAGTCGTGAAACGAAAACATACACGTTTCTCAAATTATGATATTAATTCTTTTGGTATCTGCTTTTACACTTGGGGTCACCACAGCAGATAGGACATGGATCCACATGTTGATTTGACACAAGTTTTAAGCTGGCTGCCCTTCCCAACTCCAGATGTACTTGGAGAGTAGAACACAGAGACTTTCTGTTTTGGAGAAAAGCCCGCTCACCATTGTACCATCCTGCTCATCTGGATGCTAATGTAAGAACTGGAAGTAATTGTAAGAGTTGGATGCAACATAAGTGGGCGGAGCATGCCCACAGAGTGGGGCTGAAATGCAACTGTGATATGGATAAGGATTGTTTTGGAAATAATGCTCCATGGACTGGTGGCATGAGTGGTGTGAGAGTTTTGTGGTGATGGCACCGTCGCCATCTCATGGTGACCACGGGAAACCATTTGCCACATGGATAAATCAATTTGAGGCTACTGTTTGTACCCAGAAGAGGGGGACTGGAAATGGGAGTTAAAGCACCGCTTTGATGAATCTCCTCCTTACAAGACTGGACGGTGCAGCGTGGACAGTTTATCACCAGATGTTCAGTGCGATTATGAGCAATACACTAGTCACAGAAATGTCTCCCTAGCGAAGTATTAGACTAAATCGTTTTGAAGCAGTTTCAAATGTAGTTGCAAGTTTTATTGAAGAAAGAGGATAAAGATTGAACTCATATAAACAGACTGATATCTTAACTCCAGGCATTTTAGGTAAGAGTACATGTCAAAGGGCCAGGACATCGCATCTTATAAATTACAGAAACAGGTACAGTATAAATCGTGCCAAGTGGAATGATCCCAGTCAAATGCGTATAGTTAGTTCAATACCAATTACAACATCTGATCACTGAAGTGCACTCCAGGCACACGCACAGAGACTGTGATGTGTTTTTCAAGTTATCGGTTCTTGGCCCAGTGCCTCCTTCTGTGTATCCCTCAAATAGGATGCCCAGGTGTGATTTGGCTGAGAACTCCCAATCAATTTGCTGCAAATTATTTATCAGACAGGATACAGAAAAATATTTGTCTCAAAAACACAGTGGATTATAAATTGAAACCATCAGAAAACATGCACAATCCAGATGGCAGTCATTAGCAAATAGCTGATTTTCTTCCCCCTGCCACAACTACAAGCACACGCAGTATCCATTGTCTTTGTACAGTGCTGAGCAAGCTCTGTAATCAGTTTGCCCCCAAGTACAGTGAAACATCGGAACCTCAAGCTGCGTATTCTCACTCAATAAGCAAATTTAACTACTTACTATAAGACAGCATTTAATAAGCCCCCCACCACCACCACCACCACCCCCCTCAGGAATAAGGAATGCAACTTCAAGGCAACATTTTTTTTTCACAATTCTGCATTAGTGTTTAATCTTATATTTTCAGATTTATATTCTTAGTTTTTTTTTAATGTTCACTTAGCTTGTTAATTGTTTTGCTTAATGAGTCTTGTAGCTTTTTATATTTAGTTTGTGTTTGCTTTCAGTTAGATTTATGTTCCATTAGTTTTATGTTCAGATGACATTACATTAAGGTAACTTCATATTCAGGTAGTGTTAGATTCACTTAGCTTTATTTTGTTAGCTTCATATCCATTTAACTTCAGGCTCAGTTGATTGAGATTTCGTTAGATTTAGTTTAGTTTATTACGCTTCCCCACTGGCTTATGACCTATAGTACAAATATAATTGAGTATATGAAGTTAATATAATGATGAGGCTTCAAATTAATTTAAAACCCACAGAATAAAATAATTACACTTAAATTATAGAGAATTTAAAATATCACAAAAAGCTGTTTTTTTTTTTTTTTTACATTTTTCATGAATGTGCTAAAGCTGAAGTTCTTACTAAAACTTGGTTCTGCAAATATAGAAATTGTAGCCATCGGTAGACAAGAAGAGTTGACAATGAATCTGCCCTGGTTGTCAGCTGTTTTGTCTACAAGCCACATTGATAAATGATGTGGCATTTTGGATGATGTCAGATGCATCAGTGTCTTTCCCTTTGGTTCCACCAATGTCCTGTTTATTTTCCTGTGGAATTTACATGTTCCCACTGTGGCTACTTTGCTTTTCTCTAACCTTCCCAGTTTCCTTCCACGATAAAAACATTACATTCAGCAATCTTACAACCGGTGTTGGTGATAGAATTGACACATGTAATGCAGAAACATTCATTCCTTTTGGAGCCACATGAGGTGGTGTACGGTCCAAGCAAAGCACAGCTGAATGAACGGTCTTCAAATTAATCTGGTGTGATTCAAATTCCATGCTCTTGGATCTGCTGTGAAAACTGAAATTCTTATCTGATTATTACCAATGAACTCAACAATTCCATATCTTTACCCAAACCATGTGTTGTTTGCTTTTCCTGTAGGCATCGACCAAGGCCAGATGACATATGATGGCCAGCACTGGCATGCCACAGAGTCGTGCTTTTGCTGTGCCCGCTGCAAGCGATCTCTCCTGGGTCGACCCTTCCTTCCTAAGCAGGGCCAAATCTTCTGCTCGCGCTCCTGCAGTCTGGGGGAAGAGCCTAATGGCTCAGACTCCTCTGATTCCGCCTTTCAAAGTGCTCGCTCCACAAGGGAGTCGAGGCGCAGCACCAAGGTGGGGAAAAATGGGAGTGAATTACAGGCTGAGAGGTTTTCAGGAGATGTGGACCCACTGTCTTTACAAATGGATCTTCTGAGTCTCTCAAGCCAAACACCCAGTTTGACCCGTATTCCGCCTACCTGGCAGAGCCAGGAGCAAGAGGGTGATGATTATGATTTTGAAGCTCAAACAGACCACATCAGTAACCCCACCCCTCTCCAGCTCCTCAGTCAGTGCAACATCAGAACTACATATAACCCCACTTGCTCCGGACAGAACAGTCAGTTGCAAGATAACAGGATTAAGGAGAATGGAGGATTAAAAAGACCTCCCATTTCGGCTTTAAAGGGCCACTCACTGAATGAAATGTGGTTCCAACAGCCGGCTCCTGAAGAGTATTATCCACACAAACTCAAGACCCAGAAGAGCTTCACTGAGGTATCAAATTTCTCTCAACACCACAATGGCTTCTCTGACAAGCGCTCGATCAGTCTGCATGGGTTTCAGAGGGACAGGGACGGACCTCCATCAGCAACCCAACTTGCAAGAAGCAGGAACCCCATCAATATACTCAACTTTGCTGATCAGCTGACCCCTTTGGAACAGACCCCAAGGGAATCCATGGAGTCCATGGCACTGTCCACTGCTACAGGTAGGTATTAGTCTTCGTGCCTTTGTTAGTCTGAAAAACAGTCATTGAATGAGGTATTACATTTACCAGGGTGGTTTGTACTGAAACTCATGTTGGCCAACATTTTCTTCAAATACTTTCACTTCATCATGAATAGATGAGCTATTTGTCGGCCTTGTTATCTGAATTTCACCTTAACAAAAACACTTTAATTTGATTACTGTCAATAAAAAGCATTTACTTTGATTTCTTTCCAGGCACTTCGGCAGACGGAGGGAAGCGTCAAGAGCACCTTTCTCATGTCTCCATGCCGGACCTGAGCAAAGACTCTGGAATGAATGTGTCGGAAAAAAGCAATATGGACACCCTGAACTCCTCCATGCAGTTCCATAGCTCAGAGTCCCTTCACAGCCTCACTGCTGGTCAACCCTACTTAGAAATGGATCCACCAAGGTCCTCCCAATACCCGGTACAATATTGTGACCCTCATGGAATGGGTGTTGGTGTGGGTATGACACATTTACCACCTGGCTTCACTTTCCAGGAGGAGGACGGGGTTAGTTTGGTGAACAGTGCAAATGCTGCCCACCTGCCGCCCATCAGTGAACACAGAGTTGGTGGTGGTGGATCAGGAGGAGGCAGAGTAGGAGCTAGTATCCGAATAGATGCACCAGAGGATACTCCACAAAGACGTCGGCATCACCACCACTCCCGCAGATCCAGACGTTCTCGTTCAGAAAACGCTCTGCACTTGGTGGCAGAGCAGAGGGGGAGACCTCAGCTGAGACCACAGCGGCATGTCTGTGAGGATTATGACCGATTCCCGCCACCAAGGAGTGCCAGGGATCGCTTTGGTGGAGGTGGAGGAAGATATCATCCCCAATTCTTCAGGCAGTGCCCCAGGACCACTTCAGACCTGACACTTCAGAACCCCGGGGCCAGCCGGCGCACAGGCTTGAGCCGGTACTCCTGGGATGATTATGACGATGATGACTGGTGCTCCACCTGTTCTTCATCTTCCGAATCAGAGGATGAAGGTTACTTCTTGGGTGAGCCAATCCCAAGACCAATTCAGCTGCGCTACCTCAGCAACCAGGAGCTTGTCCATAAGTACAACAACATGGGCATGGGCGGACCCAACCGCAGCGGACAGTTACACACTCGCAAACGGCGAAAAAGCAAGAACTGTATTATCTCCTAACATCCTGGTGTTCGCTCAACCAGTTTGTGTACACAAACATCCTCCTAATCTGGAACAGAGTCACAAAAACACCAGATCCATTTATTCAGTGTTGTTGAATGTTGAATATTGTGTGTTTCAAAGTCAGTGATGAATACAGTTGGTAAATTGTGAAAAAACACCAGTGTTTGCATGTTTATTCATTTTAATGTTTCAGAATATCTCCTGAGTATTATGGCTGACAGTTAGATGCACACTTCTACCAAGATCTATCTATCAAAGGTGATGTGCAATTTTATTTAATCATAACTTCATTTTAATGCAGCAAACAGTGTGTGACTTAGTTTTTGTAAAGTTTAGCTTTTCCATGCAAGGTGATTTTGATATAGGTTATAATGTACTACTGTATTCAGTTGATAGTATGTACATAGATAAATTAATTAAATTTGCTTAAGTTAAGGAAGTAAGTGTAAATATGGTTGTAAATGAGGCCTGACATATTTTTATATTTTGTAAGGATAGATTCATTTATGTATTAAATATCTATCGTGTAGAAGTAGAAACAAGATACGCATGTTTAACTTGGCTGGCCTGGTCCTGCATTTGGAATAAAGGAGTATTTCAGTGTTTTGTTTGGCAGCCGGTGTTTCTCTTCAGGAAGTAATGCGCACACAGCCTTCTGTGCACAAGTGTGGAATTCTGACTTCTTGCCAGGGATTAAACTTCATCTGTTTCTTGAGTAAATAAATGGAAATATGGTTGAGAGGTTTATCAGAGAGTAATCTCACCTTGTAATATACGTACTTTAGACAGAGTAACATTCAATGAGATGAAAAGGTTCAATTCTGCTGGTTCCTTTCTTTAACATGTTTGCTCTGTATGTGTGCGTTTGCATGGATTCCTGTGACCAGGATAATTGAGTAACACGACATGGTAAACACTTGAAACTTACAACGTTGGTACCCCTGCTGAGTCTATGAGCTGATCACATTTTAGGGCCCCTTTACACATAGCATGAATAAGTAGGAATCAGGGCAAATCACGGCGAAACAGCCCGAATGACCGAACCCCGAAAACATCGAGCCGACGTCAGGAGGGACACACAGTCGGGCAGGCGTGAACAATCCCGCTGCGACGGTTTCGTGCACGAACACAGTGTGAGCTGCTGGAGCATGTGGATCCACATTGCACTGCTGCTGTGGAGAAACAAAGATAAATACACAGCACGCCATAAAAAAACACTGCAATAATACAATAACATGCTTTTGGAGGGCGGTATGTATTTTCAGAGGCCCGACGTTCATGCCCAGTCGCCCAAAATGACAGATATTCGCCCGAGTTAGACAAGAGCGAATATCTGTCATTGCGGGCAACTGGGCGTGAACGGAGGGACTCAGAAAATGCATACTGCATGACAACAGCATGTTATTTGCATTATTATCACTTTTTACTGAGATACACAACACATAACACGTACATAAAAAGTTGGCTCACTTAACGTTTGTCGTGTTGGCTGGCGCGCGCGCTGCTCTCCAAATTCAGCAGTGCGTCCTCATCAAGCTGGCTGCTTTAGCTGCTGTTCGTTGACGTACTATCCATGAGAAAATCATCCGGAATATCCATATTGGGACCAAAACGCACTTCTCGCCTTTTCATCTTTTCCTCTACGGACAGTTTTTTTTTTCCTCGCTCTGCGGACAGTTCTTGGGCTGCGCGCAATGATGTCTTTTGTTTACGCACAGCGGGCGGATATAGCCAGGTACCGTCGACGTAAGTCTACGATACTGGCCTAGCAACGCCCCGGTAAAGTGATAATAATGACCAATATTTAATCCCTCTTATCGACAAGTATGATCCCTCTGTGCCTCTGTATATGACCCATGGTCACAGACGTACAGTCATGAAATGACATGACTGAAGCAGTGCACTCTTCTCATGTCTTATGTCCAGCCGGGGATAGAAATAATTACTACAATCACCGGACAATGATAGATTTGATATTGGTGTATAATTAGTGAAAACCACTGGGTTGATATAAAAAAAACTAGAAGCACTCGGAGAGCGCAAACCTCCGCCAAGGCCATAGGGTCACTGACGTCACACGGAATACCCTTTTTCAAAGACACTTATTCCACATCATTTCACACATCTACCGTCATGTTTCAGATTCAGAGGGCATTTTTTGGACAGTTCACTCGCCTGGCATGAATGTTTTATTGTTGCTGTTAACAGCTCTCCCTGCATCCCACAATCAAGTTTTATGTCTCTTTTTTCAGGACAACCTGTACTTTCAAAATATATACGCTATAGTTGTGTTTTATAAGTGTAATAAAGGCTTACAATCAGAAATAAGAAAGGAAAAAGTAAAGTGGAAAATAGTTTTCCACACACATTTATTTAAAACACAGCAAACTATGATAAACAACTGTTTGACACTATATAAAGGTAATTTGGGCTCTTGTGTGAAAGACTGTACAACAAAAAGGTTCAAACAATAAACACAAATGCACATTTTTAACAATATATACAAAATGGTCTATGCATTTTGTTTGTCTTCATCTCAAAGCAATTTCTGTCTGCTATTACACAAAGGTCACATCACAAATTTCTACTATGATGTTGACTGTGTGTTTGTTCTCTCCTGCTCTGAAAGCAACATTCACACTTCGAGGCTAATTCAGTTTGAGGAGCGCCCCCTCCCCCTTCGCTCCATTGATATGGTAAACAGTGCTCTAAGCCGGAGTGAGAGAGATTGCCACAGGCTTATCCAGTAACATTCACAGGAAAACTAGTCAAGCAATCCTGATACTCACACATTGTTTGAGCACGTGAGATTGTATGAGAGGCTCTCTGTCTTCTCTGTCTGCTCACTTTCGCTTTGCGTAATGGCGCAGGGCGCATTGGAGCAGCCAGAGGGCTATTCAAATGGGCCAACTAGTACAACCCCTGGCAAAAATTATGGAATCACCGGCCTCGGAGGATGTTCATTCAGTTGTTTAATTTTGTAGAAAAAAAGCAGATCACAGATATGACACAAAACTAAAGTCATTTCAAAGGCAACTTTCTGGCTTTAAGAAACACTATAAGAAATCAGGAAAAAAAAAATGTGGCAGTCAGTAACGGTTGTTTTTTTTAGACCAAGCAGAGGGAAAAAATTACGGAATCACTCAATTCTGAGGAAAAAATTATGGAATGAAAAACAAAAGAACGCTCCAACACATCACTAGTATTTTGTTGCACCACCTCTGGCTTTTATAACAGCTTGCAGTCTCTGAGGCATGGACTTAATGAGTGGCACACAGTACTCTTCATCAATCTGGCTCCAACTTTCTCTGATTGCTGTTGCCAGATCAGCTTTGCAGGTTGAAGCCTTGTCATGGACCATTTTCTTCAACTTCCACCAAAGATTTTCAATTGGATTAAGATCCGGACTATTTACAGGCCATGACATTGACCCTGTGTCTTTTTGCAAGGAATGTTTTCACAGTTTTTGCTCTATGGCAAGATGCATTATCATCTTGAGAAATGATTTCATCATCCCCAAGCATCCTTTCAATTGATGGGATAAGAACAGTGTCCAAAATATCAACATAAACTTGTGCATTTATTGATGATGTAATGACAGCCATCTCCAGTGCCTTTACCTGACATGCAGCCCCATATCATCAGTGACTGGAAATTTACATGTTCTCTTCAGGCAGTCATCTTTATAAATCTCATTGGAACAGCACCAAACAAAAGTTCCAGCATCATCACCTTGCCCAATGCAGATTCGAGATTCATCACTGAATATGACTTTCATCCAGTAATCCACAGTCCACGATTGCTTTTCCTTAGCCCATTGTAACCTTGTTTTTTCTGTTTAGGAGTTAATGATGGCTTTCATTTAGCTTTTCTGTATGTAAATCCCATTTCCTTTAGGCGGTTTCTTACACTTCAGTCACAGACATTGACTCCAGTTTCCTCCCATTCGTTCCTCATTTGTTTTGTTGTGCATTTTTGATTTTTGAGACATATTGCTTTAAGTTTTCTGTCTTGACACTTTGATGTCTTCCTTGGTCTACCAGTATGCTTGCCTTTAACAACCTTCCCATGTTGTTTGTATTTGGTCCAGAGTTTAGACACAACTGACTGTGAACAACCAACATCTTTTGCAACATTGCGTGATGATTTACCCTCTTTTAAGAGTTTGATAATCCTCTCCTTTGTTTCAATTGACATCTCTCGTGTTGGAGCCATGATTCATGTCAGTCCACTTGGTGCAACAGCTCTCCAAGGTGTGATCACTCCTTTTTAGATGCAGACTAATGAGCAGATCTGATTTGATGCAGGTGTTAGTTTTGGGGAAGAAAATTTACAGGGTGATTCCATAATTTATTCCTCAGAATTGAGTGAGTCCATATTTTTTTCCCTCTGCTTGGTCTAAAAAAGTAACCGTTACTGACTGCCACATTTTTTTTTCCTGATTTCTTATAGTGTTTCTTAAAGCCAGATAGTTGCCATTTGAAATGACTTTAGTTTTGTGTCATGTCTGTGATCTGCTTTCTTCCTACAAAATTAAACAACTGAATGAACATCCTCCGAGGCCGGTGATTCCATAAATTTTGCCAGGGGTTGTAACACATCACTCCCAAAAATGATCTTTGGTGTGTCACGTGAAGGGAATCTGCCATACGATTGGATTTTGGAAAACCATGTGACGGTGAGCCAATTCCGATTGGACACTCACATTGCTCACATCACACAGCTTCTATGATGAGTACAAAGATGGTAGAGTTAACTTTTCAGCAAAAAAGTTAAGTTTCTATCTCATATTAAAAAGTTATTTATAATTTAGTAAAGCTTGGTCTCAGCCATCGTATGCGACAGCGTCGGCCCCAGAGGGTTAAACCGTTATATCTTCAGCAAATGAATTCATAAAGAGAAACTGCATGACCTACACAAGTTTTTTTTCCTAATAAGTTTATTCAATGAGGAGAAACAAATGCTAAATTATTGTGTCATAACTTAATTTTTGTTCAGCCTTTGTGACCTGTCTTCATGAAGTTAGATGCAAAAATGTTGAAATTGGCCCTATCCTACAACGATAAAGAATCCTTAAAAAAAATGTACTGGATCTGAATCGTGTTCCGGATCATTACCAAAATTTAATGACATCTAAGTTAGGCCAAGATACACCCCTGGTAATAATTTCAATGAAATCCGTTGAGGATTTTTTGAGTAATCCTGCTAACAAACCAACCAACAAACAAATGGACACGACCGAAAACATAACCTCCTTGGCGGAGGTAATAATTACAACAACACCTACATACGCAATTGCATACAACAAATAATGAAAATGAATGGCATACCACAGAGAGTGACATGTTGGTCTGGGAGCTGAATGGACGGGGGGGGGGGTGCTGTCTGCTCACAGCTGCGGCTGTAAAGATCTCTGCTCCTGGACATCCTAGCTTGTGTTTGGACGGACACGAACTTACTGCATTCTTCCATGAGGTGCGTATCTCTGCCTGCTGTCCTCATGTGGAAATATCTAAAATAACTTTCACCTTTGCGCTGGGTTGCACCGGTTGGATACAGTGCACCTTGTCCATGTCTTTGTTGATTCCAGGCATTTTCTGCATCAAGTGATGGTTGCGCAGTGGAAAATTTTCCATCTGGTAATCAGAGCTTATGGGTTCAAATCCCATGAGTGACATTTTTTTAACCAGGGTTACTTAACTGCGGGGTTCTGTATTGTGTCCCCTTTTATTTATTATTATTCATATGAACCCAGTGATATTCACTAATTATACAGCTGGTTTTTATTTTATTGTTCTCCACATCAGCGGCGTGATGTGGTGCAGCTGGCTCACACTGTGTTCCTGCACAAACCGTTGCACTGAGATTGTGCACACCTGCCTGTCGATGCAATATTTTCATGGTTCGCTCTTACGAGCTGTTTCACTGTGAATCACTCTGTGTTGTACTTATTTGTATTATGTGTGAAGGGGGCCATTTCCCATTTGGGGAGGCAGCAGTGAATACTTTCTGGATGCACTGTATATGACTCTCCTTATTGGTTTAATACATCACTACTGTACAGAAAAAGGACATAAATTGTACTCAGATTGGTCTTAAAAACACAAAATGGCCATTTGGAGAAATAGGGTAGAACGAGCTTGAGCTTTGCCATAGGCACATGTCACACTTTGAAGCTATATATAGCAGTCAGAGACTAAAAATGTGATGATTAAGCTACATTATGTTATGACGTAAAATAATTTATATGGGCCCAACATTTATCACTACTACCAACAGGTATAAAATGAATAATATTCCATTCAAGGGATCCCGGGGCTCTCCCCAGAAATTTAGGGTATGATTGTACAGGACCTTTGGTGAGGGTAATTAGTATTTTGCTAATGTTTAATATGTAGCAGCTGGGGCAGTGTGATGTCAGTTAGAAACAGATATTGGATTCAAGGGATCCTGTCGTCTGGACTAACCACATGGGATGATTAAAGCTCGGCCATGTCTTCAGGCAAGTACCTAATTTGTAAACTGAAACAAGTTGACCTATTGTGTAAATCTTGGCACACGCAACGTAACAGGTTGTATTCGTAAGCATTACAGAGAGTTGTACTGTAAATTGGATCATGTCCAATGTCCATGTGGTCAAGGGATTACTGCCTCAAGCCCCCACAATCCACACAGACATATGTCTGAACACAGGTGTGTGAATGACAGTTTGCTGATTAGAAGATCTGAAGCACTAATGCTGTTGACACACTTGGCACATTAGTAAGTTGACTTCATCCTTCCTCAGCCTCCAATCCCTGTGTTCCGTTTCGCCTTCACTCTGGGACACTTGAATCACTCCCAGATGGGTTGGCGTCCTCATTTATGTCGTAAATGTGAACATTATTCATGCTTTCAGCAAGTTTTCCAATCCCACCTGCATGGTTTTGGTCAGATTAGCTGAAATATGTGTCTCACAAACTGGTTTTCACTAATCTGGCTATTATTGTTGAAGACATGAGCTTTCCGTACTTTTACTTCATCATTAAAGCAGCCAGTAAGAGTTTGTTTCTGCATTAGTGCATTGCCAGGCTCTCACCCTTGGTGTGTGTGTATGTGCATGCGTGCATGTGGCTTCTCCATGTGTTTAATTAAAAGCAAATGGAGGCACTACAGTGAGGGAAGCCACAGATTGCAGCCATCTGCTTTGTAGATTTAGTCATGTTTGAGGTAACGGATGGGAGGGAGACGAGTCCCAAATTGTGCTGATGCTTCCAGTTGTGACAGTTTTGTTCTCGGCCAAAATTTGAGTGCAAATTAATTAGAACCACTCATAAATGATCACAAACAATTCACAACAAAATGTGTGTGTGTGTGTGTGTGTGTCTGTAAGCAGTTAGGTTTCAATGCCAGTTACGTGTATTTTTGTGAGGATTTTAATGATACAAAGCAATTTCCACAAGTTAAAACAAGACAGTCCATTTCACAAAGAACAAAGAGTCCCTCAAAAGTGGAAAAACAAGTCATTGAACTCCAGACTCAACTCCAAAGTAAACAGTCTCTCATTACAATTCAGTAAATTTCATGGTTCAAATTACAGACGGTACTAGGTCTCTCCATTGCACGTCTGTTCCACAGAGGATATTTTTCCGCGTGTATGTAGCTGTGACGGCCGTGTCGCAGATGGAACGGTCCCCTCCTAAAACTTGATCCACCCTGCCTTCACTGTGCATGCATCATTTCTGTGCATCAACTGCGGTTCAACTCGTTTCTGCTTGCGTTCGTACAACAATCATGTCCACATAAATTCACCATTATTTTATAATAAAAGATGGGAGACCAATCACAGCACAGCAGCCAGACAGCAGCTGGTGCTGCATTCACTGTGCCTCCGTCATTTCAAAGCGTCAGTAGCGACTCAACGATTATCGCCTGGTTTCTCCTTAAAACTGACTTTAGAATAAGAGGTTTTACTTTGTCATCTGATGGTTAATAATCACATTATTCCCTTTGACGCTTTGGGTGTAGAGAGTCAGACTCAGATGAGCTGTTATGGTCCCAAATGACGCATGTGCAGTGAAGGCAGGGCAGACTAATTTTTAGGGGGGACAGTTCAGTCTGTGACACCGGTTATCCTTTCATTTGTATGGAAGTCCGTGTGACGTCTGAATGTGCAAAGCTCCTCCTCTCCTTTTTTCTGTACGTACAGTACATGCAAATAAATGGACTTTTTGCTCAGAAAACCTTTCTAGTCCTTGTGTACAATCATCACATGCATCATGTAGTGGAGCTCTTAAACGATTTGACATCTTGAATAAAATCCACCACATTTTGGGATAAATTCAGATCTTCATTTCCAGTGGTTGGCTGCATTTTCCAGCTTTCCCTACTTCTGCTTTGCCAGGGAAAACAATAAGAACACAAAATTAATTTATGTTTCATTTATACTGACAACTGCCAAATAAAACATTTGTGTAAAATACATTTTTTTAAAATGAGGGTCTTCAAAACCAGCTATATAGATGTTTAAATTACAAGTAGCACAGTCAAGGCTGAGATTAAATAAGGAGCAGCGCTTAATGACAGGAAATAAATCTGTTTAATTTCTTTCAGCTGAGGATAATTTCAGTCGAGATCAGCAGTTTGATTAGTGGAAAAGCTTTTGGGAGTTAAGTTAGGATATCATGCTGATGCTTACTGTTTTTTAAAGTGTTAGACAGCTGCAGCCAGCTGATTACAATCATTATCATTGTGTAGCCCTTGTGATACACAGAACAGATCTCATTTTACAGAAGCTATGTGAGTGCTCTGAGCTAATTATTTTATTTTTAACGAGTGTCTCTGAAGGCAGAGCAGGGACCTCATGTACAAAGATTGTGTACGCACAAAAACGTGGAATACATCCTTGTCCAAGCTAACATCCAGATATATTAGAATTGAATTGAAATGACCATTGAAATGTGCACTGCCCCACGCCAATTTCACGGCTGGCGTACACACGTTTCTGAAGCTATTGTTCCTTTGGTGACACTTAGAGGTGAGACTGGAAAACTGTTAATAATGCGAAAAGAAGTCAAGGGGAGATGATGGTCTAGCGGTTAAAGCGTTGGGCTTGAGACCTGAGGATCCTCGGTTCAAATCCCAGCCTGACCAGAAAATCACTAAGGGCTCTTGGGCAAGGTCCTTAATCCCCGAGTTGATCCTGATGTGTAGTGGGCACCTTGCATGGCAGCAGCCTCACACGGGGTGAATGTGAGGCATTTACCACTTAAATCAGAGTGATGTGCACATCCGTCAGTAAATACTTTATTGTCAAGAATGAAAACCAGCACATTGCACATTTGGGCATGTGCACATTCAAATATGTTATTTATTTATTTTGTTTTGTGCTTTACTGGTGAAACTAGACCTGCAACCTCCCCCGACAAGCCCCCGATTGTCTCCCTGTGTTCAGTATTTGTCAGTAAACACATGCGTAAAGTTGTGAATATCACACACTGTCAGCCACGGCACACTATCAGCATTTATTAATAGTGTGTTTCATTTAAGTGGTGTATTGTATTCAGCCTTCATATGACCTCAGGGGACCGTGGCTGATAACCCCTCTAATTAACCCTGACACCGACCAAGAGAGGTGGTACGATGAGTTCCATTCCCACACTCCGGTGTCGCCAACCGAACGATCTCCCCTAAAAATCGGCCCGCCCTGCCTTCACTGCGCATGCATCATTTCGGAGCTCAGCAGTGTCATTTCTGAGCGTCACCAGTGATTCACTGATTATCACCTCATTTCTGCTTCAAACTGCACTCCAGTCATCATCTAGGTCAGTGACAGATAGCTGAAGCTTTTGCACAACAATCATTTCCACATAAATTCAGCATTATTTCATAAAAAAAAAAAAAAAAATTCAGCATTATTTCATAATAAAAGACGGCGGACTGATCAGAGCGCACAGCAGCTGCTGCTGCGCTTATGTCATTTCAGAGTGTCAGTAAAGACTCGCCAATTATTGTCTCAATTTCTGCTTAAAACAGCCTTGTGTCTGACTTTACAATGATTTAAGAGGTTTTATCTTGTCATCTGATGGTTAATAATCACATTCATCCATTCGATCACTTTGGTTGTAGAGAGTCCGTCTCAGACATGCTGGTGTGGTCCGAAATGATATATGTGCAGTGAAGGCAGGGTGGACCAAATTTTTGCGGGGACCATTCGGTCTGCGACACCGGCAGTAGTGGAGAAGACAATTAGCCTGATGAAGGGATGGTGGACCTGCCTGGACATGTTGGGAGGGGGAGGGGATGCTGCTGTACTGGCTTGGGAAGGTGTGCCGCATTGTGATGGCCTGTGGCATCCTCCATAATGTGCCACGCCACCATGGCATACCACTGCCGGAGAAGAACAACCCCCACCACCACCAGAGGAACCGGATGCCAGACCCGTCAACTTCAATCCACCCCTGGAAGCTATACGGGCCCAGCAGAGTGGATCCTTGTCATTTGATTGGTGCTTTGTATATCACATGACATGGATTATTTGTCCCATTTATGTTGCATTGCATTTTGAGTGCAGTTTGGTTCCATTTTGAGTGCAAATTTGGATCCATACGATTGGTACCTTTGCACTCTACACACAAGCGCACGCATGCTCACACACAGATACTCCCAATGCGTGCACGCACACACAAAATTAATAAAATATTAGGCAGAAATACTCCTCAGACTCCTCTTTTGAAAAAAACGATTGGCCACTTGAATTTTCAGTCGGTGGTCAGGTAGGTGTTGTGAAAGTGTAGTGACACGGACCCACAACAGGGGGCGCAAATGAACGGTCAATAGATGAGCCAAAAAGTAACAATTTAATGTTGTGAAGGTGCACAACGAATACACAGACAATCTCAGAATCTGATAACAGTCAATCCACAAAGGTGACGTGTGGGCAGGCTCAAGGATAGAAGACGTCTGTCCTGAGAAGAGCCGGAACCACACGATTTCCACCGCCACCGAACCTGGTGAATACTGGAGCCGCCAAGTCCCGAATTCCCAGGTGATCACCGTCCCCGACTGTCGGATCTGGTACTGCTGGCGAAGAACAAAGACAGTCAACTGTGGGTGTGTGTACACCCCGTAACAACAACGGTGGGAATGCCACCTCCACCTCTAACACACACTCGTGCAGCGTCTGTTTAACCACTTATCTGACGGACGTAGGACGAAACAGTCGCGACCCACGCCGGTCCTCTGGTTGACAGCTGCAAAAAAATAGCTCTTAGAATCAAATAATACAGGCAGAGACAGTTACCTCCATAGAAGTACGATATCTCGGCGATGAGGTGGAGATGACGTCTGGGTTTTATGGAGTGAGATGATGAAGAATGAGTGACAGCTGTCAGGAAATAATGAGTGACAGCTGTCACTCCCGGCTGTGTCCGTGGCGGCAGCGCCCTCTCGTGCCTGAAGCCCGCACTTCAGGCAGGGCGCCCTCTGGTGGTGGGCCAGCAGTACCTCCTCTTCTGGCGGCCCACACAACAGGACCCCCCCCTCAACGGGCGCCTCCTGGCGCCCAACCAGGCTTATCGGGGTGTCGATGGTAGAAATCGGCCAGGAGGGCCAGATCCAGGATGAAGCTCCTCTTCACCCAGGAGCGTTCTTCGGGTCCATACCCCTCCCAGTCCACCAGATATTGGAACCCCCGGCCCATTCGACGGACGTCCAGGAGCCGGCGCGCTGTCCAAGCCGGCTCCCCGTCAATGATCCGGGCAGGAGGCGGCACCGGACCGTGAGCACAGAGGGGTGAGGTGTGGTATGGCTTGATTCTGGAGATGTGGAACACCGGGTGGATCCACAGTGAAGCTGGGAGCTGGAGCTTCACTGCGGCAGGGCTGAGGACCTTGAGAATGCGAAATGGGCCGATGAACCTGTCCATCAGTTTAGGCGACTGTACCTGCAGTGGGATGTCCTTTGTTGACAACCACACCTCCTGCCCGGGCTGGTATGCAGGGGCCGGGGACTGCCGGCGGTCTGCATGGGTCTTCGCCCTCGTCCGGGCCTTCAACAAGGCAGAACGGGTGGAGCGCCACACCCGACGGCACTTCCGCAGGTGGGCCTGGACCGAGGGCACACCGACCTCTCCCTCCACCACGGGAAACAACGGGGGCTGATACCCAAAACACACCTCAAATGGGGAGAGGCCGGTGGCAGAGGACACCTGGCTGTTATGCGCATACCCGATCCAGGCCAGGTGTTTACTCCAGGCCGTCGGGTGTGCGGACGTCACACAGCGCAGGGCTTGCTCCAATTCCTGATTGGCCCGTTCTGCCTGTCCATTGGTCTGCGGGTGATACCCGGACGAGAGGCTCACAGTAGCCCCCAGTTCCCGGCAGAAGCTCCTCCAGACATGTGAGGTAACTGGGGACCACGATCAGAGATGATGTCGGTGGGTATCCCATGCAGACGGACGACGTGGTGGACCAGGAGGTCTGCTGTCTCCTGGGCTGTTGGGAGCTTCGGGAGGGCCACGAAGTGGGCCGCCTTGGAGAATCGGTCCACTATCGTGAAGATGGTGGTGTTGCCCTGGAACGGCGGGAGGCCCGTGACGAAATCCAGGCCGATGTGGGACCAGGGGCTATGAGGCACAGGTAGCGGCTGGAGAAGTCCTTGGGACCTTTTATGGTCTGCCTTGCCCCTGGCACAGGTGGTGCAGGCCTGGGTGTACTCCCGGATGTCGGCCTCCATAGACGCCCACCAGAAGCGCTGCCGGACAACTGCCACGGTCCTTCGCACCCCTGGATGACAGGAGAGCTTGGAACCGTGACAGAAGTCCAAGACTGCAGCTCTGGCCTCTGGTGGGACGTACAAACGGTTCTTCGGACCAGTTCCGGGGTCCGGGCTCCGTGCCAGGGCCTCCCGGACGATCTTCTCCATGTCCCAGGTGAGGGTGGCCACGATAGTGGACTCAGGCAGGATGGGCTCCGGTGGATCCGACAGTGCAGTTTTGACCTCCTCTTCATGTACCCGGGACAAGGCATCCGACCTCTGGTTCTTGGTCCCGGGGCGATAGGTGATCCGGAAGTCAAAACGCCCGAAGGACAGTGACCAGCGGGCTTGCCTGGGGTTCAGCCGCTTGGCGGTCCTGATATACTCCAGGTTCCGATGGTCAGTGAAAACCGCGAATGGCACAGACGCTCCCTCCAACAGGTGTCTCCACTCCTCAAGAGCCTCTTTCACCGCAAGGAGTTCTTGATTGCCGACGTCATAGTTCCGTTCAGCCGGGGTCAACCTGCATGAAAAGTAGGCACACGGGTGAAGAACCTTATCAGTCTCTCCGCTCTGGGATAGCACGGCTCCTATCGCTGAGTCAGAGGCATCCACTTCAACCACGAACTGGCGGCTAGGGTCGGGCTGCACCAAAATTGGCGCAGTAGAGAACCGCCGTTTCAACTCCTTGAACGCGGCTTCGCACCGATCCGACCAGGTGAAGGGGACTTTTGGAGAGGTCAGGGCTGTCAGGGGGCTAACTACCTGACTGTAGCCCTTAATGAACCTCCTATAGAAGTTAGCAAAGCCGAGGAACTGTTGCAGCTTCCTACGGCTTGTTGGTTGGGGCCAATCTCTCACCGCCGCAACCTTGGCCAGATCAGGGGCGACGGAGTTAGAGGAGATGATAAACCCCAGGAAGGACAAAGACGTGCGGTGAAACTCGCACTTCTCGCCCTTCACAAACAGTCGGTTCTCTAACAACCGCTGCAGGACCTGACGTACATGCTGGACATGGGTCTCAGGATCCGGAGAAAAGATGAGAATATCGTCCAGATATACGAAGACGAATCGGTGCAGGAAGTCCCGCAAGACGTCGTTAACCAAGGCTTGGAACGTCGTGGGGGCGTTGGTGAGGCCGAACGGCATGTCCAGGTACTCAAAGTGACCTAACGGGGTGTTAAATGCCGTCTTCCATTCGTCTCCCTTCCGGATCCGAACCAGGTGATACGCATTTCTAAGATCCAGCTTAGTAAAGATTTTGGCTCCATGCAGAGGGGTGAACATGGAATCCAACAATGGCAACGGGTATCGGTTGCGAACCATCTAGTGCCCGCATCTGCAATGGCGAAGGAAGCGCCACCAGAGGGAGCCCTACCTCCCTTGCCCATCTGCTGTCTAGCAAATTCCCTTCTGACCCCGTGTCCACCAGTGCTGGGGCTTGAAGGGTTAAATCCCCGCTCAGGATTGTAACTGGGAGTCGTGTGGCAATCTGTGTGTGTCCCACGTGAATGTTTTGACCCCCCCTTAGCCCAGTCTCTAAGGGCGGTTGTTGTTGTGGCCGTTTGGGGCAGTTTTTCTGTATGTGCTCCTTTGAGCTGCAGAGAAAACACTCCCCGCGGACCAGCCTCCTCATTTTGGCCCTGTGCGTTTCCCTAACAACATCAGCAGGGGGAGCTGTTGCCCCACGGAGTGCTGCGGCTGTGGAGCGTGGGGAGGGCGGCCCCTTTTCGAACCCGGAAGGGAGAGGGACGGCGCGTATCCGGCCACGTCCTTCGCCTCGCTCCCGACGGCGTTCCTCCAACCGATTGTCTAACCGTATAACGAGATCGATAAGCCCATCTAAATCCCGCGGTTCCTCCTTAGCTACCAGATGCTCCTTCAGGACCGATGACAGTCCGTTTATGAAGGCAGCGCGGAGCGCAACGTTATTCCAGCTGGACCTCGCAGACGCGATGCGGAAGTCGACTGCATATTCGGCTGCGCACCGGCGCCCCTGTCGCATTGACAGCAGCATTGTTGAAGCGGTCTCTCCTCTGTTAGGGTGATCAAACACTGTTCTGAACTCCCCCACAAACCCAGTGTATGCTGATAACAACCGTGAGTTCTGTTCCCAGAGCGCCGTAGCCCAGGCGCGTGCCTTACCCCGAAGCAAATTAATAACATAAGCCACCTTGCTGGCGTCAGACGCGTACATCACGGGTCGTTGTGCAAAGACGAGCGAACACTGCATCAGAAAGTCCGCGCACGTCTCCACACAACCCCCGTACAGCTCAGGGGGACTTATGTATGCTTCAGGGGATGGTGGGGGGGTTTGTTGAACGACCAGTGGAATGTTAATACCCGGCACTGGGTCGGCAGGAGGAGGAGCCACAGCAGCGCTCTGATCACGCGCTTCCACCTGTGCGGTGAGAACCTCCATCCTGCGATTAAGGATGACGTTTTGCTCGGACATCAAATCCAGCCGAGCGGTAAAGGCGGTGAGGATTTGCTGCAACTCACCGAGCACGCCTCCTGCAGACGCCTGTGCACCCTGCTCTTCCATTGGCTGTCCAACAGATGGATGACGCCCCTCGGGATCCATGACGCTGGCCGAGATATCCTGTTGTGAAAGTGTAGTGACACGGACCCACAACAGGGGGCGCAAATGAACGGTCAATAGATGAGCCAAAAAGTAACAATTTAATGTTGTGAAGGTGCACAACGAATACACAGACAATCTCAGAATCTGATAACAGTCAATCCACAAAGGTGACGTGTGGGCAGGCTCGAGGATAGAAGACGTCTGTCCTGAGAAGAGCTGGAACCACACGATTTCCGCCGCCACCGAACCTGGTGAATACTGGAGCCGCCAAGTCCCGAATTCCCAGGTGATCACCGTCCCCGACTGTCGGATCTGGTACTGCTGGCGAAGAACAAAGACAGTCAACTGTGGGTGTGTGTACACCCCGTAACAACAACGGTGGGAATGCCACCTCCACCTCTAACACACACTCGTGCAGCGTCTGTTTAACCACTTATCTGACGGACGTAGGACGAAACAGTCGCGACCCACGCCGGTCCTCTGGTTGATAGCTGCAAAACAATAGCTCTTAGAATCAAATAATACAGGCAGAGACAGTTACCTCCATAGAAGTACGATATCTCGGCGATGAGGTGGAGATGACGTCTGGGTTTTATGGAGTGAGATGATGAAGAATGAGTGACAGCTGTCAGGAAATAATGAGTGACAGCTGTCACTCCCGGCTGTGTCCGTGGCGGCAGCGCCCTCTCGTGCCTGAAGCCCGCACTTCAGGCAGGGTGCCCTCTGGTGGTGGGCCAGCAGTACCTCCTCTTCTGGTGGCCCACACAACAGTAGGGGTCAATTGAAGAATTACACAGAGGACAAAAGATGCTCCAATCATATTGAAAAATATTCCACATTATTTGCCTGATCATAAAGAGTCCAAAAAGGTATAGTTTGGACTATCTGTGACTGAATTCTATGGAGTTACGGGATAAAAACAGCAAGAATGGTGACAAAGGTCAGTTTCATTTTGTACAGGGGTCAAAAGTTAAAGTTGCTCCAATTTTGGTAAAAAAGTGATGCAAATTACTAGTTGAGTTACGGTTTTAAAAAGGAATAGTATGGACCATGTATCACCCTTATCACGTTACGGGGTAACATATGTCACATGTCATAGAATCCAATAGACATAGACCTTGTTTGACCTTTACTTTGGAGAGTGGAGACCAAGCATTCAGCACTGTCAACACTATTCCATTTATTAATCCTAATAGCTCAACCAGTAATTTGCATCACTTTTTACCAAAAGAGGGGATGCTGCTGTACTGGCTTGGGAAGGTGTGCCGCATTGTGATGGCCTGTGGCATCCTCCATAATGCCAGAGCAGAACATCCCCCTGACCAGAGGAACCGGATGCCAGACCTGTCAACTTCAATCCACCCCTGGAAGCCATACGGGCCCAGCAGCATACGATTTCAACCATATAAAGAGGAAAGGGCAAAATTCACTTGTTCACAAGTGCATTTATTGCTTTGCTGATATCACCAAAGACATTAATCATTTAATCAAGATGATTAAATGTTCTCACAATTTCCTCTTGTGATTCCAGCACAGCTCGGGTGAGGGCACGGCCAGTCGAGCCGACATCACCATCTGGCGTAGAGATGCCAGGGCCAGTGGACCCGGTAGTATAGGTGTCAACCTGACTCCAGAAAGGGCCAAGAGGGAGCAGGTTTCTTTGTAGCCACCAACTCCATCGGGTGATTTCACTAATTAAGAGCATATGAGATGAGTTCATCAGTGAAATCACCTGGTGGAGTTGGTGGTTATACAGAAACCTGCACCATCTTGGCCCTTTCTGGAGTCAGGTTGACACCTTTGCAGTGGAGCCAATGAAGACTGAAGCCAGTGGATGAGTCTCTACCCTCTCTTGGCTCACTATCTGTTCAGAAACAAACAAAGTGAGTTGAAGTCATTAACCATGAGTCAAAGTGTTTAATATCCTGGTATCTTTAAACATGAGCTATGTGTATTGTAAACAGCCTATTGTATGACCAGTATAATGACAGCATTTATGAGTTCAGCACATTTACCTTTGGGATGATCCTCCACTTAACTTCCAGCCTTTACAGTAGAGTTCACAATAATAGTAGTGCTATGTGACTAAAAAGATTAATCCAGGTTTTGAGTGTATTTCTTATTGTTACATGGGAAACAAGGTACCAGTAGATTCAGTAGATTCTCACAAATCCAACAAAACCAAGCATTCATGATATGCACACTCTTAAGGCTATGAAATTGGGCTATTAGTAAAAAAGGTAGAAAAGGGGGTGTTCATAATAATATAGTGTGGCATTCAGTCAGTGAGTTTGTCAATTTTGTGAAACAAACAGGTGTGAATCAGGTGTCCCTATTTAAGGATGAAGCCAGCACCTGATGAACATGCTTTTCTCTTTGAAAGCCTGAGGAAAATGGGACGTTCAAGACATTGTTCAGAAGAACAGCATAGTTTGATTATAAAGTTGATTGGAGAGGGGAACACTTATACGCAGGTGCAAAAAATTATAGGCTGTTCATCTACAATGATCTCCAATGCTTTAAAATGGACAAAAAAACCAGAGACACGTGGAAGAAAACGGAAAACAACCATCAAAATGGATAGAAGAATAACCAGAATGGCAAAGGCTCACCCATTGATCAGCTCCAGGATGATCAAAGACAGTCTGGAGTTACCTGTAAGTGCTGTGACAGTTAGAATACACCTGTGTGAAGCTAATTTGCAAGAATCCCCCGCAAAGTCTCTCTGCTAAATAAAAGACGTGCAGAAGAGGTTACAATTTGCCAAAGAACACATCAACTGGCCTAAAGAGAAATGGAGGAAGATTTTGTGGACTGATGAGCATAAAATTGTTCTTTTTGGGTCCAAGGGCCGCAGACAGCTTGTGAGACGACCTCCAAACTCTGAATTCAAGCCACAGTACACAGTGAAGACAGTGAAGCATGGTGGTGCAAGCATCATGACATGGGCATGTTTCTCCTACTATGGTGTTGGGCCTATATATTGCATACCAGGTATTATGGATCAGTTTGGATATGTCAAAATACTTGAAGAGGTCATGTTGCCTTATGCTGAAGAGGACATGCCCTTGAAATGGGTGTTTCAACAAGACAATGACCCCAAGCACACTAGTAAACGAGCAAAATCTTGGTTCCAAACCAACAAAATTAATGACTCGCAGATGTGAAGAAATCATGAAAAACTGTGGTTATACAACTAAATACTAGTTTGTGATTCACAGGATTGCTAAAAAAAAAGCAGTTTGAACATAATAGTTTTGAGTTTGTAGCGTCAACAGCAGATGCTACTATCATTGTGAACACCCCCTTTTCTACTTTTTTAAGTAATAGCCCAATTTCATAGCCTTAAGAGTGTGCATATCATGAATGCTTGGTCTTGTTGGATTTGTGAGAATCTACTGAATCTACTGGTACCTTGTTTCCCATGTAACAATAAGAAATACGAGGTCTGTCAATAAAGTATCGTACCGTTTTATTTTTTTCAAAAACTATATGGATTTCATTCATATGTTTTTACGTCAGACATGCTTGAACCCTCATGCGCATGCGTGATTTTTTCCACGCCTGTCGGTGACGTCATTAGCCTGTGAGCACGCCTTGGGAAGGAGTGGTCCCGCCCCCTCGTCGGATTTTCATTGTCTAGAAATGGCGGAATGAAAAGGACTTTTTTCCATCAGAATTTTTTCAGAAGCTGTTAGAGACTGGCACCTGGAAACCATTCGAAAAATTTATCTGGCTTTCGGTGAAAATTTTACAGGCTTCACAGAGAATAAGGACTTTTACTACAGCTTTCAGGACTGCTTCATGTCTGTCTCGGCTTTCAGTGCTTACCAGTTGAGTGAGTATAAGAGAAATTGTGGAGAGCTGGACATGTCCCAACTTGTCCTCTAACACTCCGAAACGAAGGTGTTCCTTTGTCTCGCTTCATCAGCGAATTGGTCGTGACGCGCGAAGCCTCTGCGCGGCTTTCCATGACAAAATCTCTTGTTAAAAGTGAAATCTGCCGGAAAATGGCTGATGTCCAACTCTTGTGATAACCAGAGAAAGAGCACATGATGGTCTCGTATCCACAGAGCCATCCGTTTAGAAATGATCCAGTGGTTTGTGCCTCGTCGTCGCAGCTCGGAGCGCGGCGCACCAACCATCCTGAAAGCTGTAGTAAAAGTCCTTATTCTCTGTGAAGCCCGTAAAATTTTCACCGAAAGCCAGAAAAATTTTTTCGAATGGTTTCCAGGTGCCAGTCTCTAACAGCTTCTGAAAAAATTCTGATGGAAAAAAAGTCTGTTTCATTCCGCCATTTCCAGACAATGAAAATCCGACGAGGGGGCAGGACCACTCCTTCCCAAGGCGTGCTCACAGGCGAATGACGTCACCGACAGGCGTGGAAAAACTCACGCATGCGCACGAGGGTTCAAGCATGTCTGACGTAAAAACATATGAATGAAATCCATATAGTTTTTGAAAAAAATAAAAAGGTACGATACTTTGACAGACCTCGTATACTCAAAACCTGGATTAATCTTTTTAGTCACATAGCACTACTATTATTCTGAACACTACTGTATGTCAAACCGTTTTTTGTTGTTGTTTTGTTGTTTTTATTTATTTGTTTATTTTTACTTCAGTGTGTGTGCACTGCTCTGAGTCTACAGCCTTTCACACACACACTCCCACTCACTTCTTTTTCATTTCATATTTATCCTGGTTGACAGGGTACCAAATAAAATATCCCTGCATGTCTCCGCCTTCATTTAACTAGTATCTCTAGCTCACAATCAGTAGTTCACTAGCATTGTTTTTTCGGCAGTTTGAACTTCTTCAGCTGCCGCAGAAAGTACATCCTCTGTTGTGCTCTCTTAATCAGAGAGCTGACGTTCAGCTCCAACTTAAGGTCCTGGGTGATGGTGATCCCCAGGTAATGGAAGGACTCGACAATGGTGACTGGGGAGTCACACAGGGTGATGGGGGTGGCCAGGACTGGTTTCTTTCTGAAGTCTACAACCATCTTCACTGACTTGAGGGCGTTAAGCTCCAGATTGTTCTGTCTACACCAGGACACCAGGTGATCGATCTCACATCTGTAGGCAGACTCATCCCCATCAGAGATGAGTCCGATGAGGGTTGAATCATCCGTGAACTTCCGGAGCTTCACAGACTGGTGATCGGAGGTGCAGCTGTTGGTGTACAGGGAGAAAAGTAGAGGAGATGTTGTGTGGGCCGCTGAAGAGGAGGTACTGCTGGCCCACCACCACCAGAGGGCGCCCTGCCTGGAGTGCGGGCTCCAGGCACCAGAGGGCGCTGCCGCCGACGAAGGCTGTCAGGGTGACAGCTGTCACCCATTACTAGACACAGCTGACTGCACTCAGGACGGAGTATATCAGCAGGACAGCGTCTCCACCTCAGTGCCGAGATATCGCCTTGAGATTAAGGTAACCTTCTTTGCTAGTATATATATTGAGGACTCTGATAAACCTTGCTAAACCATTTCAGGACAGCTGATTACAGAAAGCACCTTGCTTGGATAAGTACTCACCTTCCTGCTTCATTATTACAAGAGGTGGAGGCGGCTTCTCCCCTCTCCGTCTACTGGGTGCTGTCGCATCCATACCTGTGTGTTTGTGCTCTTTCCCGCCAGCAGTACCGGATCCGACGAGCGAAGGCAGTGGCCACCTGGGAATTCGGGACTTGGCGGTTCCAGTACTCCTGGTTTTCGGTGGCAGAGGAAATCTGGGTGGTTCCGGTTCGACTGGGACGGACGTCTCCTACCTTCGAGCCTGCCCACACAACACCAGCAGATTTCGACTTACAACTCTAAAGTATTAATTGTTGTATTGGTTGTGCCCTGTTCACAACAGTAAAACTTGTTATTCACCTTTCTCTATTGTCCGTTCATTGCGCCCCCTGTTGTGGGTCCGTGTACCTACACTTTCACAACAGGATATCTCGGCCAGCGTCATGGATCCCGAGGGGCGTCAACCGGCTGTTGAACGGCCAATGGAAGAACAGGGCGCAGCGGCGGCTTCGGGAGGGGTAATCGGTGAGTTGCAGCGGATCCTCACCGCTTTCACCACTCGGATCGATTTTATGACCGAGCAGCACGTTCTCCTAAACCGCAGGGTGGAGGCTCTCGCCGCACAAATGGAAGCGCGCCCTCCGGGCGCCGCTGCGGCTTTCCCTCCCGAGGACCCTGCGTGTGAGAATGACGTTCCACTGGTTGTTCAACGGCCCCTTCCTCCGTCCCCTGAAGCATACATAAGCCCTCCAGAACCGTACGACGGCTGTGTGGAGACGTGCGCGGACTTCCTTATGCAATGTTCGCTCGTCTTCGCTCAGCGTCCCGTGATGTACGCAGCTGATGCTAGCAGGGTAGCTTATGTAATCAACCTGCTTCGCGGGGAGGCACGCGCTTGGGCTACAGCGCTCTGGGAACAGAGCTCACGGCTCCTTCAGTCATACGACGGGTTTGTACGGGAGCTCAGAACGGTGTTCGATCATCCCAACAGAGGAGAGTCCGCTTCAACCGCATTACTGTCCATACGACAGGGACGTCGGAGCGCAGCTGCCTATGCAGTCGCCTTCCGCATCGCGGCAGCGAGATCCGGCTGGAATAGCACTGCCCTCCGCGCTGCCTTTGTAAATGGGTTGTCTCTGGTCCTAAAAGAGCACCTGGTGGCTAAAGACGAACCGCGGGATTTAGACGGGCTCATTGATCTGGTCATACGGCTTGACAACCGGTTAGAGGAACGTCGCCGGGAGCGAGGCGAAGGGCGTGGCCAGGCACGGGTCGTCCCTCTCCCTTCCGGGTCCGATCGAGTTCCGCCGTCCCCACGCTCCTCTGTTCCGGCGCTCCGTGCGCTTACGGCTCCCCCTGCTGACGAAGCTATGGACACGAGCAGGGCAACATTTAGGGCACCTGAAGCACAAAGGAGGCGGGCCCACGGAGCTTGTTATGTTTGTGGCTCGAGTGAGCATATGGCAAACGATTGCCCCGAGCGGTTTAAACACCGACGCCCGCCCCTAGAGACTGGGCCAGGGGTGGGCCAAAACATGCACGTGGGACACACCCACATTGCTACACGACTCCCAGTCACGATCCTATATGAGGATTCAACCCTGAAAGCCCCAGCACTGGTGGACACGGGCTCTGAGGGGAATCTGCTTGACAGCAGATGGGCCAGGGAGATAGGGCTCCCTCTGGTGGCTCTTACCTCGCCTGTGCAGGTTCGGGCACTAGATGGCTCCCTACTCCCACCAATCACGCACAAGACACCTCCAGTAACTCTGGTGGTGTCAGGTAACCACCGGGAGGTGATCGAGTTCTTCGTGACTCAGGCCACCTCCCGTGTGGTTTTAGGGTTTCCATGGATGCTGAAGCACAATCCCCGGATTGATTGGCCGTCCGGGGTAGTGGTACAGTGGAGCGAAACCTGCCATCGGGAGTGTCTCGGTTCCTCGGTTCCTCCTGGCTCCCAAGCTAAGGAGGAGGTCCGAGTCCCGCCCAATCTGAAGGCGGTGCCAGCGGAGTACCATGACCTCGCTGACGTGTTCAGCAAGGATCTGGCCCTCACGCTACCTCCCCACCGCCCGTATGATTGTGCCATTGATTTGGTTCCAGGCAGTGAGTTTCCGTCCAGTAGGCTGTACAACCTCTCACGGCCGGAACGCGAATCCATGGAGACCTACATCCGGGACTCTTTAGCTGCCGGGTTGATCCGGAATTCCACCTCACCGATGGGCGCAGGTTTCTTTTTTGTGGGTAAAAAGGATGGCGGGCTTCGTCCATGCATTGATTATAGGGGGTTGAACGAGATCACGGTTCGCAATCGATACCCGTTGCCCTTGTTAGATTCGGTGTTCACCCCCCTGCATGGAGCCAAGATGTTCACCAAGCTGGATCTTAGGAATGCGTATCATTTGGTTCGGATTCGGAAGGGAGACGAGTGGAAGACGGCATTCAACACCCCCTTAGGTCATTTTGAGTACCTGGTCATGCCGTTCGGTCTCACTAATGCTCCCGCGACCTTCCAAGCGTTGGTAAACGATGTCTTGCGGGACTTCCTGCACCGGTTTGTCTTCGTATATCTAGACGATATACTCATCTTTTCCCCGGATCCTGAGACTCATGTCCGGCATGTCCGTCAGGTCCTGCAGCGGTTGTTGGAGAACCGTCTGTTTGTGAAGGGCGAGAAGTGTGAGTTCCACCGCACTTCTTTGTCCTTCCTGGGGTTTATCATCTCCTCTAACTCCGTCGCCCCGGATCCGGCCAAGGTTGCGGCGGTGAGAGATTGGCCCCAACCCACTAGCCGTAGGAAGCTGCAACAGTTCCTCGGCTTCGCTAATTTCTACAGGAGGTTCATCAAGGGCTACAGTCAGGTAGTTAGCCCCCTGACAGCCCTGACCTCTCCAAAAGTTCCCTTCACCTGGTCGGACCGGTGCGAGGCCGCGTTCAAGGAGTTGAAACGGCGCTTCTCGTCTGCACCAGTTCTGGTGCAGCCCGATCCTAGCCGCCAGTTAGTGGTTGAAGTGGATGCCTCGGACTCAGGGATAGGAGCGGTGCTCTCCCAGAGCGGGAAGACCGATAAGGTCCTTCACCCGTGTGCCTATTTTTCTCGCAGGTTGACCCCCGCTGAACGGAATTATGACGTCGGCAATCGGGAACTCCTTGCTGTGAAAGAGGCCCTCGAAGAGTGGAGACATCTGTTGGAGGGAACAGCCGTGCCATTCACGGTTTTCACTGACCATCGGAACCTGGAGTACATCAGGACCGCTAAGCGTCTGAACCCCAGGCAAGCCCGCTGGTCATTGTTCTTTGGCCGTTTTGACTTCCGGATTACCTACCGCCCCGGGACCAAGAACCAGCGATCGGATGCATTGTCCCGGGTGCACGAAGAGGAGGTCAGAACGGAACCGTCGGATCCCCCGGATCCCATCATCCCGGAGTCCGCTATCGTGGCCGCCCTCACCTGGGACGTGGAGAAGACCGTCCGGGAGGCCCTGACCCGTGTCCCGGACCCCGGAGACGGACCAAAGAACAAACTATACGTCCCACCAGAGGCCAGGGCCGCAGTCCTAGACTTCTGTCACGGTTCTAAGCTCTCCTGTCACCCAGGGGTGCGAAGGACCGTGGCAGTCGTCCGGCAACGCTTCTGGTGGGCATCCCTGGAGACCGACGTCCGGGACTACGTCCAGGCTTGTACCACCTGTGCCAGGGGCAAGGCCAATCATCAGAAGACCTCAGGGCAGCTACAGCCACTGCCCGTGCCTCATCGCCCCTGGTCCCATATCGGCCTGGACTTCGTCACGGGTCTCCCGCCGTCCCAGGGAAACACCGTCGTCTTCACGATAGTGGACCGTTTCTCCAAGGCGGCCCACTTCGTGGCCCTCCCGAAGCTCCCTACGGCCCAGGAGACAGCGGACCTCCTGGTCCACCACGTCGTCCGTCTGCATGGCATACCATCAGACATCGTCTCCGATCGCGGTCCCCAGTTCACCTCACATGTCTGGAGGAGCTTCTGCCGGGAACTGGGGGCCTCGGTCAGCCTTTCGTCCGGGTACCACCCCCAGACCAACGGGCAAGCAGAGCGGGCCAACCAAGAACTGGAGCAGACACTACGCTGTGTGACAGCCGCGCACCCGACGGCCTGGAGTACCCACCTGGCCTGGATCGAGTACGCCCACAACAGCCAAGTGTCATCAGCCACCGGCCTCTCCCCGTTTGAGGTGTGCTTGGGGTATCAGCCCCCCTTGTTTCCGGTGGTCGAGGGAGAGGTCGGTGTGCCCTCGGTCCAGGCCCACCTACGGAAGTGCCGTCGGGTGTGGCGTGCTGCCCGCTCTGCTTTGTTGAAGGCCCGGACGAGGGCGAAGAAACATGCAGACCGGCGGCGGGCCCCGGCCCCCACGTACCGTCCTGGGCAGGCAGTGTGGTTGTCCACCAAGGACATTCCCCTTCAAGTGGACTCCCCCAAGCTCCAAGAACGGTACATCGGTCCCTTCAAGGTTGTCAAAGTCATCAATCCCGCCGCAGTGAGGCTTCAGCTTCCGGCCTCACTGCGGATACACCCAGTATTCCACGTCTCCCGGATAAAGCCCCATCACACCTCACCCCTCTGCACCCCGGGTCCGGCACCACCTCCTGCCCGGATCATCGACGGGGAACCGGCTTGGACCGTGCGCCGGCTCCTCGATGTCCGTCGAATGGGCCGGGGTTTTCAGTACCTGGTGGACTGGGAGGGGTACGGCCCCGAGGAGCGCTCCTGGGTGAAGAAGGGCTTCATCCTGGACCCGGCCCTCCTGGCCGACTTCTACCGACGCCATCCGGACAAGCCCGGCCGTGCGCCAGGAGGCGCCCGTTGAGGGGGGGGTCCTGTTGTGTGGGCCGCTGAAGAGGAGGTACTGCTGGCCCACCACCACCAGAGGGCGCCCTGCCTGGAGTGCGGGCTCCAGGCACCAGAGGGCGCTGCCGCCGACGAAGGCTGTCAGGGTGACAGCTGTCACCCATTACTAGACACAGCTGACTGCACTCAGGACGGAGTATATCAGCAGGACAGCGTCTCCACCTCAGTGCCGAGATATCGCCTTGAGATTAAGGTAACCTTCTTTGCTAGTATATATATTGAGGACTCTGATAAACCTTGCTAAACCATTTCAGGACAGCTGATTACAGAAAGCACCTTGCTTGGATAAGTACTCACCTTCCTGCTTCATTATTACAAGAGGTGGAGGCGGCTTCTCCCCTCTCCGTCTACTGGGTGCTGTCGCATCCATACCTGTGTGTTTGTGCTCTTTCCCGCCAGCAGTACCGGATCCGACGAGCGAAGGCAGTGGCCACCTGGGAATTCGGGACTTGGCGGTTCCAGTACTCCTGGTTTTCGGTGGCAGAGGAATCTGGGTGGTTCCGGTTCGACTGGGACGGACGTCTCCTACCTTCGAGCCTGCCCACACAACACCAGCAGATTTCGACTTACAACTCTAAAGTATTAATTGTTGTATTGGTTGTGCCCTGTTCACAACAGTAAAACTTGTTATTCACCTTTCTCTATTGTCCGTTCATTGCGCCCCCTGTTGTGGGTCCGTGTACCTACACTTTCACAACAGGAGAAAGAACACAGCCTTGGGGGGATCTGGTGCTGATGGACCGTGTGCCCTCCCAGCTTCACATGCTGCCTCCTGTTGGACTGGAAGTCAGTGATCCACCTGCACAAGTGTCTTATGTTATAAACTTATCTTTCCACTTTGTCCCTCTGGGTGGAATTTGATGTGGCGGACACTGTAAATAAAAACAAATAAAAAAAAATGGTGCTAACATGAATGACAGTTTTCAGTTTTCTAATTACAAGACAGTAATTATAGTTTTACATACAAATTAAGTATAAAAATTTGCAAAGTATTTACATATACATGTATTTATTTAGCTATATTACATGTACATAACACAATTTGACAAAGGATAACATGAAATTCAACTTTTGTCCACTGTGGTTGTCAAAACCTCATGTAAAAAGGCACAACAAAACAAAAAATACAGCACATTTAATCAGAGGTTTTCTGCATTCTGACGTTAGCACATCAGGGGACCATACTAGTCTGACAGTTCAGGTCAATAAATGAATACATTTTGATGCCAAATTTCAATAGGCTGCAAATTTTAATTTTTCAATTTATATTTATTTTATTTATATCGCAACAAAGCTGCCTCAAGGCGCTTCACACAAGTAAGTTCTAACTTTACCAACCCTCAGAGCAAGCACACAGGTGACAGTGGTAATGAAAAATCTCCCTCTAATGATTTGAGGAAGAAACCTCAAGCAGACCAGACTCAAAGGGGTGACCCTCTGCTTGGGCCATGCTACCGACACATTTGACAATACAAATATACAGGAAATTTTGGGGGTCCATACTGGTCTCCAGGATGGGAGGCTGGTTGGGGAGGGGAGGGGAAGGGAAGGGAAGGGGGGTTTGGCTCCACAGATCCCTTCTATTTCATGATTATATAACAGCTGAGTGGATCCTTGTCATTTGATTGGTACTTTGTATATCACATGACATGGATTATTCGTCCCATTTATGTTGCATTGCATTTAGAGTGCAAATTTGGATCCATACGTTTGGTACCATTGCACTCTACACACGCACACCTACACACACAAGTGCTCGCATGCACACACAAAACAAATCCACTGCGCTGTAAGCCATCTGGAGGATGTTTGCAGGAAGTTATAATGAAAAACTGGGCTAATCTCTGACTTTTTTTTTTTAAGTATACGCTCGCACAAGCGCCGACCCACTTGTGTGAGGGACACGGGACAATGATGCAAGCTAGATGACAATTTGATTGAGCTAACTGATGGTACTAGTTCTTGTAGCACACACACACACAAACAAAATCCACTCCGCTTAAGCCGTCTGGATGCATGAAGAGCTGTTCAGATGAAAAGCTGATGTGATTTTTGGCTGGACTGCGGAACTACACAAAGTCTTTTTTTTATGGAAGTCCGAAGTCAGTGCACTGCATCGCCGGACTTCACATCACAATTTGGACTTCAGCAGCAGTGGAACACCAAAATGTAAGTCCCTTTTCTGTTGTTTATAAATTAATAAAATATCAAATGACAGGGATCTATTTTAGCCGTTATATAAAACAAATAATGAATGTGCACATAACTGTCGCAGCGGGATCGTTCATGCCTGCTCGACCATGTGTCCCTCCCGATGTTGGCTCAATGTTTTCGTGCAGACTGTTTCGCCCTGATTCCTACTTATTCGTGCTATGTGTGAAGGGGCCCTAATAATTGTGCTTTTTGTACTAGGAAGAAACCAGCGTGCCCAGAAGAAACCCATGCAGACACAGAACAAGCAAACTCAAGATAATAACAAACTTCGGCATGAGTGGATTCAAACTCCAGACCCTCTTGCTGTGAGGCAAGCATGCTAACCATTATGCCACTATTTTGTTTTTTGCTTTATGTCTCTTCTTACCTCCAACTCCAAGGTCCAGTTGGATTTGGGTCATAAGTATATATTTTTTGTGGATTGAACACTGTGGATTGGGAATCACAATTGGGCAGATGGGTGCGGGTGTTTAATAAACTTTGACTCGCGCATCGCTATTAGGTAGGGTTGTGAAAATCAGTTGCTTAAGTGCTTTTGTTGGTGAAGAAAGGTTTACTGACCTTGAGTTTGTAGACAATACTCTGATGTTTGTGTACTCAGTGTATATCAATGGACTCAGCCATCAAAAGTGTACCTGTTTGCAGTGAAAGTGTTGAACTTAGAATTCATTTATCCCAGCAGTGACATTCATGTCTGTGGGTACTCTGTCTTTGAAACTAAGAGACACCAGGGAAAAATTTATGGAGTCACGAGGTCACTGGACAGAGGTGTTTATCGATGCCAATATTGTTGTTGGAGAACAAAGGTTCAAGTCTTTAGAATCCTGGTGCTTCCTGTCTTACTGTATGGTTGTGAGACTTTGATGCTAACTGGTGACCAAATGCAGTGACTAGATGTCTTTGGTACCAGGTCTCTTTGGAGCATCCTTGAGGACCACTGTAAAGAATATTGCTTGCATTGTATTGGAGTGTGAGCTGCAACATTTTGGCCATGTGTGGCATTTCTATGGGCATGATCCAGCTTGCAGGTGCATCAGTGTTGAACATCCCAGTGGCTGCAGAAGTCCATGTTGGTGCCCACATTTCACTTGAATGTGACAGGCAGACGATTACTTTCAAGAAGTGGAGATGGACCAGTTGTCTGCCTGGGTGAATGCCAAGATGGGTGTGAAGAATCCAGTGAAGTGCAGCATGAGTGCATACTCCCAGACCTGACAGGGAAAAATATGTCATTCATTCATTTTCCATACCCACTTACTTCAATCAAGGGTCACAGAGGGGGGCTGGAGCCTATCCCAGCAGACAGAGGGTGAGAGGCGGGGTACACCCTGGACAGGACGCCAGTCGATCACATGGCCATATGCAGACAGACAAACTCATTCACACCCACACACATCTACAGCCATTTTTAGAGTTACCAGTTCACCTAACCATGCAAGTCTTTTGCAAATGAGGAAAAAAGTCCACCATTCTTTCACAAAAATCCATGAATGTCCCTATTTACCAAGTGCTTTTGTGAAATACAGTGTATTGAAATTAACTTCAGATGGAAAAAGCACCAATCTAATTAAGAGCCATGTGTTTGTGTGTGAAAACACAGATGCACATTTGGAGTTGAAGCTGTTTGAATTGTTTAGAGAGAGAGCCTAAAAGCTGTAATTACCAGATCCTTAAGAGCAGAAGGGATGCAAATTACAGCCACGATCTTAGCAAACAAAAATAGCCTGATTCATTTCTTAACAAATGAAAAATTCTGCTGGTGTGTTATGTCTCGTGCATGTGCATTCACACACACACTGAATCAGTGAATAGGTGTGGGACATTACTCCCTCATCATGTGCATGAAAGGATGAGATTGGTCAAAACAAATTTGATGCAAGTCTCAATTAAAGCTATACGGCACTTTCAAATTTCACAAAACTGAGAAAATTTAGTTTCTAAAATCCAAGCATTATAATGTAGGTTTGTTTTTGTAACATGTTGCAAAATAACAGCTAATTTTAATGAAGAGGACATATTTATCTGATGTCCAATTCCACAGTGAATATTGTCCTTCATCGCCATCATCAGAATCAAATTTATTGCCAAGTAAGTTCTGACATACAAGGAATTTGATCTGGTGTCATTGGTGCATAAACAACAATAAAAGAAAATACTTCCATAAGAACTAATAGGTACATAAACAACAGTAGAAAGAGAAGGAAAAATACTGCTGTAAGAAGTAAAGACGTTAAATAGACAAATGGACAAACTAAGTTTACTGTCAAATAGATGTAGTGGAATAGGGCTGTGCAGACAGGCAGATGAACAGTAAGGAGGGAGTGGAAGTGGGGGGCCAGGGTAAATGGGGGTCTCTGGCATTATTGATTAGCCTAGCTGTGGACGGAAAGAAGCTGTTTTTGTGTCTTGAGGTTTTAGTCCTGATGCACTTCAGCTGTCTGCCAGAGGGAAGGGTGACAAAAACTTTGTGTCCTGAGTGAGAGGGATCGGCCTCAACCTTCTTTGCTCACCTCACGGCCCTGGAGGTGTACAGGTCCTGTAGGGATGGCAGATTGCGGTCGATCACCTTCTCTGCCCCATGGATGATATGCTGCAGTCTGCTCCTGTCTTTAGCAGTGACAGCAGCATACCAGACAGTGATGGAGGAGGAGATAATGGACTTGATGATGGCAGTGTAGACGTTCACCATCATTGTTTTTGGCAGGTTGAACTTCCTTAGGTGCTATCTTTTTTCCCCCAGTATACATTCTCTTTTTACTAAACAAACCTCAAACATATCTATCTTTCTCCTCTAGGGATCGGGGTTGACTACCCGGGTCCCCAAGCTGTGCAGGGTTTATTCTGCCCTGTGAAACAAAACCACAGCTTTCTATCTAACCTACAAATTCAGTCTGTGTGGTGGTCTTATGGTCCGGTCCAATCTAGTCTTTCTGGAAGACTCTGGAATGACCCTGATCTGTAATCAGTTTCTCCTTAGACTTCCTGAGGGCAAGTCCATGTTGTAAGACCTGGGTGTCTGAGCTGGACTACTGACAGTCCCTCTTCCCTTTGTCCTGGTCTGACCTCTTTTCTTGCCTTTGTGTTGTGTCGTTTGTTGAACTAGGAGGCCTGTTCTTTTAAGTCCCATTGTTTCTTTCGGAATGCCTGGAGGTCTGGCCATCCAGGTTGAAGTTTCTCTTGACTGACAAGCAGGAATACCCTGATGTTGCGGCCTATCAGCAGCTGCGCCAGGGATGAACTGCATGACAAAGGAGTGGCCCTGTAACCCATGACAGCCTTGTGTGGATCCTCCCCCTTTTTCAGGAGAGATTTCACCGTCCTCACTGCCTTTTCAGCCTCTCCGTTACTTTGAGGGTAGTGGGGGCTGCTGGTTGTGTGCGTGAAGTCATACTCTGGCAAAGGCTGTAAACTCCGCTGCAGAAAACTGGGGGCCATTGTCTGTGATAACAGTCCCTGGGACCTCATGACAGGCAAAAATAGATTTCAGCTTTCCTGTCATGTGTGCTCCAGTGGTGGAGGTAAGGTTAGCCACTTCAATATAACGTGAATAGTAGTCAATAACCACAAGGTACATGGCATTGTCCCACTGGAAAAGATCTGCTGCCACACACTGCCATGGCCTTTCTGGCAACAGGGTTGTCAGCAGTGGCTCTGGTGCATTGTGAGCCTCACATGCACAGGTTGCACAGTTTTCCACTTTCTGTTTAATCTGTTTGGTCAGACCTGGCCACCATATGGACTGCTGCGCCCTGGCAACACTTTGTCATGCCTTGGTGACCTTCATGTATTTTGTTGAGTATTTGTCTGATACATGTTTGACATTTTCTTCATGTTGTCTTATTGTGGTAACTGCTTTTTCCAGTGTTAATTCATTGTCCATCTGTAGCTTTTCAGACAGGGCATGATGCCTCATCCCTACCACTAACCTGTCTATGATCATTTTATCTTGCAGAGGGCCATATCAACAGTGCTCCGCTAGTTTATAAACTGCAGAGATGAAGGCTTCAGCTGATTGATTCGCCTCTCTCTTGGCTTCTCTTAATTAAATGAGTCCTCTCATAGATTACATTATATTTGCATATAAAGTATTTATCAAAGACTTCCTTCACTGCAGTGTACGTCTTTAAATCTTCAGCACTTAAGCCTAACGTGCCCAGAATATCTCTTTAAATCTTCAGCACTGAAGCCTAACGTGCCCAAAATATCATCGGCTTTATCGCCCATAGCATAAACTAATGAGTTCACTTGATATGCTCGTCCAGACCAACTGCCACCCTGAACCTTTCAAACCACTAACTCCAGTTGGGCCAGTCAGCAAATTCAGTGAAGTCAAAGTTTTCTGGTGGACTTATGGAGAAAAGGGAATACATTGTTCTCTCTCATGAGAGGCTACTCTTCCTTCTCACTTAACATTAATGTCCCCTTCCAGCACGTTTCCACGTCATCCGTCTAAAGGCCCTTTCACACCGGCGCAAATGTAGAGCTGCGCATTGTGACGTACCTACTACGTTGAGTTATGCAGCTCTACACAGCTCAGTGCCACGTTTTTGCTTCCCAATGCAGCAGTAAGCGGAAGAAATTAAACATGTTTAATTTTTTCTACGTAGAGCACTGGACGATTAAAGCACACCATTTTAAGTCTATGCTTCTGCATGTAAGTCTGCGCTACACTGTGCTACTGCACGTAAATCTAAACAGCTGTACACTGTAGAAACTGAGTTGGTTGCTCTGAACTTTGCATGCTAGAAACAGAAGCCGGTTTGTGAGTGCTGCTGTGGTGGGAGAGGCTTTGCACGAGCGCGATCACCCTCGTTGTGGTGGTGCTGCTGATGAGTGCCAACACGATTGTTGATGGCTGTGTATTTGTTCACAGCAGGGAGACTTTTCAGGAGCGTGATCACCCTCGTTGTAGCTGCTGAGTGCCGACACGATCCTTGATGGCTCTGTATTAGTTCACAGCATGAAAGGATTTGCAGGAGCGTGATCACCCTCATTGTCTTGGTGCTGCTGAGGGCCAACACGGTGATCTCTCAAAGCAAACTGTGCCTCGGTTTGTGCAAACCAGGCAGCAGTTTACTGAAGTGTGACTTCAAGTGTGAAAAGATTTCAGATTCGCGTGTGAACAGGTTTGATCCACGCAGCACGTAACGCGTGTGATCCAGTTGTGCGAGTCTGTGATAAATGATCCACACAGCCTGGCTGTGCATGAGCCGGCAGGGATCCATCCATTAAAATGCACATCAGAAAACATGGTTACATTCGTTCAATTAATAACATGGACTTTGTTCGAAAATCCAATGAATACAAACAGCAGGTCTCGAAAAAAAAGAGCAGACAGAGACACTGTGCGCTCTCTCTTTCCCTCTCTCTCTCTCTCTCTCTCTCTCGATATGCAGGAAAAACACAGAGTATGCGCGCATGTCAGGCGTACTCTAAAAGCAACAAAACTCTACTCTGTTTGCGCGGGTGTGAAAGGGGCTTAACTAGCTACTCGCAATCAGTTTCTAACTGCAGGCTAGTGTTAGCATAGCTTAGCACCAACTGCGACTCACGTGTTGTGCTTATTTATTTACTTACGGTGACTGGCTGGGCAATTCCTTCCGAGCGATCTAGTCTAGGTTGATTTTCAGATGTGAAGTGACACCCCCTGGCATTTTTGAGTAAAAGTTGGCAAACCTTTTCTAAATGTATTTTTTGTGCTGAATCCATTTTTGCTGTTTGCCAAGCTGTACCTCCCCCGTGGAACCCAGTAGGAGGCGCTTTTTGTAAAAAATTGATGTTTTTTTGATTATTTTGAGTATAAAACGTGTACATCTTCAAAACGTGAAATTGCAGAAAGTTGCATATATCCCTTAGCTAGATTAGTACCAAATTTGGCTATAATTGTTTGAAAGGAACTCTCAAAAACAGACCTTGAGGTAATGTACAAATTACAAATTTCCATGATAAAATAAAGATTGTAGCCAAAATTAATGGTCTTGGTGACTTTACTGGCCATCCCGAATATATATATATTGAACATTGACCTTTTATTTTGTACATACACAAAAGAAGATTAACATCATGCTGGAGGCAGCAATATACCATATATGCAACCAATCTTTCTTAGAAAATATTTTGCATAAATAAACCAAAAGAAACATTTAGTTAGATGAAATTACAATATTTAAACTAGTTGTATATCCACATGGACATGTAAATGATGAAGAGTAAATAATTTAACTAGGATAATGGTTGAACATATTAACATAAAACTGTAAACAATGGTGAGCGAGATTCTCAAATATGATCTCATCACCAAATAAAAATCAATTTAAAACCCACAGTTTCACAACACTAAACAGAATGTTATATCATGCCCTGGAAAATGCTCTTATTCAGTTCAGTAATTGCTACATTCTGCATCACTTGAATTGCACTTACATGCAGAGCAACACAGACAAGACCTTTTACACTTACATCGTGCAGTCATACATCTTGAGGCACAACTGCAGCTGATCAACTCCAAACAATAGTTTGGGACTATTTTCATTTTGCTGATGACCCCCACGTTTTTCACTTTATATTATAGTATAAAGATGTAATAGTATTGTACAAATATAGACCAAAATCAGAATTATTTTTATATCACTTTTTGTAGTCAAAAACTTACATATTAACAATTTCCTCTTCATTATCATGTAAAGAGAAAAAGTCTCATAATTTTTAAAAAAGTGCGGTGACCCCCTATTTTTTTTCATAATGTGACTTATAAATACCTTCTTCAACTTCCTGCAAAGTTTTAAGACATTCTCAATGGTGGCAGTGCCCACATTTGTCTTTAATTCTGACGAACAATATTTGAATGATGTGTGGAAATAACGGGAGAAAGTAATTTACTTTTGAATTCAAAAAAATAAATTTCTTGTATAAGTCTGAACTTTATTTACAGACTTTAATCTGAGGACAATAGTCTGCTAGTGGCTCCAAAATAAATGTTGTATGGCTGGGGGGGCCTGGCTGCCTTTTTGTTTCTGTCTTTTGGTTTTCCTCCAGGTGGCTTGCATTTGGGACTGAGTGGCTGTGTAGCTGAGGTTATCAGGACCTCACCCTGATCACCTGCGGCTCGTCAGGACTCACAGCTGTGGTGCATCTATATGGATTGGAACATGGTGGCATTTAAGACTGGAGTATACAGTGTGTATTTGCCAGAGACTCGACCTTGTGACCAGACGGGTGAGATCGTCGTCTCGGGAGCCATCTCATCATCAGTAGATGCAGAGAACGTCCAGGGTTTGATGCACGGTCTGTGAAAGAGGAGGGGGTGAGGTCTCACGCTCGTCAGCACACTTCCTGAGGTACGTTAGATTTTGTGACTAACATTTATACAGTCAGTAAATGTGGTGTCCCTCACACCTTTTTATATTGAGCTGTATGTTAGTCATGTATCGGCTTCCACTGCAGTGGAGTTTTGTGAACTGGATGTTCCATGCCTGCAGGTTGGGAAGCTGATTAGTAATCAAGCCAGGAAGTGTTTGCTGTTTGTACACCTTAAGTGTTCTCTCTGTGTGTAGAGTGTGGACTCACATAATGGTTCCTTCTTTCACAGACTCGGTTTGTTGCGGCCACCTGGGGGGTGTCGGTGGGGTCCTTGGGTCCGAACAGCTTCTGGCTCCGGACCGTTAGCGCTGCTGGGAGCGCACCACGCCAGACCGCACTTTCTTTTGTTATTTTTTGTATCACTGTTATGTATTAAATTCAGTTAGCCTTTGTACCGTGCTCTGCTTATTTCATACTGGGTCCTTCAAATGCTGGTCGGTTCTCCGAGCTGCGTCCGACACATAACAGTAGTCTCTGGCCAAACATCACGGACCCAGCGGTAGCAGAGACGGTAACGCGCCGGGAAGGCGGCAGCAGACGTTCAGTAGTTATCCGGATCAGTTGCGGGTGCTCTCCGCTCGGATGGTGCGTGTTTGAGACCCATTGCTGAATACTGATTTGTGCTCTCTTGCAGCCGTGTTCCTGTGTTTGTGCCTTATCCGTGGGTCGTGGTGGAGTGTGACTGGCGACGGCTTCGCGTCACGCTCCGACCGGATAAGAGGTTTAAACGGGAGCTGCAAGAGTGTGTCTGTAATGGGTGCACGCGCACGGCGGAGCTCTGTGGCACGGGTCGCTGAGCTTCCTGTGTTACAGTTGTAGCCCCGTTTCCCCGGATAAAGATAACTACTGCGTCTGTTGTATCAGCTCCGGCGTTATTTAGTTGAGCACATTTTGGTTGTGTGTTGCACACAGCTGCGCACGGAGATGCAGCTCGTTTGTTTTCTGTCACCAAAGGGTTTTTTTTTTTCATTTTTAGCACTTTGGCTCCCTCTTTTGGTGACTTAGTCACATTACCGTTAAGCTCTTAAGTTAGAACAGGTGTGTTCGATTTGTTTGAGCTTAACGGTATACGTCACTGATTTGTTTTGTGTTAGTTCATTTCGTGTGGGTGTTTTTTGAGTTGGTTTTTGTGTGGGATTTATTTATTTATTTTTTTTTTCACTGTTTGTGTCTGGGGTTGTGACCCTGCAGCCTGTCTAAGCAGAAAAAAAAAAAAAAAGGGACCCAAACGACTGTATGTTGGTCTGTTGGTCTTTCTTTTTATTTCTTTTTGTTTCACCTCCCCAGGGTTTGATGGGACGGTCCCCTGGGGGGTGATGGGGTGGTACTTGGGGTTTTTTTTCTTTTTTTTTTGTTTGTTTTTGTTATGCCCTCTCTTCTCCTCTGACTCCAGCCGGGTGAGCCGTAGTGTCGGCATTGCTGGAGGGGTGCAGTTTGGTTGTGCTGGGCATTTCCCGGGTAGCCTCTGCACCCGGGAGGGAGGGGGGGGGGGTTTGAGGTATTTTCTTTTTCTTCCCTCTCTTCTCCTCTGGCTCCAGCCGGGTGAGCCGTAGTGTCGGCGTTGCTGGAGAGGTGCAGCAGTTTGGTTATACTGGGCGTTTCCCGGGTAACCTCTGCACCTGGGGGGGGGGTGTTTTTTGATTCCCTGTTCCACCTCCGGCTTCAGCACGCCTTTGGCCGTCTGCCATCGGCGTGGCTGAGGTTTGGGGCAGTGGGATATACCCGCAGCTAGTGGCTGGTGTAGAAGTCGGAGGAGTGGCGCCGTTTTGTGCCATTTGCCATAACCGCTGTTCCACTCCTCCCGGTTGGCTTCTGGGGTATAGTCACGGTTGGTGACACTGGACGTGCTTCCAGTTTCCACTGCGCCAAGGGGGTGGGGTTGGGGTTGTTTTGTTTGTATGTTTTTTTTTTCTCTCTTCTTGTTTTTCCCCCCAGTTTCCACCCTCAGGGTTTGACTGTGGTGTCCTCTGGGGGGGAAAGGGCTGTGGGTCCATCTAGCCATAGACGGCCGGGGCTGGGTCCGTTGGTCATGAGGGGAGGCGTCTCCTGGGGTTGACAAGTGGTCCTCTGGGAGGCGCTGGGAGTCCCCGTGGGTGACATTGGATCCCAGAGGGACCTTGGCTGTGGTTATTACTCCTGGAGCTGGCGGGAAGTCCTCTGGGGGGTGTTGGTCCCTACATGTCGTTTGGGGGGGGGGGTGTTTTAGCACTTTTATTTGTAGGCTTAAGTGTGGGGTTTTTCTTTTCTCCTCTTCCCGGGGTTTGATGGGACGGTCCCCTGGGGAGGGGGGGTGTTTTGGTTGTTTGTGTTTGTCTTTTTTGTTTTATGACTAAAGACCGAACATGGTTGGATAAAGGCTGACCGCACAGGTTTAAGAACTCCTGGCCACACCTGTGCTAAATGACTGACTGAAACAAAGGCAAGGATGCAGCCAGAGGAGAGGACATCAACCATTCTGTTGGAAGACGAATGCAGATGCGGTTTCCAGCCATGGTCCCTGGAGGGGGGTGTTTCTCCTGGGCCAGGTTTGTGTGGTCGCCGGGAGGCTTCCCGTGAAGGTGGGGTACTGTTGTATGGCTGGGGGGGCCTGGCTGCCTTTTTGTTTCTGTCTTTTGGTTTTCCTTCCAGGTGGCTTGCATTTGGGACTGAGTGGCTGTGTAGCTGAGGTTATCAGGACCTCACCCTGATCACCTGCGGCTCGTCAGGACTCACAGCTGTGGTGCATCTATATGGATTGGAACATGGTGGCATTTAAGACTGGAGTATACAGTGTGTATTTGCCAGAGACTCGACCTTGTGACCAGACGGGTGAGATCGTCGTCTCGGGAGCCATCTCATCATCAGTGGATGCAGAGAACGTCCAGGGTTTGATGCACGGTCTGTGAAAGAGGAGGGGGTGAGGTCTCACGCTCGTCAGCACACTTCCTGAGGTACGTTAGATTTTGTGACTAACATTTATACAGTCAGTAAATGTGGTGTCCCTCACACCTTTTTATATTGAGCTGTATGTTAGTCATGTATCGGCTTCCACTGCAGTGGAGTTTTGTGAACTGGATGTTCCATGCCTGCAGGTTGGGAAGCTGATTAGTAATCAAGCCAGGAAGTGTTTGCTGTTTGTACACCTTTAAGTGTTCTCTCTGTGTGTAGAGTGTGGACTCACATAATGGTTCCTTCTTTCACAGACTCGGTTTGTTGCGGCCACCTGGGGGGTGTCGGCAGGGTCCTTGGGTCCGAACAGCTTCTGGCTCCGGACCGTTAGCGCTGCTGGGAGCACACCACGCCAGACCGCACTTTCTTTTGTTATTTTTTGTATCACTGTTATGTATTAAATTCAGTTAGCCTTTGTACCGTGCTCTGCTTATTTCATACTGGGTCCTTCAAACGCTGGTCGGTTCTCTGAGCTGCGTCCGACACATAACAATAAATGACTCAAGAAGTTTAGATATTCTATTCATCTGCTTGAAATATGGGGATGAAATAAGATATTTTAATGACTACAATGGGAAATTAAATTTCAGTTATCGTTGTCACATCCAGTATCTTAATTCCCACCAAAAAATAACCAACTACACTTGATTATTGTTGTCACACATGATATAAAACTGTAAAATGTGGAATTTCCTGAATTTCCTGGTCGTTCCAGATTTTGGGCTGTACTGACTTGTACATACGAGGTACAGCTTGGCAAACACCAAAAATGGATTCAGCACAAAAAATATCCTTAGAAAAGTTCACTTGCCAACTATTGCCAAAAGTCTATTTGCCCACTCAGAAATGCCAGAGGCTCTTCATGCCTCCGGTACACATTTTGGTGATTCTGACCTCAGCTATATAGTCTAGTGACTTATTTATTCCAGATGACAATGTGGGATATAGTCTGACAAGTAGTCATTAAGGGATGGCCAGTAAAGTCACCGAGACCATTAATTTTGACTACAATCTTTATTTTATCATCAAAATTGGTAATTTATACATTACCTCAAGGTCTGTTTTTGAGAGTTTCTTTCATTCAGTTAAAGCCAAATTTGGTACTAATCTAGCTAAGGGATATATGCAACTTTCTGCAATTTCACTTTTTGAAGATGTACAGGTTTTATACTCAAAATAATGGAATGTCAATTTTTTACAAAAAGCGCCCCCTACTGGGTTCCACGTGGGAGGTACAGCTTGGCAAACAGCAAAAATGGATTCAGTACAAAAAAATACATTTAGAAAATGTTGTTTGCCAACTTTTACTCAAAAATGCCTAAAGATCTTTATTTAAGCCCCTTTTTCTGATTCTGACCCTGACTAATCATCGAGATGGGATTCAGCACTCTTCTGACACCATGTAACATGATGTGTAGGGTAGTTGGCCGTTCCAGACAGGAGACTTCTCTTGGTCTGTAGTTCACTTTATTAACATTCAACGCTGACTTGAATGTTCTGGAGATGTTTTTCCTCCAGAGGAATGTCTTCAGGCCTTGGTGATTATTTGGCTGTTTTCTTATCTCAACTCACAAAGACAATAAACTGTTTCACAGGACTGAAGCATGCTCCACTCCCCCCCCCCCACTCCGGCTTCTGCTCACGTCACCCCTTCCCTTCTGCGGGGGCGGGGGCGGTGCGGTTTTAGCTGCAGCTGGTCCCCATTCCCCCCCCCAAGCTGACAGCGGCGCAACTCAGGGTTGCTGCGCGACCTTCACCCGCTTGCCTCAATTCGGATAACAGAGTTCTTCAAATTTAATGCACATAAACAATGTCAAATGTGTATGTGCTGTATTTAATTCTGATGTGTGTCATTATTATGGTAAACAAGTAATAATTGTGGACTAATTGCTGTCTGAGGTAACTGGAGTGTAAACGTAATTTCTCCACTGTGAGATCAATAAAGTACATCTCATCTCATATGTCTGTCTGTATTTATTTGGATCTAATAGACTGATGTGTTTGGCAATGCCAGTATCTGTGCAGGAGAAAGAAGGTCCAAGTCTTTAGGATCCTGGTGCTTCCTGTGTTGCTGTATGATTGTGAGATTTGGACGCTGACCACTGACCTAAGGCTGTCTTTAAAACTCGGTGTCTTTGGAGAATCCTTAGGGCGACTAAGATGAGGAGAATCACTTGCATTGTCAAATGTCAAAGTGTCAGCTTTGACATTTTGGCCATGTGGCCCATTTCTTGGTTGGAGAAGGCCAAAGGGATGCTCACTCTTTATCTGGCTGCAGCAGATAGATAGTTTTTTGAAAGAGAAAGGAATGGCCCGGTTGCTATCCAACATCCAAGGCAATTTCATAGTGTCATGGATCTGGCAAGGCATGCATGCTGTCAGACTTGATACTAACAAACAGCCTCAACCTGCAGGAGCAGATTCTTGTTTTCGTGCTACATTCAGGTTTCAGAGAGACTTGGGTAATTATTCCCTCATTTTAGAAAAATATAAATATTAAGGTGTGCATTATGTACAGAACTTAATGCTACCTCGATACAAATACTCAAGAACCATGATACATATACTGTAGCCTTTTGCAACTCCACATCTGAAAGATGCTGTACTGTGGTGCAGTAGTGCGGAAACTTTGGTTGGGTCTTATACATATATATTATACAAATAATGAATGTTTATGAGTGCAACTGTTCAAATATTTCATGAGGTAAAAGATGGAAAAACGGAATCGTTTGCACCATGTGTCATGCTTATCACGTTACGGGGTAACATATGTCGCATAGAATCCAATGGACGTTAAGACTGGTTGACCTTTACTTTGGAGACCATGCATTGAACACTGTCAAAACTATTCCATTTATTAATCCTATTTGCTCAACCAATAATTTCCACCACTTTTTACCAAATTTGAAGCAACTTTAACTTTTGACCCCTGCACAAGCTAAAACTGACCTTTCTCACCATTCTTGCTGTTTTTATCCCATAACTCCAGAACATTCACTCATAGATAGTCCAAACTATACCTTTTTGGAATCTTTATGATCAGCCAAATAATGTGGTTTAGTTTTCAACATGATTGGAGCATCTTTTAATTTTGACCCCTGTGTAATTCTTCAGTTGAACCTTAGAGTGATGTCTAAGTATTTGAGTATTTGTGCTGAATTTGGTGCTATCACCATTTGCAGGATTGTTTTAATTATCCGCTGCACTAATTGATAGCAAGAGACAATTGAAGCTCACATGTGGTATCATAGCTTAAAATTGATTATTCATCTAATGGAGATTTATTTCTTTTTAAATTACACAACAACAGCTCAAAAGAGTGGTGGCCAAGCAGTTTGTGCACTTGTTTCTAGAGCAGAAGGTTCCTGGTTCAAGACCATCCATACCTGTTCTCTATTTAATGTGAAGTTGTGTCAGGAGGAAGGGCATCCCGTGTAAAACGTGTCAAAAAAACAAGCAGATCCACCTCAGATCTGTTGTGGCGACCCCAAGTGAAAAATGGGAGAAACCGAAGTGACTTACTTAAAAAACAAAAACTCATATATGATCCCACATCAGAAAGCTTACAAATACAACTAAAAAACAGCCTTTACAATAGGAGACCATTAATAATTGTGTGCTGCATTAATAAATGATTAGGCATTCCCAAATAGCAATCCACAGCAGTATTTATTTGTAATCTGAGGAAAGCAGATGACCTACGAGTGTATTGTTAAGGCCTGCTGACACAAGCATGGCTTTTGATTCATGCACTTGCACGACCTGTGCCGTGCAGAGAGTAACTCGTCTTAACGGGTGCAGACTGAAGGTGAGAGGGGCGCCGGCACGTTGCAATTGCGCAAAGAGAATTTTGAAATGTTGAAAAAATCCTTCACGCTTAAATGTCGTGCTACGTGGTGCAATCTGCTCACCAACGCGATGTGCAGCTCGTCACGTGGAGTAAAGAGTAGTGAACAGAGCGAAGTGGTTGTGTCAGCGGATCGCATCAGAGCGCAGCTCATCTGAAGGATTATAACGAGATGTTAAATCTATCATAAACATACTTTAACAGCTGCAGACAAGAAGGAAAGAAAATGCAACTGTTTTACCAAGCCATGACAATGTAAACATGACAAATAATTTCCCTTTTAGACGGCGCCAAATGCTTTCTCCAACTCATACAGCTTGCGTGGCACTGCTGGAGTGGTCTCTCTGATTCAGGAAGTGATTAGAGCCATTTCCAACAGACAACTTGCAGAGGAAAATGATTAATCCACTACGAAATAATTGTTTTATATGTGCAGTGTCCAGCGTAGAGTGCGTGGCAGGGCACTGGAACAAAGTACAGCGTCCAGCTGGGAACACAGCGGATGGGATTATCATGATGACGTGCATGCAAGTGCGTGAATCAAGTCATGCTCATGTCCGTGGGCCTTTACCCTTTTAAGAGTGACCTTTTACCCTTTGACTGACCTGAACTGTGACATAGTTAAAACTTTTTTATTTTTTTTATCCTCACCTTTGCTTTTCAAACTAATCTTCATCTCAACAGACAAAGTGTTTGTATTGTACCGCTTAATACTACTCCGTGGGGGCCCTTGTTAATCCCGATTGTTGTCATTAAACATTAGTAAGAGGAAATAATTCCTTTGCATGATCTGCTCAGTCTAAACGGTGGCAGTGGGTGCAGCATAACTCCTGATGCTGCAGCTCTAGGATCCCTCACCATGTGGTAAAGTGGTGTTCAGGGTATTTTAATGCTGTCAGACAGTTGTACATGCTTCATGATATCAGTGAGCTCCATCCCTCCACAGTGTGTCATTAACGAGCCTCATGTGCCCTTTGGGTGCCACCTGTGCTAAATCACCATAACTATATAGCAGCATCTGATGCTGCAGACCAGTCACATTTGAATATCTATATTATAACAGCTAAGTGGCATATGTGTGTGTGCATGTGTATGGCTTCAATCACGGAGAAAATGGGGAGAGCTGACATTTGCTGTTTGGTATGCTCATGTATTTTGGGTCAAGGATGAATGCCACCAAAATGTAACACTGGCAGGACTAATATTTTTGGAAAAACTACAGATATTCGCTAATAACACTGCCGTTTGGTATGCTTATGTACAGTATTTTGGGTCAAGAATGAAATATGCAAATACAGAATGTTGATAGGACTAATATTTTTGGACAAATTAGCGATATTAGTTAACAACAGTAAACAATGGATGTTGTGTTGCAATGCACCATGGCATGGGAGTTTATGTTGTTATTGTGGTTCATGTTAGTTTGACAGTGTTGTTAGTGTTATTGATTTATTGTGTTTTTGTAGTTCAGTTGGTTTTGTCAGTTTAGTTAAGTGTTATGGTGCCATTGCCATAAGTGAGAAGTGTACCGCTATTGATGTCTTCCGCCACCATCTCTGTTTGTGGGTGTGTCAAAATAAAAGCACCTGCTTGCGGTAAAATGCAGAAAAGACAAAAAGCTCTGTGTGCGTGTGTGCATGCATGTGTATAACTTTGTTCACAGACAAACAGTAGAGAGCTGACATTTGCCTTTTGGTATGCTTATGTATTTTGGGTCAAGGATGAAATCTGCACAAACGGAATGTTGATAGGAATAATATTTTTGGAGAAATTAGCATTATTAGCTCACAACACTGAACAAAAGACATGGATAATTATATTCTAGACTTGCACGCCATTCCAGCAGGGGGTGGCAAATCATGTATATATTAAAAGTGTGTGTATGTGCATGCGTGATTTATTTATTAAGTTGTAAGTACATAATATAATTGTAAATATGTTAAAAATACATGGATGACAGAAGAAAGTGAAAATACCTATTTCCATTGTGGTCTATTTAAAAATCAAGTGACAAAGTAGAAGGAATAATAATAATAATATTAATAATAATAATAATTATTATTATTATTATTGTTATTATTATAGTGTGTATATGATAACAAGACCCTAAACAATTTATAAATACATTAAGACAGTAAATTACCAATTAAAAAATTGTATAATTAACAGGAAAAAAAAGGGTTGAGTTCTTCTAAAAACTTGCGGTCTAAGGTTCTAAAAACATTCTGGACTCACATGCCATTCCAACTCATTATAGAAACTTTAAATAATTTATTACCATCCTTGAAAAATGACAGCTGCCTATTTTATAAACACTACTCAATCTAGAGCCCATGGATTCCCACAGAAACGCACTAGTTTCCACTTATTCCTGGTTGCCTGTTTTCTCACTCTCTGCTTCCCTTTCTGTCTTTTTAGCACAGATGATGGATGGGCTGATTATCCCTCCAATCATAAAACAAGCAGAGATCTTTTTATGATGGTAACATTGGAGCAGCACGTTTCTCCAACACCAACAAATAATCATTTTACTGCTTTTCATGTGCAGAAAAATGGACCTTTTTATTTCCTGGCAGTTTCTGTTGTACTCCAGTAAATTAGGGAAACATCGTTTAGGAATCAATAAAAGTGTGAAAATTTGCAAACAAGCACAATTTTTAATGCTCTTTCATATAAGAGCAGGACGTATGCGACCTGACTATAATTACACACGCCATCTTGAATTTCATCATAGCCACCATAAAAACACTAATTTGGCAACATCTGAGCTTCCACTGCACGCAGAAAGACAATGGAAGCTTTTAGGGCCCTGTCACACCTTGGCGATTTAGCCAGCGTATGCCGACATATGAAAAATATGCCGAATACAAATATGCCGAAAATATGCCAAATGTGATTTTCTGAATTGTTTTTTATACATTCTGTCTCTCACAGTTGAAGTGTACTTATGATAAAAATTACAGACCTCTCCATTCTGTGTAGGTGAGAAAACTTGCAAAATCAACAGTGGATCTAATAATTATTTGCCTCACTGTATACAGGATGTATAAGTCATACACTGGCATGCATCGTAAATATTGTGCATGCCAAAGATGTTTCGACATATTTGTCATATTATGACGTATATCAGTGTGCTTCAAAACTTACCCATAACTTATTAGACGTATGCCAGCAGTCGGCATCCACTGGCATCCGCTGGCTAAATCATCCATGTTGTCATACCCAAGGAGTTAAATAGAATTCATATTGATAAAAATCTTTAGTGAAATTATACATTTCAAAGATGACATTACAATCCTCAGAATAAAAAAATAAAACAAAATACAACATTGTAAAAAATAAAATTTTGCATATGTGAAATCTGGCACAGTTGCCTGGAAAAAAATGTGTGCCGCAATATTTAAATGTCTGAATGTTTGAGGAACTGAAGATACTGTGTAAATGGATCCTGATGTCATTTATGTTTTATTTCACCCTGACACATATAGTGGTTGCTATGAAATGCCTCAATTATAGCTTACACTTTAATTCTTTTTAATATTTCCTAACTTTCCATGGTGCCAAGTGTATAAAAGCCAGGCAATGAAATAGAAATAAGCAAGCTTTCTACTAAATCCACATTTCCTCATGTGGGTAATATATAAGCTTGTAATATCAGGTTTGGCACCAGTAAAATACTTTGTGTCTCCTTTCAAGTCCCATATGGTTGGTACAATCAGTTCAGAGGTGGTGATCCTCCTATTCTTAAACAAATGTACAATCATGTCTAAAAAGTGCAAGTTGACAGATCCAGCTGAAGGCACCTCCTCCAGATCTCAATGGCTCAAGAAGGGTGATTGAAAGGTTTCGAGCCTGACTTAGAAATAGTAGGGAATGGTTTTTTCATCTTTTACATTCTGAGAAGCCAACATTTCTCTTTAGAATGTGTGAAATTTTGACTCAGTGGGTGCACCATTGCACACAGTAGTTCAGTGAAGTGGGTGAGTCAGATTGGCAAAATGGACAAAGCTGGTGGGCGTGCTGTGATCAGTATCTCACAAAAAGGAAATGTCTCTGAAAGAGCTCCATGAGGACATGGTAATGACATTAGAGGCAGGATGCCCCATCTCATGCTACAGTTAAACGCTGGTCAGCTGAATTTAAGAGGGGCAGAACAAGCGTTGAAGATGGTGCAAGATCAGGAAGACCCAGAACTGCCACCTCGACCAAGATGATCCATGATATGGTCCTTGCTGACAAAAGAGTAAGTGAGCGTCACATAGCCAGTACTGTAGGCAAATCCCAAAAGAGAGTTCATTCAGTTCTGTTGGAAGAACTGGGAATGACGAAGCTTTCAGCACGATGGGTCCCAAAGCTAGTCACGGCTGATCAGAAACACACGAGGTTCCAGATGTCCAGGGAGAATCATCGGCTTTTTGAGGCAAATTCAGATAACTTCATGCAATGATTCATAACCAGAGGATGAGAGCTGGGTCCATCACTTCGAAGCAGAATCCAAACAACAGTCAAAGCAAAGGAAAAGTGGATTCTCCCCATTGAAGAAAGCCAACGCTGTCTCATCTACTGGAAAGGTCATGGCCTCTGTTTTCTGGGACGGTGAGGGCATCAGCTTCTACTTTATGTTGATGTGACTTTGATACTGTGGTATTGCGCAGTACCATGATCCAGCGCATGGCTGGCTGAAGACTTCAGGCAGAGCAACAGGAAATGTTAACGTCAGCCTGTTTTTTTTTTTTATCCTTCCTTAAGCCTTTGAATCTGGCTCACTTCTTCTTCGCTACACTATCTCTCTGCGGTGTGTCAGATCCCGTTATTATTTTTTAGATACACGCGGCACACGCTCACCCTCTGATGAATGTGTTTGTGTACTAAAAACCAGCTCTCCGTTTCTGGGGTCCGACCTTCGTGTCTCCACGGGTATTACCCGGCAGGACTGCACAAAGGCTGTTCAAGCTGGTGGCGAGGAGATTCGTCTAGCCGCTCACTGCCTCCATCCCGTCCACCCCGCTGACGCTGATCTCGCACCCGGTCGAATAGCCTCCTCTGGAACCAGGATACGAGCCGGCCACGCCCGTTAACGGCAGCTCTCCTCTTATGGATCAGGGCTCTTGGAATGTTGCTAGATTTTAAATTTAGTGACTCGTACAGCGAGTCCCCAGGATGCGTTAATTTCATTAAAAAACAGACTAACCTTTTAGAGCACTTTTTGATGTTGTACACCCAATAAACTTTAACTTTTACACCTTAAGAAGCATCAATAAATCCAATGTCCGAGCCTTAACACTTTAACTGCATGCTTGGAAATTTATTGCAGGTTTGCAAGTGCTGACATAATCAAAATAGGTTATATGATAATTTCACAACAGTAATTCAAATATAATCAGAATAATAATTGGCAGAGATTTTTGTTTTTGATTCAATAATGCTGTCTGATCTCACTCTGACTGGACTGGATTTACTTCTTAACAATTTTTCTAGGAGTGAGGGAAGGAGGTTTTTGATGTTAAAATCCCCAGTTCGATGAACTTGATTTCCTCTTCATCAGCTATTAGTTGTTAGCTGACCACGATCCTTGTGTGATGTTGTAATCCTTCAGGAAATTAATCCACATAAGAGTTTATTCCTTGTTCAATCAACCAAAAGTTGATCTAATCCATTCTGGTATGATGTGATGTTCCTTGAGAGAGAAAACGTTGAAACTTCCCTACTCAGACTTAAGGCCAGTGATTATTCTCCAATGCTCTGCTACTCCGTGCCTGGACGGCCTGAGTGGGAGTTGAAAACTCTCTCAAAAGATCTCTTATGGCTCCAATCCTCTCACTCCACGATTCCAATTGCTGCTCACAAGATGGTCAAGTCTTGCGATCTCCTCGTAGCAGGGGAGAATGACAACAGCACCTCTCCCTGGAAGAATAACCCCGTTTCCTGATGTTCCACAGTTTTTATATGAGCTTGACTCTTGTTGTTGTTCAGTTGATCTTGGTTACCATGGGGACGATGGTAACTCAAAACCTCCTCCCTACTCCTTCCGTTACTGGAAGCCATCTGCAGTCCTCTGCCAGTAACTTATTTCTCGGCTGCCAGTAACTTATTTCTCAAGTTCCTCTTTTCTGTTAACATGTCAGCTTTTCTGAGAATTCATTCTTTTTAAATCATGTCTTTAGAATCACATCAATCATATTCAATCATTTCATTACAACTCTCTTTCACATAAAAACAATTCATATGATCATATACAACATTTTCATTCCTTATTATTCATTTCATATTTTATCACATCTTAATTATTTTCAGTTGTTTATCATCAGCTCTTCTGGCCTCGCTTGTGACATCACTAACTTCCTCCTTTTCTCTGCACTCTTTATGAAAAACAACTCATATAACCATTCATTTCACTTATTTGTAACATACTTTTTCTAATCAACTCTTACTTTTATTACATTAATAGTTCATTTAATCATACTTGTTATGTTAGAATCATTGTTAGACATATTCCATCGTCTTCACCACTGAGTTCATTCCATGGGCCTCCCCATCTGCAATGGAAAAGTCCGGTATGACCTCACTTACTCCAGGAAAGTACCAAACACTGTCCAGTTTAATCCAACAGCATGTATATTAATCCAATGGCACGTACTATATTCCAAGATGAAAACAAGCTAAAAGCAAGCTTAAAGTCATCTTTCTTGACAGGTGGCTTGCATGTGATGCATGTGATTCACTCATTAGTTAGTTCTGTCAATGACTGCACCTTCACAGATGCACCCTGCACACAGGGGTATATAGGTGCTGGCTAGAAAGCAGCAAGCTACCAGCTGCTTATTATCTATGCCAGTGAGTGTTTTAATAAACTGGAAGTAAATGAAACAACAAAAGATTCAGATCTTGTGTTGACTTTAATGGTTTTGTCTTTCAGATTTCTCTGTTCACGAGTGACATGTCACTAATATTTGTCAAAATCCAGTTTAAGGAAGGAAAAAATGTCAACATTTGACAACTAAAATGGTTATTTTTATTAAATTGAATGAGAAACTGCCCTGCATTAAGCCGGTGTTAACCCGAACAGTCCCCCCCTAAAAATGGGTCTGCCCTGCCTTCACTGCGCATGCATCAATTGGGACCACAGCAGCTCGTCTGAGTCTGACTCTCTACACCTAAAGCGATCAAAGGGAATAATGTGATTATTAACCATCAGACAAAGTAAAACCTCTTAAATTATTCTAAAGTCATTTTTAAGCAGAAACAAGGCGATAATCAGTGAACCGCTACTGATGCTTTGAAATGACGGAGGCGCAGTGAAACAGCATCAGCAACACAGCTGCTGCACTCGAATATTTCTTCCATCTTTTATGATGAAATAATGCTGAATTTATGTGGAAATGGTTGTTGTACAAAAGCTTCAGATATCTGTCGTTGAGATAGATGACTGGAGTAGGGATGTCCCGATCCGATCACATGATCGGAAATCGGACCCGATCACGTGGTTTCAGACTTGATCAAAATCGGATGTTGCATCCCGATCAGGAATCCGATATAGATTTTATCCTCATTTTTTTGATCAGCGCTATTTCAAGCTCATTATTGCAGATTAATGGGCCTTTCATACGTCAGAAGCATCAAGAATCGGTCTAAAAAGCATTATTTTCAATGAGACGCGTTGCTTTTTAGAGGCGTAAACATCAAAAGCCGAGCTAAAGCGACACTTCTGACATTGCCGCTTGTCGGCAGGCTGACGCGGTCAAAGTTCAACCCAATCCAACTTTCGACACTCTGAGCTGTGACGTAACTTCGCGCTGTCCAATAGGAATGACACGTCGAGCCAAAACACGGAAGACTACTGGCATAAACCACTGATCTGTACAAAACAGATCGGTGCAGAAACCACTGATCTGTACAAAACAGAAACGTGTCACATGACTGCTCATTTATAGAGCAGTTTTCTGAAGAAAAATCCTTGGAAATGTTTTTGTTGTTTGTTACCTCAAAATTTGATTGCTGTTTAAAAAATGTTTAGAACACTTGTAATTAAAATAGCTAAATAAATCAATAAATGGTTCTTTAGAAATCTTTCATCTGTAAATTAAAACCACCTGTTGTTTCAGATGAGATAATTTCTTGTTTAACATAAGGAACCTTGGTCATTTATTTTTAGACAAATAAAATAACATGGAAATTTGTACATTTTTTAAGTCTGGTAGATTATTACTTGATTGTTCAACATTGTTAACATTTATCAATAAGCCCTCTGATCCCCTTGGTAAATCATATATGGAAATCAGGGATGCACTAGGACTTCAGCAGTTCATCATGGTTCAACGCATATCAGTGGTAATACTCTGGATTTGGTTCTTGCATGTGGCCTTGTTGTCATAAATATTGACATCCTGCCTCTTGCATCAGCGGTCTCTGACTACTCGCTTATTAGGTTTACAATTACGCTGCCGCGTTTAATGGAGCAACAACATTGCCTATCATTGCGGCAACATATTAAACCTTCAACTTTGACTGAACTCGAAGCAAGACTACCAGAAATCTTAACTTCAAGCTTGATAAATTTTCAGTCGGTAGACAGTCTTGCGGATAGCCTGAATTTAGTGTTAAAAACCACACTTCATAAGATTGCGCCTCCTCTATTAAGGCCATGCCTTCCCAAGGCACAGACACCTTGGTTCAACAGTTATTTACGTGACCTTAGGCAGAAGGCTAGAGGGTTGGAATGAAAATGGCGTAGTTCCAAATTAGAGGTGTTCCACCTTGCGTGGCGTGAAGCTATTTTAGATTACAAGCATGCATTATTGGCTACGAAGCAGACCTATTACTCTGAATTGATCAACAAAAACAAGCATAACTCAAAGTTTTTGTTTGATACGGTGGCATTTCTTATTCATGGACAGCCACCTGTTGGTCTTTCTCCTTTTTCAGCACAGGACTTTCTGGACTATTTCGAAAAGAAAACAGAAGATATTAGGTTGAGCACATCTCAGCATACTTTGGTCCAGTCATTGTATCCAGCTACTGAGCTGGGGACTACCACTGAGGTGCTACCTAGATTCATGGAATTTAATAGTATCTCACTAGTGTGCTGATGAAACTCGTGATGTCTACTAAAAGCACAACTTGTTTATTTGATCCTATACCAACAAAATTGTTTAAGGATCTTTGGCCCATTCTTGGGCCGACTGTGCTGGAAACTGTTAACCTCTAAACTCTGCATCTGTTCCAAATTGTTTTAAATCTGCAGTGGTTAAACCACGATAAAATCTAATCTTGATCCTGGTGTATTGAAAAATTATAGGCCAATATCAAATCTATCATTCTGCTCTAAAATTCTGGAAAAGGTGGTTTCACGGCAGCTTGTGGACTATCTTACTGAGAATGACCTTTTTGAGCCACTGCAGTCTGCTTTTAGAAGACATCACTCCACAGAAACACTTATTCAAGTAGTTAATGATCTTCTGCGAGCAGTGGACTCAGATACTACTACAGTATTGGTGTTGCTGGATCTCAGTGCTGTGTTTGACACAGCTGATCATCATATTCTACTCGATAGGCTAGAAAACTGTTTCGGGATTACTGGAACTGCTCTTGCGTGGCTGACGTCTTATCTGTCTGGTCGTTCCCACTGTGTTTTGTGCAAAGACACTACCTCTGACTTTAGGGGCATGAAGTTCGGGGTTCCGCAGGGATCCGTTCTGGGTCCCCAGCTTTTTTCCCTGTATATGGCACCCCTTGAGAACATTTTGCGGCGTTTTGGGGTTGCTTTTCATTGCTATGCTGATGACACTCAGTTGTATATGCCGATAGCTGCTGGAAATCCTGTCCACATAAAATCTTTACAGGACTGTCTCGCAGCAGTGAGAAGTTGGATGTTAGCAACTTTCTACTTTTGAACTCTGATAAGACTGAAATGATGGTTCTTGGTCCAGCAAGACATCGGCATCAATTTGATCAGCTAGCGCTTAGCCTAAGTTCATGTGTTATACATCATACTGACAAAGTGAGGAACCTTGGGGTAATTTTTGATCCTATGTTGTCCTTTGACCTCCACATTAGGGACATTAAGAGGACTGCTTTCTTTCATCTAAGAAATATAGCAAAGATTCGTCCCATCCTGTCTATGGCTGATGCTGAGACTCTGATTCATGCGTTTGTCTCTTCTAGATTGGACTATTGTAATGCTTTGTTTTCTGGTTTGCCACGGTCCAGCATCGGAGGTCTTTAGCTGTTTCAAAATGCTGCTGCCAGACTTCTGACAGGAAGCAGAAGGTTTGATCATATTACGCCGGTTCTGGAATCCCTTCACTGGCTTCCGGTCTCCTTGAGATCGGATTTTAAGGTGTTACTATTGGCCTATAAAATTGTTCACGGACTGGCGCCCCCCTATCTGGTTGACCTGGTTGAGTCCTATGTGCCGGCAAGGGCTCTGCGTTCACAGGTTGCGGGACTACAGCGGGTTACAGAGCTTTTTATCACCGCGCCCCAGCTCTGTGGAATGATCTGCCTGTGCTAATACGACAGTCGGACTCTGCACGCACACCTACACACACAAGTGCTCGCATGCACACACAAAACAAATCCACTGCGCTGTAAGCCATCTGAGGATGTTTGCAGGAAGTTATAATGAAAAACTGGGCTAATCTCTGACTTTTTTTTTTTAAGTATACGCTCGCACAAGCGCCGACCCACTTGTGTGAGGGACACGGGACAATGATGCAAGCTAGATGACAATTTGATTGAGCTAACTGATGGTACTAGTTCTTGTAGCACACACACACACAAACAAAATCCACTCCGCTTAAGCCGTCTGGATGCATGAAGAGCTGTTCAGATGAAAAGCTGATGTGATTTTTGGCTGGACTGCGGAACTACACAAAGTCTTTTTTTTATGGAAGTCCGAAGTCAGTGCACTGCATCGCCGGACTTCACATCACAATTTGGACTTCAGCAGCAGTGGAACACCAAAATGTAAGTCCCTTTTCTGTTGTTTATAAATTAATAAAATATCAAATGACAGGGATCTATTTTAGCCGTTATAAAACAATAATGAATGTGCACATAACTGTCGCAGCGGGATCGTTCATGCCTGCTCGACCATGTGTCCCTCCCGATGTTGGCTCAATGTTTTCGTGCAGACTGTTTCGCCCTGATTCCTACTTATTCGTGCTATGTGTGAAGGGGCCCTAATAATTGTGCTTTTTGTACTAGGAAGAAACCAGCGTGCCCAGAAGAAACCCATGCAGACACAGAACAAGCAAACTCAAGATAATAACAAACTTCGGCATGAGTGGATTCAAACTCCAGACCCCTTGCTGTGAGGCAAGCATGCTAACCATTATGCCACTATTTTGTTTTTTGCTTTATGTCTCTTCTTACCTCCAACTCCAAGGTCCAGTTGGATTTGGGTCATAAGTATAATTTTTTGTGGATTGAACACTGTGGATTGGGAATCACAATTGGGCAGATGGGTGCGGGTGTTTAATAAACTTTGACTCGCGCATCGCTATTAGGTAGGGTTGTGAAAATCAGTTGCTTAAGTGCTTTTGTTGGTGAAGAAAGGTTTACTGACCTTGAGTTTGTAGACAATACTCTGATGTTTGTGTACTCAGTGTATATCAATGGACTCAGCCATCAAAAGTGTACCTGTTTGCAGTGAAAGTGTTGAACTTAGAATTCATTTATCCCAGCAGTGACATTCATGTCTGTGGGTACTCTGTCTTTGAAACTAAGAGACACCAGGGAAAAATTTATGGAGTCACGAGGTCACTGGACAGAGGTGTTTATCGATGCCAATATTGTTGTTGGAGAACAAAGGTTCAAGTCTTTAGAATCCTGGTGCTTCCTGTCTTACTGTATGGTTGTGAGACTTTGATGCTAACTGGTGACCAAATGCAGTGACTAGATGTCTTTGGTACCAGGTCTCTTTGGAGCATCCTTGAGGACCACTGTAAAGAATATTGCTTGCATTGTATTGGAGTGTGAGCTGCAACATTTTGGCCATGTGTGGCATTTCTATGGGCATGATCCAGCTTGCAGGTGCATCAGTGTTGAACATCCCAGTGGCTGCAGAAGTCCATGTTGGTGCCCACATTTCACTTGAATGTGACAGGCAGACGATTACTTTCAAGAAGTGGAGATGGACCAGTTGTCTGCCTGGGTGAATGCCAAGATGGGTGTGAAGAATCCAGTGAAGTGCAGCATGAGTGCATACTCCCAGACCTGACAGGGAAAAATATGTCATTCATTCATTTTCCATACCCACTTACTTCAATCAAGGGTCACAGAGGGGGCTGGAGCCTATCCCAGCAGACAGGGTGAGAGGCGGGGTACACCCTGGACAGGACGCCAGTCGATCACATGGCCATATGCAGACAGACAAACTCATTCACACCCACACACATCTACAGCCATTTTTAGAGTTACCAGTTCACCTAACCATGCAAGTCTTTTGCAAATGAGGAAAAAAGTCCACCATTCTTTCACAAAAATCCATGAATGTCCCTATTTACCAAGTGCTTTTGTGAAATACAGTGTATTGAAATTAACTTCAGATGGAAAAAGCACCAATCTAATTAAGAGCCATGTGTTTGTGTGTGAAAACACAGATGCACATTTGGAGTTGAAGCTGTTTGAATTGTTTAGAGAGAGAGCCTAAAAGCTGTAATTACCAGATCCTTAAGAGCAGAAGGGATGCAAATTACAGCCACGATCTTAGCAAACAAAAATAGCCTGATTCATTTCTTAACAAATGAAAAATTCTGCTGGTGTGTTATGTCTCGTGCATGTGCATTCACACACACTGAATCAGTGAATAGGTGTGGGACATTACTCCCTCATCATGTGCATGAAAGGATGAGATTGGTCAAAACAAATTTGATGCAAGTCTCAATTAAAGCTATACGGCACTTTCAAATTTCACAAAACTGAGAAAATTTAGTTTCTAAAATCCAAGCATTATAATGTAGGTTTGTTTTTGTAACATGTTGCAAAATAACAGCTAATTTTAATGAAGAGGACATATTTATCTGATGTCCAATTCCACAGTGAATATTGTCCTTCATCGCCATCATCAGAATCAAATTTATTGCCAAGTAAGTTCTGACATACAAGGAATTTGATCTGGTGTCATTGGTGCATAAACAACAATAAAAGAAAATACTTCCATAAGAACTAATAGGTACATAAACAACAGTAGAAAGAGAAGGAAAATACTGCGTAAGAAGTAAGACGTTAAATAGACAAATGGACAAACTAAGTTTACTGTCAAATAGATGTAGTGGAATAGGGCTGTGCAGACAGGCAGATGAACAGTAAGGAGGGAGTGGAAGTGGGGGGCCAGGGTAAATGGGGGTCTCTGGCATTATTGATTAGCCTAGCTGTGGACGGAAAGAAGCTGTTTTTGTGTCTTGAGGTTTTAGTCCTGATGCACTTCAGCTGTCTGCCAGAGGGAAGGGTGACAAAAACTTTGTGTCCTGAGTGAGAGGGATCGGCCTCAACCTTCTTTGCTCACCTCACGGCCCTGGAGGTGTACAGGTCCTGTAGGGATGGCAGATTGCGGTCGATCACCTTCTCTGCCCCATGGATGATATGCTGCAGTCTGCTCCTGTCTTTAGCAGTGACAGCAGCATACCAGACAGTGATGGAGGAGGAGATAATGGACTTGATGATGGCAGTGTAGACGTTCACCATCATTGTTTTTGGCAGGTTGAACTTCCTTAGGTGCTATCTTTTTTCCCCCAGTATTACATTCTCTTTTTACTAAACAAACCTCAAACATATCTATCTTTCTCCTCTAGGGATCGGGGTTGACTACCCGGGTCCCCAAGCTGTGCAGGGTTTATTCTGCCCTGTGAAACAAAACCACAGCTTTCTATCTAACCTACAAATTCAGTCTGTGTGGTGGTCTTATGGTCCGGTCCAATCTAGTCTTTCTGGAAGACTCTGGAATGACCCTGATCTGTAATCAGTTTCTCCTTAGACTTCCTGAGGGCAAGTCCATGTTGTAAGACCTGGGTGTCTGAGCTGGACTACTGACAGTCCCTCTTCCCTTTGTCCTGGTCTGACCTCTTTTCTTGCCTTTGTGTTGTGTCGTTTGTTGAACTAGGAGGCCTGTTCTTTTAAGTCCCATTGTTTCTTTCGGAATGCCTGGAGGTCTGGCCATCCAGGTTGAAGTTTCTCTTGACTGACAAGCAGGAATACCCTGATGTTGCGGCCTATCAGCAGCTGCGCCAGGGATGAACTGCATGACAAAGGAGTGGCCCTGTAACCCATGACAGCCTTGTGTGGATCCTCCCCCTTTTTCAGGAGAGATTTCACCGTCCTCACTGCCTTTCAGCCTCTCCGTTACTTTGAGGGTAGGGGGCTGCTGGTTGTGTGCGTGAAGTCATACTCTGGCAAAGGCTGTAAACTCCGCTGCAGAAAACTGGGGGCCATTGTCTGTGATAACAGTCCCTGGGACCTCATGACAGGCAAAAATAGATTTCAGCTTTCCTGTCATGTGGCTCCAGTGGTGGAGGTAAGGTTAGCCACTTCAATATAACGTGAATAGTAGTCAATAACCACAAGGTACATGGCATTGTCCCACTGGAAAAGATCTGCTGCCACACACTGCCATGGCCTTTCTGGCAACAGGGTTGTCAGCAGTGGCTCTGGTGCATTGTGAGCCTCACATGCACAGGTTGCACAGTTTTCCACTTTCTGTTTAATCTGTTTGGTCAGACCTGGCCACCATATGGACTGCTGCGCCCTGGCAACACTTTGTCATGCCTTGGTGACCTTCATGTATTTTGTTGAGTATTTGTCTGATACATGTTTGACATTTTCTTCATGTTGTCTTATTGTGGTAACTGCTTTTTCCAGTGTTAATTCATTGTCCATCTGTAGCTTTTCAGACAGGGCATGATGCCTCATCCCTACCACTAACCTGTCTATGATCATTTTATCTTGCAGAGGGCCATATCAACAGTGCTCCGCTAGTTTATAAACTGCAGAGATGAAGGCTTCAGCTGATTGATTCGCCTCTCTTGGCTTCTCTTAATTAAATGAGTCCTCTCATAGATTACATTATATTTGCATATAAAGTATTTATCAAAGACTTCCTTCACTGCAGTGTACGTCTTTAAATCTTCAGCACTTAAGCCTAACGTGCCCAGAATATCTCTTTAAATCTTCAGCACTGAAGCCTAACGTGCCCAAAATATCATCGGCTTTATCGCCCATAGCATAAACTAATGAGTTCACTTGATATGCTCGTCCAGACCAACTGCCACCCTGAACCTTTCAAACCACTAACTCCAGTTGGGCCAGTCAGCAAATTCAGTGAAGTCAAAGTTTCTGGTGGACTTATGGAGAAAAGGGAATACATTGTTCTCTCTCATGAGAGGCTATTCCTTCTCACTTAACATTAATGTCCCCTTCCAGCACGTTTCCACGTCATCCGTCTAAAGGCCCTTTCACACCGGCGCAAATGTAGAGCTGCGCATTGTGACGTACCTACTACGTTGAGTTATGCAGCTCTACACAGCTCAGTGCCACGTTTTTGCTTCCCAATGCAGCAGTAAGCGGAAGAAATTAAACATGTTTAATTTTTTCTACGTAGAGCACTGGACGATTAAAGCACACCATTTTAAGTCTATGCTTCTGCATGTAAGTCTGCGCTACACTGTGCTACTGCACGTAAATCTAAACAGCTGTACACTGTAGAAACTGAGTTGGTTGCTCTGAACTTTGCATGCTAGAAACAGAAGCCGGTTTGTGAGTGCTGCTGTGGTGGGAGAGGCTTTGCACGAGCGCGATCACACCCTCGTTGTGGTGGTGCTGCTGATGAGTGCCAACACGATTGTTGATGGCTGTGTATTTGTTCACAGCAGGGAGACTTTTCAGGAGCGTGATCACCCTCGTTGTAGCTGCTGAGTGCCGACACGATCCTTGATGGCTCTGTATTAGTTCACAGCATGAAAGGATTTGCAGGAGCGTGATCACCCTCATTGTCTTGGTGCTGCTGAGGGCCAACACGGTGATCTCTCAAAGCAAACTGTGCCTCGGTTTGTGCAAACCAGGCAGCAGTTTACTGAAGTGTGACTTCAAGTGTGAAAAGGTTTCAGATTCGCGTGTGAACAGGTTTGATCCACGCAGCACGTAACGCGTGTGATCCAGTTGTGCGAGTCTGTGATAAATGATCCACACAGCCTGGCTGTGCATGAGCCGGCAGGGATCCATCCATTAAAATGCACATCAGAAAACATGGTTACATTCGTTCAATTAATAACATGGACTTTGTTCGAAAATCCAATGAATACAAACAGCAGGTCTCGAAAAAAAAGAGCAGACAGAGACACTGTGCGCTCTCTCTTTCCCTCTCTCTCTCTCTCTCTCTCTCGATATGCAGGAAAAACACAGAGTATGCGCGCATGTCAGGCGTACTCTAAAAGCAACAAAACTCTACTCTGTTTGCGCGGGTGTGAAAGGGGCTTAACTAGCTACTCGCAATCAGTTTCTAACTGCAGGCTAGTGTTAGCATAGCTTAGCACCAACTGCGACTCACGTGTTGTGCTTATTTATTTACTTACGGTGACTGGCTGGGCAATTCCTTCCGAGCGATCTAGTCTAGGTTGATTTTCAGATGTGAAGTGACACCCCCTGGCATTTTTGAGTAAAAGTTGGCAAACCTTTTCTAAATGTATTTTTTGTGCTGAATCCATTTTGCTGTTTGCCAAGCTGTACCTCCCCCGTGGAACCCAGTAGGAGGCGCTTTTTGTAAAAAATTGATGTTTTTTGATTATTTTGAGTATAAAACGTGTACATCTTCAAAACGTGAAATTGCAGAAAGTTGCATATATCCCTTAGCTAGATTAGTACCAAATTTGGCTATAATTGTTTGAAAGGAACTCTCAAAAACAGACCTTGAGGTAATGTACAAATTACAAATTTCCATGATAAAATAAAGATTGTAGCCAAAATTAATGGTCTTGGTGACTTTACTGGCCATCCCGAATATATATATTGAACATTGACCTTTTATTTTGTACATACACAAAAGAAGATTAACATCATGCTGGAGGCAGCAATATACCATATATGCAACCAATCTTTCTTAGAAAATATTTTGCATAAATAAACCAAAAGAAACATTTAGTTAGATGAAATTACAATATTTAAACTAGTTGTATATCCACATGGACATGTAAATGATGAAGAGTAAATAATTTAACTAGGATAATGGTTGAACATATTAACATAAAACTGTAAACAATGGTGAGCGAGATTCTCAAATATGATCTCATCACCAAATAAAAATCAATTTAAAACCCACAGTTTCACAACACTAAACAGAATGTTATATCATGCCCTGGAAAATGCTCTTATTCAGTTCAGTAATTGCTACATTCTGCATCACTTGAATTGCACTTACATGCAGAGCAACACAGACAAGACCTTTTACACTTACATCGTGCAGTCATACATCTTGAGGCACAACTGCAGCTGATCAACTCCAAACAATAGTTTGGGACTATTTTCATTTTGCTGGTGACCCCCACGTTTTTCACTTTATATTATAGTATAAAGATGTAATAGTATTGTACAAATATAGACCAAAAATCAGAATTATTTTTATATCACTTTTTGTAGTCAAAAACTTACATATTAACAATTTCCTCTTCATTTATCATGTAAAGAGAAAAAGTCTCATAATTTTTAAAAAAGTGCGGTGACCCCCTATTTTTTTTCATAATGTGACTTATAAATACCTTCTTCAACTTCCTGCAAAGTTTTAAGACATTCTCAATGGTGGCAGTGCCCACATTTGTCTTTAATTCTGACGAACAATATTTGAATGATGTGTGGAAATAACGGGAGAAAGTAATTTACTTTTGAATTCAAAAAATAAATTTCTTGTATAAGTCTGAACTTTATTTACAGACTTTAATCTGAGGACAATAGTCTGCTAGTGGCTCCAAAATAAATGTTGTATGGCTGGGGGGGCCTGGCTGCCTTTTTGTTTCTGTCTTTTGGTTTTCCTTCCAGGTGGCTTGCATTTGGGACTGAGTGGCTGTGTAGCTGAGGTTATCAGGACCTCACCCTGATCACCTGCGGCTCGTCAGGACTCACAGCTGTGGTGCATCTATATGGATTGGAACATGGTGGCATTTAAGACTGGAGTATACAGTGTGTATTTGCCAGAGACTCGACCTTGTGACCAGACGGGTGAGATCGTCGTCTCGGGAGCCATCTCATCATCAGTAGATGCAGAGAACGTCCAGGGTTTGATGCACGGTCTGTGAAAGAGGAGGGGGTGAGGTCTCACGCTCGTCAGCACACTTCCTGAGGTACGTTAGATTTTGTGACTAACATTTATACAGTCAGTAAATGTGGTGTCCCTCACACCTTTTTATATTGAGCTGTATGTTAGTCATGTATCGGCTTCCACTGCAGTGGAGTTTTGTGAACTGGATGTTCCATGCCTGCAGGTTGGGAAGCTGATTAGTAATCAAGCCAGGAAGTGTTTGCTGTTTGTACACCTTTAAGTGTTCTCTCTGTGTGTAGAGTGTGGACTCACATAATGGTTCCTTCTTTCACAGACTCGGTTTGTTGCGGCCACCTGGGGGGTGTCGGGGTCCTTGGGTCCGAACAGCTTCTGGCTCCGGACCGTTAGCGCTGCTGGGAGCGCACCACGCCAGACCGCACTTTCTTTTGTTATTTTTTGTATCACTGTTATGTATTAAATTCAGTTAGCCTTTGTACCGTGCTCTGCTTATTTCATACTGGGTCCTTCAAATGCAGCTCGGCTCCGAGCTGCGTCCGACACATAACAGTAGTCTCTGGCCAAACATCACGGACCCAGCGGTAGCAGAGACGGTAACGCGCCGGGAAGGGCAGCAGACGTTCAGTAGTTATCCGGATCAGTTGCGGGTGCTCTCCGCTCGGATGGTGCGTGTTTGAGACCCATTGCTGAATACTGATTTGTGCTCTCTTGCAGCCGTGTTCCTGTGTTTGTGCCTTATCCGTGGGTCGTGGTGGAGTGTGACTGGCGACGGCTTCGCGTCACGCTCCGACCGGATAAGAGGTTTAAACGGGAGCTGCAAGAGTGTGTCTGTAATGGGTGCACGCGCACGGCGGAGCTCTGTGGCACGGGTCGCTGAGCTTCCTGTGTTACAGTTGTAGCCCCGTTTCCCCGGATAAAGATAACTACTGCGTCTGTTGTATCAGCTCCGGCGTTATTTAGTTGAGCACATTTTGGTTGTGTGTTGCACACAGCTGCGCACGGAGATGCAGCTCGTTTGTTTTCTGTCACCAAAGGGTTTTTTTTTTCATTTTTAGCACTTTGGCTCCCTCTTTTGGTGACTTAGTCACATTACCGTTAAGCTCTTAAGTTAGAACAGGTGTGTTCGATTTGTTTGAGCTTAACGGTATACGTCACTGATTTGTTTTGTGTTAGTTCATTTCGTGTGGGTGTTTTTTGAGTTGGTTTTTATGTGGGATTTATTATTTTTTTTTTTTCACTGTTTGTGTCTGGGGTTGTGACCCTGCAGCCTGTCTAAGCAGAAAAAAAAAAAAAAAAGGGACCCAAACGACTGTATGTTGGTCTGTTGGTCTTTTTTTATTTCTTTTGTTTCACCTCCCCAGGGTTTGATGGGACGGTCCCCTGGGGGTGATGGGGTGGTACTTGGGGTTTTTTTCTTTTTTTTGTTTGTTTTTGTTATGCCCTCTCTTCTCCTCTGACTCCAGCCGGGTGGAGCGTTAGTGTCGGCATTGCTGGAGGGGTGCAGTTTGGTTGTGCTGGGCATTTTCCCGGGTAGCCTCTGCACCCGGGAGGGAGTGGGGGGGGGGTTTGAGGTATTTCTTTTTCTTCCCTTCTCTTCTCTCTGGCTCCAGCGGGTGAGCAGTAGTGTCGGCGTTGCTGGAGAGGTGCAGCAGCAGTTTGGTTATACTGGGCGTTTTTCCCGGGTAACCTCTGCACCTGGGGGGGGGGTGTGTTTTTTGATTCCCTGTTCCACCTCCGGCTTTCAGCACGCCTGTTGGCCGTCTGCCATCGGCGTGGCTGAGGTTTGGGGCGTGGGACTATACCCGCAGCTAGTGGCTGGTGTAGAAGTCGGAGGAGTGGCGCCGTTTTGTGCCATTTGCCATAACCGCTGTTCCACTCCTCCCGGTTGCTTCTGGGGTATAGTCACGGTTGGTGACACTGGACGTGCTTCCAGTTTCCACTGCGCCAAGGGTGGTGGGGTGGGTGTGTTTGTTTGTATGTTTTTTTTTCTCTCTTCTTGTTTTTCCCCCCAGTTTCCACCCTCAGGGTTTGACTGTGGTGTCCTCTGGGGGGGGAAAGGGCTGATGGGTCCATCTAGCCATTAGACGGCCGGGGCTGGGTCCGTTGGTCATGAGGGGAGGCGTCTCCTGGGGTTGACAAGTGGTCCTCTGGGAGGCGCTGGGAGTCCCCGTGGGTGACATTGGATCCCAGAGGGACCTTGGCTGTGGTTATTACTCCTGGAGCTGGCGGGAAGTCCTCTGGGGGGTTGTTGGTCCCTACATGTCGTTTGGGGGGGGGGGTGTTTTTTAGCACTTTTATTTGTAGGCTTAAGTGTGGGGTTTTTCTTTTCTCCTCTTCCCGGGGTTTGATGGGACGGTCCCTGGGGAGGGGGGGTGTTTTGGTTGTTTGTGTTTGTCTTTTTTGTTTTTATGACTAAAGCCCCGAACATGGTTGGATTAAAGGCTGACCGCACAGGTTTTAAGAACTCCTGGCCACACCTTGTGCTAAATGATTGACTGAAACAAAGGCAAGGATTGCAGCCAGAGGAGAGGACATCAACCATTCTGTTGGAAGACGAATGCAGATGCGGTTTCCAGCCATGGTCCTGGAGGGGGGTTGTTTCTCCGGGCAGGTTTGTGTGGTCGCCGGGAGGCTTCCCGTGAAGGTGGGGGTACTGTGTATGGCTGGGGGGGCCTGGCTGCCTTTTTGTTTCTGTCTTTTGGTTTTCCTTCCAGGTGGCTTGCATTTGGGACTGAGTGGCTGTGTAGCTGAGGTTATCAGGACCTCACCCTGATCACCTGGGCTCGGTCAGGACTCACAGCTGTGGTGCATCTATATGGATTGGAACATGGTGGCATTTTAAGGACTGGAGTATACAGTGTGTATTTGCCAGAGACTCGACCTTGTGACCAGACGGGTGAGATCGTCGTCTCGGGAGCCATCTCATTCATCAGTGGATGCAGAGAACGTCCAGGGTTTGATGCACGGCTCTGTGAAAGAGGGGGGGGTGAGGTCTCACGCTCGTCAGCACACTTCCTGAGGTACGTTAGATTTTGTGACTAACATTTATACAGTCAGTAAATGTGGTGTCCCTCACACCTTTTTATATTGAGCTGTATGTTAGTCATGTATCGGCTTCCACTGCAGTGGAGTTTTGTGAACTGGATGTTCCATGCCTGCAGGTTGGGAAGCTGATTAGTAATCAAGCCAGGAAGTGTTTGCTGTTTGTACACCTTTAAGTGTTCTCTCTGTGTGTAGAGTGTGGACTCACATAATGGTTCCTTCTTTCACAGACTCGGTTTGTTGCGGCCCCCGGGGGGTGTCGGCAGGGTCCTTGGGTCCGAACAGCTTCTGGCTCCGGACCGTAGCGCTGCGGGGAGCACACCACGCCAGACCGCACTTTCTTTTGTATTTTTTGTATCACTGTTATGTATTAAATTCAGTTCGCCTTTGTACGTGTCTCTGTTATTTCATACTGGGTCTTCAAACGCTGGTCGGTTCTCTGAGCTGCGTACGACACATAACAATAAATGACTCAAGAAGTTATAGGATATTCTATTCATCTGCTTGAAATATGGGGATGAAATAAGATATTTTAATGACTACAATGGGAAATTTAAATTTTCAGTTATCGTTGTCACATCCAGTATCTTAATTCCCACCAAAAAATAAACCAACTACACTTGATTATTGTTGTCACACATGATATAAAACTGTAAAATGTGGAATTTCCGAATTTCCTGGTCGTTCAGATTTTGGGCTGTACTGACTTGTACATACGAGGTACAGCTTGGCAAACACCAAAATGGATTCAGCACAAAAAATATCCTTAGAAAAGTCACTGCCAACTATTGCCAAAGTCTATTTGCCCACTCAGAAATGCCAGAGGCTCTTCATGCCTCCGGTACACATTTTGGTGATTCTGACCTCAGCTATATAGTCTAGTGACTTATTTATTCCAGATGACAATGTGGGATATAGTCTGACAAGTAGTCATTAAGGGATGGCCAGTAAAGTCACCGAGACCATTAATTTTGACTACAATCTTTATTTTATCATCAAAATTGGTAATTTATACATTACCTCAAGGTCTGTTTTTGAGAGTTTCTTTCATTCAGTTAAAGCCAAATTTGGTACTAATCTAGCTAAGGGATATATGCAACTTTCTGCAATTTCACTTTTTGAAGATGTACAGGTTTTATACTCAAAATAATGGAATGTCAATTTTTTACAAAAAGCGCCCCCTACTGGGTTCCACGTGGGAGGTACAGCTTGGCAAACAGCAAAAATGGATTCAGTACAAAAAAATACATTTAGAAAATGTTGTTTGCCAACTTTTACTCAAAAATGCCTAAAGATCTTTATTTAAGCCCCTTTTTCTGATTCTGACCCTGACTAATCATCGAGATGGGATTCAGCACTCTTCTGACACCATGTAACATGATGTGTAGGGTAGTTGGCCGTTCCAGACAGGAGACTTCTCTGGTCTGTAGTTCACTTTATTAACATTCAACGCTGACTTGAATGTTCTGGAGATGTTTTTCCTCCAGAGGAATGTCTTCAGGCCTTGGTGATTATTTGGCTGTTTTCTTATCTCAACTCACAAAGACAATAAACTGTTTCACAGGACTGAAGCATGCTCCACTCCCCCCCCCCCACTCCGGCTTCTGCTCACGTCACCCCTTCCCTTCTGCCGGGGGCGTGGGGCGGTGCGGTTTTAGCTGCAGCTGGTCCCCATTCCCCCCCCCAAGCTGACAGCGGCGCAACTCAGGGTTGCTGCGCGACCTTCACCCGCTTGCCTCAATTCGGATAACAGAGTTCTTCAAATTTAATGCACATAAACAATGTCAAATGTGTATGTGCTGTATTTAATTCTGATGTGTGTCATTATTATGGTAAACAAGTAATAATTGTGGACTAATGCTGTCTGAGGTAACTGAGTGTAAACGTAATTTCTCCACTGTGAGATCAATAAAGTACATCTCATCTCATATGTCTGTCTGTATTTATTTGGATCTAATAGACTGATGTGTTTGGCAATGCCAGTATCTGTGCAGGAGAAAGAAGGTCCAAGTCTTTAGGATCCTGGTGCTTCCTGTGTTGCTGTATGATTGTGAGATTTGGACGCTGACCACTGACCTAAGGCTGTCTTTAAAACTCGGTGTCTTTGGAGAATCCTTAGGGCGACTAAGATGAGGAGAATCACTTGCATTGTCAAATGTCAAAGTGTCAGCTTTGACATTTTGGCCATGTGGCCCATTTCTTGGTTGGAGAAGGCCAAAGGGATGCTCACTCTTTATCTGGCTGCAGCAGATAGATAGTTTTTTGAAAGAGAAAGGAATGGCCCGGTTGCTATCCAACATCCAAGGCAATTTCATAGTGTCATGGATCTGGCAAGGCATGCATGCTGTCAGACTTGATACTAACAAACAGCCTCAACCTGCAGGAGCAGATTCTTGTTTTCGTGCTACATTCAGGTTTCAGAGAGACTTGGGTAATTATTCCCTCATTTTAGAAAATATAAATATTAAGGTGTGCATTATGTACAAGAACTTAATGCTACCTCGATACAAATACTCAAGAACCATGATACATATACTGTAGCCTTTTGCAACTCCACATCTGAAAGATGCTGTACTGTGTGCAGTAGTGCGGAAACTTTGGTTGGGTCTTATACATATATATTATACAAATAATGAATGTTTATGAGTGCAACTGTTCAAATATTTCATGAGGTAAAAGATGGAAAAACGGAATCGTTTGCACCATGTGTCATGCTTATCACGTTACGGGGTAACATATGTCGCATAGAATCCAATGGACGTTAAGACTGGTTGACCTTTACTTTGGAGACCATGCATTGAACACTGTCAAAACTATATCCATTTATTAATCCTATTTGCTCAACCAATAATTTCCACCACTTTTTACCAAATTTGAAGCAACTTTAACTTTTGACCCCTGCACAAGCTAAAACTGACCTTTCTCACCATTCTTGCTGTTTTTATCCCATAACTCCAGAACATTCACTCATAGATAGTCCAAACTATACCTTTTTGGAATCTTTATGATCAGCCAAATAATGTGGTTTAGTTTTCAACATGATTGGAGCATCTTTTAATTTTGACCCCTGTGTAATTCTTCAGTTGAACCTTAGAGTGATGTCTAAGTATTTGAGTATTTGTGCTGAATTTGGTGCTATCACCATTTGCAGGATTGTTTTAATTATCCGCTGCACTAATTGATAGCAAGAGGACAATTGAAGCTCAATGTGGTATCATAGCTTAAAATTGATTATTCATCTAATGGAGATTTATTTCTTTTTAAATTACACAACAACAGCTCAAAAGAGTGGTGGCCAAGCAGTTTGTGCACTTGTTTCTAGAGCAGAAGGTTCCTGGTTCAAGACCATCCATACCTGTTCTCTATTTAATGTGAAGTTGTGTCAGGAGGAAGGGCATCCCGTGTAAAACGTGTCAAAAAAACAAGCAGATCCACCTCAGATCTGTTGTGGCGACCCCAAGTGAAAATGGGAGAAGAAACCGAAGTGCTTACTTAAAAACCAAAAACTCATATATGATCCCACATCAGAAAGCTACAAATACAACTAAAAAACAGCCTTTACAATAGGAGACCATTAATAATTGTGTGCTGCATTAATAAATGATTAGGCATTCCCAAATAGCAATCCACAGCAGTATTTATTTGTAATCTGAGGAAAGCAGATGACCTACGAGTGTATTGTTAAGGCCTGCTGACACAAGCATGGCTTTGATTCATGCACTTGCACGACCTGTGCCGTGCAGGAGAGTAAACTCGTCTTTAACGGGTGCAGACTGAAGGTGAGAGGGGCGCCGGCACGTGCAATTGCGCAAAGAGAATTTTGAAATGTTGAAAAAATCCTTCACGCTTAAATGTCGTGCTACGTGGTGCAATCTGCTCACCAACGCGATGTGCAGCTCGTCACGTGGAGTAAAGAAGTAGTGAACAGAGCGAGTGGTTGTGTCAGCGGATCGCATCAGAGCGCAGCTCATCTGAAGGATTATAACGAGATGTTAAATCTATCATAAACATACTTTAACAGCTGCAGACAAGAAGGAAAGAAAATGCAACTGTTTTACCAAGCCATGACAATGTAAACATGACAAATAATTTCCCTTTAGACGGCGCCAAATGCTTTCTCCAACTCATACAGCTTGCGTGGCACTGCTGGAGTGGTCCTCTCTGATTCAGGAAGTGATTAGAGCCATTTCCAACAGACAACTTGCAGAGAAAATGATTAATCCACTACGAAATAATTGTTTTATATGTGCAGTGTCCAGCGTAGAGTGCGTGGCAGGCACTGGAACAAAGTACAGCGTCCAGCTGGGAACACAGCGGATGGGATTATCATGATGACGTGCATGCAAGTGCGTGAATCAAAGTCATGCTCATGTCCGTGGGCCTTTACCCTTTTAAGAGTGACCTTTTACCCTTTGACTGACCTGAACTGTGACATAGTTAAAACTTTTTTATTTTTTTTATCCTCACCTTTGCTTTTCAAACTAATCTTCATCTCAACAGACAAAGTGTTTGTATTGTACCGCTTAATACTACTCCGTGGGGGCCCTTGTTAATCCCGATTGTTGTCATTAAACATTAGTAAGAGGAAATAATTCCTTTGCATGATCTGCTCAGTCTAAACGGTGGCAGTGGGTGCAGCATAACTCCTGATGCTGCAGCTCTAGGATCCCTCACCATGTGGTAAAGTGGTGTTCAGGGTATTTTAATGCTGTCAGACAGTTGTACATGCTTCATGATATCAGTGAGCTCCATCCCTCCACAGTGTGTCATTAACGAGCCTCATGTGCCCTTTGGGTGCCACCTGTGCTAAATCACCATAACTATATAGCAGCATCTGATGCTGCAGACCAGTCACATTTGAATATCTATATTATAACAGCTAAGTGGCATATGTGTGTGTGCATGTGTATGGCTTCAATCACGGAGAAAATGGGGAGAGCCTGACATTTGCTGTTTGGTATGCTCATGTATTTTGGGTCAAGGATGAATGCCACCAAAATGTAACACTGGCAGGACTAATATTTTTGGAAAAAACTACAGATATTCGCTAATAACACTGCCGTTTGGTATGCTTATGTACAGTATTTTGGGTCAAGAATGAAATATGCAAATACAGAATGTTGATAGGACTAATATTTTTGGACAAATTAGCGATATTAGTTAACAACAGTAAACAATGGATGTTGTGTTTGCAATGCACCATGGCATGGGAGTTTATGTTGTTATTGTGGTTCATGTTAGTTTGACAGTGTTGTTAGTGTTATTGATTTATTGTGTTTTTGTAGTTCAGTTGGTTTTTGTCAGTTTAGTTAAGTGTTATGGTGCCATTGCCATAAGTGAGAAGTGTTACCGCTATTGATGTCTTCCGCCACCATCTCTGTTTGTGGGTGTGTCAAAATAAAAGCACCTGCTTGCGGTAAAATGCAGAAAAGACAAAAAGCTCTGTGTGCGTTGTGTGCATGCATGTGTATAACTTGTTCACAGACAAACAGTAGAGAGCTGACATTTGCCTTTTGGTATGCTTATGTATTTTGGGTCAAGGATGAAATCTGCACAAACGGAATGTTGATAGGAATAACTATTTTTGGAGAAATTAGCATTATTAGCTCACAACACTGAACAAAAGACATGGATAATTATATTCTAGACTTGCACGCCATTCCAGCAGGGGGTGGCAAATCATGTATATATTAAAAGTGTGTGTATGTGCATGCGTGATTTATTATTAAGTTGTAAGTACATAATATAATTGTAAATATGTTAAAAATACATGGATGACAGAAGAAAGTGAAAATACCTATTTCCATTGTGGTCTATTAAAAATCAAGTGACAACGTAGAAGGAATAATAATAATAATATTAATAATAATAATAATTATTATTATTATTATTGTTATTATTATAGTGTGTATATGATAACAAGACCCTAAACAATTTATAAATACATTAAGACAGTAAATTACCAATTAAAAATTGTATAATTAACAGGAAAAAAAGGGTTGAGTTCTTTCTAAAAACTTGCGGTCTAAGGTTCTAAAAACATCTGGACTCACATGCCATTCCAACTCATTATAGAAACTTTAAATAATTTATTACCATCCTGAAAAATGACAGCTGCCTATTTTATAAACACTACTCAATCTAGAGCCCATGGATTCCCACAGAAACGCACTAGTTTCCACTTATTCCTGGTTGCCTGTTTTCTCACTCTCTGCTTCCCTTCTGTCTTTTTAGCACAGATGATGGATGGGCTGATTATCCCTCCAATCATAAAACAAGCAGAGATCTTTTATGATGGTAACATTGGGCAGCACGTTTCTCCAACACCAACAAATAATCATTTTACTGCTTTTCATGTGCAGAAAAATGGACCTTTTTATTTCCTGGCAGTTTCTGTGTACTCCAGTAAATAGGGAAACATCGTTTAGGAATCAATAAAAGTGTGAAAATTTGCAAACAAGCACAATTTTTAATGCTCTTTCATATAAGAGCAGGACGTATGCGACCTGACTATAATTACACACGCCATCTTGAATTTCATCATAGCCACCATAAAAACACTAATTTGGCAACATCTGAGCTTCCACTGCACGCAGAAGACAATGGAAGCTTTTAGGGCCCTGTCACACCTTGGCGATTTAGCCAGCGTATGCCGACATATGAAAATATGCCGAATACAAATATGCCGAAAATATGCCAAATGTGATTTTCTGAATTGTTTTTTATACATTCTGTCTCTCACAGTTGAAGTGTACTTATGATAAAAATTACAGACCTCTCCATTCTGTGTAGGTGAGGGAAACTTGCAAAATCAACAGTGGATCTAATAATTATTGCCTCACTGTATACAGGATGTATAAGTCATACATGGCATGCATCGTAAATATTGTGCATGCCAAAGATGTTTCGACATATTTGTCATATTATGACGTATATCAGTGTGCTTCAAAACTTACCCATAACTTATTAGACGTATGCCAGCAGTCGGCACTCCACTGGCATCCGCTGGCTAAATCATCCATGTTGTCATACCCAAGGAGTTAAATAGAATTCATATTGATAACAATCTTTAGTGAAATTATACATTTCAAGATGACATTACAATCCTCAGAATAAAAAAAATAAAACAAAATACAACATTGTAAAAATAAAATTTTGCATATGTGAAATCTGGCACAGTTGCCTGGAAAAAAATGTGTGCCGCAATATTTTAAATGTCTGAATTGTTTGAGGAACTGAAGATACTGTGTAAATGGATCCTGATGTCATTTATGTTTTATTTCACCCTGACACATATAGTGGTTGCTATGAAATGCCTCAATTATAGCTTACACTTTAATTCTTTTTAATATTTCCTAACTTTCCATGGTGCCAAGTGTATAAAAGCCAGGCAATGAAATAGAAATAAGCAAGCTTTCTACTAAATCCACATTTCCTCATGTGGGTAATATATAAGCTTGTAATATCAGGTTTGGCACCAGTAAAATACTTTGTGTCTCCTTTCAAGTCCCATATGGTTGGTACAATCAGTTCAGAGGTGGTGATCCTCCTATTCTTAAACAAATGTACAATCATGTCTAAAAAGTGCAAGTTGACAGATCCAGCTGAAGGCACCTCCTCCAGATCTCAATGGCTCAAGAAGGGTGATTGAAAGGTTTCGAGCCTGACTTAGAAATAGTAGGGAATGGTTTTTTCATCTTTTACATTCTGAGAAGCCAACATTTCTCTTTAGAATGTGTGAAATTTTGACTCAGTGTGTGCACCATTGCACACAGTAGTTCAGTGAAGTGGGTGAGTCAGATTGGCAAAATGGACAAAGCTGGTGGGCGTGCTGTGATCAGTATCTCACAAAAAGGAAATGTCTCTGAAAGAGCTCATGAGGACATGGTAATGACATTAGAGGCAGGATGCCCCATCTCATGCTACAGTTAACGCTGGTCAGCTGAATTTAAGAGGGGCAGAAACAAGCGTTGAAGATGGTGCAAGATCAGGAAGACCCAGAACTGCCACCTCGACCAAGATGATCCATGATATGGTCCTTGCTGACAAAAGAGGTAAGTGAGCGTCACATAGCCAGTACTGTAGGCAAATCCCAAAAGAGAGTTCATTCAGTTCTGTTGGAAGAACTGGGAATGACGAAGCTTTCAGCACGATGGGTCCCAAAGCTAGTCACGGCTGATCAGAAACACACGAGGTTCCAGATGTCCAGGAGAATCATCGGCTTTTTGAGGCAAATTCAGATAACTTCATGCAATGATTCATAACCAGAGGATGAGAGCTGGGTCCATCACTTCGAAGCAGAATCCAAACAACAGTCAAAGCAAAGGAAAAGTGGATTCTCCCCATTGAAGAAAGCCAACGCTGTCTCATCTACTGGAAAGGTCATGGCCTCTGTTTTCTGGGACGGTGAGGGCATCAGCTTCTACTTTATGTTGATGTGACTTTGATACTGTGGTATTGCGCAGTACCATGATCCAGCGCATGGCTGGCTGAAGACTTCAGGCAGAGCAACAGGAAATGTTAACGTCAGCCTGTTTTTTTTTTTATCCTTCCTTAAGCCTTTGAATCTGGCTCACTTCTTCTTCGCTACACTATCTCTCTGCGGTGTGTCAGATCCCGTTATTATTTTTTAGATACACGCGGCACACGCTCACCCTCTGATGAATGTGTTTGTGTACTAAAAACCAGCTCTCCGTTTCTGGGGTCCGACCTTCGTGTCTCCACGGGTATTACCCGGCAGGACTGCACAAAGGCTGTTCAAGCTGGTGGCGAGGAGATTCGTCTAGCCGCTCACTGCCTCCATCCGGACGTCCACCCCGCTGACGCTGATCTCGCACCCCGGTCGAATAGCCTCCTCTGGAACCAGGATACGAGCCGGCCACGCCCGTTAACGGCAGCTCTCCTCTTATGGATCAGGGCTCTTGGAATGTTGCTAGATTTTAAATTTAGTGACTCGTACAGCGAGTCCCCAGGATGCGTTAATTTCATTAAAAAACAGACTAACCTTTTAGAGCACTTTTTGATGTTGTACACCCCAATAAACTTTAACTTTTACACCTTAAGAAGCATCAATAAATCCAATGTCCGAGCCTTAACACTTTAACTGCATGCTTGGAAATTTATTGCAGGTTTTGCAAGTGCTGACAACATAATCAAAATAGGTTATATGATGATAATTTCACAACAGTAATTCAAATATAATCAGAATAATAATTGGCAGAGATTTTTGTTTTTGATTCAATAATGCTGTCTGATCTCACTCTGACTGGACTGGATTTACTTCTTAACAATTTTTCTAGGAGTGAGGGAAGGAGGTTTTTTGATGTTAAAATCCCCAGTTCGATGAACTTGATTTCCTCTTCATCAGCTATTAGTTGTTAGCTGACCACGATCCTTGTGTGATGTTGTAATCCTTCAGGAAATTAATCCACATAAGAGTTTATTCCTTGTTCAATCAACCAAAAGTTGATCTAATCCATTCTGGTATGATGTGATGTTCCTTGAGAGAGAAAACGTTGAAACTTCCCCACTCAGACTTAAGGCCAGTGATTATTCTCCAATGCTCTGCTACTCCGTGCCTGGACGGCCTGAGTGGGAGTTGAAAACTCTCTCAAAAGATCTCTTATGGCTCCAATCCTCTCACTCCACGATTCCAATTGCTGCTCACAAGATGGTCAAGTCTTGCGATCTCCTCGTAGCAGGGGAGAAATGACAACAGCACCTCTCCCTGGAAGAATAACCCCGTTTCCTGATGTTCCACAGTTTTTATATGAGCTTGACTCTTGTTGTTGTTCAGTTGATCTTGGTTACCATGGGGACGATGGTGACTCAAAACCTCCTCCCTACTCCTTCCGTTACTGGAAGCCATCTGCAGTCCTCTGCCAGTAACTTATTTCTCGGCTGCCAGTAACTTATTTCTCAAGTTCCTCTTTTCTGTTAACATGTCAGCTTTTCTGAGAATTCATTCTTTTTAAATCATGTCTTTAGAATCACATCAATCATATTCAATCATTTCATTACAACTCTCTTTCACATAAAAACAATTCATATGATCATATACAACATTTTCATTCCTTATTATTCATTTCATATTTTATCACATCTTAATTATTTTCAGTTGTTTATCATCAGCTCTTCTGGCCTCGCTTGTGACATCACTAACTTCCTCCTTTTCTCTGCACTCTTTATGAAAAACAACTCATATAACCATTCATTTCACTTATTTGTAACATACTTTTTCTAATCAACTCTTACTTTTATTACATTAATAGTTCATTTAATCATACTTGTTATGTTAGAATCATTGTTAGACATATTCCATCGTCTTCACCACTGAGTTCATTCCATGGGCCTCCCCATCTGCAATGGAAAAGTCCGGTATGACCTCACTTACTCCAGGAAAGTACCAAACACTGTCCAGTTTAATCCAACAGCATGTATATTAATCCAATGGCACGTACTATATTCCAAGATGAAAACAAGCTAAAAGCAAGCTTAAAGTCATCTTTCTTGACAGGTGGCTTGCATGTGATGCATGTGATTCACTCATTAGTTAGTTCTGTCAATGACTGCACCTTCACAGATGCACCCTGCACACAGGGGTATATAGGTGCTGGCTAGAAAGCAGCAAGCTACCAGCTGCTTATTATCTATGCCAGTGAGTGTTTTAATAAACTGGAAGTAAATGAAACAACAAAAGATTCAGATCTTGTGTTGACTTTAATGGTTTTGTCTTTCAGATTTCTCTGTTCACGAGTGACATGTCACTAATATTTGTCAAAATCCAGTTTAAGGAAGGAAAAAAATGTCAACATTTGACAACTAAAATGGTTATTTTTATTAAATTGAATGAGAAACTGCCCTGCATTAAGCCGGTGTTAACCCGAACAGTCCCCCCCTAAAAATGGGTCTGCCCTGCCTTCACTGCGCATGCATCAATTGGGACCACAGCAGCTCGTCTGAGTCTGACTCTCTACACCTAAAGCGATCAAAGGGAATAATGTGATTATTAACCATCAGATGACAAAGTAAAACCTCTTAAATTATTCTAAAGTCATTTTTAAGCAGAAACAAGGCGATAATCAGTGAACCGCTACTGATGCTTTGAAATGACGGAGGCGCAGTGAAAACAGCATCAGCAACACAGCTGCTGCACTCGAATAATTTCTTCCATCTTTTATGATGAAATAATGCTGAATTTATGTGGAAATGGTTGTTGTACAAAAGCTTCAGATATCTGTCGTTGAGATAGATGATGACTGGAGTAGGGATGTCCCGATCCGATCACATGATCGGAAATCGGACCCGATCACGTGGTTTCAGACTTGATCAAAATCGGATGTTGCATCCCGATCAGGAATCCGATATAGATTTTATCCTCATTTTTTTGATCAGCGCTATTTCAAGATCATTATTGCAGATTAATGGGCCTTTCATACGTCAGAAGCATCAAGAATCGGTCTAAAAAGCATTATTTTCAATGAGACGCGTTGCTTTTTAGAGGCGTAAACATCAAAAGCCGAGCTAAAGCGACACTTCTGACATTGCCGCTTGTCGGCAGGCTGACGCGGTCAAAGTTCAACCCAATCCAACTTTCGACACTCTGAGCTGTGACGTAACTTCGCGCTGTCCAATAGGAATGACACGTCGAGCCAAAACACGGAAGACTACTGGCATAAACCACTGATCTGTACAAAACAGATCGGTGCAGAAACCACTGATCTGTACAAAACAGAAACGTGTCACATGACTGCTCATTTATAGAGCAGTTTTCTGAAGAAAAATCCTTGGAAATGTTTTTTGTTGTTTGTTACCTCAAAATTTATGATTGCTGTTTAAAAAATGTTTAGAACACTTGTAATTAAAATAGCTAAATAAATCAATAAATGGTTCTTTAGAAATCTTTCATCTGTAAATTAAAACCACCTGTTGTTTCAGATGAGATAATTTCTTGTTTAACATAAGGAACCTTGGTCATTTATTTTTAGACAAATAAAATAACATGGAAATTTGTACATTTTTTAAGTCTGGTAGATTATTACTTGATTGTTCAACATTGTTAACATTTATATCAATAAGCCCTCTGATCCCCTTGGTAAATCATATATGGAAATCAGGGATGCACTAGGACTTCAGCAGTTCATTCATGGTTCAACGCATATCAGTGGTAATACTCTGGATTTGGTTCTTGCATGTGGCCTTGTTGTCATAAATATTGACATCCTGCCTCTTGCATCAGCGGTCTCTGACTACTCGCTTATTAGGTTTACAATTACGCTGCCGCGTTTAATGGAGCAACAACATTGCCTATCATTGCGGCAACATATTAAACCTTCAACTTTGACTGAACTCGAAGCAAGACTACCAGAAATCTTAACTTCAAGCTTGATAAATTTTCAGTCGGTAGACAGTCTTGCGGATAGCCTGAATTTAGTGTTAAAAACCACACTTCATAAGATTGCGCCTCCTCTATTAAGGCCATGCCTTCCCAAGGCACAGACACCTTGGTTCAACAGTTATTTACGTGACCTTAGGCAGAAGGCTAGAGGGTTGGAATGAAAATGGCGTAGTTCCAAATTAGAGGTGTTCCACCTTGCGTGGCGTGAAGCTATTTTAGATTACAAGCATGCATTATTGGCTACGAAGCAGACCTATTACTCTGAATTGATCAACAAAAACAAGCATAACTCAAAGTTTTTGTTTGATACGGTGGCATTTCTTATTCATGGACAGCCACCTGTTGGTCTTTCTCCTTTTTCAGCACAGGACTTTCTGGACTATTTCGAAAAGAAAACAGAAGATATTAGGTTGAGCACATCTCAGCATACTTTGGTCCAGTCATTGTATCCAGCTACTGAGCTGGGGACTACCACTGAGGTGCTACCTAGATTCATGGAATTTAATAGTATCTCACTAGGTGTGCTGATGAAACTCGTGATGTCTACTAAAAGCACAACTTGTTTATTTGATCCTATACCAACAAAATTGTTTAAGGATCTTTGGCCCATTCTTGGGCCGACTGTGCTGGAAACTGTTAACCTCTAAACTCTGCATCTGTTCCAAATTGTTTTAAATCTGCAGTGGTTAAACCACGATAAAAATCTAATCTTGATCCTGGTGTATTGAAAAATTATAGGCCAATATCAAATCTATCATTCTGCTCTAAAATTCTGGAAAAGGTGGTTTCACGGCAGCTTGTGGACTATCTTACTGAGAATGACCTTTTTGAGCCACTGCAGTCTGCTTTTAGAAGACATCACTCCACAGAAACACTTATTCAAGTAGTTAATGATCTTCTGCGAGCAGTGGACTCAGATACTACTACAGTATTGGTGTTGCTGGATCTCAGTGCTGTGTTTGACACAGCTGATCATCATATTCTACTCGATAGGCTAGAAAACTGTTTCGGGATTACTGGAACTGCTCTTGCGTGGCTGACGTCTTATCTGTCTGGTCGTTCCCACTGTGTTTTGTGCAAAGACACTACCTCTGACTTTAGGGGCATGAAGTTCGGGGTTCCGCAGGGATCCGTTCTGGGTCCCCAGCTTTTTTCCCTGTATATGGCACCCCTTGAGAACATTTTGCGGCGTTTTGGGGTTGCTTTTCATTGCTATGCTGATGACACTCAGTTGTATATGCCGATAGCTGCTGGAAATCCTGTCCACATAAAATCTTTACAGGACTGTCTCGCAGCAGTGAGAAGTTGGATGTTAGCAACTTTCTACTTTTGAACTCTGATAAGACTGAAATGATGGTTCTTGGTCCAGCAAGACATCGGCATCAATTTGATCAGCTAGCGCTTAGCCTAAGTTCATGTGTTATACATCATACTGACAAAGTGAGGAACCTTGGGGTAATTTTTGATCCTATGTTGTCCTTTGACCTCCACATTAGGGACATTAAGAGGACTGCTTTCTTTCATCTAAGAAATATAGCAAAGATTCGTCCCATCCTGTCTATGGCTGATGCTGAGACTCTGATTCATGCGTTTGTCTCTTCTAGATTGGACTATTGTAATGCTTTGTTTTCTGGTTTGCCACGGTCCAGCATCGGAGGTCTTTAGCTGTTTCAAAATGCTGCTGCCAGACTTCTGACAGGAAGCAGAAGGTTTGATCATATTACGCCGGTTCTGGAATCCCTTCACTGGCTTCCGGTCTCCTTGAGATCGGATTTTAAGGTGTTACTATTGGCCTATAAAATTGTTCACGGACTGGCGCCCCCCTATCTGGTTGACCTGGTTGAGTCCTATGTGCCGGCAAGGGCTCTGCGTTCACAGGTTGCGGGACTACAGCGGGTTACAGAGCTTTTTATCACCGCGCCCCAGCTCTGTGGAATGATCTGCCTGTGCTAATACGACAGTCGGACTCTGTGGTGAATTTTAAAGCCAGGTTGAAGACACATCTGTTGTCCCTGTTTCATCATTAGTATTTTATATGATTGCGTGTCTTTTTTTTATTCATTTTATTTGTTTTACTTCTTTTACCTTTTATGGTTACATTTTTTTTAAATTGTGTTTTAATCTTATTTCATTTTATTCTGCTTTTAAATGTTTGTAAAGCGCCTTGAGGCGATTACTCGTGATTTGGTGCTATATAAATTAATAAATTATTATTATTATTATATTCAAGCTACATCAAGGAAAAGAGCACTGTCCATCCATCCATCCATCCATCCATTTTCTTCCGCTTTATCCGGAGTCAGGTCGCGGGGGCAGCAGCTCAAGCCAAGCCGCCCAGACCTCCCGATCCACACACACCTCCCCCAGCTCCTCCGGGGGAACCCCAAGGCATTCCCAAGCCAGCCGAGAGACACAGTCCCTCCAGCGTGTCCCGGGTCTTCCCTGGGGCCTCCTCCCAATGGGACGCACCCGGAACACCTCTCCAGCGAGGCGTCCAGGGGGCATCCGGAAAAGATGCCCGAGCCACCTCAACTGACTCCTTTCGACGTGGAGGAGCAGCGGCTCGACTCCGAGCTCCTCCCGAGAAGTGCACTGTTTAAGTGATAAATAATAAAATGAGGTGATTAAAATTAAAATATTATATATTTAGCATTTGTTCATTGTTCATTCAGTTTTTTAAAGTATCGGATCGGGACTCGGTATCAGCAGATAGTCAAAATCAGATGACTCGGAATTGGATCGGGGCCAAAAAACCTGATCGAGCACTTCTCCTTTGCTGAGATAATCCATCCCACCTCACAGGTGTGCCATATCAAGATGCTGATTAGACACCATGATTAGTGCACAGGTGTGCCTTAGACTGCCCACAATAAAAGGCCACTCTGAAAGGTGCAGTTTTATCACACAGCACAATGCCACAGATGTCGCAAGATTTGAGGGAGCGTGCAATTGGCATGCTGACAGCAGGAATGTCAACCAGAGCTGTTGGTCGTGTATTGAATGTTCATTTCTCTACCATAAGCCGTCTCCAAAGGCGTTTCAGAGAATTTGGCAGTACATCCAACCAGCCTCACAACCGCAGACCACGTGTAACCACACCAGCCCAGGACCTCCACATCCAGCATGTTCACCTCCAAGATCGTCTGAGACCAGCCACTCGGACAGCTGCTGAAACAATCGGTTTGCATAACCAAAGAATTTCTGCACAAACTGTCAGAAACCGTCTCAGGGAAGCTCATCTGCATGCTCGTCGTCCTCATTGGGGTTAGTTAGTTAGTTAGTTAGTTAGTTAGTTAGTTTATTAAGATCCCCATTAGCCACTGAAAATCAGTAGCTATTCTTCCTGGGGTCCTTTAAAATTCATTACATTCATTTTTCAATACATACACATACACACACACACACTCCTTAAGTATGAAAGCCCATTGTTAACTCCAAACTCATGAATTTCCACTTCCATTCAAATCAAATCTGAATAACGTAACATGCAAGAAAAAGTACAGCTCATTTAAAAAATGTACAATAAAATATAAAATTAAAAATAAATATAAATATACATACACACACACACACACACACATATATATATATATACATATATATATATATATATATATATACATATATACATATATATATATATATATATATATATATATATATATATATATATATATATATACATACATACATATACACACACACACATACATATACACACACACATACATGCATATATGCACATACATACACATAAACATTATAAACATTATAATCATAATTAGAAATTCATAATAACAGTAAAAAAAAAAAAACATATATATACACATTAGATCATTATGTGAATAGGAAAAGTTTTAACTTCTTCTGAAACAACTTTTTGTTTGTTTCTGACACCAAAAAAGTAGGCAGTGCATTCCAGGCGACCATGGCACGATAAACAACAATGCATTGCATTTGACCCGTTCTACACACAGGGAGCAAACCTCTTATGTTTCTGCTTTGACGAGTTACACTGGTTCTATATGGACAACTCAACACAATTCGTGCCACTTTGTTCTGGGCAACCTGTAACCTGTGCAAATTATTTTCAGTTGTAACATATAATTTATGTGACTAGTCCATGATAATTTAAAGTCTACTATTACACCTAATAATTATGTTTCTTCTATCTGTTCAACTTTAGTTTCCTTTAACTTTAAATGTAATTTTTGTTTATTTATTTTTAACATATATTGTGATCCAAGTAACATACATTTAGTTTTCTCTGCATTAATTACTAACTTATTACTTTGAATCCACTGTGCCACTACTGCCAACTCATCATTTAAGATGTTACTGAGTTGTTTGTTCTACAGTCGGTGCAGATGCATACAATGTTGTGTCATCTGCATATATCACATGTTTTAATACAAGTGAAAAATCATTGGTGAATATAGAAAATAACAGGGGTCCCAGACAACTGCCCTGGGGGACTCCACAACTCATTATCTCAATCTCAGAATAGCCACCATTGAAAAAAAACTTTATAGTCTTGATTACTTAAATAACTTTCAATCCATTTTAAAGCCGATGACTCAAATCCATAGCAGCTCAATTTATTCAATAAAATGTTGTGATCCAACACATCAAAAGCTGCACTTAAATCTAAAAATACAGTGCCTATGAGATTTTTATTATCAATTTCATGTAGCCAATAATCTGTTATTTGAGTGAGTGCAGTTGAAGTGGAATAACCTTTTTTATATGCATGCTGATAAATAGTATTTAGCCCATTAACTGAAAAATATAATTGGATTTGGTCATATGCCACCTTTTCCATAATTTTACTTAACATAGGTAATAAACTTATTGGTCTACTATTTTTACCTGATAATGGTTCCTTGTAGTTTTTAATAAGAGGAATTATTTTTGCAGTTTTCCACTGTGTGGGAAAAATACCTTTAGTTAAACTTAAATTTATTATGTGAGAGACTGGTAAGTCAATTATATGAGCCACCATTTTTATTAATTTAGTTTCAAGGTTATCAATACCAGCTGGTTTATCCTTACTTTTTAGGAGCAATTCTTTAATTTGATTTTGTGTGACTTTATTAAACTTAAATTTGCTTTCTTTCTCCCTCATAATATACTTCCTTATTAATTTATAAGAAATATTTTCATCGTGTACTGGTCCCATGTCATTTCTTAATTTCTCAATTTTATCTTTAAAAAACTGACTCAAATAATTTGCAATATCTTTTGGCGTAGTTAAATAAACACCATTTGATTCTAAATATGTAGCTGTTATTTTTTTCTTCCCTAATATCTCATTTAATATTCCCCACACTTTTGCAGGATCACATTTTGCATCTCCAATCTTACTCTGGTAATATAAACGTTTTTTCCTTTGATTCAATTTAGTCACATAATTTCTTAGTTTACGATATTTATTCCACTGTACTAGATTATTACTTTCCAGTGCTGCCTTTTTGGTTTTATCTCTTTCGGCCATATATTCCTTAGGTTCTTGATCTAACCATGGAGGAGAGATATTTCTTACAGCTCGCTTTCTTATAGGAGCATGTTTATCCATAACTTGTGTCATTAAAGTATTGCAAATCTCCACAGCTTTACTTGGGTCCTGTTCTTGTGTTACTTCTGACCAGTTTATGCTTTGTACATCTATAACAAAATCATCCTTGTTAAAATGCTTAAGAATTTGTTTACTAATAAATTTTTGACCAGGTTTAGGTACTTTTGTTTTCCTTATAATTGCAGTTAAATTGTGGTCACTGCAACCAACAGGAACAGAAATTGCCTCAGTGCATAATTCTGGAACATTTGTAAACATTAAAACAATTACAGTTGCTGAACAGGTTCCATCAGCTTTTACATTTATTTTAGTGTATTTACTGACAAGTTGTGACAAATTACAAGTTTTAGCAGTTGAAGATAATTTATCTTTTAAAGCACAACTTTCAGCTTTGAAATCAATATTTAGATCTCCTAAAAAATAAATTTCATTTCCTTTATCACATACACCATCTAACATTTCACATAGTTGGTCAAGATACATTACTGAAGCATTTGGTGGTCTGTAACAGCACCCAAGCAGCACAGGTTTTAAATGAGGTATTTGTAACTGAATCCACATAATTTCAATTCCTTGAATATTAAGATCATTTCGGATTTTAACTGGAATGTGGCTTTGAACATAACAAGCTACTCCTCCACCATTTAAATTTCGATCTAATCTATAAAAATTATATCCATATATACTTAAAGAGGAGCTGTTAATAGTTGAGTCCAAATGGGTTTCTGACAACGCAAATACATGTAAATTATACTCCTGTATTAAATTAAAAACTTCATTCACTTTATTCCTTAAACTGCACACATTCAAATGAGCTATTTTAAATCCTTTTTTATCTGACATAAAATTCATCCAATATTCTTGCTATAATTTTACTTTTAATGTTACATAGAGCTTTCATAACAAATAAACACTGATAATCACACATCCATTCAACCACACACACTCTCACACATAAATTCACCATGTAATAAAAACAAATGTCAACTGAGCTACGCCTGCTCTGAATATATAAATAAATAAAAAAAACATATATATATAGGCTTTTATAACTAAGGTTGATTACTTCCATTAGTCCTTAACTTATATTTCCATATCAAGGATCAAAAATGAAGTGCCTCCTGCGCTCAGTCCCAATAGACCTAGGCCCATTAGTTCCGTATGTCCCGACATGTGTCCTCGTCCCCACTTGTCTCTGGAACTTGTCTTGAGTTTATCCAGTGTTATTTATCCCTGGCTCAATGGCAGTTTTTACATACGTGTCCGCCGCGCTGTGCTCGGTAAACTTTTTTGTCTCACCTCTGAATGTTATTATCAGCGTGGCTGGATGAAGCATCCCGTGCCTCACTCCAGCGTCCCGCAGTTTTGTCCTGATCTCCCAAAAACTGGCTCGTTTCTTTGCCATCTCTGCAGTCAGGTCCGGGAAAATCCTCAGTTTCATTCCTCGAATGTTGTCACCCCCTCTTTTTTTCGCAATTTTCAGAATCTCCTCTCTCGTCGATCTTTTCTGAAAGTGCACAATCATTGCTCGCTCCTTGACTTTCCCCGCTGGGCCGACCCGGTGCGCCATTTCCACCTCTGGCTTCGACTGTAACTTCTCTTCAAACAATTCTTTAAACAACTTGGACACGTAGTTGGTCGGATTACCCTTTTCAATGTCCGTTGTTAAACCAAATACTCGCACATTCTGTTTTCGACTGTGTATTTCCAGCCGCTCTGCTTTATCTTTATGTTCCACATTGACTTTACGCAGCCCCTCACACACCGTCTCCAACTTTGCCACTTGCTCCTCCATTGTCAATAAAGTTTCGTCCACTTCATCAAGCCTTTTACGCAACCAGAAATGTCGTCTTTGATACTTTTATATTGAGATAGCACCACACTTATCTCTTCTCTTATTATAGTGTGGATCAGCTCAGCCGGTTCAGAGTTGCTTAGCGCACCTGTTGCTGCTTCGTCATGCGCCATGGCTTGTTGTGTCTCACTTTCTGCCTCTCCTTCGCTTGCTTTAGGCTGCAACCTTTGCTTTTTCGGCGACATGGTAATGAGGAGTGTCTCTTGCGTAGATATGGAATTTTTTAAGGCACTTTGCCTAGTTTAAGAACCTTAATTTCACCAATTTACCAGAACTCGGCGTCCTCGCCGTGTTCTCAGCTGCTGCGCATGCTCAGTAGCTCCTGTGTTGTTGAACTGACCTGACTCCAGTTCGTCGTCGTAACCGACTTGAGTGGGCAAATGCTCACATTCGCTGGCGTTTGGCACGTTGGAGAGGTGTTCTCTTCACGGATGAATCCCGGTTCACACTGTTCAGGGCAGATGGCAGACAGCGTGTGTGGCGTCGTGTGGGTGAGCGGTTTTCTGATGTCAATGTTGTGGATCGAGTGGCCCATGGTGGTGGTGGGGTTATGGTATGGGCAGGCGTCTGTTATGGACGAAGAGCACAGGTGCATTTTATTGATGGCATTTTGAATGCACAGAGATACCGTGAAGAGATCCTGAGGCCCATTGTTGTGCCATACATCCAAGAACATCACCTCATGTTGCAGCAGGATAATGCACGGCCCCATGTTGCAAGGATCTGTACACAATTCTTGGAAACTGAAAATGTCCCAGTTCTTGCATGGCCGGCATACTCACCGGACATGTCACCCATTGAGCATGTTTGGGATGCTCTGGACCAGCGTATACGACAGCGTGTACCAGTTCCTGCCAATATCCAGCAACTTCGCACAGCCATTGAAGAGGAGTGGACCAACATTCCACAGGCCACAATTGACAACCTGATCAACTCTATGTGAAGGAGATGTGTTGCACTGCATGAGGCAAATGGTGGTCACACCAGATACTGACTGGTATCCCCCCCAATAAAACAAAACTGCACCTTTCAGAGTGGCCTTTTATTGTGGACAGTCTAAGGCACACCTGTGCACTAATCATGGTGTCTGATCAGCATCTTGATATGGCACACCTGTGAGGTGGGATAAATTATCTCAGCAAAGGAGAAGTGCTCACTATCACAGATTTAGACTGGTTTGTGAACAATATTTGAGGGAAATGGTGATATTGTGTATGTGGAAAAAGTTTTAGATCTTTGAGTTCATCTCATACAAAATGGGAGCAAAACCAAAAGTGTTGCCTTTATATTTTTGTTGAGTGTAACTCATATTCATATATTTCTTATCCTGAACCCATTTATATGCAGTAAACCATCTGTGTTCTCCATCCAGCCTTACAGTGGAGTGCTGCTGTCGCTGTGCTAAACCAGGTCCTCCTGCACACGGCACTAAACCTCACTGATCATAACAACTGCAACTATTGTATTTTTATGACTTACAACATGGATGTGCGTGCTGCCAGAAAAACCGAGACATCAATCAGTTTGTAGAATAAATAAATGAATAGCCAAAACTAAAACACAGTCTAAGTAATGCCTAAAACTGTCTAAATGTCATTGAAAAGTGATACCAGGGTGAGTGTTCTGTACTAAGTACTATGACATAATAATCTGTTAAGATGAAATAAAAAATCTTCAATAACTATAAGCTCATAAGACTATATAAAAACAAGGATAATATACTGTACTCAGCCTCTGAATATTTTAGACCTGCTCCTAAGTTGCAATTACTATTTGCCCTCACCACATTAGGAGATTAAATTATATGTTATATAAACTGCACTAGAATGCAGGAATTTTATGTATGGACCATTATCCATTGCTCATATACGTTGTTTTTTTTTTTATCATTTTGTCAATGAATGCAGCTTTTACAAGCAATGTTTTCACTCTGAAATCATGGGAAATTGTATTTCTGGACATCGAGATTTTAAAATTTTTAAAAATGTGCTAAGCACCCCTAAAACTGGAAGTCTAAAATCACTTCTGGTCCCCACATTGCCAGTGCAGGATGGTCTGTCTGTGGCACAGTATTGCATTTGTTTTTCTGTCTGAGACACTTTTGTTGCTGTGCTCATTCAGACACTTGTAGCCCTGTTTCAACTTTTCTCTTGACACTCTTATGTTGAATTCCTTGAGTATCTAGGTGCACCAACATAGATTTTTACATTCCTCTATGAGGATTTGAATCCTCACTGGACCTCATCCATTCCCTGTACCTCCTCATCAGTCCATCTGTTCCCTTTTCTCTCCATTGCGGTTATTGTTCTTGTTTCTGTTCAGTTTAAATTTTACAAATGTGGTTGCCTTTTCCAGCATGAGTTCTACCATTCAGCATTGAGCTCTGCACCAGCAGCATTTCAGGGCTGCTCAAAAGTACATATCTGCAGCAGGGACCGAAAAATTACTTTTCAGGAGCGGTGCCTGCAGTGGAGTCTAGCTGAAAGGTGTCACACCCCTAAAATTGCCTATGCATTCCTGTGGTGGAAATGGGTCTCATGAGTGTCATTGTCCTCATTTGATCCAAAGTCATTCCAGTGGTAATAAAGGATACTTCAAAAGCAAAGGGCATTGAGCCTCTGACTTAACTCAGTCTTGCCACACTTCACTGGAACCTGAGTGCCTAGGGTACACTGAAACCAGATCACTTACCATTAGCCTGAGCAGTCACAGTACAATATGCGTTTGTTTCTACATCAAAGCGTATAGTACAAGGTTGGGTTTAAGATACAGTGATGTCATAATGCTTGCAGCAGTCCTTACACATCCCCATCGTTCGGTCGATCTTGTGCCCAGATACAGAGCTTGAACATCTTAATTTTACTGGTTGCTCATCGCTCAGCTTGTGGTTTTCAATTTTAAATGAATTTCATCAAAAGTGAAAATTCAGTAATGCGGTTTCACACTTTTCACCCAGAGTTTACATTGACTATTCGACCAAAGATCAGCGAGCTTGTGGTTGGATCCAGTCAACATTTGGACCTGATTCTGAGCAAGGCTGTAGTACATATGTGAAGCACCAGTGCACCCTGCTTCCAGTGACAGACTCAACATGGCAACTCCAGGTGTAATATGATCATTGAAATCTGTGAAGTTTGATTTTACAAAAAAAAACTTTTGTACATTAAATCAGTAGAAGGAAGCATGCAGCCTGATTGCTGATGACCTCTGAATCTCTGCCCACATCTGAAATGTGATCAACTTCTGCACATGGAGTGCTGACAAAACAGCTGTTCACTCTGATTATGTGTATGTGTCATTATTTTTTATATAGCTAATGGCTGAGTGGATCCTTGTCATTTGATTGGTGCTTTGTATGTCATGTGACATGGATTATTCGTCCCATTTGTGTTGCATTGCATTTAGAGTGCAATTTGGTTCCATTTAGCGTGCAAATTTGGTTCCATACGTTTGGTACCTGCACACTGTGAACACGCCCACTAGTGCAGGCAACGTTTAGCTAAACATGAAGAGTTTGTTTTGCTGATGGACAGTGATTTGAAGGAGCTAACTGACGGTGCTAATTCTTCAAACACACACATCCGTGTGCGGACGCACGCACACACACACAAAAACAATCCACTATGCTGTCAGCTGTCTGGAGGCATGAAGAGCTGTTAAAATAAAAGCTGGACTAATTTCTGATTTTTTTTCTCTTTTTTTCCCCGCTGCACTGAGTAAGTACAGTTTTTTTTTTTGTTTGTTTGTTTGTTTGTTTTTTAAGTACACGAAGTCGGTGGATGGCATCATGGACTGCATCTGTAGAATTATTTTTGGGCTCCTATTTAAAGTTGGTGTTGGATCGCTGATGTCAGAGCATCAGTGATGCACCAAAGCTGGACAAATTTCTGACGTATTTCACGGGAGTGAGGACAAAGTCTTTTTTTTTTTTTGGAAGTACACAAAGTCAGTACAGTGACGCACCAAAATGTCCCTTTTCTGTTGTTTATAAATTAATATAATATCAAACGACAAGGATCTATTTTAGCCCTTATATAAAACAAATAATGAATGTTTTTACATTCTTTCAATGAAACGAATATTTAATTTTGAAAGATGGAATGTACCAGCTTTCACCTCATGTAGTAATATGTGTACCATTGAACTCATAATCATTCATTATTTGTATATTATATTGATCCACGTAGCTAATGGCACAGTCAGCTAACTGTGTAGGTACAGTACAATTACACAATTGTATGGTGTCTGCAGCCTACTGCTGTACAGAAAGAACATTGAAACAACTTTTTATTGTCATAGATAGTTGTCCTTCACTTTGGCACTGACTCACATCTGCACAACCTCTTAATGCTTCTGGTAACTGCTGCTCATTCACTTCCACTCAGACAAAGCCGATGATCTTCACACACAATGGACAATTTAATCAGGTGGAATTTTCATGCGGACAGGACACAATGATTCATTTATTAATCACATCCACATGTCACACACATAGCTGACCCCGGGGGCAAAGGATGATTCACTGGAGAAATCAGTGCAGTTTCTGTGCGTCCAACGATCATCCAAGATGGCAAACTTGAAATTTAAGAAATGGTGACTCTCAAGGATGGTGCTAGCCACTTGGGTGCCCTAAGCACAAATGCTTTGTGGTGCCCCACCACCACCACCACCAAAATGAACAATAATTTAAAATTTGTCAGTGCGGTTCTCTTTATTTCCAAAATAACTTCTCAGTACTCATTATTAAATTAATAAGTCAATATTAATTTAATATTGAGTACTGAGTGCCATGCAGTAGGGTGAAGCTTGCTCTATGGTAGACGAAGGCAAAAACCGGAAATGGCACAAAAAAATCTGCCCACAGGGGAAAACAAACCGGGCAACATTGTTATAAAAAGCCACAAACCGGACAACGTTGTTGTAAAAAGCCACAAACCGATGGTAGGTTCTGCAACAATTATCCAATTTTAAATTATTGTTTGATGATATATACACAGATAGTGAATTAATATCATTAATGTCAGCGACATCAAACATATAATGCGTGAAACATCAAGTGTTCCAATTTTTTGGAGGGCACTGTATCCTAACCTTATGATGAGTGCTAAATGAGTGTGGTATTAACGTGAAAATGAATTTATCTCTACATTAAAAAAAAATGCTTAAAGTGGCAGGGGGTTAAAAGGGCTGTAATTAGGGTGTCTGTGGGGTGGAGCCCTCCCAGAAGCTGAAAGGCAAAAAACAAAAATGCTTTAAAAAGCAGAAAGGTTTTAGCCATGCTGATGCTGCCCTGAAGCATTTACTCAAAAAGTCTGAAGGGCCTAAATGACATGGTGAGATGCTGAAGAGCTTTGCTTGTTTATGTCCACGACATACTATGTACATATTTATTTATTAATGTTTTTAAAACAGCTGCAAATAAATCATTTTGCATTAACAATGGAGCAAAATATGACAAGAAATAAATATAAAATTTTAAATAAATAAATAACAATAAATAAAAATGATTTGTGCAACCACAGTAATTGCACTGAACACTGAACAGAACATTGTACTGAACTTTGTAAACACAGAACAAAGTATTCAAGGATTTAGCCTTGTAAAGAAATTTGCCACCTTGTTGATCCCCAGCAGGACACCTGGCCGCGTGGACAGATGTGTAATCTTGTGCGTAATCCAGTGCATAAAGTCTCCAAAATTAATTCTTATGAGGAAAAGAACAGGGTTGCAGGTCCGTCCTCGTGCAAACAGGAGCAGGAGTCAGATTTAGTCCCTGCGGGGCAGGGTCAGGTGCTTTTGGAAGTGGGCTTGCTGCCTGGCTGGCTGAGGGAGGAAACTGTGAGCTGGAGATGGGGGCTCGGCAGGCACAGCGCTACACAAGGCAGCATGTGGTAAGAACAGTGACGTGCGGTATCTGTATCTCCACCAGACCGCTCTTGTTAAATAAGGATGTTTACCTGATGGAAGTTGTACATCTCCATGAATCATTCTTTCTTGTCATAAAATGGTTATGGTGCACTGAACAAAATAGCAGAATCTCAAAAATCAACCTTTATTCAGGAATGTATTAATTAGCAACCTTTAATAGATTTGTTTGCAAAGCCTGGTATCTTCACCTTCAGTTTGTTTGCAAAACTCAGTAAGTCCATCACTTTAATGTATGCTAAAGCTGCGTTTACTCATTGGCAGTACGTGTTATGAATGTCATATTTGTGTCAGTCTTGGCACATTCCTGACATTCTTAATGTGACTTAACACATCTGAATAGGTTTCTTAATAGTGCATGTTGGTGCGTGATATTCGTGATTTTCGTGGAGCATGTTTTTGGCTGTCAAAAAAATCTTCCGTGAATGTCACGCACCACCATCATTTTGCCTCATGTCGTGGAGGTCGCAACTGAACGTGTTGATCCATCTTGATTAGTGGTGATCCTTAATACAGCGTGACAGCTCTTCTCTGATGTGCGCACAATTAAACCCTCCTACAGTGCATTCAGTTTCATTGCTGCAGTATGCTGAAGGACAGTGATGCCAAGTCGGCTAAAAGTCTTGTTCCAATGCTCCTCAGAGCACTTCTGCAGGTGTTCCACCTGCTGCTGCGCCTGATGTCTGGGAAAACGAGTGAGATGAGAGCCACGTGGAGCCACACATCTGGCTCTCTCCATCTCCTCCTCCTCTCTGCGCCACTCCATGACACAGAGCCCAACTAAGCATGCAGTCACAAGGTTCTTCTACTGTGGATTTAAAGGAACAAACTGGAGTGATCTGAATTGTTCATCAGCTGATGGATGAATATGGGGGTGTGTGTGGAGACAATTCGCCACATTCACAACGTGACAGAACTTAACGAAGTGCACAATAGCACGCAACAGCGCGGAACATTATTCTTGACCGTGCGTAATGGTTCCTGATAATTCTCCACCAACACGTTCCATTAATCATAACGCATGGTAACAGGTTGCAGCAGTTCCTGAGGACACCTGACGCCTCTGCCCCGAATCATCACATTTGTGATCAGTGGCCAAGAATGTATACTTTGTGGCATTCGCGACGTGCCGTCATTATGTGTAAACGCATCATTAGAAAAGCTCTCGTGGGCGCCGCAATTTTTGCGTCACATGACTGAGATACATGCCAGTGAGTGGTGCGCTGTTCACTATGTTGTTTTGCACACAAACTGGGATGGCGCTTATGAGGTTCTGCATACAAACTGCATCTTGACTTCCATTTACCATAGGATTTATGGGGTGTTGCAGCAGAATTGATTTTGTTATCGGATACGAGCCTCGTGAGCTTACACTTGCAATGGTTATCTCATTGTCCATGGGTGTGGCGTTTACGGGGTTTGCACCTGAACTCTTCATATGAACCCCACAGAGTAGCTTTTTCACCATTTGATTGGCAGCAATTAACAGGTTATGTTTAAAATCTCATATCAACATTCTTTACACATACAAACTGTAACACATAAAAAGTACATTTAATTAAAAAAATGTTATTATGGTCTTATAAATGAAGTCCATGTGCCACTCCTTCTGAACAAAAGCCCCAATGACTTGTTTGTAGAGGTTTAACTTATGTTCCTTCAGTTTTAAAAGTCTCTCTGTCTCAGTGGAGATCACTACCAGAGAAGAAAGTCGTCGTTCATCAGTCCTGTCCCAAATGTATGTTTTGAGCCTTTTCTAGCTTTGAATGTGAGTGGTCGACACCCAATGACCTCAGACAAAAACACAGCAATTGATCCTCAATTATTACTAGTTGAATTAAAACAACCGCACATATATATTTGATTGTTTATGTATGCTAAACTTTGAAACAGTGTTGTGTGGGCCGCTGAAGAGGAGGTACTGCTGGCCCACCACCGCCAGAGGGCGCCCCGCCTGGAGTGCGGGCTCCAGGCACCAGAGGGCGCTGCCGCCTCACAGGAGCAGCCAAGGTGACAGCCGTCACCTATCAACTGAGACAGCTGACATCCATCAGCGGAGGGGTATATCAGCTGGACGGCATCTCCACCTCATTGCCGAGATATCGCTCTACTAAGGAGGTAACGTACTCAGACAGCTGAAGACTGTATTGGACATATATCGGATAAGTACCCATATTCCTACACTGCAGTGTTGTTTTTTGATTAGAGGTGGAGGTGGTGTTTCCACCCTACATGTTGCTGGGTGCAGCCGCACCCACATCTGACTGTTTCTGTTCCTCGCCAGCAGTACCGGATCCGACGAGCGGAGGCAGTGGCCAGCTGGGAGTTCGGGACTTGGCGGCTCCAGTATTCCCGGGGTTCGGTGGCAGAGGAAATCGGGTGGTTCCGGTTCGACTCGGACAGACGTCTCCTATCGTCGAGCCTGCCCACACGACACCATTGGAATTGGTTTATTTCCACAATTGTGATCTGTTGTGTTTGTTGTGCGTGTTCACAACAGTAAAGCCTTGTTATTTGACTTTCTTCATTGTCCGTTCATTTGCGCCCCCTGTTGTGGGTCCGTGTTCCTCACTTTCCCCAACAGGATATCTCGGCCAACGTCATGGATCCCGAGGGGCGTCAACAGGCTGTTGAACGGCCAATGGAAGAACAGGGCGCACAGGCGCCCGCAGGAGGAGTGATCGGGGAGTTGCAGCGGATCCTCACTACTTTCACGGCTCGGTTGGATCTTATGACTGAGCAGAACGTCCTCCTTAACCGCAGGGTGGAGGCTCTCGCCGCGCAGGTGGAGGCGCGCCCCCAGGGCGCTGCTGCAGCTCCCCCTCCTGTCGACCCTGTGCGTAATATTGACGTTCCACAGGTCGTTCAACGACCCCCCCCACCTTCCCCGGAAGCATACATAAGCCCTCCAGAGCCATACGGAGGTTGTGTGGAGACGTGCGCAGATTTCCTTATGCAGTGTTCGCTCGTCTTCACACAACGTCCTGTTATGTACGCGACCGATGCTAGCAAGGTAGCTTATGTAATAAACCTGCTTCGCGGCGAGGCACGCGCTTGGGCTACAGCGCTCTGGGAGCAGAATTCACGGCTCCTTCAGACATATGATGGGTTTGTGAGGGAGTTCAGAACCGTGTTCGATCACCCTAATAGAGGAGAAACCGCTTCAACCGTGCTACTGTCAATGAGACAGGGGCATCGGAGCGCAGCTGCCTATGCAGTCGACTTCCGCATCGCGGCTGCGAGGTCCGGCTGGAATAGCACTGCCCTCCGCGCCGCCTTTGTAAACGGACTGTCATTGGTTCTTAAGGAGCACCTGGTGGCTAAGGACGAACCGCGGGATTTAGATGGGCTCATCGATCTTGTCATACTGTTAGACAACCGGTTAGAAGAACGTCGGCGGGAACGAGACGAAGGGCGTGGCCGGGCACGCGCCGTCCCTCTCCCTTCCGGTTCCGACCGCGCTCCGCCTTCCCCACGCTCCACGGCCCCTGCGCTCCGTGTGGCTAGAGCTCCCCCTGCTGACGAAGCTATGGACACGAGCAGGGCAACATTTAGGGCACCAGATGCACAGAGGAGGCGGGCCCAAGGAGTATGTTTTGTTTGTGGCTCGATAGAGCACCAAGTGAGAGACTGCCCCGAGCGGTTAAACACCAACGCCCGCCCCTAGAGACTGGGCTAGGGGTGGGCCAAGACATTCACGTGGGACACACCCACATCGCCACACGACTCCCAGTTAGGATCCTTTATGAGGACTCAACCCTGAAGGCCCCAGCACTGGTGGACACGGGCTCGGAGGGGAATCTGTTGGACAGCAGATGGGCCAGGGAGATAGGGCTCCCTCTGGTGGCGCTTACCTCGCCTGTGCAGGTTCGAGCACTAGATGGCTCCCTACTCCCTCCAATCACGCATAAGACACCACCTGTAACTCTGGTGATATACTCATCTTTTCTCCGGACCCTGAGACCCATGTTAAGCATGTACGTCAGGTCCTACAGCGGTTGTTGGAGAACCGGCTGTTTGTGAAGGGCGAGAAGTGTGAGTTCCACTGCACGTCTTTGTCCTTCCTGGGGTTCATCATCTCCTCCAACTCCGTCGCTCCTGATCCGGCCAAGGTTGCGGCGGTGAGAGACTGGCCCCAACCCACAAGCCGTAGGAAGCTGCAACAGTTCCTCGGCTTCGCTAATTTCTATAGGAGGTTCATTAAGGGCTACAGTCAGGTAGTCAGCCCCCTGACAGCCCTGACCTCGCCAAAAGTTGCTTCACCTGGTCGGATCGTTGCGAGGCCGCGTTCAAGGAGTTGAAGGTCCTTCACCCGTGTGCCTATTTTTCCCGCAGGTTGACCCCGGCCGAACGGAACTATGACGTCGGCAATCGAGAACTCCTTGCGGTGAAAGAGGCTCTTGAGGAGTGGAGACATCTGTTGGAGGGAACGTCCGTGCCATTCACGGTTTTCACTGACCACCGGAACCTGGAGTATATCAGGACCGCCAAGCGGCTGAATCCCAGGCAAGCCCGCTGGTCACTGTTCTTCGGCCGTTTTGACTTCCGGATCACCTACCGTCCCGGGACCAAAAATCAAAGATCGGATGCTTTGTCCCGGGTACATGAAGACGAAGTCAGAACGGAGTCATCGGATCCCCCGGATCCCATCATCCCGGAGTCCACTATCGTGGCCACCCTCACCTGGGACGTGGAGAAGACCATCCGGGAGGCCCTGGCACGAAGCCCGGACCCCGGAACCGGGCCGAAGAACAGGCTCTATGTCCCACCAGAAGCAAGGGCTGCGGTCCTGGACTCCTGTCACGGTTCTAAGCTTTCCTGTCATCCTGGGGTGCGAAGAACCGTGGCAGTCGTCCAGCAGCGCTTCTGGTGGGCATCCCTGGAGACCGACGTCCGGGATTATATCCAGGCCTGTACCACCTGCGCCAGGGGCAAAGCCGACCACCGCAAGTCCTCGGGTTTGCTACAGCCGCTGCCCGTACCTCATCGCCCCTGGTCTCACATCGGCCTGGATTTTGTCACGGGCCTCCCGCCGTCCCAGGGAAACACCGTCATCCTCACGATAGTGGACCGATTCTCCAAGGCGGCCCACTTCGTGGCCCTCCCGAAGCTCCCGACTGCCCAGGAGACAGCGGACCTCCTGGTCCACCACGTCGTCCGGCTGCATGGGATACCATCAGACATCGTCTCCGATCGCGGTCCCCAGTTCTCCTCGCACGTCTGGAGGAGCTTTTGCCGGGAACTGGGGGCCACGGTCAGTCTCTCGTCCGGGTATCACCCCCAAACCAACGGGCAAGCAGAACGGGCCAATCAAGAGATGGAGCAGACACTACATTGTGTGACAGCCGCGCACCCGGCGGCCAAATTCAGGCAATGGTGAAAAACAAGCGGGGTGTTTTGATCTTCGGTATCTGATAAGGCTGCCATGTTTTGGGTTCAGCAGAGAGACACAGAAATTCCATTTGCGGCTCCTCTGACCGTCGAAATCTAATTTATGATTCCCTGGTCTCTGAGATGTTTTCCAAGTTGCGTTTGAGTTCAAAAGTTAACACAGTCTGAAACTGTACCCTGCCCACCTCGTTAATCATGACGGACAGTTGTGGGGTTGTGGTTCTGGTAGCAGCTATCTTGCCAATTTTCCGGTAGGTCAGGGCAGCGCATAACCCAATCAGCACCAGCCCTCCTACCATAAAAGCAGATAAGAATAAATCTTCCATGGAGAGTGGTGCCAAGCACGCAGTGCGCCATTTCTCCCAGGCATCAAGAACATAGCATGCAGGACAGGTTCCATCTGGGCATGCAAGGTCCCCCAGCCCTGATTTCCTTGTTGAAAAAATGGTGTCAATAGCGTTGAGAGACCACCTGATCAATTCCATGGTTATTCCAAATATAGCTTGAAGAATTCACAGTCTGGTGAAGTTGGGACTTTCGAAGGTTGGAGCAGAGATAGAAAAACACAGAGGAGAGGAGAAAGGAGAAGATCCAACTGCCCTCGCCAAAGTCCCAGCTTGAAAAAGCAAGAACAATCTGCAAGAAGAATCTGTAAAACAATCCCAGGCTTGTGGAAAATTCCAAATTGAATTGAGAATACCTCCCAAATTCCAATTCAATTCCATGAATTTTAACTGAATTTGAACTGAGGCTGTAAACAGGAAGTAGAATTGCAATTCAAATTCGAATTGATGGAAGTAGAATTGAAATTCCATGAAATTCCAGTTGATAATTTTGGTGCATTCCAGAATCATGCTTTACGGTATATTTCATATGTGACTGTTTTACATATTTCATAATAATATTATTACTGTGAACTTCATGTACACATTATATTTTAATTACAGCAAATGTTTCTCATCAACAATTAAGAATAAAAGCATCATCTATAAAACAGATCATTGAATTTGATGTATACAACTTTCAAATGAAAGAAAATGGTTGAAATACTATATACAACCCCTGGCAAAAACTATGGAATCACCGGCCTCGGAGGATGTTCATTCAGTTGTTTAATTTTGTAGAAAAAAAGCAGATCACAGACATGACACAAAACTAAAGTCATTTCAAATGGCAACTTTCTGGCTTTAAGAAACACTATAAGAAATCAAGAAAAAAGATTGTGGCAGTCAGTAATGGTTACTTTTTTAGACCAAGCAGAGGAAAAAAATATGGAATCACTCAGTTCTGAGGAAAAAATTATGGAATCACCCTTTAAATTTTCATCCCTAAAACTAACACCTGCATCATATCAGATCTGCTCGTTAGTCTGCATCTAAAAAGGAGTGAACACACCTTGGAGGGCTGTTGCACCAAGTGGACTGACATGAATCATGGCTCCAACACGAGATATGTCAATTGAAACAAAGGAGAGGATTATCAAACTCTTAAAAGAGAGTAAATCATCACGCAGTGTTGCAAAAGATGTTGGTTGTTCACAGTCAGCTGTGTCTAAACTCTGGACCAAATACAAACAACATGAGAAGGTTGTTAAAGGCAAACATACTGGTAGACCAAGGAAGACATCAAAGCGTCAAGACAGAAAACTTAAAGCAATATGTCTCAAAAATCGAAAAATGCACAACAAAACAAATGGGAGGAAACTGGAGTCAACGTCTGTGACCGAACTGTAAGAAACCGCCTAAAGGAAATGGGATTTACATACAGAAAAGCTAAACGAAAGCCATCATTAACACCTAAACAGAAAAAAACAAGGTTACAATGGGCTAAGGAAAAGCAATCGTGGACTGTGGATGACTGGATGAAAGTCATATTCAGTGATGAATCTCGAATCTGCATTGGGCAAGGTGATGATGTTGGAACTTTTGTTTGGTGCCGTTCCAATGAGATTTATAAAGATGACTGCCTGAAGAGAACATGTAAATTTCCACAGTCATTGATGATATGGGGCTGCATGTCAGGTAAAGGCACTGGGGAGATGGCTGTCATTACATCATCAATAAATGCACAAGTTTACGTTGATATTTTGGACAATTGAAAGGATGTTTGGGGATGATGAAATCATTTTTCAAGATGATAATGCATCTTGCCATAGAGCAAAAACTGCGAAAACATTCCTTGCAAAAAGACACGTAGGGTCAATGTCATGGCATAGGGTCAATGTCAATGAGCAGATCTGATTTGATGCAGGTGTTAGTTTTGAGGATGAAAATTTACAGGGTGATTCCATAATTTTTTCTCAGAATTGAGTGATTCCATATTTTTTTCCTCTGCTTGGTCTAAAAAAGTAACCATTACTGACTGCCACAATCTTTTTTCTTGATTTCTTATAGTGTTTCTTAAATCCAGAAAGTTGCCATTTGAAATGACTAGTTTTGTGTCATGTCTGTGATCTGCTTTTTTTCTACAAAATTAAACAACTGAACGAACATCCTCCGAGGCCGGTGATTCCATAATTTCTGCCAGGGGTTGTACTTCATTTCCAAAATGCTTTACTTAATCCTCTCCCTCCCAACTCTTCTGTATTTTACTGCACGGTGAAACCGTCTGATAAGACCGATGATTAAGTTGTGCACATATCATTCATCACAGAACCTACTGTGGGGACTTCCGGATCAGGCAGCGCCATGTGAAGATGCGTTTTGTCAAGCTCCGTATGGGAACCCCTCTCCTTGGACTATTATGCTTTGAAAATAACGCAACGTAGTACTGTACTCAGTGGTACTTCAGTGAAGTGACTTTTGCCAAACTTTTATTACTACATAGCCAGATAGTTTATTTACAAGAAACCAAACTGGCCAACAAAGATCACTCAAGGCTTCTTAGGGGTGGTTTCACACAGTGTTTTCATTTGGATTTTAAGAGTAAGAGCAGAGGAGCAGCTATTTTAATACACAGGGACGTGCACTTAATAGAGACTAAGACAATAAGAGACAAAAACGGACGCTTTGTCGTCACCCAAGGTAAGCTATTCAACAGGCCTGATGTCTTGGTTAACGTTTATGGCCCTAACTGGGATAATGACAGCTTTTTCATAACCCTTTTTTCAAGTTTGCCAGACCTGGATTCTCATGATCTAATACTGGCTGGGGATTTAAATTGCATTTTGGATTCGGCTCTTGACCAATCTAGTTCTAAATTGAAAACACCAAGCAAATCAGTCCTGTGTATTAATGGTTGACCTATGGAGATTCAAGAACCCTGCATCCAAACAATTTTCTTTTTTTCTCTCCTGTACACCAGAGTTATTCAAGAATTGACTACTTTCTGATTGATCAGAAATTATTACCTATGGTTACCCGAAAAGAATATGACAGTATTGTCATCTCAGACCACGCACCAGTAATTTTACAATTGAGCTTTCCAGAAAATATTTCCTGTTCTTTTTCATGGTGACTAAATATCAGATACTTATCAGATGAGAGGTTTGTTGAATTTATTAATTCACAAATTGACCTTTTTCTAGAATTAAATGTGACACCCGAAAGCTATTCCACAATTTGGGAAATGTTAAAAGCCTACTTAAGAGGACAAGTGATATCTTATACAGCAGCAGAAAATAAGAAATGGATGAAGCAGGCTTCAGATCTACTTGTTAACATTAAAGAAATAGATTGATTGCACTCAGCATCGCCCTCTGCTGAATTATATAAAAAATAATTTTGCTGAAACTGAATTTGATTCATTTACCAATGTTAAAGCAATTGACCTCCACTTGAGGTCCTGGCTCACTCATTATGAACATGGTGATTGAGCCAGCAAACTATTGCCCCACCAACTAAAGCAGTCAACTACTGCAGGTTTTATAGCTGCAGTAGTTGATGAACAAAGACATGTACTAACGGACCAAAAAGACATAAATAATGAGTTTAAATCATTCTATGAGAAGCTCTTTACCTCTGAAGCTAGTGATTTAACTCAAGCGGATAAATTTCTTGATTATCTGCCTTCACCCACTCTAGAAGATCAAGATAAAAACAAATTGGAATCCAATATCACACAGCTAGAAATAGGTGATGCCATTACAAAGATGAAGTCCGCTAAAGCACCTGGTCCAGACGGGTATCCAGCAAAGTTTTTTTTAAATAATTGCCACCAAATTGGTTCCACTGCTATCTAAGGTTTTCAAAGAGATTTTTAATAGGAAAGTTCTACCTGCAACCATGACACAAGCTACAATTTCATTGCTACTAAAGAAAACAAAAGATCCATTGATTTGCGAATCATACCGTCCAATCAGTCTCTTGAACTGTGACTATAAGATTTTAGCAAAAGTGCTTGCAAGTCGACTTGACAAAGTCCTGTCAAAATTGATGCACCCGGACCAAACAGGGTTTATTTCTGGGAGGCAGATATCTAGCAATTTGCGTCGTGTATTCAATGTAATTTATCAGCGCAATGATATTGAGCCTGAAATAGTGATCTCTCTTGATGTGCGAAAGGCGTTCATGGAATGGAATTTTTTTTCTTTTTTTTTTTTTTTTGCTACACTCAAAAAATTTGGAATTGGCCCCATTGTTGTGAAAGTGTAGTGACACGGACCCACAACAGGGGGCGCAAATGAACGGTCAATAGATGAACCAAAAAAGTAACAATTTAATGTTGTGAAGGTGCACAACGAATATACAGACAATCTCAGAATCTGATAACAGTCAATCCACAAAGGTGACGTGTGGGCAGGCTCGAGGATAGAAGACGTCTGTCCTGAGAAGAGCCGGAACCACATGATTTCCGCCGCCACCGAACCTGCCAAGTCCCGAATTCCCAGGTGATCACCGTCCCCGACTGTCGGATCTGGTACTGCTGGCGAAGAGCAAAGACAGTCAAGTGTGGGTGTGTGTACACCCCGTAACAACAATGGTGGGAATGCCACCTCCACCTCTAACACACACTCGTGCAGCGTCTGATTAACCACTTATCTGATGTAGGACGAAACAGTTGCGACCCACGCCGGTCATCTGGTTGACAGCTGCAACACAATAGCACTTGGAATCAATCAAAATAGGCAGAGAATGTTACCTCCATAGAAGTACGATATCTCGGCAACGAGGTGGAGATGACGTCTGGTCTTTATGGAGTGAGATGATGTAGAGTAGATGGGTGACAGCTGTCAAGAGATAATGAGTGACAGCTGTCACCCCCGGCTGTGTCCGTGGCGGCAGCGCCCTCTCGTGCCTGAAGCCCGCACTTCAGGCAGGGCGCTCTCTGGTGGTGGGCCAGCAGTACCTCCTCTTCTGGCGGCCCACACAACAGGACCCCCCCCCTCAACGGGCGCCTCTTGGCGCCCGACCAGGCTTGTTCGGGTGACGGTGGTAGAAGTCGGCCAGGAGGGCCGGATCCAGGATGAAGCTCCTCTTCACCCAGGAGCTTTCTTCGGGTCCATACCCCTCCCAGTCCACCAAATACTGGAACCCCCGGCCCATCCGACGGACGTCCAGGAGCTGGCGCACCGTCCAAGCCGGCTCCCCGTCGATGATCCGAGCAGGAGGCGGCGCCGGTCCGGGAGCACAGAGGGGTGAGGTGTGGTGAGGTTTGATCCTTGAAACATGAAAGACCGGGTGGATCCACAGTGAAGCCGGGAGTTGGAGCTTCACTGTGGCAGGACTGAGGACTTTGAGGATCTTGTATGGTCCGATATATCTGTCCTTGAGTTTCGGGGAGTCCACCTGGAGGGGGATGTCCTTCGTGGATAGCCACACCTCCTGCCCGGGCTAGTAAGCAGGGGCCGGGGATCGCCGGCGGTCTGCATGGGTCTTCGCCCTCGTCCGGGCCTTCAACAAGGCAGAACGGGCAGAGCGCCACACCCGACGGCACTTCCGCAGGTGGGCCTGGACCGAGGGCACACCGACCTGTCCCTCCACCACGGGAAACAACGGGGGCTGATACCCCAAACACACCTCAAATGGGGAGAGGCCGGTGGCAGAGGACACCTGGCTGTTATGCGCATACTCGATCCAGGCCAGATGTTCACTCCAGGCCGTCGGGTGTGCGGACGTCACACAGCGCAGGGCTTGCTCCAATTCCTGATTGGCCCGTTCTGCCTGTCCATTGGTCTGCGGGTGATACCCGGACGAGAGGCTCACAGTGGCCCCCAGTTCCCGGCAGAAGCTCCTCCAGACGTGTGAGGAGAACTGGGGACCACGATCAGAGACGATGTCGGTGGGTATCCCATGCAGATGGACAACGTGGTGGACCAGGAGGTCTGCTGTCTCCTGGGCTGTTGGGAGCTTCAGGAGGGCCACGAAGTGGGCCGCCTTGGAGAATCGGTCCACTATCGTGAAGATGGTGGTGTTGCCCTGGGACGGCGGGAGGCCCGTGACGAAATCCAGGCCGATATGGGACCAGGGGCGATGAGGCACAGGTAGCGGCTGGAGAAGTCCTTGGGACCTTTTGTGGTCTGCCTTGCCCCTGGCACAGGTGGTGCAGGCCTGGATGTACTCCCAGATGTCGGCCTCCACAGACGCCCACCAGAAGCGCTGCCGGACAACTGCCACAGTCCTTCGCACCCCTGGATGACAGGAGAGCTTGGAACCGTGACAGAAGTCCAAGACTGCAGCTCTGGCCTCTGGTGGGACGTACAAACGGTTCTTCGGACCAGTTCCGGGGTCCGGGCTCCGTGCCAGGGCCTCCCGGACGATCTTCTCCACGTCCCAGGTGAGGGTGGCCACGATAGTGGACTCAGGCAGGATGGGCTCCGGTGGATCCGACAGTGCAGTTTTGACCTCCTCTTCGTGTACCCGGGACAAGGCATCTGACCTCTGATTCTTGGTCCCGGGGCGATAGGTGATCCGGAAGTCAAAACGCCCGAAGAACAGTGACCAGCGGGCTTGCCTGGGGTTCAGCCGCTTGGCGGTCCTGATATACTCCAGGTTCCGATGGTCAGTGAAAACCGTGAACGGCACAGACGCTCCCTCCAACAGGTGTCTCCACTCCTCAAGAGCCTCTTTCACTGCAAGGAGTTCTCGACTGCCGACGTCATAGTTCCGTTCAGCCGGGGTCAACCTGCGAGAAAAGTAGGCACACGGGTGAAGAACCTTATCAGTCTCTCCACTAGCACGGCTCCTATCCCTGAGTCAGAGGCGTCCACTTCAACCACGAACTGGCGGCTAGGGTCGGGCTGCACCAAAACTGGCGCAGTAGAGAACCGTCGTTTCAACTCCTTGAACGCGGCTTCGCACCGATCCGACCAGGTGAAGGGGACCTTTGGAGAGGTCAGGGCTGTCAGGGGGCTAACTACCTGACTGTAGCCCTTAATGAACCTCCTATAGAAATTAGCGAAGCCGAGGAACTGTTGCAGCTTCCTACGGCTTGTTGGTTGGGGCCAATCTCTCACCGCCACAACCTTGGCCGGATCAGGGGCGACGGAGATAGAGGAGATGATAAACCCCAGGAAGGACAAAGACGTGCGGTGAAACTCGCACTTCTCGCCCTTCACAAACAGTCGGTTCTCTAACAACCACTGCAGGACCTGACGTACATGCTGGACATGGGTCTCAGGATCTGGAGAAAAGATGAGAATATCGTCCAGATATACGAAGACGAATCGGTGCAGGAAGTCCCGCAAGACATCGTTAACCAAGGTTTGGAACGTCGCGGGGCGTTGGTGAGGCCGAACGGCATGACCAGGTACTCAAAGTGATCTAACGGGGTGTTAAATGCTGTCTTCCATTCGTCTCCCTTCCGGATCCGAACCAGGTGATACGCATTTCTAAGATCCAGCTTAGTAAAGATTTTGGCTCCATGCAGGGGGGTGAACACGGAATCCAACAATGGCAACGGGTATCGGTTGCGAACCGTAATCTCATTCAGCCCCCTGTAATCAATGCATGGACGGAGTCCGCCATCTTTCTTGCCCACAAAAAAGAAACCTGCCCCCATCGGGGAGGTGGAGTTCCGGATCAGCCCGGCAGCTAATGAGTCCCGGATGTAGGTCTCCATTGTTTCGCGCTCAGGTCGTGAGAGGTTGTACAGCCTGCTGGACGGGAACTCAGCGCCTGGAACCAAATCAATGGCACAATCGTACGGACGGTGTGGGGGAAGGGTGAGTGCCAGATCCTTGCTGAAGACGTCAGCAAGATCATGGTACTCAACCGGCACTGCCGTCAGATTGGGAGGGACTTTGACCTCCTCCTTAGCCTGTAAACCGGGAGGAACCAAGGATCCTAAACACACCCGATGGCAGGTTTCGCTCCACTGAACCACCACCCCAGACGGCCAATCAATCCGGGGATTGTGCTTCAACATCCATGGGAAGCCCAAAATCACACGGGAGGTAGAAGGAGTTACAAAAAACTCAATCTCCTCCCGATGGTTTCCAGACACCACCAGAGTTACTGGTTGTGTCTTGTGTGTGATTAAAGGGAGGAGGGTGCCATCTAGTGCCCGCACCTGCAATGGCGAAGGAAGCGCCACCAGAGGGAGCCCTACCTCCCTTGCCCATCTGCTGTCTAGCAAATTCCCTTCTGACCCCGTGTCCACCAGTGCTGGGGCTTGAAGGGTTAAATCCCCGCTCAGGATTGTAACTGGGAGTCGTGTGGCAATCTGTGTGTGTCCCACGTGAATGTTTTGACCCCCCCTTAGCCCAGTCTCTAAGGGCGGTTGTTGTTGTTGTGGCCGTTTGGGGCAGTTTTTCTGTAGACACGGGCTCTGAAGGGAATCTGTTAGACAGCAGATGGGCCAGGGAGATAGGGCTCCCTCTGGTGGCGCTTACCTCGCCTGTGCAGGTGCGGGCACTAGATGGCTCCCTACTCCCTCTAATCACACATAAGACACCACCAGTAACTCTGGTGGTGTCAGGAAATCACCGGGAGGAGATCGAGTTTGTTGTGACTCCTGCCACCTCCCGTGTGATTCTAGGGTTCCCCTGGATGTTAAAACACAATCCCCGGATCGATTGGCCGTCCGGGGTAGTGGTTCAGTGGAGCGAGACCTGCCATCGGGTATGTTTAGGTTCCTCGGTTCCTCCCGGTTCCCAGGCTAAGGAGGAGGTCAGAGTCCCGCCCAATCTAGGGACGGTGCCGGTGGAGTACCATGACCTTGTGGATGTGTTCAGTAAGGATCTGGCGCTCACCCTTCCCCCCCACCGTACGTACGATTGTGCCATTGATTTGGTTCCAGGCGTTGAGTTCCTGTCCAGCAGGCTGTACAACCTCTCCCAACCTGAGCGCGAATCAATGGAGACCTACATCCGGGACTCTTTAGCCGCCGGGTTGATCCGGAATTCCACCTCCCCGATGGGTGCAGGTTTCTTTTTTGTGGGTAAAAAAGACGGCGGACTTCGTCCATGCATTGATTATAGGGGGCTGAACGAAATCACGGTTCGTAATCGATACCGTTGCCCCTGTTGGATTCAGTGTTCACGCCCCTGCATGGAGCCCAAATATTCACTAAGCTAGATCTTAGAAATGCGTATCACCTGGTTCGGATCCGGAAGGGAGACGAGTGGAAGACGGCATTTAACACCCCCTTAGGTCACTTTGAGTACCTGGTCATGCCGTTCGGCCTCACAAACGCCCCCGCGACGTTCCAAGCATTAGTTAATGATGTCTTGCGGGATTTCCTGCACCGATTCGTCTTCGTACATCTAGACGATATACTCATCTTTTCTCCGGATCCTGAGACTCATGTCCGGCATGTACGTCAGGTCCTGCAGCGGTTGTTGGAGAACCGGCTGTTTGTGAAGGGCGAGAAGTGTGAGTTTCACTGCACATCTTTGTCCTTCCTGGGGTTTATCATCTCCCCCAACTCCGTCGCTCCTGATCTGGCCAAGGTTGCGGCGGTGAGAGACTGGCCCCAACCCACTAGCCGTAGGAAGCTGCAACAGTTCCTCGGCTTTGCAAATTTCTACAGGAGGTTCATTAAGGACTACAGTCAGGTAGTTAGCCCCCTGACAGCCCTGACCTCACCAAAAGTCCCCTTCACCTGGTCGGATCGTTGCGATGCCGCGTTCAAGAAGTTGAAACGGCGCTTCTCGTCTGCACCCGTTCTGGTGCAGCCCGATCCTAGTCGCCAGTTAGTGGTTGAAGTGGACGCCTCGGACTCAGGGATAGGAGCTGTGCTTTCCCAGAGCGGGAAGACCGATAAGGTCCTTCACCCGTGTGCCTATTTTTCCCGCAGGTTGACTCCGGCCGAACGGAACTATGATGTCGGCAATCGAGAACTCCTTGCGGTGAAACAGGCTCTTGAAGAGTGGAGACATCTGTTGGAGGGAACGTCCGTGCCATTCACGGTTTTCACTGACCACCGGAACCTGGAGTATATCAGGACCGCCAAGCGGCTGAACCCCAGGCAAGCCCGCTGGTCACTGTTCTTCAGCCGTTTTGACTTCCGGATCACCTACCGTCCCGGGACCAAAAACCAGAGATCGGATGCCTTGTCCCGGGTACATGAAGATGAAGTCAAAGCGGAGTTGTCGGATCCACCGGAACCCATCATCCCGGAGTCCACTATCGTGGCCACCCTCACCTGGGACGTAGAGAGAACCGTCCGGGAGGCCCTGGCACGAAGCCCGGACCCCGGAACTGGGCCGAAGAACAAACTATATGTCCCACCAGAAGCTAGGGCTGCAGTCCTGGACTTCTGTCACGGCTCCAAGCTCTCCTGTCATCCAGGGGTGCGAAGAACCGTGGCAGTTGTCCGGCAGCGCTTCTGGTGGGCGTCCCTAGAGGCCGACGTCCGGGATTATATCCAGGCCTGCACCACCTGCGCCAGGGGCAAGGCTGACCATCGCAGGGCATCAGGACTACTCCAGCCGCTGCCTGTGCCTCATCGCCTCTGGTCCCACATCGGCCTGGATTTTGTCACGGGCCTCCCGCCGTCCCAGGGTAACACCACCATCCTCACGATATTGGTCCGATTCTCCAAGGCGGCCCACTTCGTGGCCCTCCCGAAGCTCCCAACAGCCCAGGAGACAGCGGACCTCCTGGTCCACCACGTCGTCCGGCTGCATGGGATTCCAACAGACATCGTCTCCGATCACAACCCCCAGTTCTCCTCGCAAGTCTGGAGGAGCTTCTGCCGGGAACTGGGGGCCACGGTGAGTCTCTCGTCCGGGTACCACCCTCAGACCAACGGGCAAGCAGAACGTTAAACCAGGAGGTGGAACAGGCCTTGCGCTGCGTGACTGCCGCGCACCCGGCGGCCTGGAGTACCCATTTGGCCTGGATCGAGTATGCCCATAACAGCCAGGTGTCTTCAGCCACCGGCCTCTCCCCTTTTGAGGTGTGTCTGGGGTATCAGCCCCCGTTGTTTCCGGTGGTTGAGGGAGAGGTCGGTGTGCCCTCGGTCCAGGCCCACCTACGGAAGTGCCGTCGGGTGTGGCGTGCCGCCCGTTCTGCTTTGCTAAAGGCCCGGACGAGGGCAAAAGCCCATGCAGACCGTCGGCGGACCCCGGCCCCTGCGTATCGGCCAGGGCAGGAGGTGTGGTTATCCACAAACGACATTCCCCTCAAAGTGAACTCCCCCAAGCTACAGGACTGTTACATCGGCCCCTTCAAGATCCTTAAGGTCATCAGTCCAGCCGCAGTGAGGCTTCAGCTTCCGGCCTCACTGCGGATCCATCCTGTGTTTCATGTGTCCCGAGTTAAACCGCATCACACCTCACCCCTCTGTACTCCGGGTCCGGCGCCGCCTCCTGCCCGGATCATCGATGGCGAGCCGGCTTGGACTGTACGCCGGCTCTTGGATGTCCGTAGGATGGGCCGGGGCTTCCAGTATTTGGTGGACTGGGAGGGGTACGGTCCCGAAGAACGCTCCTGGGTGAAGAGGAGCTTCATCCTGGACCCGGCCCTCCTGGCCGATTTCTACCGCCGCCACCCGGACAAGCCTGATCGGGCACCAGGAGGCGCCCGTTGAGGGGGGGGTCCTGTTGTGTGGGCCGCCAGAAGAGGAGGTACTGCTGGCCCACCACCAGAGGGCGCCCTGTCTGGAGTGCGGGTTCCAGGCACCAGAGGGCGCAGCCGCCTCACAGGAGCAGCCAGGGTGACAGCTGTCACGCATCACCTGCAACAGCTGTTACCAATCACCTGATCAGCAGGGGTACATCAGCAGGACGACGTCTCCACCTCTTTGCTGAGATATCGCTCTACCTGGAAGGTAACGTTCTCAGCTGACTGTGTGATCTTTCGACAGTAACCTTTTGTGACTTTTGTGCATTGTATAGCAGACTCTTTTTCCAACGAGAGGTGGAGGTAGTTTTCCTGCCATGTGGATTGCTGGGTGCAAACGCGCCCACATTTAATTGTTTTTTTGTTCCTCGCCAGCAGTACCAGGTCCGACACGCGGAGGCAGTGGCCACCTGGGAGTTCGGGACTTGGCGGCTCCAGTATTCCCGGGGTCTGGTGGCGGAGGAAATCGTGTGGTTCCGGTTCTGCTTTGGACAGACGTCTTCTATCTTCGAGCCTGCCCACACGACACCTTTTGTGATTTGGCTTTTTGTCTATTGTTGTAATCTGTTGTGTTTGTTGTGCCCATTCACAACAGTAAAGTGTTGTTATTTGACTTCCTCCATTGTCCATTCATTTCCGCCCCCTGTTGTGGGTCCGTGTACCTACACTTTCCCAACAGTTGGCTTGTTTTACGCCGGATGCCCTTCTTGACGCAATCCTCCTCCTTTGTCTGGGCTTGGGACCAGCACTCAGAATGTACTGGCTGCACACCCCATGTGGCTGAGTTAAAAAAAAAAAAAGACCATCTGTACTGGATCATTTTGGTGAGCTAATTCCCACAAGGACACCAAGAAACCACCAAGCCATCTGCAAGTACTGCAATACTCCAATCTGTGGCTCCATCAAGGCACCTTCAAATTTCAAACAGCATATACAAGTAAGTTAAGAGATTTGTTATTTGACTTTTATTTTGATAGCCATGGTCATGCCATTAGTAAGTGTTGGGATCATGATTCAAAAACTAATGTATTAAAAATTATTCACTTTTTGAAACACGTACTGTAACTTATTTTCTTATGCATTAGGATCTTCTCTGTCTATAGATAATCGCCACATTACTTTAACTCACATGAGCTTCTTACTTTCCTTAGTCCAAACCTTCTTTCTCAACCTTGTGATAGCTCTTGAAAGCAAAGCACTGTTGGAGACATAGTGCAGCGGATAAGAGAATATTTAGAGGGGAACCCTGCAAATGGTGATAAAAGCATCAAATTCGGCAGAAATATTCCTCAGACAATCCTCTTTTGAAAAAACGGATTGGCCACTTGAATTTTCAATCGGTGGTCAGGTAGGGGTCATTTGAAGAATTACACAGGGGTCAAAATTAAAAGATGCTCCGATCATATTGAAAAATATTCCACATTATTTGCCTGATCATAAAGATTCCAAAAAGGTACAGTTTGGACTATCTGTGACTGAATTCTATGGAGTTACGGGATAAAAACAGCATGAATGGTGACAAAGGTCAGTTTCATTTTGTACAGGGTCAAAAGTTAAAGTTGCTCCAATTTTGGTAAAAAGTGATGCAAATTACTAGTTGAGTTAACACGGTTTTTTAAAAGGAATAATTTGGGCTATGCATCTTTTATTTTGACCTCTGTGTAATTCTTCAATTGATGCTTTTATCACCATTTGCATGATTGTTTCACTTATCTGCTGCACTAACAGGAGTCTGAGCATAGTATTGTGTTTGAATTGCAGCCAAATGTAATTAAAGTAATTCTAAAGTAAAGCATTGCATCCTACAGTAAATATAAAATATGCACTTGAAAATGAGCATGAGCTCAGTCATTTCATTTGCCAGTGATGTCCTTGCTGAGCTCAACTGCCCTATCCAGCTGTCTGCATATGAATTCAAAATCATCCAGGAGCTTTGTGAGGTGTAAGAACCTTTTGAGGAAGCTACAGACCGCTGTCAGGCAGAGAAATCAGTGACATCAAACTTTGTGATCCCTTGAATCAGAGGCTCACGACATACAATTAAAGATGTGAGGATGACATACAACATTGTTGCATGTGTTGCATTTTGTATCACCAGTTACACAGCTTCATGATGAAGTGGTATAGAGGAGGATTTTCTTAAAAACAAACAGAAAATGGACTGCATTTATATAGCGCTTTTCCATCTGCATCAGATGCTCAAAGCGCTTTACAAGTAATGCCTCACATTCACCCCGTTGTGGGGGTGCTGCCATACAAGGTACTCACTACACACCAGGAGCAACAAGAAGATTAAGGACCTTGCCCAAGAGCCCTTAGTGATTTTCCGGTGAGGCTGGGATTTGGACTGAGGATCATCTGGTCTCAAGCCCAACGCTTAACCACTAGACCATCACCTCCCCTTGAAGACTTGAAAGTTTAACTACAATTTCCCAGAAGGTACATCTGAGATAAAAGCCTAGATTTTATGTTTTGGTGAAAGAAAATCCTCCTGTATTCATCATGAAGCTGTGTAACTGGTGATACAAATTGCAAAATATGCACTATGCACAATTTCTCCAATCACAGCCACATAAGCCTATAACCTCTTCTGGGTTGTCTGGGTGTCTTGGTGGCTTTCCTCACTCTTCTCCTTCTTGCACAGTCACTCAGTTTTTGAGAACTGTCTACTTCACACAGATTTACCATAGAGTGCCATACAGTTTGTATTTCTTTGTAACTGATGTAAATAAAGTCCAAGACATATTCAGTGGCAGCTTTACCATCAAAGAGCCTCGTAAACAACTACCACAAAATACTCCAAGCTGTCAGTGATGTTAAAGGGGGCAACGCACGGTATTAAGAAAAAGAGTATGTAAACCTTTGATCAGGGTCATTTTGGTAGTTCTCTTGTCATTATGATTTCAAAAGAGTAAACAGTTGTTTGACAATAAATGGCTTCACCCAACCACTAACCATGAGAGGAAAAAAAAGGTTTTTGTGTTATCATTCATATTTTCTTTAAAATTGCCAAAAAAAAAACCCTAAAAAAACTAAACTTCTGCCAGGGTATGCAAACTTTTGAGCACAACTGTACCTGTAAATAATTTATTTAAAAATGTTCTCCTTCTTGCACAGTCGCTTAGTTTTTGAGAACTGTCTACTTCACACAGATTTACCATAGAGTGCCATACTGTGTGTATATCTTCATAATTGATATAAAAAAAAAGTCCAAGACGTATTCAGTGACTTAGAAATGTTCATGTATCCATCCCTGATTTGTCTGAAGGAAACTGGCAGTAAACTGATTATTTACAGGTATTATACCAAAGGTTGCATTACTTATGAAACCTATTATCTTGGCTTTTATATTTTAAATTATTGTATATCAACTTGTAAAGATTTGTTTTCAGTATGAGTCTGAATAAGATCATTTTAGACATTTTTTTATGTTGAGAAGCCTGATTTGAAATGGCATAAATAAATAAAAAATGTGTGAAATACCAAGGGGCTCAATACTTTTGGAAGGCACTGTATAAGGTCCCACAGTTGACAGTGCATGTCAGAGCACAAACCAAGCATGAAGTCAAAGGAATTTTCTGTAGCACAAATCTGGGGAAGGGTACAGAAATATTTCTGCTGCTTTGAAGGTCTCAATGAGCACAGTGGCCTCCATCATCTGCAAATGGAAGATGTTCGAATCCACCAGGACTCTTTCTAGAGCTGGCTGCCTGTCTAAACTACATGATCGGGGGAGAAGGGCTTTACTCAGGGAGGTGATCAAGAATCTGATGGTCACTCTGTCAGAGCTCCAGCATACCTCTGTGGAGAGAAGAGAACCTTCCGGAAGGATAACCATCTCTACAACAATCCACCAATCAGGCCTGTATTGTAGCGTGACCAGATGGAAGCCACTCCTTAGTAAAATGCACATGGCAGCCCACCTGGAGTTTGCCAAAAGGCACCTGAAGGACTCTCAGACCATCAGAAACAAAATTCTCTGGTCTGATGAGACAAAGTTCGAACTCTTTGGTGTAAATGCCAGGTGTCATGTTTGGAGGAAACCAGGCACCATCCCTACAGTGAAGCATAGTGGTGGCAGCATCATGCTGTGGGGATGTTTTCCAGTGGGAGGAACTGGGAGACTAGTGAGGATTGAGGAAAAGATGAATGCATCAATGTACGGAGACATCCTGGGTGACAACCTGCTCCAGAGCGGTATTGACCTCAGACTGGAGTGACGGTTCATCTTTCAGTAAGGCAATGACCCTAAGCACACAGCCAAGATATCAAAGGAGTGGCTTCAGAACAACTCTGTGAATGTCCTTGAGTGGCCCAGGCAGAGCCCAGACCTGAATTCGATTGAACATCTCTAGAAAGATCTGAAAATAGCTATGCACTGACGGTCCCCATCCAATCTGATGGAGCTTGAGAGGTGCCGCAAAGAGGAATGGGCAAAACTGTCCAAAGATAGGTGCACCAAGCTTGCGACATCATATTCAAGAAGATTTGAGGCTGTAATTGATGCCAAAGGTGCATCAACAAAGTATTGAGCCAAGGCTGTGAATACTTATGTACACATGATTTCTTTTAATTTTTAATAAATTTGCAAAAAGTTCAAAACTAAACTTTTTTTCATGTTGTCATTATGGGTTGTAGTGAGTAGAACTTTGAAAAAATAAAATGCATTTACTCCATTTTGGAAAAAGCGAAGTGCTGTGAATACTTTCTGGATGAATTCAATGCAATTCAACTTTATTACAGACTCAAACCCCACCAGATGACAAAACAACAACAATAATACAAAAAAAAAAAAAAAAAAAAGCTGGTGTCATGGTTATTTTGTGTTGTTGTGCACACCATAAAGGCTTTATTTGGAAATTTAACATCACCATCTTATGGCACTACACCGCCATTACAGCTGCAGCCAGTGAGAGCTCAGATTTACACATTTCAACAGGAACGTGTGTTCAAAATATACATGTCCAAATACTTTCCAAACTTTTTTATTATATTTATTCTATTCATCTATGTCACTATTATCTATATATTAAAAGCCACCAAGTGGGCTCTGTGTGTGTGTGTGTGTGTGTGTATATATATATATATATATATATATATATATAACTTCAATCATGGACAAAATGTGAAGAGGTGACATTTGCCATTTAGGGCCAAGGATGAACGCCGCCAAAATGGAACATTGATAGGAATAATGTTTTTTTGAGAAACTGCAGATATTAGGTAACAACAGTGAACAATGGACGTTTCTAATTACATTCTGGGCTCACATATTCTAACAGGGGGCAGTAAATTATCTATATTAAAAAGGAAGTGGCGTCTGTGTACGTGCGTGTGTGCGTCTGAATGTGTGTACCTACCTTTGATCATGGAGAAACTGGGGAGAGCTGACATTTGCCGTTTGGAATGCTCATGTATTTTGGGTCAAGGATGAATGCTGCAAAAACAGAATGTTGATAGGACAAATATTTAGGGAATAACCCTGTTGTGTCTTATGATGTGTCGGACGTTCATGGTGGGATATACGGTCGAAAATAGGCTTTACCAGCGATGCGTAGCAGAGCCGGTAAAAAGCGGTTGTAAAACTGATATTTTTAAGCATATATAACAGCATGAACATCGAACATATCATCAGACATAGGGTTATTCCCATTCTAATCCAACTCCATCATTTGCACGGCTTATTTTTCTGTTGGTAATTTGGTCGGTGAGGGTAGGCTAACCGTGAAACATCGAGCCATCTCTCCAACAGTGGTCAGGGCGCGGAGAAATCCATCAAACGTGAAGTAGTCATTCTGTATCAGAATCCACATACTATAAATAAATAAATACAATAAATACTCTCCTACACCCTTAGTAAGAGAGTATAATCACACAGACACGATTGTGATGTGATTAATCATGCAGCAGTAATTATTACAATAATTATTGTCATTGATTGGGGCATTTTGGGGCTGTACAGACACACATGTGATGTGTGGGGTGGGAATGGTAACTCTGAGAATATCTTAATTCCTTGTATTAAATAAATCAGTGATGCAAACCAGGGTCCAAAACAAACCGGGAGGGAACCCAAGACTGCTCCTCGGGGCCATAACCCTCCCAATCAACCAGATACTGGAAACCACGGCCATAACGGTGAGAGGCCAAAAGGCGGTGCACGGCGTAAACCGGGCCACCATCCACAAACCGGGCGGTAGGAGGGGGATCGGCAGGAGAGCACAGCGAACTAGACTGGACCGGCTTGACCTGACTAACGTGGAAAGTGGGATGGACGTGCATGGACCGGGGAAGGTGGAGACGCACAGAAACAGGATTAATGATCCTAGACACCTGGAATGGACCAACGAACCGGGGAGTCAGTTTTCTGGGAACCCCTCGTAGGGTCAAGTGGCGCGTTGACAACTAAACCTTCTGTCCTAGAATGTACGGTGGCGCGGCAGACCTCTTGCGATCTGCGGAAGTCTTATAGGCTGAGGAAGAACGCAATAAAGCACGCCTAGCCCACTCCCAGGTTCGTCTGCAACGGAGGATAAGACTAAGGGCTGAGGGAACAGACGAGCTGTTGTTAATTGTGGGAAAAACGGAAGTTTGGTGACCGAAAACCACCTGGAACGGGGAGTAACCGGAGGACGCGGAAGGCAAACTATTGTGTGCGAACTCGATCCAAGGAAGTTGTGATGACCAGGACGCCGGATGTTGGGAAGCGACGATGCGGAGACCTTTTTCTAACTCCTGGTTAAACCGCTCCGACTGCCCATTGGCTTGTGGATGGTAGCCCGAGGTAAAACTTGATGTGACCCCGAGAAGGCAGCAGAACTCCCTCCAGAAATGGGACACAAACTGTGGACCCCGGTCAGACACAACATCCTGTGGCAATCCATGTAATTTGAAAATATGTGTCAACATGACTACTGCCGTCTCCTTAGTGGACAGGAGGCATGGCAACGGGACAAAATGAACCATCTTGGACAGGCGATTGACAACTGTTAGAATCACTGTGTTACCCTTTGAGGGTGGAAGACCACTAACAAAGTCCAAGGTGATGTGTGACCATGGACAGGTAGGAACCGGTAACGGTAATAGTGCACCCGCAGGTGAACGGTTGGCGGATTTCTGCGTAGCACAAACCTGACAGGCGTTCACATACTCCGTCACATCCCTGACAAGTCCTGTCCACCAAAACCGCTATTGTATCACGGCGATGGTCTTCTTGATCCCCGGATGGCAGAATAACCGGCTATCATGACACCATCGAATCACCTCACCCTGAAGCGCAGTGGGAACATAAAGTCGACCCGGCGGACACCCCGCGGGGGTAGGATCCGTACTTAATGCCGATTTGATCCTCGACTCAATGTCCCAAGTAAGCGCGGACACAAAACAGGACTCAGGTAGTATGGTGTCTGGATCCGTGGGCGCGTCATCCGGATCCCCCTGACGGGATAATGCATCTGGCTTCCCGTTTTTGGAGCCTGGTCGATAGGACAGCGTAAAATTAAATCGGCTAAAGAAAATAGCCCACCTGGCCTGACAGGAGTTTAGACGTTTAGCTGCCCGGAGGTACTCAAGGTTCTTGTGATCAGTATAAACAATGAATGGTACCTGTGCCCCCTCCAACCAGTGCCGCCACTCCTCAAAGGCCACTTTAACCGCCAACAGTTCGCGGTCGCTGATGCCGTAATTTCGTTCCGCCGGCGACAGTTTTTTAGACAAGTAGGCACACGGATGCAACCTATTGTCTGTGGGGTTACGCTGCGAAAGCACTGCCCCCACCCCAATATTGGAGGCATCGACTTCCACCACAAACTGCCGAACGGGGTCAGGGAGGAGTAGCACAGGGGCCGCGATAAAGCGATGTTTTAAGGTCTTGAATGCTTTCTCGCATTCCGGGGTCCAGGTAAATGGATGCAGTGATGAGGTGACCGCATGCAGTGGCGCTGCTACCGTACTGAAATTCCGAATGAACTTCCAATAGCAATTTGCAAACCCTAAAAAATGTTGAACCTCTTTACGAGTTACGGGTACTGGCCAATCCCGCACTGCTGCCACTTTCTCCAGATCCATCCTTATCTCTCCTTGTGAAATAATGAAACCCAAGAAGGAGATTGTGGATCTGTGAAACTCACACTTCTCTGCTTTGACAAAGAGCTCATTATTAAGGAGGGTTCGTAAAACGGTGCGTAAGTGATCATGGTGTGTAGCTAAATCCCGGGAGAAAATGAGTATATCGTCCAGATATACGAAAACAAACTTATTAAGGTAGTCACATAGCACATCATTCACTAAATTCTGAAAGACGGCGGGAGCGTTGGTAAGACCAAAAGGCATGACTAAGTATTCATAATGACCGGTCGGGGTGTTAAAAGCTGTTTTCCACTCATCTCGTCTTATTCAGACTAAATGATAAGCATTACGCAAGTCAAGTTTAGTGAAAACTGTGGCTCCCTCCAACAACTTGAATGCAAAGGAGATGAGTGGCAACGGGTAACGGTTTTTAATGGTGACGTCATTAAGACCTCGGTAATCGATACAGGGGCGGGGCATTTTGTCCTTCTTTTCAACAAAAAAGAACCCCGCCCCTGCAGGAGAAGAAGAGGGACGAATTAGTCCTGCTGCCAGTGATTCCCATATGTAATCATTCATCGCGTGGCGTTCAGGTGCTGACAGTGAAAAGAGTTTTCCCCGTGGCGGACTCGCCCCGGGAGGAGTTCTATGGCACAATCATATTCTCGAAGCGGAGGTAAAGATTTGGATTTTACCTTACTGAATACAGTGGCTAGATCGTGGTAGCATTCAGGAACCCCTGCGAGGTCTGGATTAGTGCCCTACGGAGAACGTTCGTGTTTAGGCAGGCATGAATAGTTACAGGCTGGACCCAAGGACGTGATCTCGCCCTTGACCCAATCGACATTCGGGCTGTGCCGTTGCAGCCAGGGATGCCCCAAGATTAGCGAGTGAGTCATGTTATCCAACACATGAAAACTGATTGACTCTGAATGTGTATGGGAAATCAGTAATTTGACAGACTGAGTACGATGTGTGATTTCGCCCAGGACGTGACCGTCCACAGCACATACCACCAGAGGCCGAGTGATCCTATATAGTTTCAGACGCAGAAACCTGGCAAGAGAAGAGAGCATTAGGTTGGCGTCAGAGCTAGAATCAATAAAAGCCGAAACGGTTGTGGACGTATGGTCTGACGTTAATGTGGCTGGAATTATATTTTATGTAGAAACAGTGAACATGGAATTTTGACTCACCGGCAATTCAGCCTTTGACCGCATGGTGGCACCCCTGGCTTGACAATCAGCTATCAAATGGCCTGCTTGACCACAGTAAAAACAGAGGCCGTCCACTCGGCGACGCTGTCGCTCAGCAGGAGTGAGGCGCATGCGCCCGAGCTGCATTGGCTCCTCAGTGCTGTGCTGGGATGACTCAGGCCGGGCTTGGAAGGATGAGGCTGAACGGGCAGGAGGCCTTTTTTTTTAAGAATAGTCTGGATGGCGGTTCCCACGGCGAGGACGGTCTTGTAGGCGGCAATCTGTGCGGATGGCGAGCGCAATCAGATCGTCTAACTCTTCCGGCAAAATTACGGCCACGAGCTGGTCTTGGATTTCTGCAAACAAACCCTGGAAAAAAGTGTCGTGGAGTGCAGCCGGGTTCCATTCGCTTTTTGCTGCCAGGATCCATAAGTCTACGGCGTAATCTGCGACTCGGCGGCTGCCTTGCTTCAGTTTAAGGAGGGATCGTGCTGCTTCACATCCCGGGGCTGTGTGCTGAAAAACCTGCTCGAGGGCTCTTGTGAACGCCGGGAGCGAAGCACAGGTGGGTGATTGACGGCCCCACACGGCTGTGGCCCAGGCTGCTGCTCGACCAGAAAGGTGAGTGATGATGTAAGCAATCTTGGATCTGTCAGACGGAAACACTGAGGCCATGAGTTCAAAATGTAATTCACATTGTGTGATGAACGGTCTAACGTCTCCTGAGTCGCCTGAAAAACGTTCTGTTCGTGACAGCTGGTTGCAAACAACTGGCGTCGGAATGGTGGCAGATGAAACAGCTGGCAGTCCTGGTGGTTGGCTGGGATTGTCGGTGGCTGCATCCGACTTTGCCTGATGATCGAGTCGGGACAGTAGTTTGTTCATCTGATCGCTAACTGATGCCATAAAGGTCTCTTGGCGAGTAACAAGCTCACTAAACCCAGAGCTTAGCGTATCTAGCTTGTCCCCCTCTTGTGCGAGCTGCTGGCTGTGGTGGCGAACTGCCAGGTGGAACGGATCTGAGTCTGCTGTCTCCATCGTTGGCCAGTTTGTTCTGTCGGGCAGGTTAGCTAGGAAACAATTGCAAGACACACTTACACAGCTCTGTTTGAAAATAGGCTTTAATGAGATCGGAAGCAATGGTCGGTGCACGGGAAGGCAGTCCAAAAAATACAGCAGCAGTACCAAGAACATCAGGCAAAAACGAGGTCGGAATAAACAGGCAGGAGGTCGAGTCAACACTGAAGCAGGCAGATCTAGAGAATACAAGAACAAGAGCTGGTATGAAGGCACAGGGCGCAACAAACTGGCAAACAGCTGGTACAAGCTGTGAGCTAATAAAGCCCCTGGTGGCAATCAATGAATCACACACAGGTGTGCACAGCAAGAACCAGAAGAGGGGCGTGGCCCGAGACAGAGAAAGAACCACAGACAGCCCCAGCAACAAAACCCCACAAACCCGGAAAACACAGAAAAGAAATACAAAAGCAAGAAGAAAACAAAACAATCCAAAACCCCAGCAACGGAATACATAAACACTCAGGCCCTGACACACCCAGACTGATTTTTATTATATTTTATGCATCATACCTGTGTACATGTATAACTGGGCAGATTTTCACAGTTTAAAGCTACAATGTGTCGGATTTTGGAGGTGTTTATTAGTAGAAAAAAATATAGCATCATGAACTATATATTCATTGGTGTATAATAATTACCTGCAACAACAATTCAATGTTGGGAAAGTGTAGGAACACGGACCCACAACAGGGGGCGCAAATGAACGGACAATGGAGTAAGTCAAAATAACAAAGCTTTACTGTTGTGAATGTGCACAACGAATACAACCAATCACAGCAATGGACAACAGTCAATTCACAAAAGTGTTGTGTGGGCAGGCTCGAAGATAGGAGACGCCTCTCCAAGGTAAGACCGGAACCACACGGCTTCCTCCGCCACAGGACCCCGGGAATACTGGAGCCGCCAAGTCCCGAACTCCCAGGTGGCCACTGCCTCCGCGTGTCGGACCTGGTACTGCTGGCGAGGAACAAAGGACAGTTAGATGGGGGCGCGTTTGCACCCAGGACTCCGAACAGCAGGGAAGTTACCTCCACCTCTCGTTGGAACAGTAATCCACAAACTAGCACAATCCAAAAAGATACACTCCGTAGCTTCGATACGTTACCTCTCTGGTAGAAACGATATCTCGGCAATGAGGTGGAGGTGCCGTCCTGCTGATATACCCCACAGATGATTGCCGTCAGCTGTCTCAGGTGATGGGTGACAGCTGTCACCGTAGCTGCTCACGTGAGGCGGTGGCGCCCTCTGGTGCCTGGAGCCCGCACTCCAGGCAGGGCGCCCTCTGGTGGTGGTGGGCCAGCAGTACCTCCTCTTCAGTGGCCCACACAACATTCAATGCAGTTTAATGAGCTTAGAATGAGCCCTTCATACGTACATGGGAGTGGACCCCTCATGGAGGCCACCATGTTGGCACAGTAAGCCCAAAGGGACATACTTACTCCACCTTCAGCTTTTTACAAAGTGGCTGTAAGGTACTGCAGACTAACAAGTTTGAGAACCTTCATTTTTGTGAAAAGGAGGATCATACGTACATGTGACCTATCACAGCAGAGCATAGATCCCCGATCAATAAATAAGCGAAAAATTGAAAAAACATGACCGATGCCACTATAATGCAATCTGCAACCTCAACATTAGGTGGCAGTAAATTGTACACACTATAGCTTGAATATATGATATGTACATTATGAATCCTTGTTCTTCTGAAGAACAAGTATTTATAAAGCATCACATAAATAACACAGTGATAATAAATGGACAGAAATGAGGAGATGAACTACTGGCACCATACAGTTCATGTTTACAGGTCTGAATAAGTCATAAACCTCCATTGGTGTTTTATTCTCACTTTCATTGTCTGTCTGTCTCATCGATCTCTATTTAAATCATGAGATGGCGGATGCAGCCCGTGAGCTGTTGACAGGCAGCTGCCATTTTGATTAGCATTATTACACGTCGTCAGGCATTAGATTAAATATAAATAGATGTTGCACTGACTTATACTTGGGTTAAAGTGATCTGAAAGTGCCGTTTTGTGCAGCATTCGGGTGTATTAAAAAGCTGATAAAGGACTGTGGAGTGAGCTTTCATAAGTGAGTATGGATCACCACTGAGAGATGATTGGGTTATGTGAAACCTGGCTTAAACCTACAGCTGTCCTTCCCTTAAACGAGGCCTGCCCACCGGCATACATTTAATCACATCACCTCATTATGCAAAGCAAGGCGGGGGTGTTGCTCTTATTTATAAATCTGGGTTTAGTTTATTAGCTGTTGGTGGTCACAAATATAATTCATTTGAACATCTGATGCTCCGCTCCGCCCATAATGCTATGTAATGCCAAGGTCACAAGAATAAAAATCAGCCGTATTACTTTGTCACTGTATATAGGCCCCCTGGCCCATACTCTGAATTCTTAAATTAATTTGGTGAGTTCATCTCTAACTTGTCAGCTAGTGCAGATAACATTCTGATTATTGGTGACTTCACCATTCATATAAATAAGCCTTCTGATCCCCTCTGCAAAACATTTATGGAAATTATGGATGTATTAGGATTCCAGCAATACATTCAGTATTTGACACACATGAGTGGTAAAACCCTGGATTTGGTTCTCGCACATGACTGTCACAAATATTGACATCATGCCTTTTGTATCAGTGGTCTCTGATCACTCACTTATTAGGTTTACAGTTTCACTGCCATGTTTAGTGGAACAACAACCTTATTTATCATTGCGGCAACACATCAACCCCTCAACTACAATTGAACTCAAAGCTAGACTGCGTGATATCTTAGCTTCATGTTTGGAAAATGCCTAATGAAAAGCACCTTGGGGCGACTGTTTGTTGTGATTTGGCACTATATAAATAAAATTGATTTGATTTGATTTAATCAGTAGACAGTCTTGTGGATAGTTTAAACTCAGTGCTCAAAACTACACTCGACATGCTTGCGCCACCTGTGTTAAAACCGCGCTCCCCCAAAACACAGTCACCTTGGATCAATGATTACTTGCATGACCTCAAGCATAAGGCTAGCGGTCTAGAACGGGAATGGCATAGTTCAAAATTAGAAGTATTCTGCCTCGTGTGGCGTGATGCTATCTTTGACTATACGCATGCACTACTGGCTACAGAGTGGACCTATTACTCTGATTTGATCAACAAAAACAAGATTAACTCAAAAGTTCTTGTTCAACACAATGGCAATACTTATTCATGGACAACCACCTGTAAGTCACTCTACTTTTACAGCACAAGATTTCTTGGATTACTCGAGAAGAAAATAAATGACATTAGGTTAAACATATCCCAGCATGCCTTAGCCCAGCCACTACACCCTACCACTGAGGTGGGCGCCATCACTGAGGTATTACCTAGATTTATATAATTTATTAGTATCTCACTAGGCATGCTGACAAAACTCATAACATCTACAAAAAGCACAACCTGCTTATTCGACTCGATACCAACAAAACTGTTTAAGGGCCTGTGGCCCACTCTTGTCTCCACTGTGTTGGAAATGGTTAATCTCTCATTAACCTCTGGATCTGTTCCTAAATGTTTCAAATCTGCAGTGATGAAAGCATTACTTAAGAAATCTAATCTTGACCCTAGTGTATTGAAAGACTATAGGCCAATATCAAATCTATCATTTTGCTCTAAAATTCTGGAAAAGGTGGTTTCACAGCAGCTCGTGGACCACCTTACTGAGAACAATCTCTTTGAGCCAGTGCAATCTGCTTTTAGAAAATATTCCACAGAGGCAGCTCTCAATGAAGTGGTGAATGATCTTTTGCTTACAATGGATTCATACACCACTACGGTTCTGGTGCTGTTAGATCTTACTGCTACGTTTGATACCATGGATGACCATATTCTACTCAATAGGCTGGAGAATGATTGTAGGATTACTGGGAATGGCCTTGTATGGTTGACCTGTCCAGTCGTTCTCACTATGTTTTGTACAATAAGACTAACTCTAACCTTTAGGCCCGGTCCCACTGGCGTTTAGGAAGATTTGTGTATGGTTTGTGCACAAAATTGTCTCATATTCGCTAAACATCCGCAATATCCGTGAAACATGCTTGTATGAGTCGGCCGACATCCGCACATGTCTGCAGTCATCCGCAGAGGCACGTTTTTCCGTTGCCAGGACTTTTGAGCTGCACAAAATTTTGGTTGCGGACAACATCAGCCTTACATACTCAATACATACTCAATACATACTGAAGCTATGCGCTGTATATCCGCTGTTATCCGCTGATATCTGCAACTGACAGGGATTTGCGGCTTGGCAGCGGACTGTGACAGTGTGTAAAATGGATATATTGCATGCCTATCATGTCCACATCACGGACTAAAATAAGGTGTAGTGAATGCATACAGATTGGCCATGGATAAAGCATTTGTATTACATATGCTTTGCATCTGATTTGCAGACAATCTGTGAATGCAAACACGTTGTGTAAACCCAAAGTATTATATGTGGCAGAACTCGACATACCTGCCAATCAGTGCCAGTCCAGCTGTGGAGACATAAAGATGTAGGTATGGATCCCCAAAGACGTAATAGCTGCTGCCATCCAACAACATACTGTAAATCTCCAGCTGCAGAGAAGTCAGCCGTGGACCTCGGTTCTCTTTCAGGACTTGTATTTAACACCAACAAAAGGAAGAGTTGCTGTTACAGCCGCAACTCACGCTGAACTCTCTCTTTTCATGACACTCAAAAAAAACACCATCTCACAACCTTGAGCAGCTTCCCCCCCACTCCCCAAACTCATGAACAGTTAACCCTTGCATGACAACATGAACATCATCTCTATGATTATTACAATACCAATCAAACTGTCAGATTCCAGCAATTGCTCCAGAGGCTGTGGTGTTGGTGTCAATAGTGATGCCTAAAGGCCTGAGTGCGCTTCTTTTATGACCGCAATGCAGACGCCGCGCACGCACAACATGTGCGCGATGCATTCGCAATACATCTGTAATACTGCCGTGATAAACGCAATGTGTCCGATCCGTTTCCTCAGTACATCTGTTATACATCCGTGATTGTTCATCATATATTCGCTATACATTATTAATATATCCATAATTGATACTGGGACATTTGTCATTTTTGGCCAATTTTGCTGCGGACGACAACGAACACCCGTAATTTGTATACTCAATTCATGCGTAATTGATCCTCTCCCCAGTGGGACCAGGCCTTTAGTGACATGAAATTTGGGGTTCCACAGGGGTCCGTCTTAGGCCCCCTGCTTTCACAGCTGTCACCCATCATCCGTGACAGCTGTCACTAATCAACCAACCCACATCTGGAATAAAAGCAGGAAGACACCTCCACCACACTGCCGAGATATCATCTTCATCTAGAGGTAATATCCTCAGCCTTTGTGGTAATATTGAAAATCTGTTTATTGTGAGTGTTTGCAGGAGTACCGGTCCTTTTGTGGAGGCTGTGCAATACTGCACTCTTTTTCCTCTGAGGACGCGCTGCAAGTTTTGAGTGAGAGGTGGAGGTGGAATTCCCACCAGGATTGTTGCTGGGTGTTCACACACCCACACTTGACTGTCTTTGCTTTCTGCCAGCAGTACCAGATTCGACACGCTGAGACGGTGGCCACCTGGGGACTTCGGGATTTGGCGGCTCCAGTATTCCTCGGGTTCGGTGGTAGTGGAAATCGTGTGGTTCTGGTTCGTTTCCAGACGGGCGTCTCTTATCGTCGAGCCTGCCCACACGACACCTTTATTGATTGACTTTTGCACATTCTGAAATCTGCTGTGTTTGGTTGTGTCATTCACAACAGTAAAGTGTTATAATTTGACTCCTTCCATTGTCCGTTCATTTACGCCCCCTGTTGTGGGTCCGTGTCACTACACTTTCCCAACAAACTGCTAGTAATCTCATCCACATAAAATCCTTAGATTGCATTGCATCAGTGAAAAGCTGGATGTCTAGCAATTTCCTACTTTTAAACTCTGACAAGACTGAAATGATGGTTTTGGTCCAGTGAGACATCTGCATCAATTTGACCAGCTAATGCTTAAGCTCCTTTCACACTGGCGTATTCGTAGAACTGCGTATTGTGGCTTATCGTCTACGCTGAGATGAGCAGCTCTACGCCCACTTTTAGTCAGTTTTTGCTCCCTACACAGCAGTATGTTGAGGGCTACGCGCGTAGGATGGAAGAAATTAAACATGTTTAATTTTCTTCATCGTAGAGCACTGGACACATAAAATACAGGTTTAAGCAGGTTTGCGCAGCACAGTGTTACTGCATGCAAGTCTGTGCAACACCGCACTGCTGTACATATCCAAAAACTCAATGCATGTATCCAGAATGAAGCTGGAGAACATGATCACACAGCCGCAGTGCCTCTGTGTGCTCAGAACAGCTGATCTAACTGATGGATGTGTGTGCTCGGAACAGGGAATCGAACCTCAACTCATAAATCCAGAAGCACAACAGAAACAGCAGGTCGGTCGCTCTCTCTCTCCTTCTCTCTCTCTCTCTCTCTCTCTCTCTCTCTCTCTCTCTGTCGCGCTCTCTCTCACTCTGTCTCTCTCTCTCCCTCTGTCGCTCTTTCCCTCACTCTCTCTCTCTCTCTCTCTCTCTCTATGTATCTCTCTCTCTCAGGTCTGATCAAACCTGAATAAGCGCTGTGACTTTAAAATAAAAGCGCCGTCGCTGCATATAGGTACAATCATCAGATGCCCTGATCGATCAGGTCTGATCAAACCTGAATAAGCGCTGTGACTCTTTAGCTTAAACATGTGTATGTATAAGACCCCCCGAATTAAAGGAGAAATGCTGCTTTTAACAACCTGGACCTCATTTCTGGTATAAAATATGGTCGTTTACTCACCAATATAAGTTTGGTGTAATTAGAAGTCCATAGATCAAACGACGTGTTCAGTTCAAATCTGAGACAAACATTTTTCTTCTTCTACTAAGGTGGATTAGAACTTTTTGTGGTGCACAGCATCAACTACTGGACAGGAGGAACCTAGCAGTCAATGTGACTCACTAATTTCAAAATGCAGCTTTTCCAACCGTGACAGGTCAATCATCTGTGTCCAATCAGATTTCAGGGGAGTCCAGTGAAACCCTGGCCTCCACTCTAGCTCCACCCATGCCAGGAAGCGTTCAACTTTTGACATTTCCTGTTTCACTGTCACTGGAAATTTGGCACTTCCTGTTTGAGGATGAGCTTGCCACTGAGTTCCCACGAGATTCATGGGATCTCATCTGTCAATCCAGGAAGTGTTTGACATTTAAACATTTCCTGTTTTACTGTGGATTTGAAATTTGGCACTTCCTGTTTAGGACTCCCTGTACCATGAGCGTGCTTTGTGCCGCTGAGCGACGCTTTGCTCATATCACAAGGATATTACGAGGATTGCTTTCTTCCACCTGCGAAATATAGCAAAGATTCATCCCATCCTGTCTATGTCTAATGCTGAGACCCTGATTCATGCATTTGTCTCTTCTAGATTGTACTACTGCAATGTTCTATTTTCTGGTTTACCACTGTCCAGCATTAGGGGTCTCCAGTTGGTTCAAAATGCTGCAACCAGACTTTTGACAGGAAGCAGAAAGTTTGACCACATTACACCCATTTTGGCATCTCTTCACTGGCTTCCTGTCCCTGTGAGATCAGATTTTAAGGTTTTGTTACTAAACTATAAAATTATTCACGGACTGGCACCTCCCTACTTAGCTGACCTGCCTAAACCCTATGTACTGGCCCAGGCTATGGGTTCTCAGGTGCAGGACTACTTTGTGTCCCTCGGGTGAATAAAAAGTCTGCGGGTCACAGAGCTTTCTCATATTATGCCCTGTTCTGTGGAATGATCTCCCTGCCTCAATAAAACAGTCAGATTCTGTAGAGACTTTAAGTCCAGACTTAAGACATGCTTATTTTCCCTTTCGTATGGCTAGCATACTGGCATAGTATGTTACTATGCTTTTTACTCTTTTCAGTTCATTTTATTAGTAAACGGAGCAGGCCGCAGCCTCAACTTTATCTAAATTCTGGGGATTTTAGTGAAGCTCAGGGCTAGTGGCCGGCGATCACCTTAGTATTTCTTCTGTTTTTCTTGTTGCTTAATGCTGACAAATTATACTTTATTTGTTGTCTTACTGCAACCTGATTCTGTTTTTTCTCTATGTTTGAGGTGCAGCTCCATCCAGAGATGGCACTGGTGCCAACTTCTGCAACCCTCCTCTCCTGTGTATTCATTTTGCAATTTGTGTCTGTAGCATGGCCCAAGCAGAGGGTCACCCCTTTGAGTCTGGTCTGCTTGAGGTTTCTTCCTCAAATCATCAGAGGGAGTTTTTCCTTACCACTGTCACCGGTGTGCTTGCTCTGGGGGTTGGTAAAGTTAGAACTTACTTGTGTGAAGCGCCTTGAAGCAACTTTGTTGTGATTTGGCGCGATATAAATGAAATAAATTGAAACTGAAAATTTTTAATATTGCAGCCTATTGAAATTTGGCATCAAAATGTATTCATTTATTGACCTGAACCATCGGACTAGTATGGTCCCCTTTACATGTTGTCATGAGGTTTTGAGAACCACAGTGGACAAAAGTAATTTTTTTGTGTTATCCTTGGTCAAATTGTGTTATGTACATGTAATATAGCTAAATAAATACATGTAAATGTATATACTTTGCAAATGTTTATACTTAATCTGTATGTTAAAGTATAATTACAGAAACAATTATGCTGAAAACTGTCTTTCATGTTAGCATCATTTTTTTATTTGTTTTTTATTTGTTTCATTTATTTGTAAATTAACTAAATTTAATTGAATATTATATGTAATATTAATGTTGTTGTTGTTGTCCATTCAGCTGCTCCCGTTTTGTTCTGGATCGCCACAGCGGATACAGCCAGATCCGCATAGACATTTGGCACAAGTTTTACGCGGATGCCCTTCCTGACGCAACTCCAGTGTAACCTGGAGAAACACACAGCCGCTGGTGTTCCAAAGAGGTCTCCCATCCAAGTACTAACCAGGCCCCGCACTACTTAGCTTCTGAAGTCTGACGGGATCAGGCTTACACAGAGCATGTGGGGAAATTACAAAAATGACTTAATAAAGGTTATAAAATGATTTAATTTTTGTGTTGATCTGTATTCTGCAGTAATTTCAGTTTTACTGCCTGAATGCTTTGTCGTGAGAAATATCTCATAATTCAATTAGCGATTCAGTTAGAAATCTCACTTTCTTAAGTCTCAGTTTATCCCTTTTTAATTAGCCTCAGGCTTTTTGTTCACATCAGGTTTTCCATCCTGAGACATTCTGTAAGAGCAAATTCATAGAATGGAAATGCTTTTTCTCTCAATTTGGTGAGTCACATGACAGTCGCTTTGACATTGTATATTCTACTAATATAAGAATATACTGAAATATGATTAATTTCTCTATGATATACTCTATATTCCAGTGTAGTGTTTTCACTTTCACCCTGGTTGGCGTGGCTGTTTCATTTTATTTACATTATTTGAAATTTTTGAGGAGAATGCTCCATAAAAGTGGTGCCACAGGTGGGTTAAGAGCAGTCTTTAATATTAATATCTTTAATGTGATGCAAGTGTGATTATTTCCCATCTTTAACTTAACTTCATAATGAAATTAATTAAGGATCACAGTAGTATCTTGTGCCGTGGCAGACATAGCGTGTTTAAATATGTTTCTTTTTTGACAAACTGGTGGTATTATTTTCCATCTTGCTTCACAACATCTGAATTGGGACTAAATTCATTCAAGTCTATTATATAAATAGTCTGATTCTCTTCTGTATTTGTTTTGACAAATAGTGGCTGTACAAATGTGGGACTGAGTTTGAATAAATGTAATGGTACAGTAATAGCACAGAAAATGAAGATTTATAGTGAAAGTCTTTTGAAAACACTGATCATGCCCATCGATTTCTATTTATGTCTGGTTCTCAGATGCTAACCAAGATGGCGGCGCTCTGGCAACAGCCAGCGAATGAGCAGATTGTCTCGGTCCTCCATCTAGTGAATAAATAGAAATCGATGGTCTGTCTGTCCTGAAACCTTCAGCTGCAGTAGGCAGCGCAAGCAGTAAGTAGTTTTCCTGGTTGAAGAATACCTATCTCCCCTTCTCTATGTACATCTGGAGCTGCATCTGGACGGGCTTCCGAAGTAAAAATTTATGCCAGTTCTATATGCAAATCCATGCCAGATCCACTATGAAAACTCAAAGCAAATTAGGAAAAGCCAAAAGAAGAAACAGTTTTATTTCATGCAGATTGTATAGATTGATAATTTGCCTTATGTGCCTTATGTACCTGGAAAGGTACTCAAAGTGTGTGCTGACCAACTGGCTGGAGTTTTCACCTGCATCTTCAACCTGTCCCTGTCGCAGGCTACCATTCCACCCTGCCTCAAATCCTCCACCATTATTCCAGTCCAAAAGAAGTCAGCAGTGGAGAGCATAAATGACTACAGGCCTGTTGCACTTATGCCTGTGGTCATGAAGTGCTTCGAAAGACTGGTCTCTCAGTACATCAGAGCCTGTCTGCCACCCACTCTGGACCTCCAGCAGTTTGCCTCCAGGGCAAACTGCTCCACAGAGGACGCTATCACCACAGCTCTCCACACCGCGCTGAGCCATGTGGAGCACCAGGGGAGCTATGAGAGGATGCTCTTCCTGGACTTCAGCTCAGCCTTCAACCACATCATCCCAGAGATCCTGGTCCAGAAACTGACACATCTGGGCATCTCCACCCCCATCTGCCAGTGGATCAAGGACTTCCTCACAAACCGCCCACAGTCTGTGAAACTTGGCCCCCACCTTTCCTCCACCATCACACTCAGCACCGGTTCCCCTCAAGCCTGTGTACTGAGCCCCCTCCTGTTCACCCTTTACACGCACGACTGCTCTCCGACCCATCCCACAAACACCATCATAAAGTTTGCGGATGATACCACCGTGATTGGGCTCATCTCGGGGGGATGAGACCGACTACAGAGACGAGGTAAATCGACTTACAGCATGGTGTTGAGCTAACAACCTGTTGCTGAACACCACAAAAACAAAAGAAATAATCCTGCAGAGGGTGATCAAAACAGCCCAGGAGATCGCTGGTTGCTCTCTGCCCAGCCTGGAAGACATTGCCAGCTCTCGCTACCTCAGCAGAGCTGCCAGCATCAGCAAAGACACATCCCACCCCAGCAACCACCTGTTTGACCTACTACCCTCCGGCTGACGGTATAGGTCAATCAAAACTAGGACAAACAAACTCAGGGACAGCTTTCTCCCCAGAGCGATCGCTGCTCTGAACAAAAACAAATCACTCTAACCCACACCTTCAAGTTTCTTGTGCAATATCTGTAAACCATGTGCAATATTCCCGTGCAATATGATTCCACAGTTGTATATAATTCTCGTTTTACATTACTTAGTCCACATTTTATTTTATTTTATTTTACCTCATGTTTATATTAGTTGTACATATAATAATTTAGTTAAATTTCACTATCTTTTATTTGGCTAAAAATTACTCACACCACGGAAAGCACATTTTTTTAGTTGCACTCAAATCTCGTTGTAATGCAAATTACAATGACAATAAAGGCGATTCTGATTCTGATTCTGAATTAGGTGTCTGGATAGCATTAGAACTTAGTCTCCATTGTGTTCTCCTGTGAGACCGACTTCCCACAGATACTGATGGCTTGAAACTCTGATGAGATTTCCAGCAACGTTTTTCCTTTAGTTTCGGGCACGATCAGGAAGGCATAAAGCGATGCCAGGAGACATGTACAAGAGAACAGGACAAAGCTGTAGGAGTCCAGTGCTTCCTGCGGGAGAAAAAATCATGGCCACATTATTAGGTACACCTCTCGGTACTTTGACAACTGCCTTAATTCTTTGTGGCACAGATATTGAACAAAATGCTGAAGACATTGTAGCATTGGTCCATATTGTGGTCCTCATGTTAGACAAGCACAACGCCATTACACCAGCAGGCTGAATTGTTCATAATGTGTAAACCTGAACAAGTTTGCAGAACTATTAAAAAAAAGTTTATACACTCAAAATAACAGGTTAAATGAATTCATTTTCTCTGATCTCTATTAGAGCTGTCACGGTTAGTTGACTAGTCACGATTACGTCCACTATCAAAATAGTCGGGGACGAATTTAATAATCGTCATCGTTTATTTTTTAAGCTTTGTTTTTCCTCTCATAACTGCTACTGTATCTTACGCTGCATTTCTGTCCTTGGTGCACATGCACAGTCATGGTAATCTGGGTCAGCCGTGATGTCACCGGAAAAGTTATCACCAAAAAATATTATGGCTTGCCGGCAACGAAGCTCAAAAGTTTGGGAGCATTTTAACGAAATTAAACAGCAAAATGTGCAGTGCAAAATCTGCAAGGCAGAACTTTCCTTCCACGGCTGTACAACGGTGATGTAAGAGCATCTGAGAAGAAAAAATGTTGGGCTGATTCTGACAAAGCGAGAGTCGTCTCTGTAATCTAACTGGCTAGTTAGCCGCTAACATTAACATTGATAGTGAGCTACGTACTTAGCTGTAAACATTAACATTAAATGATGCCAATTTCATTAGCCTTAGCACACGTTATGCGTTTGCTGTAACCTCAGCGATGTCATGTTTGAATAGGAAATGTGATAATGCTAATGTTTCATTATGCTACTTTACAGTGTTAAAAATACATTCCTCTTTAATGAACAACTTTGTTACCAACAAGTAAAAGTTGAATGAACTATCATATTAATTGTCTTTATTTTTAGTCAGCACATATCTTAATTCAAGCTTGAAGCTAATGATGGTTATATAAGAGCAGCTGCATGCTGGTGCGATAAGGTGCAATTTACGTATGATCCGATTAGTTGACTAATCGCAAAAATAATCAGTGACTAGTCGATTATAAAAATAATTGTTTGTGGCAGCCCTAATCTCTATATAGGCAGAGTCAAGAATCCAGGTGTGAATACATAACTAAAATTTGTGATTTGTTTTATACATGTTGCACTCGTCATCACTTACGATAAGGAAGGGGAACATCAGGCCCAACGTCGCAGTCATGAGCCAGCGCTGGAGCCCTGTGATGACAAATGCTGCCACTCGATTTGACTGAATGAACAGCTCATGGTTGAGAGCAGGAGTAGTCACCCCTGGGTGATCCACAGAGTCACTGTCATTTACAGTTGCATATTTAATAATAATAATAATAATAATGTATTCTGCTGCTGTTACAGTCCGTGTGTAAAGTAGGTGTTTCATGTAACATGAAATGCTTTTCTCATTGTGTAACTGTGCAGACGTACAGTGTGAAACACATACCAGGTCCTCCAGAGAAGAAGATGATGATGAGGACGAACAAGCCAATAGAAATGTATGAAAGCCAGTCGGTGGAATCCTGGACATGAATACATATTAAATGTGTTAACTGTTATCTACATATATTTGTTGTCTGTCTCTGGCCTTTATTTTTTGTTTGTAAAACACTTTCATTTTGTCAGTGACAAGCAGATATTTAAGGGGAAATTCAACATTTTTCAACCTTTTAGAAGTTTTGCAGTTAATGTTTTAAAAAGGCGCAAAGAAACAATAAATTATGACTCATTATTAACCCAAATCCCTGTCAGACTGGACAACCCCCATAAATGTTGAATCTCCACAGAACGCTTCTGGACCTCCAACATCAGGGCTCTGATTAAGAAGGCTCAGCAGCGACTATAATTCCTGCATGTCCTCAGGAAGAACAACCAGGACACGAAGCTGCTGCTGGTTTTCTATCACTCCTCGATGGACAACATATTGACATACTGCCTGGGTGTGTGGTACGTGGACTCCACAGCCAAAAACAGGTAGGCGGGGCAGAGGGTCATAAAAACTGCCCAAAAGACACATCCTGCTGCCGGAGGAGAACCAAGGCCATCACATATATATATATATATATATATATATATATATATATATATATATATATATATATATATATATATATATATATATACACAAATCCAAAAGAACAGAAACATACCAATAATATGAATGTTATATAAACAAGCCTGTGAGTCCGAAAGGGTGTGGGCAGAAGCAAAGCTTATCAACGCCCACCCCTGCTAGAATGAGTCCAACAATTATAACAGTCATAACAACATATACACAAATTCACAACACACTACATATCAACACAGACATACACTTCAATATTCAATTACATTTCAAATCATGTATAAGTATGTTATGTATAAAGCGCCAAATCACAGCAAACTTGGCCCAAGTCACTCCATATTAACCCTGCCGACCCCCAGAGCAAGCACTAGGCAACTGTGGTGAGGAAAAACTCCCTCTTAGGAAGAAACCTCAAGCAGACCAGGCTCTAGGGGGTGACCCTCTGCTTGGGCCGTGCATATATACCTGTATACGTACATACATACACACACATTATATACATATATACACTTATACACACACATATACACACTCACATATATACCTATATACATACCCACTAACACATAAATAAATATACACTACATATATATACACATACATACATTTATACTTACACATACATATACATACACCTACACATATACACATATATATACACGCACACATATACATACATACACACACACACGTATACATATATACACATACATACTACATATATGCATATACATATATACACACACATATACACGTACATATACATACATATTGACTGATTGATCATTTATTTTGAGTTTTACAAAATAAGCATTTCTTTGACATCTACATTTACCCACATTGGGTTGAAAAGAACAGGAGATACAAACATACATGCATACATACCCGCGCACTTAACCCGAAAAGGGGTGGGATGAAGACGAACTTATTTAATTCCACCCCCAAATACCCATACGTTATTACGACTACCGAGTGTGACCAATATTCCTTTTTTATTACTATGTAATTGATATCATATATTAGTGATGAGTATCTATAATAATAATAATAATAATAATAATGATAAAACAATTCCCACCATAATAGACAGTAATAATGACAATAATTATTGTCAATCAAAAAATATATATATTTTTTTATTTCTATTATTATTATTACTACCATTTTTTTAAATTGCTATTGATATTGCTGGTGTCATTCCTTAAGCCATTTTCATATGTCAATAAATTCCCCACATTTACTCAGAAAATGACTATTTAAAAGTACTATTCTTGTGTGTGTCGATGGTAATTCTGTCTCTCTCTCTCTCTATATATATATATATATATATATATATATATATATATATATATACACACATCATACATGCGAACATACATACACAAAATACACACATCACCTATACACACATGTATACACATAATACATATACATATATACAATTATGCTACATTCATTTTATTTTATTAATTTAATTACCTTAACTTTTTTATTAATTTATCATTATTATTATTATTATTTTCTTTTTTTTTTCCCCTTCCCCTCCTTCCCCATTTGTCATGTGTGTGGTGCATTAAAAGATGCAAAGTATTTTGTAAACCTGCTGCCAGAGAGGGGTCGCCCCCTGACACAGGTCCACCCTTTGCTGAATGTCCTAGGCTCTGCATTAAAAGACAAGGTTTTGGAGTCTGCTGGCAGAAGGGGGAGACCTTTGAGCAACAGACCCCCACTTGCCGACCCTGATCTGGTGATAATGATGTAAGTGATGTAAGAGGGGGAAACGAGGAGGAAAGAAAAGGAAAAGTCTTTTTATGTATCAATAAACTTACATATGCACATATTTATATAAATGTAAACATAAATATACATATATGTATATATACATACATACACACCCACATATACATACATATATATACGCATACATAAATACATACATACATATACATGTTTCCCCCTCTCTCTAAGTTATTACCATCATCACCATACTTCTATTTGACTAGCATTTCAACTACAGGATCATGATGTATAAAAATAATACTTTTGACCACGGTTACGACACCGGCAATAACAGGTATTATGCAAATATGTTAACATCTATTATATTAACAAACATATAGTAAGATTTTATTATCATTATTATCATTTTTTTTATATAATATAGTTTACAATTATGGATATGATATATATAATTAAATTGATGTACAGGATAATTCCAGGTATTTTATGAAAGTTTGTGTGTCCTAGCGAGACCCCTTCTATTGCTGACAAGGCAAAAAAGCAAAGGTAAATTAACTAGAAATAAATTAAAAAGGCATGACGATCACGCACCTCTCTCCTCATTCATGTATTTCAACAGAACCATTTCTTTGTATCTTTTTTTGAATTGATGGATGTTAGGACATCGCTTGAACTGAGGTGCCAAACTATTCCACAGCTTAATGCCAAACACGGACACACAGAAACTTTTCCTGGTAGTTCTCACTGCCTTGACTTTAAAGTTACCACATCCCCTCAAGTTATAGCTTCCTTCTCTCTGGGTGAAGAGACTCAGAATATTACTGGGTAATGAGTTTTTACTGGCTTTATATAATAATTGTGCAGTGTGAAAATTAACCAGATCTGGCATTTTCAACAATTTGGATTGCAAAAATAGACTATTTGTGTGATCAAGATATCCTACCTTATAGATGATTCTTATTGCCTGCTTTTGGATTATACAGAGGGGATGTAGCAAACTTTCGTAATTGTTACCCCAGATTTCTATACAATATGTTAAGTAAGGAGAGATTAAAGAACAATACAATAAATATAACGCATTATGATCCAGAAAATATTTTGCTTTGTACATAATAGAGACATTCTTGGAAACTTTTTTTATGTATGTGGCTGATATGAGACTTCCAGCTTAATTTACTATCGATGGTTATCCCTAAAAATTTGACTTCTGACACTTTATCTATTTCGACACCGTCTATATTTATTGGTAAATTAGAATTGACATTATGATTTCCAAAAAACATGACTTTAGTCTTTTTTATATTTAGGGATAATTTATTAATATTCAACCAAGTTTTCAGCTTAATTAATTCACTATTTACCACATTAATAAGTTTGCTATAGTTATCACTGGAATAGAATATATTGGTATCATCTGCAAATAATAATAATTTTAATAATTGTGACACATTAAATATGTCATTTATATAAAGATTAAAAAAATGTGGACCCAGTATGGATCCCTGTGGGACCCCACAAGGGATGCCCAAACACCCAGATTTAAATGCACCCATCTGCACAAACTGATGTCTCTCTGTTTGAATCCAGTTCCAAGCCACTCCCCTGATACCATATCTTTCCAATTTATTGAGTAGAATTGAGTGATTAAGTGTGTCAAACGCTTTCTTTAAATCAATGAATATTCCAACTATATAGTTTTTACTATCTAAGGTGTTTGTAATCTCTTCTATTGCTTCAATTATTGCAAGTGAAGTTGACCTACCAGACCTAAACCCATATTGACATTCGTTAATTATGTTATATTTTTCTATAAAGGATCCTAACCTGTTGTTAAAAAGCTTTTCTAAAATTTTGGAAAATTGTGGAAGTAGAGAGACCGGTCTGTAGTTTGTGAAGATATGTTTATTTCCATTTTTGTATAGTGGAATAACTTTTGCCATCTTCATTTTGATCGGGAATGTCCCAGTTTGAAATGACAAGTTACATATATGAGTCAGGGGTTTTGATATGCTTTTGATTATTGTTTTTACTAGCTTCATATCTATGTCATAACAGTCAGTTGATTTTTTATTTTTACATTTATTAACAATATCTATTATTTCGGCTTCACTAACACTGGAGAGAAACATTGTGTTTGGATTGAGTTTTATGAGTGATTCCTGCTCCTTGTTACAACCATCGGGAATTTTTGCTGCCAAGTCAGGTCCATTATTAACAAAGAAGTTATTAAAACCATTAACTATGTTATACATATTATAGATGTCCTTGTTATTATCAATAAAATAATTTGGATAAGAATTACCTCTTACCTTATTTTTGATTATAGTGTTAAGAATTTCCCAGATTCTCTTGGTGTCATTTTTATTATTATTTAATAGATTGGTATAATATAATTTCTTGCTGGCTCTGATTATATTAGTTAGTTTGTTTTTATATAATTTATATCTATGTTCAGATTCTTTTTTCCTTAGTGTAACAAATTGTCTGTATAATGTATTCTTCTTTTTACAAGCATTTTGTAGACCTTTTGTTAACCATGGACTTTTGGCGACAGTACTGTTTTTGTTGACTTGGCGTATTGGACAGTTTATCTCATATAATGAATTGAAAATGTCTAGAAATTTATTGAAGGCACAATCCACATCATTCTCCCTATACACAGTGCGCCAGTCCTGTTTTGTTAAGTCATTATTGAGGTGATCTATTGCTTTTTGGGTTCTTACTCATTTAAATACAGAGTATTGGGGTTTTACCTGAAAATTATAATTGGAGTCATACACAGTGAACACAGGAAGATGGTCAGTTATGTCACAAATCAATAAACCACTTATATTTTTAGTTTCTATGTTGTTTGTGAAGATGTTATCTATTAGAGTTGCACTATTCAATGTAATTCTGCTTGGCCTGGTGATAACTGGGTATAAGCTCACGCTGTACATTGTGTTTATAAATTCGTCAGTTGATGTGTGCCTATTGGGGTTTATTAAATCAATGTTATAATCTCCACATATAAATATTTTTTTGTTATTTATTGATGAAAACATTCTGTCTACCCAGTTTGTAAATGTAGCCATATTTGAGCCTGGCGCCCTATATAAACAACTTATAATAATGTTTTTCTTGTTTCCATTATACATTTCTATTGATATACATTCTAACACATCTTTTATTGTTAACGTCATACTTTCTATTACCTTAAATTTAATATTTTTCCGCACATATATAGCAACACCCCCACCTCCTTGTGGAGGTGTTGCTATATATGTGCGGAACAATTTATAGCAATTTATTAAAAACAATTTATTAAAAAAGAAAAACAAGATGTCTTGTTTTTCTTTTTTGTGATGTACAGGAGCTCTGTGGGAGCACCCCCAATTTTGTTGTCCCCTGGTACAATGACACTGGAGACTATTCTATTCTGTTCAAGGTCCTTAAACCCCAACTTTGTCCCAGTGTGTCGTGTAGTGTGTCTTGCATGGCAACACCCTGATATCAGTGTGTGTGTGTGAATATGAGGCATCATTGTAAAAGACGTTAACCATGAAAGCGGTATAGAAATGCAGTTCATTTACTTTGTGTTTTAAAAGGTTTTGGGGTGTCCTAATACACAAATAATGAATGTTTATGAGTTCAATGGTATGAATTTCATGAGGTGAAAGATGGAATGTTCCATTCAACAAGGCAAAGCCAAGTTGAATGTAACATTCCAGCTTTCACCGAATTAAATATGTGTTCCATTGGAAGAATGAGAAAACATTCATTATTTGTTTTACACAATGGCTAAAACAGATCCTTGTCATTTCATATTTTATTAATTTATAAACAACAGAAATGGGACTTTCATTTTGGTGTTTGTCACTGGTGCTTTGACACCAACAGTTCAACAAAAACTTTAAATGAATCCAAAATTGTTCTCAGTCAACTTGGAAAAACAGTCTGACGATCTAGTCCATGATGTCGTGCACTGACTTTGCGTACTTCCAAAAAAAAAAAAAAAAAAAAAGATTTTGTGTACTTCTTCAGTCCAGCGAAAAATCACGTCAGAGATTTGACCAGCTTATTATCCTAACTTCATCCTAACTGCTCTTCATGCCTCCAGACAGCTTACAGCGTTGTGGATTTGTTTTTTTGTGCTAAGGCCCGGCCGCACTGGGGAGAGGCTTAATTGTGCATGAATTGAGTATACAAATTACAGCCGTTTGTTGTCGGCCACAACAAAATTGGTCAAAAATGACAAATGTCCCAGTAAGCCACTCAGGGTTGTGAGACTGTGTGTTTTTTTTGTTTGTTTTTTTCAAAAAGAGAGAGTTCAGCGTGAGTTGCGGCTGTAACAGCAACTCTTCCTTTTGTTGGTGTTAAATACAAGTCCTGAAAGAGAACCGAGGTCCACGGCTGACGTCTCTGCAGCTGGGGATTTACACTATGTTGTTGGATGGCAGCAGCTATTATGTCTTTGGGGATCCATACCTACATCTATACATCTCCACAGCTGGACTGGCACTGACTGGCAGGTATGTCGATTTCTTATTCATTGCCAATCTGTATGCATTCGCTACAGCTTATTTTAGTCCATGATGTGGACATGATAGGCATGCAATATATCCGTTTTACACACTGTCCCAGTCCGCTGCCAAGCCGCAAATCCCCGTCAGTTGCGGATATCAGTGGATAATGGCGGATATACAGCGCATAGCTTCACTATGTATTGAGTAGGTAAGGCGGATGTCATCCGCAACCACAATTTTGTGCAGCTCAAAAATCCTGGTAACGGAAAAACATGCCTCTGCGGATAATTGCGGACATGTGCAGATGTCGGCCGACTCATACAAACATGTTTCATGGATATTGCGGATGTTTAGCGAATATGAGCCAATTTTGTGTGCAAACCATACACAAATCTTCCTGAACGCCAGTGGGACCGGGCCTTTAGAAGAATTAGCACCATCAGGTAGCTCCTTCAAATCATCATCCATCAGCAAAAGAAACTCTGCCATTTTTGGCGAAATAGTAGCGGCAGTGCTCGCAGCGTGCAATGGTACAAAATGTATGGAACCAAATTTGCATGGTAAATGGAACCAAGTTGCACGCTAAATGCTACGCAACACAAATGGGACGAATAATCCATGTCACGTGACATACAAAGTACCAATCAAATGACAAGGATCCACTCAGCTGTTATATAAAAGCAGATATTTAAGGGGAAATTTTACATTCTTTAATCTGAGCTGTCTTTTTTTGTTCACCTCTGCCAACGAAGTTTGGCGAAGGTTATGTTTTGACCCCTGTTTGTTTGTTTGTTCGTCTGTTTGCTGCTGAACAGCCTGTAACACACAATTTGCCATATATCATTATGAAATTTTTACAGAGGATTCATATCCTGATAGGCAAGAACTGATTCGATTTTCAAGGTCATAGGTCAAAGTCAGGAAAAATCTTGGAAAAATCCCCAGATCTTATCCTCTATATCTTTTAACATTGAATTAATTTTTAAATATTCATAACTTTGACAAAAAGATGAAATTTCTTTCCTATTTGAGAGCCTTATGTAGGATAGTATCCTTTACCGATTGGCTTTATTCTGGTTTTAATGCACATGTTCAGGGTATTATGGGTCTCGTCTGTCCTTGTCTTCTGCTACCCTCTGGTGTTCATTCCTAGTTTTGGTGTATCATATTTCTGGCTTTGGTTTCATGGTTTATAGCAATTTGTTCTTTCCTGTGTTTAGTCCTTTATATATGATTTCCCTGTGTTCTTGGTTCTTATGCTCTGTTTTCTCTGTGTTACAGTGCATCCAGAAAGTATTGACAGCGCCTCACTTTTCCATATTTTGTCATGTTACAGCCTTATTCCAAAATGCATGAAATTATTTTTCCCTCAAAATTCTACTCACAACACCCCATAATGACAACATGAGAAAGGTTTTTTTTTTTAAGTTTTGCAAATTTATTAAAAAATTTAAACAAAGAATTTAAACAAATTTAAACAAATCGTACAAAGACCAATGACCCTAAAGGCACACAGCCAAGATATCAAAGGAGTGGCTTCAGGACAACTCTGTGAATGTCCTTGAGTGGCCCAGCCAGAACCCAGACCTGAATCCAGTTGAACATCTCTGGAGAGATCTGAAATGGCTGTGCACTGATGCTCCCCATCCAACCTGATGGAGCTTGAGAGGTGTTGCAAAGAGGAATGGGCAAAACTGCCCAAAGATAGGTGCACCAAGCTTGTGGCATCATATTCAGGAAGACTTGAGGCTGTAATTTTGGTGTTGTAAGTAAATCCATAACAGAAAAATGAGAGTGACTGAGGCACTTTTGATTGAGATATATAATGCAAAATGTACACCAAATTGGCTTTTCAATGTCCACAAAATCCACAATCCGGATCAGATTGGGATCAAACTTTGTCAGGCGATAGTGAGTGCCAGTCTGCACCTTGCTTTCAAATATGAGAGTGGTTGAGCCATGTTTGATTGAGATATAATGTAATATACATTAAATGGGCTTTTCAATATGAAACTTAAATGGCCACAAAATCTGTAATCTGAATCAAGTTCCGATCAAACTTTGCCATCCTACATAACGTTGTCAAATATGAAAGAAATTTAATCTTTTTTGACAGAGTTATGAATTTTTGAAACGTCTTTTCAATGTTAAAGATAGAGATTTTTCCTGACTTTGACCTTTGACATATGAACTAGGTCATATGACAGATGACAGTTCTTGCCTATCAGGATATAAATCATCAGTAAACATTGTGGGCTCCAGGCTGTTCACAAACAAACAAACAGGTGAAAACATAACCTCCTCCAACTTGGAGGAGGTTATGTTTCTGCCCCATACCATCATGTTGAGGATTGCTTTGAGTGGATCCCAGAGCCCATGTGAATGTTGAGAAGAGTTTCCAGAGGATCCAAGAGCCTGAGAAGAGCCGACTCCTATAAGTGGATGATCATATCCTGGAAGGACAATAATATTAATAAGACGCAGCTCCTGAACATTATTCTGCAAATCTGTGAGTGTGCTGTCCACACTTTTATTCCTGTTTTTCCTCCTCCGTGGTGCCACTCTAGCCTCTTTTTTTTGTATTATTGTGTTATTATTTATTTATTATTATGTTATTAATTTTTTAATTATATTTATTACTATTTACAGAGCCGTACCTTCTGTGGCTGCAGTCTGTGATATTTCCACAGCCTCTTTTCACATAATAGCAGCATAAAAGCAGGCCACAGCCATCCTGAGCACTTTATTCACAAATCTGTCATTTCAACAACACGAGTGCCACTTGACATCTGTGAAAGCGCTGTGTGGCATTTGTGCACAAATCCTTGCACCTGCAAAGGCACCGCAAGTGGTGACTGACATTCACAAGAGTGCTGCCCCACATTTGAGCAACACCTGTGCTATGTACGTAGATTACTCATGATTTCTGACCCTATTTTTAGTGTCAGTCCTTGCGACATTTGGCCCACAATTTGGCAACATACGCTAATGTGTTGTAAATACCAATTCAGTGAGATTCCACCTGAAAATGATCACTAACTCGCATATTTTGTTGCAAATTTGTGTCTCCAACTACTCCCCAACAGTTGCACCCCAGTGAGATACTATCCTAAGGCCGAGTTCAAAAATAATGAAGCCTAACTGCTGATTTGCATTGCATTTGTCATGAACAAGCCATTATTTTATTTAGCACCATCCAGATTTATCTGTGAGTTGCCTATAGTCTCTTTAACAGGTACTGAAAATTTCATGGAAAAATTCTGCAAGGTTCCAGAGATATGCACAAAATTTACCCCAACAATTGCACTTTTTCATCAATTTTGTGTGACATTTATATTTAGCATTATCATTTAAAGTTGAATGTTAATGAAATACCTTGTATTTTGTCAGTTTGTTTGTTTGTGCTTCATACTAACACACAGTAATACATTTTGTAAAGGTAGAAATGTCATTTCCTAGAAAAACATCATGTTTCTAAAGCAAGGTAAAACTGTTGCAAGCATAATGCTGAGAATAAGTCTCTGATTTATTTGTGTCAAAACCATAGCTATATCCTACTCTGCTTCAGCAGAATAATTATATTACTTGTTCAATAATACCAGGAACTAATGGACAGAATTTCTTTGTTTCAGGCTCCTGCAGACTAAAGAAGATACCTCCAAGCATTACGCTCTAGCACATTATAGTATATATGCACTGATAATTTCTAGCAATGACTGAACTGAGACCAATAGAAATATTGAAACTCTGATATATAACCATGCCTAAAATGATAACATTTCACAAAAAAGACCACTTTTAAATTTTGATGGTTATGTCACAGTTTGGCTTCATTATTTTTGAACTAGACCCTAATCAAAACACAGTTGCATTTTTATAGTGAATTGGTGCATCAACTTTCATCAATTTTTATAAATTTGTAAACACTGTATGCCCCGTAATTTGGAGATGTATGAAATAATATAGGATTATTAACCGAGCAAGAGGTCTGTACGGGAAAATATCAGACCGAGGTGTTGACAGTACGGACCGAGCGTTACCGAAAAACACAGAGGTCTGATATCCCCATACAGACCGAGCAAGCGAGGTTAATAATTCTTTTTTTTTTCTTTTTTTTATGGCTATTATAGATATAAACACGCAAACTTACAGTATCGCCCGAATATGCTACTGTTGGTGTTGGGCTTGTTCGTTTTCTTCACCTCCACTTACTTAACAGGTGCTGTTACACCTGTTAAGTAAGTGGAGGTGAGATGTTAGCTGGTAAGCTTTCAATCTGTGTGTGTTTTTTGTTTCTGATGCTGTTGAGATATTTATGGAGCATGTTCATGTCTGACTTGGTTTTTCTAATCATGTTTTTAGCTTCCTGGTTTGTAATGAAAATATGCACTGCGGACCGATTGTCATGGTAACCGGTCCGATATGGGAAAATATCCCACCAGTAATCAGCCAATCAGAGCATGCATGGCGTCGCAGCCATATAATGACAGTATTTATTGTTTCTAATACTGGAAGACATGGACTCTCACTGCATGTTACAGGGTACATGACAAGGCTTTGTTTTTCACAGAAAATGTGACTGATGTTGTTGACATGGCTGTGGCTGCTGTATTCAGAGCTGATTTGTTTACCTGCAGGTTGAGTGTGACAGTGATCAGCACCCAGGTAGCAGACATGGCACCATAGCCCACCCAGAGCAAGAGTCTCCTTCCGATGTTCTCGATCAGAAAACCCTGTTATCAATGATCAGTGATGTAATTAGAAAGGCAAATAATTGAGATCAATTGTTAAGATGTATAGTACTGTGTGAAAGTTGAAGGCACATTTAAAGCAACTAAACATACCAAAACAATAATGGAGAGCTACACTTACATACAGTGAGGAAAATAAGTATTTGAACACCCTGCGATTTTGCAAGTTCTCCCACTTAGAAATCATGGAGGGGTCTTAAATTTTCTAATTTCTAATTAACGTTGAAATTTTCGATGACTCGTCCAATCATGTCAACATAAGAAGGGAAATCAGGCACATGCCAGCTGACATGACTGGACGAGTCATCGAAAATGTCAACGTTCGTGTTGCTGCAGTTATTCGTCAAAGAGGAGCCTGGATAGAACATATTATCAACTATTAAGGACAGACCACCAAAAATGTTTCAATTTCTATCAGATTTGAAGGACATAATCTCCCATCATTCTGTTAATGTTTGGTGAAGGAATTTTCAAAATAACTCATCTGAGTAAAAAATGAGATCAAAAAGAAAATAGGGTGTTTTTTTTGGACCACCCTGTAGGTAAATCCTTGCTGGTGTTTTCAGCATCATCAGCATCATCATCATCATCATCATCATCATCATCACCTGCACCATGCCGCTGCAAACGAGAGAAATTCTCATATAACACTCGCTGTGATGGTTTTTCTGCTGCCAACATGTGAACGCAGCATTATAGTAGTGCTTTGATATTTTCATCAGCAAACATGTTGCAGTGACATCTGAAAACAAGACAGTCTTACTTAACTTATCACCAGTGATGCCGGTAATGCGTTCTACTCTGACCACTTTTTTTAGTAACGAGTAATCTAAGGCGTTAATCTTTCCGAATCAGTAATCAGATTAAAGTTACTTCTCCATGTCACTGTGCGTTACTATTATTTTTGCATTGTGGGTTGATAGCAGCATTAAACTTGGTCCGTGGGCAGGAGGTCGGGGTTCGACTGAACTACACACTTTAAACGAGCTGTGAGCTTTTCATCCGTGGTTTTTTGCAGCAGCTACGACTCGTCCAGACCTCTTAAAGCGTGGTGACAACAGCACACCTGCACTGAGCTTTACAAATACATTTTTATGCTTTTTTTTTCTCCGAGCCGCTCCGTATCTGCTGCTAAAAACAGCTGATCCTCCGCGACGCGTCAACAACTAACACTATTTTCCACTCAAATGCACATAAACTCTCTTTCTGAGGACCACATGATGTGAAAACGCAATAAAACTTTCTTACCTGTAAATCTGGTCATGTTTTCTGCATAAATAAATGTTATCCATTCTTTGTGCTCAAACGCCAAAGCAGGGGCGAATCCAGATGGAATGGGGGCGTGGGGCAGGGATGTGCCCCCCCTCCCCCCCACAACACCCCTAGATTAAAGGTCCAGTTTTGAAGCCGTTTTTTTTTTTTTTTACTACAGCTACTAATACTACTTAAAATAATAATAATTTCGACAAGTAAAATGTTTAGAGAGAATTTAAATGTTAGAAAAATGTTAGAATGAATTTAATAGTTACATTTATAAACAATGTAGGTTAGAAATTGCAAGTTTACTGTTACAGTGCTGTCAACAGTTAAATATGAGGTCAAGAAAGAGGGTCTTTATTTTACTTTTTATAAAACAAGTATTTCTTTTCATTGAAGCCAAGAAAGGGTGAGTTTTGGCAAAACAAGTATCATTGTCATGTTGAGGTAGCAGAGGGTTGTTGTCAGCAGCTGGGGAAAGTAACTAAAAAAAGTAACTAGTAATCTAACTTAAGTTACTTTTCCAATTGAGTAATCAGTAAAGTAACTAAGTTACTTTTTCAAGGAGTAATCAGTAATCAATAATTGGATTACTTTTTCAAAGTAACTGTGGCAACACTGCTTATCACATATTGATGTTTGGTAAAAATGAGCCTTTTGCATCAGAATGTGATAAGGTGGGTGTGAGACTGCTTTGCTGAAAACTAACAGATCAAAATGTCCAAGTTGTTCTGATGACTTGAAAATAAGAAAAAGATCAACTGTCATGAGGTTGCACAATTCATACTATTTTTATTTATTTCACGGCCTTTATGCCTCATTGTCAGTGCTTTAACACTAACACTCTGACCCTACATGTTTTTACTGCCAGTGGACTAAACAGTGAGTGAGGTGAAAATACTCACAGAGCTGATGGAGGTCAGAATTTCACATATTCCAAGAGCCAGTGTGATGTAACGTATCTGTCAATGGGACACCTGTCTTCAGGAAGATGTCAAAGGAGAAGATGCTGATCTGTGAAAAATGAACATTTGAATTTTTGAATTTGAATTTTACAAATGGGCACAAATGTGTGGTTAATGTGAGAATTATTTAGGGCCCTATTTTGACAACAGTGCGTTATCTAAAATGCGGAGTGCAAGTGTAGCTATTGTATGTCCAAATCCACTTTGCTACTTACAGTGAGGAAAATAAGTATTTGAACACCCTGCAATTTTGCAAGTTTCCCCACTTAGAAATCATGGAGGGGGCTGAAATTTTCATCTTAGGTGCATGTCCACTGTGAGAGACATAATCTAAAAAAAAAAAATCTGGAAATCACAATGTATGACTTTTAAATAATTTATTTGTATGTTACTGCTGCAAATAAGTATTTGAACACCTACCAACCAGCAAGAATTCTGGCTTTACACAGACCTGTTAATTTTTCTTAAGAAGCCCTCTTATTCTGCACTCTTTACCTGTATTAATTACACCTGTTTGAACTTGTTACCTGTATAAAAGACACCTGTTCACACACTCAATCAATCACACTCCAACCTGTCCACCATAGCCAAGACTAAAGAGCTGTCTAAGGACACCAGGGACAAAACTGTAGACCTGCACAAGGCTGGGATGGACTACAGGACAACAGGCAAGCAGCTTAGTAGAAAACAACAACTGTTATGATTATTTATTAGAAAGTGGAAGAAACACAAGATGACTGTCTCTCCCTCGGTCTGGGAGTCCATGCAAGATCTCACTTTGTGGGGTAAGGATGATTCTGAGAAAGCTCAGAACTACACAGGAGGACCTGGTCAATGACCTGAAGAGAGCTGGGACCACAGTCACAAAGATTACATTAGTAACACATGATGCTGTCATGGTTTAAAATCCTGCAGGGCAGCAAGGTCCCCCTGCTCAAGCCAGCACATGTCCAGGCCCGTTTGAAGTTCACCAGTGACCATCTGGATGATCCAGAGGAGGCATGGGAGAAGGTCATGTGATCAGATGGGACCAGAATAGAGCTTTTTGGAATCAACTCCCCTATTGCTCCCGGTGTGTAGTGAGCGCCTTGTTTGGCAGCACCCTGACATCGTGGTGAATGTGAGGCATAATTGTAAAGCACTTTGAGCGTCTGATACAGATGGAAAAGCACTATATAAATGCAGTCCATTTACCATTTAACTCCACTTACCATGTTTAGAGGATGAGAACAACCCCAAGAAAACCATCCCAACTGTGAAGCATGGGGGTGGAAACATCATATTCTGGGGGTGCTCTTCTGCAAAGGGGACAGGACGACTACACCATATTGAAGGGAGGATGGATGGGGTTATGTATTGTGAGATTTTGGCAAACAACCTCCTTCCCTCAGTAAGAGCACTGAAGATGGGTCGTGGCTGGGTCTTCCAGCATGACAATGACCCCAAACACACAGCCACGGCAACTAAGGAGGGGCTCCGTAAGAAGCATTTCAAGGTCCTGGAGTGGCCTGGCCAGTCTCCAGACCTGAACTCAATAGAAAATCTTTGGAGGGAGCTGAAACTCCAAACCTGAAAGATTTGGAGAAGATCTGTATGGAGGAGTAGACCAAAATCCCTGCTGCAGTGTGTGAAAACCTGGTGAAAAACTACAGGAAACGTTTGACCTCTGTAATTGCCAACAAAGGCTACTGTACCAAATATTATCATTGATTTTCACAGGTGTTCAAATAATTAGTTGCAGCAGTAACATACAAATAAATTATTAAAAAATCACATTGTGATTTCTGGATTTTTTTTTTTTTTTTTTTAGATTATGTCTCTCACAGTGGACATGCACCTAAGATGAAAATGTCAGACCCCTCCATGATTTCTAAGTGGGATAACTTGCAGAATCGCAGAGTGTTCAAATACTTATTTTCCTCACTGTATATATTTACTGTGTGTACACAAAATTATTCTGAATCTTGGTCATCGTAGAAGTGTATGCGTGTGCATGACTGCTGTCCGCTCCCATCTTTGACCATGGATGGATGTAGACACTCCAAATAATATATACTTTGTCTGTGTCTTTCACTGTGAAGACAAAGCCATTTTGTCACATGCCAGAGAACAACACATAACTGAAAAAGACCAGAAAACATGCAATTAAACCAAATGTGAAATTGGGACAGTTATTGGAGAAGTGAAGGACAAGAAGTGGATTTAATCCTTCAGCGGTGCTCCAGAATAATGAACAAAAGAAAAGACCTCGGAATGGAAAAAATTACATGTAAATAGGTAGGCGTGGTGTGTGTGTGTGTGTGTGTGTGTGTGTGTGTGTGTGTGTGTGTGTCTGTGTGTGTGTGTGTGTGTGTGTGTGTGTGTGTGTGTGTGTGTGTGTGTGTTGTGTGTGTGTGTGTGTGTGTGTGTGTGTGTGTTTAAAGAAATAATACTCCAAATCAGAAAAAGTTGGGATGATATGGAAAATGCAAATTACAAAAAGAAAGTGATTCTTAAATTTACTTTCATGTTTTTTTTGTTATTTTAGAGATGTGGGAATGGATTAGTTCCTGCCTGGGTGATTGCCATCCAGGACCCAAGGCGGTCCTGTGGTGTTGTGGATGTGGCAAGGCGCAGCATCAGCGCATGCTCCCAGACTTGACCTGGCAGACACACCATGACTGACAGAACTGACACCAGGTTAACCTATTGGCAACTGGTTTTGATCAAATCAAATCAATTTTATTTATATAGCGACAACAACAGTTGCCCCAAGGCACTTTATATTGTAAGGCAAAAGCCAAACAATAATTACAGAAAACCCCAACGGACAAAACGACCCCCTATGAGCAAACACTTGGCGACAGTGGGAAGGAAAAACTCCCTTTTAACAGGAAGAAACCTCCAGCAGAACCAGGCTCAGGGAGGGGCAGTCTTCTGCTGGGACTGGTTGGGGCTGAGGGGAGAGAATCAGGAAAAAGACATGCTGTGGAGGGGAGCAGAGATCGATCACTAATGATTAAATGCAGAGTGGTGTATACAGAGCAAGAAGAGAAAGAAACACTCACTGCATCATGGGAACCCCCCAGCAGTCTAAGTCTATAGCAGCATAACTAGGGATGGTTCAGGGTCACCTGATCCAGCCCTAACTATAAGCTTTAGCAAAAGGAAAGTTTAAGCCTAATCTTAAAGTAGAGAGGGTGTCTGTCTCCCTGATCTGAATTGGGAGCTGGTTCCACAGGAGAGGAGCCTGAAAGCTGAAGGCTCTGCCTCCCATTCTACTCTTAAAAACCCTAGGAACTACAAGTAAGCCTGCAGTCTGAGAGTGAAGCGCTCTATTGGGGTGATATGGTACTAAGAGGTCCCTAAGATAAGATGGGACCTGATTATTCAAAACCTTATAAGTAAGAAGAAGAATTTTAAATTCTATTCTAGAATTAACAGGAAGCCAATGAAGAGAGGCCAATATGGGTGAGATAAGCTCTCTCCTTCTAGTCCCCGTCAGTACTCTAGCTACAGCATTTTGAATTAACTGAAGGCTTTTCAGGGAACTTTTAGGACAACCTGATAATAATGAATTACAACAGTCCAGCCTAGAGGAAATAAATGCATGAATTAGTTTTTCAGCATCACTCTGAGACAAGACCTTTCTAATTTTAGAGATATTGCGCAAATGCAAAAAAGCAGTCCTACATATTTGTTTAATATGCGCATTGAAGGACATATCCTGATCAAAAATGACTCCAAGATTTCTCACAGTATTACTAGAGGTCAGGGTATGCCATCCAGAGTAAGGATCTGGTTAGACACCATGTTTCTAAGATTGTGGGCCAAGTACAATAACTTCAGTTTTATCTGAATTTAAAAGCAGGAAATTAGAGGTCAATCCATGTCTTTATGTCTATAAGACATTCCTGCAGTTTAACTAATTGGTGTGTGTCCTCTGGCTTCATGGATAGATAAAGCTGGTATCATCTGCGTAACAATGAAAATTTAAGCAATGCTTTCTAATAATACTGCCCAAGGGAAGCATGTATAAAGTGAATAAAATTGGTCCTAGCACAGAACCTTGTGGAACCTCCATAATTACCTTAGTCTGTGAAGAAGACTCCCCATTTACATTAACAAATTGTAAGCTATTAGATAAATATATTCAAACCACTGCAGCGCAGTGCCTTTAATACCTATGGCATGCTCTAATCTCTGTAATAAATTTTATGGTCAACAGTATCAAAAGCAGCACTGAGGTCTAACAGGACAAGCACAGAGCTGAGTCCACTGTCTGAGGCCATAAGAAGATCAATCAATCAATCAATCAATTTTATTTATATAGCGCCAAATCACAACAAACAATTGCCCCAAGGCGCTTTATATTGTAAGGCAAGGCCATACAATAATTACGTAAAAACCCCAACGGTCAAAACGACCCCCTGTGAGCAAGCACTTGGCGACAGTGGAAGGAAAACTCCCTTTTAAACAGGAAGAAACCTCCAGCAGAACCAGGCTCAGGGAGGGGCAGTCCTTCTGCTGGGACTGGTTGGGGCTGAGGGAGAGAACAGGAAAAAGACATGCTGTGGAGGGGAGCAGAGATCAATCACTAATGATTAAATGCAGAGTGGTGCATACAGAGCAAAAAGAGAAAAAAACACTCAGTGCATCATGGGAACCCCCCAGCAGTCTAAGTCTATAGCAGCATAACTAAAGAATGGTTCAGGGTCACCCGATCCAGCCCTAACTATAAGCTTTAGCAAAAAGGAAAGTTTTAAGTCTAATCTTAAAAGTAGAGAGGGTGTCTGTCTCCCTGATCTGAATTGGGAGCTGGTTCCAGAGGAGAGGAGCCTGAAAGCTGAAGGCTCTGCCTCCATTCTACTCTTACAAACCCTAGGAACTACAAGTAAGCCTGCAGTCTGAGAGTGAAGCGCTCTATTGGGGTGATATGGTACTATGAGGTCCCTAAGATAAGATGGGACCTGATTATTCAAAACCGTATAAGTAAGAAGAAGAATTTTAAATTCTATTCTAGAATTAACAGGAAGACAATGAAGAGAGGCCGATATGGGTGAGATATGCTCTCTCCTTCTAGTCCCCGTTAGTACTCTAGCTGCAGCATTTTGAATTAACTGAAGGCTTTTCAGGGAACTTTAGGACAACCTGATAATAATGAATTACAATAGTCCAGCCTAGAGGAAATAAATGCATGAATTAGTTTTTCAGCATCACTCTGAGACAAGACCTTTCTAATTTAGAGATATTGCGTAAATGCAAAAAAGCAGTCCCTACATATCTGTTAATATGCGCTTTGAATGACATATCCTGATCAAAAAATGACTCCAAGATTTCTCACAGTATTAATAGAGGTCAGGGTAATGCCATCCAGAGTAAGGATCTGGTTAGACACCATGTTTCTAAGATTTGTGGGGCCAAGTACAATAACTTCAGTTTTTATCTGAGTTTAAAAGCAGGAAATTAGAGTCATCCATGTCTTTATGTCTGTAAGACAATCCTGCAGTTTAGCTTATTGGTGTGTGTCCTCTGGCTTCATTGGGTAGATAAAGCTGGGTATCATCTGCGTAACAATGAAAATTTAAGCAATGCAGTCTCCTCCTCCTCATCAAAGAATTTGGCTCTCTGTGGGACTGTTTAACACAGAGACTGCTACCTGCTGCTTTGGACTTTGAACTAATAGTCTTTTCAAGACTTTTTTACCTTTTTTACCTTTTTATTTTTTATTTTTTTACTTTTTACTTGACTCTACTGGTGGTCGGCTCTCACTGCGGTATTGGTATCACTTCTTGTTCCGGAGCACAGCGGTGTTTTTCTGTATCTGTTAGCTGTTTGATCTGCGCAGTTAGATTGATCTAGTTATCTAGATACGATTTGTTTCCCAGTGTAATCTTTACGTGCCTTAACTAAAGCACTCCTTCTGCTGAATCACCTCTAAATTATTTACACATTATCGCTTTGCGTGTTTTAGGAATCCGCTAGCTTAGCGTAGCTACTAGCTCTTAGGCCGATTTAGCATGGCGGCTTCTCCTGTCTCTCCCGCACTTTTCTGCTCTGGGTGTGAAATGTTTAGTTATTCCTCGGCCTTCCTTAGCAGTAATGGTACTTGTAATAAGTGTAGCTTAGTCGTAGCTTGGAGGCCAGGCTGGGCGAATTGGAGACTCGGCTCCGCACCGTGGAAAATTCTACAGCTAGCAAGGCCCCTGTAGTCCGGTGCGGACCAAGGTAGCTTAGCCGCCGTTAGTTCCCCCCTGCAGATCCCGAGCAGCCGGGAAAGCAGGCCGACTGGGTGACTGTGAGGAGGAAGCGTAGCCCTAAACAGAAGCCCCGTGTACACCGCCAACCCGTTCACATCTTTAACCGTTTTCCCCACTCGACGATACACCCGCCGAGGATCAAACTCTGGTTATTGGCGACTCTGTTTTGAGAAATGTGAAGTTAGCGACACCAGCAACCATAGTCAATTGTCTTCCGGGGGCCAGAGCAGGCGACATTGAAGGAAATTTGAAACTGCTGGCTAAGTCTAAGCGTAAATTTGGTAAGATTGTAATTCACGTCGGCAGTAATGACACCGGTTACGCCAATCGGAGGTCACTAAAATTAACATTGAATCGGTGTGTAACTTTGCAAAAACAATGTCGGACTCCTGTAGTTTTCTCTGGGCCCCTCCCCAATCAGACCGGGAGTGACATGTTTAGCCGCATGTTCTCCTTGAAGTGCTGGCTGTCTGAGTGGTGTCCAAAAAATGAGGTGGGCTTCATAGATATTGGCAAAGCTTCTGGGGAAAACCTGGTCTTGTTAGGAGAGAACGGCAGCCATCCCACTTTGATGGAGCAGCTCTCAGTTCTAGAAATCTGGCCATTTTCTTAAATCCTCCAAACCGTGACTATCCAGGTGTTGGGACCAGGAAGCAGAGTTGGTAGTCTTACACACCTCTCTGCAGCTTCTCTCCCTCCCCCTGCCATCCCCTCATTACCCCATCCCCGGTAGAGACGGTGCCTGCTCCCAGACTACCAATAACCAGCAAAACTTATTTAAGCATAAAAATTCAAAAAGAAAAAATAGATATAGCACCTTCAACTGCACACAGACTAAAACAGTTAAATGTGGTCTAGTAAACATTAGGGTCTCTCTCTTCTAATCCTGTTGGTAAATGATATATAATTGATCAACATATTGATTTATTCTGCCTAACAGAACCTGGTTACAGCAGGATGAATATGGTAGTTTAAAATGAGTCACACCCCCGATTCACACTAACTGTCAGAATGCTCGTAGCACGGGCCGTGGTGGAGGATTAGCAGCAATCTTCCATTCCACTTATTAATTAATCCAAACCCAGACAGAGCTTTAATTCATTTGAAAGCTTGTCTCTTAGTCTTGTCCATCCAAATTGGAAGTCCCAAAAAACCAGTTTATTTGTTATTATCTATCGTCCACCTGGTCGTTACTGTGAGTTTCTCTGTGAATTTTCAGACCTTTTGTCTGACTTAGTGCTTAGCTCAGATAAGATAATTATAGTGGGCGATTTTAACATCCACACAGATGCTGAGAATGACAGCCTCAACACTGCATTTAATCTATTATTAGACTCTATTGGCTTTGCTCAAAAAGTAAATGAGTCCACCCACCACTTTAATCATATCTTAGATCTTGTTCTGACTTATGGTATGGAAATAGAAGACTTAACAGTATTCCCTGATAACTCCCTTCTGTCTGATCATTTCTTAATAACATTTACATTTACTCTGATGGACTACCCAGCAGTGGGGAATAAGTTTCATTACACTAGAAGTCTTTCAGAAAGCGCTGTAACTAGGTTTAAGGATATGATTCCTTCTTTATGTTCTCTAATGCCATATACCAACACAGTGCAGAGTAGCTACCTAAACTCTGTAAGGGAGATAGAGTATCTCGTCAATAGTTTTACATCCTCATTGAAGACAACTTTGGATGCTGTAGCTCCTCTGAAAAAGAGAGCTTTAAATCAGAAGTGTCTGACTCCGTGGTATAACTCACAAACTCGTAGCTTAAAGCAGATAACCCGTAAGTTGGAGAGGAAATGGCGTCTCACTAATTTAGAAGATCTTCACTTAGCCTGGAAAAAGAGTCTGTTGCTCTATAAAAAAGCCCTTCGTAAAGCTAGGACATCTTTCTACTCATCACTAATTGAAGAAAATAAGAACAACCCCAGGTTTCTTTTCAGCACTGTAGCCAGGCTGACAAAGAGTCAGAGCTCTATTGAGCTGAGTATTCCATTAACTTTAACTAGTAATGACTTCATGACTTTCTTTGCTAACAAAATTTTAACTATTAGAGAAAAAATTACTCATAACCATCCCAAAGACGTATCGTTATCTTTGGCTGCTTTCAGTGATGCCGGTATTTGGTTAGACTCTTTCTCTCCGATTGTTCTGTCTGAGTTATTCTCATTAGTTACTTCATCCAAACCATCAACATGTTTATTAGACCCCATTCCTACCAGGCTGCTCAAGGAAGCCCTACCATTATTTAATGCTTCGATCTTAAATATGATCAATCTATCTTTGTTAGTTGGCTATGTACCACAGGCTTTTAAGGTGGCAGTAATTAAACCATTACTTAAAAAGCCATCACTTGACCCAGCTATCTTAGCTAATTATAGGCCAATCTCCAACCTTCCTTTTCTCTCAAAAATTCTTGAAAGGGTAGTTGTAAAACAGCTAACTGATCATCTGCAGAGGAATGGTCTATTTGAAGAGTTTCAGTCAGGTTTTAGAATTCATCATAGTACAGAAACAGCATTAGTGAAGGTTACAAATGATCTTCTTATGGCCTCGGACAGTGGACTCATCTCTGTGCTTGTTCTGTTAGATCTCAGTGCTGCTTTTGATACTGTTGACCATAAAATTTTATTACAGAGATTAGAGCATGCCATAGGTATTAAAGGCACTGCGCTGCGGTGGTTTGAATCATATTTGTCTAATAGATTACAATTTGTTCATGTAAATGGGGAATCTTCTTCACAGACTAAAGTTAATTATGGAGTTCCACAAGGTTCTGTGCTAGGACCAATTTTATTCACTTTATACATGCTTCCCTTAGGCAGTATTATTAGACGGTATTGCTTAAATTTTCATTGTTACGCAGATGATACCCAGCTTTATCTATCCATGAAGCCAGAGGACACACACCAATTAGCTAAACTGCAGGATTGTCTTACAGACATAAAGACATGGATGACCTCTAATTTCCTGCTTTTAAACTCAGATAAAACTGAAGTTATTGTACTTGGCCCCACAAATCTTAGAAACATGGTGTCTAACCAGATCCTTACTCTGGATGGCATTACCCTGACCTCTAGTAATACTGTGAGAAATCTTGGAGTCATTTTTGATCAGGATATGTCATTCAAAGTGCATATTAAACAAATATGTAGGACTGCTTTTTTGCATTACGCAATATCTCTAAAATCAGAAAGGTCTTGTCTCAGAGTGATGCTGAAAAACTAATTCATGCATTTATTTCCTCTAGGCTGGACTATTGTAATTCATTATTATCAGGTTGTCCTAAAAGTTCCCTAAAAAGCCTTCAGTTAATTCAAAATGCTGCAGCTAGAGTACTGACGGGGACTAGAAGGAGAGAGCATATCTCACCCATATTGGCCTCTCTTCATTGGCTTCCTGTTAATTCTAGAATAGAATTTAAAATTCTTCTTCTTACTTATAAGGTTTTGAATAATCAGGTCCCATCTTATCTTAGGGACCTCGTAGTACCATATTACCCCAATAGAGCGCTTCGCTCTCAGACTGCAGGCTTACTTGTAGTTCCTAGGGTTTGTAAGAGTAGAATGGGAGGCAGAGCCTTCAGCTTTCAGGCTCCTCTCCTGTGGAACCAGCTCCCAATTCAGATCAGGGAGACAGACACCCTCTCTACTTTTAAGATTAGGCTTAAAACTTTCCTTTTTGCTAAAGCTTATAGTTAGGGCTGGATCAGGTGACCCTGAACCATCCCTTAGTTATGCTGCTATAGACGTAGACTGCTGGGGGGTTCCCATGATGCACTGTTTCTTTTTCTTTTTGCTCTGTATGCACCACTCTGCATTTAATCATTAGTGATCGATCTCTGCTCCCCTCCACAGCATGTCTTTTTCCTGGTTCTCTCCCTCAGCCCCAACCAGTCCCAGCAGAAGACTGCCCCTCCCTGAGCCTGGTTCTGCTGGAGGTTTCTTCCTGTTAAAAGGGAGTTTTTCCTTCCCACTGTAGCCAAGTGCTTGCTCACAGGGGGTCGTTTTGACCGTTGGGGTTTTACATAATTATTGTATGGCCTTGCCTTACAATATAAAGCGCCTTGGGGCAACTGTTTGTTGTGATTTGGCGCTATATAAAAAAATTGATTGATTGATTGATTGATTAATAGTACTGCCTAAGGGAAGCATGTATAAAGTGAATAAAATTGGTCCTAGCACAGAACCTTGTGGAACTCCATAATTAACCTTAGTCTGTGAAGAAGATTCCCCATTTACATGAACAAATTGTAATCTATTAGATAAATATGATTCAAACCACCGCAGCGCAGTGCCTTTAATACCTATGGCATGCTCTAATCTCTGTAATAAAATTTTATGGTCAACAGTATCAAAAGCAGCACTGAGGTCTAACAGAACAAGCACAGAGATGAGTCCACTGTCTGAGGCCATAAGAAGATCATTTGTAACCTTCACTAATGCTGTTTCTGTACTATGATGAATTCTGAAACCTGAGTGAAACTCTTCAAATAGACCATTCCTCTGCAGATGATCAGTTAGCTGTTTTACAACTACCCTTTCAAGAATTTTTGAGAGAAAAGGAAGGTTGGAGATTGGCCTATAATTAGCTAAGATAGCTGGATCAAGTGATGGCTTTTTAAGTAATGGTTTAATTACTGCCACCTTAAAAGCCTGTGGTACATAGCCAACTAATAAAGATAGATTGATCATATTTAAGATCAAAGCATTAATTAATGGTAGGGCTTCCTTGAGCAGCCTGGTAGGAATGGGGTCTAATAGACATGTTGATGGTTTGGAGGAAGTGACTAATGAAAATAACTCAGACAGAACAATCTGAGAGAAAGAGTCTAACCAAATACCGGCATCACTGAAAGCAGCCAAAGATAACGATACGTCTTTGGGATGGTTATGAGTAATTTTTTCTCTAATAGTTAAAATTTTATTAGCAAAGAAAGTCATGAAGTCATTACTAGTTAAAGTTAAAGGAATACTTGGCTCAATAGAGCTCTGACTCTTTGTCAGCCTGGCTACAGTGCTGAAAAGAAACCTGGGGTTGTTCTTATTTTCTTCAATTAGTGATGAGTAGTAAGATGTCCTAGCTTTACGGAGGGCTTTTTTTTATAGAGCAACAGACTCTTTTTCCAGTCTAAGTGAAGATCTTCTAAATTAGTGAGACGCCATTTCCTCTCCAACTTACAGGTTATCTGCTTTAAGCTGCAAGTTTGTGAGTTATACCACGGAGTCAGGCACTTCTGATTTAAGGCTCTCTTTTTCGGAGGAGCTACAGCATCCAAAGTTGTGCTCAATGAGGATGTAAAACTATTGACGAGATAATCTATCTCACTCATAGAGTTTAGGTAGCTACTCTGCACTGTGTTGGTATATGGCATTGGAGAACATAACAAAGAAGGAATCATATCCTTAAACCTAGTTACAGCACTTTCCGAAAGATTTCTACTGTAATGAAACTTATTCCCCACTGCTGGGTAGTCCATTAAAGTAAATGTAAATGTTATTAAGAAATGATCAGACAGAAGGGGGTTTTTAGGCAATACTGTTAAGTCTTCAATTTCCATACCATAAGTCAAAACAAGATCTAAAGTATGATTAAAGTGGTGGGTGGACTCATTTACTTTTTGAGGAAAGCCAATTGAGTCTAATAATAGATTACATGCAGTGTTGAGGCTGTCATTCTCAGCATCTATGTGGATGTTAAAATCACTCACAATAATTATCTTATCTGAGCTAAGCACTAAGTCAGACAAAAGGTCTGAAAATTCACAGAGAAACTCACAGTAACGACCAGGTGGACGATAGATAACAGCAAATAAAACTGGTTTTTGGGACTTCCAATATGGATGGACAAGACTAAGAGCCAAGCTTTCAAATGAATTAAAGCTCTGTCTGGGTTTTTGATTAATTAATAAGCTGGAGTGGAAGATTGCTGCTAATCCTCCCCCTCGGCCCGTGCTACGAGCATTCTGGCAGTTAGTGTGACTCGGGGGTGTTGACTCATTTAAACTAACATATTCATCCTGCTGTAACCAGGTTTCTGTAAGGCAGAATAAATCAATATATTGATCAATTATTATATCATTTACTAACAGGGACTTAGAAGAGAGAGATCTAATGTTTAATAAACCACATTTAATTGTTTTAGTCTGTGGTGCAGTTGAAGATGCTATATTATTTTTTCTTTTTGAATTTTTATGCTTAAATAGATTTTTGCTGGTTGTTGGTGGTCTGGGAGCAGGCACCGTCTCTACGGGGTTGGGGTATTGGGGGGATGGCAGGGGGAGAGAAGCTGCAGAGAGGTGTGTAAGACTACAACTCTGCTTCCTGGTCCCAACCCTGGATAGTCACGGTTTGGAGGGTTTAAGAAAATTGGCCAGATTTCTAGAAATGAGAGCTGCTCCATCCAAAGTGGGATGGATGCCGTCTCTCCTAACAAGACCAGGTTTTCCCCAGAAGCTTTGCCAATTATCTATGAAGCCCACCTCATTTTTTGGACACCACTCAGACAGCCAGCAATTCAAGGAGAACATGCGGCTAAACATGTCACTCCCGGTCCGATTGGGGAGGGGCCCAGAGAAAACTACAGAGTCTGACATTGTTTTTGCAAAGTTACACACCGATTCAATGTTAATTTTAGTGACCTCCGATTGGCGTAACCGGGTGTCATTACTGCCGACGTGAAATACAATCTTACCAAATTTACGCTTAGCCTTAGCCAGCAGTTTCAAATTTCCTTCAATGTCGCCTGCTCTGGCCCCCGGAAGACAATTGACTATGGTTGCTGGTGTCGCTAACTTCACATTTCTCAAACCAGAGTCGCCAATAACCAGAGTTTGTTCCTCGGTGGGTGTGTCGCCGAGTGGGGAAAAACTGTTAGAGATGTGAACAGGTTGGTGATGTACAGGGGGCTTCTGTTTAGGACTACGCTTCCTCCTCACAGTCACCCAGCCAAGCCTGTTTCCCGGCCTGCTCGTGATCCGCTGGGGGGCAGCTAACGGCGGCTAAGCTACCTTGGTCCGCACTGACTACAGGGGCCTGGCTAGCTGTAGGATTTTCCAAGGTGCAGAGCCGAGTCTCCAATTCCCCCAGCCTGGCCTCCAGAGCTACGAATAAGCTACACTTATTACAAGTACCATTACTGCTAAAGGAGGCCGAGGAATAACTAAACATTTCACACCCAGAGCAGAGAAGTGCGGGAGAAACAGGAGAAGCTGCCATGCTAAACCGGCTAAGAGCTAGTAGCTGCGCTAAGCTAGCGGATTCCTAAAAACACACAAAGTGAATAATGTGTAAATAATTTAGAGGTGATTCAACAGAGGGAGTGCTTTAGTTAAGGCACGTGAAGATTACACTGTGAAACAAATTGTTATCTAGATCAATCTAACTACGCAGATTAAACAGCTAACAGATACAGCAAAACACTGCTGTGCTCCGGAACAGGAAGTGATACAATACCGGAGTGAGAGCCAACCACAAGTAGAGGTCAATGCCAGGGTTATTAGTTATTATTTGATCAGGGTTATTAGTGGATAGTACTGTTGCCTCAGAGTAGGAGGGTCATTGGATCGCTTCCCACCTTGTGCTTTATTTGTGGAGTTTGAATTTCTCCCCATCTCTCCATGTGTTCCCTCTGGTTGCTCCGGTTTCCTCCCACTTCCAAGACATGCAGGTTAAGTGAATTGGTGACCCTAAACTGAAAGTAGCTGTGAATGTGTTTGTGTGTCTGTATGCAGCCCAGTGACGGACTGGTGGCCTGTCCGTCACTGGGATATTCTCCAGCACCCCTGTGATCCTTGATTGGTGTAAGTAACTACAGAAAATTAATTACATTTTTTCTGTCAGGTCTGGGAGTACACACTGGTGCTGCACTTGACTAGATTCACCACACTGCTTTGGCAAGCACCCAGGGCAGGTCCATCTCCACTCTTGAAAGAATCATATCACATATCACCTGTCACATCCAAGTGATATGTGGGCACCTCCTTGGACTTCTCCAGTCTCTCGGGTCCTCAGCACTGTGGCACCTGCACAATGGATCATGCCCAGAGAAACTCACCACATACCCCCCACCCAGTGACCCTTAATTGGAATTAATGTGTATACAAAATTAATTAATTAATAGATGGGATCTCCTCCCCAAACATTTCTGCTACTTTTATGGTTTAAACAGAGAGGATGCTTTGTTTATATTGTAGAATGTCATTCAATACCTGGCCCAAGATGTCGACCCAAACTGCTTGTTACTATTTATTTCAGTGTATAACAATGTCCAATCTAGTGTTTTGTGTTGTGAAAGTGTAGTGACACAGACCCACAACAGGGGGCGCAAATGAACGGTCAATAGATGAGCCAAAAGGTAACAATTTAATGTTGTGAAACGTGCACAACGAACATACAGACAATCTCAGAATATAATTACAGTCAAATTACAAAGGTGACATGTGGGCAGGCTCGAGGATAGAAGACGTCTGTCCTGAGAAGAGCCGGAACCACACGATTTCCGCCCCCACAGAACCTGGTGAATACTGGAGCCGCCAAGTCCCGAATTCCCAGGTGATCACTGTCCCCGACTGTCGGATCTGGTACTGCTGGCGAAGAACAAAGACAGTCAAGTGTGGGTGTGTGTACACCCAGTAACAACAGCGGTGGGAATGCCACCTCCACCTCTCACTCAATATGTTGCAGAGTACCGCAGTGATTCCTCAGGGGAAAAGAGTGCCGTCCTGCACTCACTCAGCCTCCACAGAAAAAGGAACCGGTACTCCTGCAAACACTCACAATATACAGATATATTGCAAAAGACACAAACGGCTGAGGATATTACCTCCAATGAAGTATGATATCTCGGCGATGAGGTGGAGATGACGTCTGGTCTTTATGGAGTGCGATGATGAAGAATGTGTGACAGCTGTCAGGAATTAATGAGTGACAGCTGTCACTCACGGCTGTGTCCGTGGCGGCAGCGCCCTCTCGTGCCTGAAGCCCGCACTTCAGGCAGTGCGCCCTTTGGTGGTGGGCCAGCAGTACATCCTCTTCTGGCGGCCCACACAACATTTTGAATCTCTATGGCATACGCATGGTTTTGTATACACATAATTTATAAACAATGTCCCTAGTTTTTGATGGTTGATGTGCTTTGTACTGCCCCACAGCAGCAATGCACTAACGCTGCACTTGACAGCATATCTGGAAAGTATTCACAATGCCCTTCAGGAGTGAGGGAAAGATGAATGCAGCAATGTACAGAGACATCCTGGATGAAAACCTGCTCCAGAGCACCCTTGACCTCAGACTGGAGTGACGGTTCATCTTTCATCAGGACAATGACCCTAAGCACACAGCCAAGATATCAAAGGAGTGGCTTCAGAACAACTCTGTGAATGTCCTTGAGTGACCCAGCCAGAGCCCAGACCTGAATCTGATTGAACATCTCTGGAGAGATCTGAAAATGGCTGTGCACCGAAGCTTACCATCCAACCTGATGGAGCTTGAGAGGTTCTGTAAAGAGGAATGGGAAAAACTACCCAAAGATAGGTGCACCAAGCTTGTGGCATCATATTCAAGAAGACTCAAGGCTGTAATTGCTGCCAAAGGTGCATCAACAAAGTATTGAGCAAAGGGTGTAATACTTATGTAAATGTGATTTCTTAAGCCCCTTTCACTCCGGGGGTGCTCCCAGTTGCGCCGTGTGTCATTATGACGACGCCGCGTGGAAGCAACTCAGTGCCGAGATGATGCAGCTCGGCGCCACAACAGCACGAGGGGCGCAAAGGAGGAAGCAAGTCGGACGCCGAAAAATTAAACCAGTTTAATTTTTTTGGTGTCCTGTGCTTGACGCAGAAAGGAAGTGGTTCCAGCGCAAGTTGGGGCAAAGAGGCGTAACTTGGGGCAAAGAGGCGTTACCCGGCATCACTCGGAAGGCAATTTATGATTCCTGCTATGTTCCATTGTTCCCGCAGTATAAATCACGCAGGATTGTTTTTATACTGTGTACTCAATGCAGTAAAAACTACACGCTGAAAAAAAAAAGACCACAGAAAAAAATGCTGATTGCAGCTCAGCTCCTTCTCTGTGTGGAGCTGTCTGGTGAAGAGAGGCACTGTGAGGCAGCAGCAGCTTCTTCTCTCACAAATGTGTTTAAATAAAATCCATAAAAGTCCTGCTCACAGACTGATTGCCAGAAATATACAGTAAAAAGTCCGGACATCTCTGGTCCACTCATGGACGTTCGTTCACGTGCGCACATGTGAACAATTAAAAGAAAAAAAAAGTCTGGCTGCAGGCATTAGTTCCTTGTTCTCTGCTCAAACTGTCACATCACAGTTAAAAAAAGGACAAAAAAGGACATAAGTCCTGAGACAGGACATGTCAACATCAAGTCGAACTCCAGACATCTCCACATCTTTTACGGATGGTTCGTTCACACGAGCACGTATGTAGCTCACGGTCAAAGGAAGAAAGATAAACTATAGAACTCAGGGCGCATCCCTGCAGCTCAGCACAAGAACAAATAGAAAATAGAAGAGAAGTCAGAGTGCACAGTCTGTCTGCAGCCAAACTGTGCACTCTGACTTCTCTGTGCAGAGAACCTGCAGGCTGCATTCTCACCTCCTCTCTGCCCCCTGCTGCGTGCACCTGATGCAGATATTCCTGCGTCGTCATGACACCACAGGAAGCAACTGGGAGCAGCCCCGATGTCAAAGGGGCTTTAGTTTTTTATTTTTAATAAATTTGCAAAAAATTAAAAAAAAAAAAAAACTTTTTTCATGTTGTCATTATGGGGTGTTGTGAGTAGAATTTTGAGAGGAAAAAAATGAATTCATTCTATTTTGGAATGAGGCCATAACATAACAAAATGTGAAAAAAGTGAATTGAATAATTTCCGGATGCACTGTAAAAGCCACACATCCATGGTATATTTGGTAATTACACAAAGTGGTTCCTGGGCATGAAAATGACAGCTGTAGCAGTTGGAAGCAAGCTGTTCTACCTGTACTGCGCTATGCATTTCTTAGCACCAAGCATAGGATATGGTCAGCAATGTTTGAAAACCATTGTTAGAATGAAATCAGTTCATCTTTTCCCAAGGATTGTGCTCACCGCAGGCATGCCTGACATTTGGTTGCTGCTGGCAATGACGAGCATGGTGATGAGCTGCCAGCGGACACTCCTGTCCTTGAGGAACTGCAGGGTGCTTTTTGGTGGAGCTGCCTCGATAGCCGCCTGTTCAGCCATCATCTCTTCCATCTCCTGTTTGTAGTCACCTGGACCCCACAGCTTCTGGAGAGCTGTAACGAACGACAAAATAGCAGAGAAAACATAAAAAAATATTTAAGTGATTTATGTCACAGAGAAGGGATTAAAACTATTAGATCTGTGTGTCTCAAAGAACAACTATCGTGGTATGAAGATGAAAAGGATTTTGGAATTTTGGATTATAGTGCTGAGGTTAGAAAATCATAAAAACAAACAAAAAAGAAAAGAAAGAAAATACAATGCTGGGGAACATTCACTGACCTTCTCTGCAAGCTTCACTGTCACATTTCTCTATGAACAAGTATTTGGGAGCTTCAGGTAGAAAAGGCAACACAAGAAGCTGAATCATGGAAAAACATGCTGGGACACAGAGGAGAACGTTCCACAGCTCCTCCTGACCGAGTAGCTCACTGAAACAGAAAAAAAAGTATTTCTAATAGCAGCAATGAGACAACATTTAAACTTCCTGATATTGAGTAATAGCCAGTTTTGCACTTTTATTAAAATGATTTTATATTTTATTTGCTTTCTAGTAGAAGAGGTGAGGAAATGACTGAAATCCTCTGGCTTTCACCTCTTAGTGTATCTGTAGTACTTGCAGGGGGAACTTGTAGCACAACCCAGGACCACTTTGCAGAGAGTGACACAGGATGGTGAGTAAAAAGCTCTTTATTTGTGGTAAAAAAAAAACCCGTGGGTGAAAAAAGCTTGGCAGCGGAATCAAATAGGACCTGTTTTAAATAGAGTACGGCTGTATATTAATATATAATGGCCATTGTAGAAATTTTAAATTGTGCACAACCCTGCAAATGAACCTCTTATTAGTAAGAGGTATTTAATATGTTTAATGAAAGCATTTTCAGTCAGAATCAGGGTTATCTGTTTCCAGTTAACAGTGTTTACTGCCAGTTTATGCCTTTTTCTCTGATGGCTACTCACACAGCATATCACTGGAGAGTATGCACAAATGTGCAAGACTCTGTTCCTCATAACTCCTGCAATCAAGGTACACAAAGCTCTGGGTCAATCTTGGATCACTAAAGACTATGAAGATATATGTATGGACGGTCCAAGAGTATGCCATTAATTCACTGCCAAGACACATAGGACCTAAATGAAGTTCCAGAATGGTTGGTTAACATCATGACTGGGTAGTGCTTCAACTAGGGAATCGGCATTCTTGAGAAGTTTGTGAATGAGCACCTGGTAGAGGTTAGGGACAAAAGGTTTTGGAATACAGTTCCAAGGGGTGGTGTGCTATTGTTTTTGACATGAAGAAGCCACTGGCCCTTGAGAAAGACAAGAACATTGTGATGGACACTGAAGTGCTCTTCAGGTGTCTATCGGCAGTTTCAAAACAAGAAATTGACCCCAAATTAGTGGTTACATATGGATTGGTAGCCTTGCCTCCTGTATTCTTCCACACTGATGGCATAATGAGAAAGACAAACCAATCTGATTTGGCTAAAAAGCTTGAATCAGTATCCAAGGGAATAACTGAGCTTCAACAGAACCACAGAGACACAGCCACAACTTACATCATAGATGGAATGGGGCTTATTCAAGCCCATGAAGATCACTTTTTCACATTCAGTGGCTGAAGTACTTAAATGGTAAATGGACTGCATTTATATAGCGCTTTACAAACTAATGCCTCACATTCACCCCGATGTGAGGGTACTGCCATACAGGTGCTGGTCAAAAGTTGATTTATTTCAGTAATTCCATTCAAAAAAGTGAAACTTGTATATTATGTTGTATATCATTACACACAGACTGATATATTTCAGATGTTTATTTCTTTTAATTTTGATAATTATAACTGGCAACTAATGAAAACCCCAAATTCATTGTCTCAGAAAATTAGAATATTGTGGTTATGGCAGACTACGCAAACGATGAGGAACTGTCAAGACAGAAAGCAAAATGGATTACGGACAAAGTGAGGTTGTCGTCGGATTGCGTTCACATTTTTCACCAGTTTGAAAATTCTGATGAAGCGCCAGCTACAGGAATGAAACTGGACGACGGTTAAATGATGTCACTGAAAGTCAGCGTAAGTCGAGATTTCTTGTTTTGTTTTGGCTTCAGTGTCCTTCGTTAGTGCCATGTGACTGGGGCTTTACATCGATATTCACACCACTGCAGCAATCCTTCTCATTCCTTGTGGGTTAACAACAACAACAACAAAATTACTTACCGATAAGGGGTGGAATTCGCCTACAGTGGCCACTTCACTCCCTGAAATCTGACAGGAGAGCTGGTGTTTCTAATGACGCCAAACATGCGAGTGACAGGCTCACTAACCGGAAGTCTCGGCAGCACAACTTGAAAATTGTCCAATTGAAGTATGTCAGTGTAGAGGAGGGACAGCTGTGCAGTCAGCACTTATGCATCAGACCAATAGGGCGTGGCATGCCCACAAGTTCAAACAGTTCTTGAAGGCAGCAAACAGTATAAAGGCCCCGTGACACTTAACACGAATGAAGAGGAATCAAGCCAAATCAGCAAGAATGGGGAAAAAGGTCAAACTTTGAGGCGCGATCGGGCATGATCAGACATCACAACCCCACAGGGCTGTGCACGATTAAACTCCATAGCTGCACAGGGCTGCACACGATCTGATTCCCCTGCTCTACACACTCTTCATGTATGACCATATAGCCTCCCAGAACACCAACATCATTAAATTTGCAGATGACACTACAGTCATCAGTCTGATCACTGGTGATGAGACAGCATACAGAAGAGAGGTGGTAGATCTGGTACCCAGGGGCCTCATGTACAAAGGCTGCGTACGCACAAAAACCTGGCATACATTTGTCTCCATGCCAACGTTCAGATGTATCAAAAGTGAAATGACCCTGGAAATGTGCGGTGCGTCACGCAAAAATCCTGGCTGGTGTACACACATTTCTACAGCTATTGTTCCACTGCGGACATGTAAAGGTGATGCTGGGAACCGTTAATAGTGTGAAAACACAAAGTCATCAAAGTGATGTGCACATCAGTGACACAGTGATGAGCAATTAACACACCCACGAGTTTGCAATTATAAGAGTGGATAGAAAACCATGCACAAAGTCATGCGTAAAATGGCACTAACGTGTTAGCATCAGAGGGCCTTGCAAATGGTGCCATCCGACGTGAGCATGTATTCAGGGAATGCAAGGATTTTCTTGCAAATGACAATATTGGCTCATAAATCGATTTCAATTACCAAGGCCACTGGAGTTTCACGCAGAACTACAGCATCACATTTCAACATTAAAGCGCCGATTGCAGCGGGAGCCGGTTTCCATGTAATTGGAGCTATTGACTGCACACGTTCACATCATATGTGATGCGTAAATGCGCATCAGGATGGTGGCTGGCACAGTGCAGAATGGCTGGCTGCTTGCTGTGTAAGTAGAGTATTTGTATAATTAATCCAAACGTAAACCAGCACAGGTACATTTGGGCATGTGCACATTCAAATATGTTTTTGTTATTATTAATAATGTCTTTTTTTTTTTCTTTTTTTTTGCTTTAAGGTTGAGAGCTGCAAAGCTTCTTAACGGGCTTCTAGTCTGGTCATTGTATGCCAAATTTAGGTCAAACTTGGAAAAAATTGTTAATTAAATAATTTTGGTGTCATTTCAGAGGTAATGTATCATAGAATGACATAGAGAAGCTTGAATCTTCAACTGGACAGTGTTGCTTGGCACGAGGACGTTTCGCTTCTAATTGCAGAAGCTTCCTCAGCTAAAATTCTTGCTCTGGTAGTCTGACTTCTTTCTTGACTCTTGTAGAGAAGAATAACAGAAGCCAGCAAAAACTGGAGTTTTAAACCTAACCAGACCCCTCCTACCGAGAGGCAGACTGCTATTGGCTAGTGACTAACAATTGCTATAATTAGCACCTATTGTGCTCTAGTTTGCACCCTCCTAATGACAGGGCAGCTGTCCCTCCTAATGATGGCACTGATGCCTCTCCTGACGATGTCAATAACTCATTACCATGAACAAAAGACTGAAACTGCTTTGACCTGAGTACCCCATTGTTAACAGGGGACAAAGCTTGTCTCAGACCCCCTCCCCGGTGAAGGCTGAGTTTCAGTTGTTTCACATACAATGCTTCCTTCACTCCCCTCTCAAACCATTTCTTTTCTATGGCTAAGATTTTAACTTCCTTGTCCTCAAACATGTGGTTAGTGTCTTTAAGGTGGAGATGAACTGCAGATTGAGGTCCAACGGCGCCCTCTCTGCGGTGTTGATATAGCCTTTTGTGCAATGGCTGCTTAGTCTCACCCATGTAGCGTTCGTTACAGTTTTCCTGACATCCGATAGAATAGACTACATGTCTACTTGTAACTAGGGATCCTGCCTTTAGGGTGAACTAATTTCTGTCTCAAGGTGTTAACAGGTTTAAAGTAAACTGCGATTTTGTGCTGTCTGAAGATCCTCTGTAGTTTTTCCCCTACTCCTACTAAATAAGGGAGAGACACCCCTCTTCTTCTTGGCTCTGTTTCCTGTCTGTCTGGTCTCTTTGTTCTTTGGGACTTCCGCACTTTATCCAGGGACCATCGTGGGTACCCACATACTGTGAGGGCTTTCCATACATGTTGTTCTTTATCCCTTCCCTCTGTAGCTGTGGGCACCTGTAGGGCTCTGTGTTGAAGAGTCCTGATCACCCTGAGTGTTGGGAAGGTGTCGTAACACGGACCCGCAACAGGGGGCGCAAATGAACGGACAATGGATAAGACAAAGAGTAACAATTTAATGTTGTGAAACGCACAACTCGATACAGACAAAGATAATGCCAATTAAACACAAGGTGACGTGCGGGCAGGCTCGAAGATAGGAGACCTCTGGAGATCGGAGAGCCGGGACCCACACAGCTTCCACCACCAACGGCCTGAAGAACACCGGAGCCGCCAAGTCCTGAGTCCCCAGGTGGTCACCGTCTTCTGTTGCAGACCCTGGTACTGCTGGCAGAAGATGAAAAACAGTTAATGTTGAGTGTGTATCCACACACCCAGTAATCCTTCACCTACAGATCTTCGAGGAGGGAAAACCTCCACCCCCGATACAAAGTCACCCGTGCAGCTCCTGACAGTGGCTCCTTGGATGGAGTGAGAGGCGAAGACGTCGCAGACTCTCACTGCACGCCAATCCAAAAACACTGAATCCTCAGGAATACGGCTGCACACAGAACAATTAGTTAACACTTAATCACAGCAGAGAATTACCTTCGACGGTAGTTGATTTCTCGGCGAGGAGGTGGAGTAATAATCCGGCTTTTGTAGGGACGTTGGTGATTGGTGACAGCTGGTGTAAATGAGTGACAGCTGTCACTCTCTGTCTCGGCGCCCTCTCATGCTTGAAGCCCGCACTCCAAGCAGGGCGCCAACTGGTGGTGGTGGGCCAGCAGTACCTCCTCTTCAGCAGCCCACACAACAGGACCCCCCCCTCAACGGGCGCCTCCTGGCGCCCGACCAGGCTTGTCCGGGTGTCGGCAGTAGAAATCGGCCAGGAGGGCCAGGTCCAGGATGAAGCTCCTCTTCACCCAGGAGCATTCTTCGGGTCCGTACCCCTCCCAGTCCACCAGATATTGAAAACCCCGGCCCTTCCGACGGACGTCCAGGAGCCGACGAACAGTCCATGCTGGCTCCCCGTCGATGATATGGGCAGGAGGTGGTACGGGTCCAGGAGTGCAGAGTGGTGAGGCGTGGTATGGTTTTAACCTGGAGACATGAAACACTGGGTGAATCCGCAGTGAAGCTGGGAGTTTCAGCTTCACTGCGGCCGGGCTGAGGATCTTGATTATAGGGAAAGGTCCGATGAACCGGTCTTTGAGTTTTTGTGATTCAACCTGCAGTGGGATGTCCTTAGTTGACAACCACACATCCTGCCCAGGCTGGTATGTAGGGGCCGGGGAACACCGGCGATCTGCATGGGCCTTGGCCCTCGTCCGGGCCTGCAACAGGGCAGAAAGGGCGGTCCGCCACACCTGGCGACACCTCCGCAGGTGGGCCTGGACCGAGGGGACCCCGACCTCTCCCTCCACAAGTGGAAACAATGGGGGCTGATACCCCAAACACGCCTCAAAAGGGGAGAGGCCGGTAGCAGATGAGACTTGGCTATTGTGGGCGTACTCGATCCAGGCCAGATGGTCACTCCAAGCCGCCGGATGCGCGGAGGTTACGCAGCGGAGGGCCTGTTCCAACTCCTGGTTCGCCCGCTCTGCCTGGCCGTTCGTCTGTGGGTGATACCCGGACGAGAGACTCACGGTGGACCCCAGTTCCTTACAAAAACTCCTCCAGACCTGCGAGGAGAACTGGGGACCACGATCCGAAACGATGTCCGATGGTATCCCATGCAGACGCACGACGTGGTGGACCAGGAGGTCTGCTGTCTCCTGGGCCGTCGGGAGCTTCGGGAGGGCCACGAAGTGGGCCGACTTGGAGAACCGGTCCACTATCGTGAGGATGACGGTGTTGCCCTGGGACGGCGGGAGGCCCGTGATGAAGTCCAGGCCGATGTGAGACCAGGGGCGATGAGGCACAGGCAGGGGCTGGAGGAGGCCCCTGATCTTATGATGATCCGCCTTGCCCCTAGCACAGGTGGTACAGGCCTGGACATAGTCCCGGACGTCGGCTTTCAGTGACGCCCACCAGAAGCACTGCTGGACCACTGCCACGGTCCTACGCACTCCGGGATGACAGGAGAGCTTGGATCCGTGGCAGAAGTCCAAGACGGCAGCCCTGGCTTCTGGTGGGACATAAAGTCTGTTCTTAGGACCGTTCCCCGGGTCCAGGTTCCTTGCCAGGGCCTCCCGGACGGTCTTCTCCACGTCCCATGTGAGGGTGGCCACGACAGTGGACTCGGGAACGATGGTCTCGATGGGGTCTGACAACTCGGCCTTGGCTTCCTCTTCGTGCACCCGGGACAGTGCGTCGGATTGTTGGTTCCTAGTCCCGGGACGGTAGGTGATCCGGAAGTCAAAGCGTCCGAAGAACAGGGACCAGCGGGCTTGCCTGGGGTTCAGCCGCTTGGCGGTCCGGATGTACTCCAGGTTCCGATGGTCCGTGAAAACCATGAAAGGCACCGTAGCTCCCTCCAACAGGTGTCTCCACTCTTCAAGAGCCTCCTTCACCGCAAGGAGTTCCCGATTGCCCACGTCATAGTTACGTTCAGCGGGGGTCAATCTGCGGGAAAAGTAGGCACATGGATGGAGAACCTTGTTGGACTCCCCGCTCTGGGACAGAACAGCTCCTATCCCTGAGTCAGAGGCGTCCACCTCCACTATGAACTGGCGAGTAGGATCAGGCTGCACCAGAACTGGTGCAGACGAAAACCGGCGTTTCAACTCCCTAAACGCGGCTTCGCACCGATCCGACTAGGTGAAGGGGACTCTTATGGAGTGTCAGGGCAGTCAGGGGGCTAACAACCTGACTGTAACCTTTAATGACCTCGGTAGAATTTGCAAAGCTGAGGAACTGTTGCAGCTTCCTACGGGCTTGTTGGTTGGGGCCAATCTCTCACCGCCGCCAACCTTGGCCGGATCCGGGGCGACGGAGTTGGAAGAGATGATGAACCCCAGGAAGGAAAAGAAGTGCGGTGGAACTCGCACTTCTCACCCTTCACAACAACCAGTTTCTAGTAACCGCCTGCAGGACCTGACGTACAGCTGGACATGAGTCTCAGGGTCCGGAGAAAAGATGAGTATATCATCCAGATATACGAAGACAAAACCGGTGCAGGAAGTCCCGCAAAGACGTCATTAACCAATGCTTGGAAGGTCGCGGGGGCCATTAGTGAGGCCGAACGGCATGACGAGGTACTTAAAATGACCTAACGGGGTGTTAAATGCCGTCTTCCATTTGTCTCCCTTCCGGATCCGAACCAGGTGGTACACATTCTAAGATCTAGTTTGGTGAACATTTTGGCTCCATGCAGGGGCGTGAACACCGAATCCAACAGGGCAACGGGTACGATTGCGAACCGTAATCTCGTTCAGCCCTCTGTAGTCATGCATGGCCGAAGTCCGCCGTCTTTTTTTACCCACAAAAAGAAACCCGCACCCATCGGGGAGGTGGAGTTCCGAATCACACCGTTGGCTAAGCAGTCCCGGATGTAGGTCTCCATCGATTGCGTTCCGGACGTGAGAAGGTTGTACAATCTACTGGACGGGTACTCAGCGCCCGGAATCAAATCGATGGCACAATCGTCGGTCGGTGCGGGGGAAGAGTGAGTGCCAGATCTTTGCTGAAGAAGTCAGCAAGATCATGGTACACCTCGGGCACGCCGTCAGATTGGGGGGGACTTTGACCTCCTCTTTAGCTGTGATTCCGGGTGGAACCGTGGATCCAAGACACTCCCCGGTGGCAGGTTTCGCTCCACTGCGTCACCACCCCAGATGGCCAATCAATCGGGGATGTGCTTCACCATCCAGGAAATCCCAGAATCACTCGGGAGGTAGAAGGTGTCACAAAAAACACGATCTCCTCCCTGTGATTCCCAGACACAACCAAGGTCACGGGCTGTGTCTGATGTGTAATTAACGGGAGTAGCGTGCCATCTAGTGCTCGCACCTTCAATGGTGAAGGCAGAGCCACCAGAGGAAGCCCTACTTCCATGGCCCATCTGCTATCCAGCAGATTCCCTTCTGACCCCATGTCTACAGTGCTGGGGCTGGAAGGGTTAAATCCCCACTCAGGATTGTTACTGGGATTCGTGCTGATTTATGGGTTTTCCCCGTGTACATATTATGCCCACCCTTAACCCAGTTCCTAAGGATGGGCGTTGGAGTTTGATCGTTTTGGGGCAGTCTTTTAACCTGTGCTCACAAGACGCAACAGAAAAACACTCCCCGCGGGCCAGCCTCCTTTGTCTGATATTTGATTTTAATTTGGTCCTGCTCGTGTCCATAGCTTCGTCAGCAGGGGGAAGCTGTTGCCACACGGAGCCCTCTGGCAGTTGGAACGTTGGAAGACGACACCCTTTCGGACCCGGGAGGAAGAGGGACGGCTTGAGCCCGAACACGCCCCCCGGCCTGCTCCCGACGGTGTTCATTCAACCGGTTGTCTAAGCGTATAACCAAATTGTAAGCCGTCGAAATCTTGTGGTTCCTCCTTAGCCAGCAAATGCTCCTTCAGGACCGGAGACAGTCCATTTACGAAGGTGGCGCGGAGCGCAACATTATTCCAGCCGGACCTCGCAGCCGCGATGCGGAAGTCAACTGCATAATCGACTGCGCTTCGGCGCCCCTGTCTCATTGACAGCAGCACGCTCGAGGCGGTCTCGCCTCTGTTGGGATGATCAAACACCTGTTTGAATTCCCGTACAAACCCAGCGTATGACGTCAGGAGCCCGAATTCTGTTCCCAAAGCGCCGTAGCCCAGGCGCGTGCCTCACCTCGAAGCAAATTAATCACATAAGCCACCCGGCTGGCATCTGATGCGTACATAACTGGACGCTGTGCAAAAACGAGCGAATACTGCATTAAGAAGTCTGCGCACATTTCGACACAGCTTCCGTACGGTTCTGGAGGGCTTATGTAAGCTTCAGGGAACGGTGGGGGGGTTTGTTGAACGGCCAGTGGAACGTCTGTCTGTGGCCAGAGCCAGCAGGAGGAGTCACTGCAGCAGCGCTCGAGTCGTGTGCTTCCACTCTGGCGGTGAGAGCCTCCACCCTCCGATTGAGGACTACATTCTGCTCGGCTACCAGATTTAACTGAGCGGTGAAAGCAGTAAGGATTTGCTGCAGATCACTTACCACGCCTCCTGCTGACGCCTGCGCTCCTTGTTCTCCCATTGGCTGTTCAAGCTGTGGTGACGCCCCTCGGGATCCATGACGAATGGCCGAGAATCCTGTTGGGAAGGTGTTGTAACATGGACCCGCAACAGGGGGCGCAAATGAACGGACAATGGATAAGACAAAGAGTAACAATTTATGTTGTGAAACGCACAACTGGATACAGACAAAGATAATGCCCAATTAAACACAAGGTGACGTGCGGGCAGGCTCGAAGATAGGAGACCTCTGGCGATCGGAGAGCCGGGACCCACACAGCTTCCACCAACCAACGGCCTGAAGAACACCGGAGCCGCCAAGTCCTGAGTCCCCAGGTGGTCACCGTCTTCTGTTGCAGACCCTGTTACTGCTGGCGAAGATGAAAAACAGTTTAATGTGAGTGTGTATCCACACACCAGTAATCCTTCACCTACAGATCTTCGAGGAGGGAAAACCTCCCACCTCCGATACAAAGTCACCCGTTGCAGCTCCTGACAGTGGCTCCTTGGATGGAGTGAGAGGCGAAGACGTCGCAGACTCTCACTGCACGCCAATCCAAAAACACTGAATCCTCAGGAATACGGCTGCACACAGAACAATTAGTTAACACTTAATCACAGCAGAGAATTACCTTCGACGGTAGTTGATTTCTCGGCGAGGAGGTGGAGTAATAATCCGGCTTTTGTAGGGACGTTGGTGATTGGTGACAGCTGGTGTAAATGAGTGACAGCTGTCACTTTCTGTCTCGGCGCCCTCTCATGCTTGAAGCCCGCACTCCAAGCAGGGCGCCGACTGGTGGTAGTGGGCCAGCAGTACCTCCTCTTCAGCGGCCCACACAACACTGAGCTTGTGTTCAAGGGGGTGGTTTGAGCCAAAGAGCAGATATTAGTCAGTGTGAGTGGGTTTTCTGTAAACCCATGTCTAGAGCTGTGTGTACTCTCCAATTGTAACATCACAGTCCAAAGAAGGCTAAATGGTTGTTTCCAGTGGTGGGCACAGTTCCAATAATAGATAATTATCGAAGAAAGCTTCATTAGCGGATTATCTTTTCAGATAACTTTGAACTCATTATCAGTCTAATTATCTTCCGATAAATTTTTGGTCCAATAATTTTTAGACCGTGAACATGGCAAACAAAGGTAAACAGATGTGTAGTTCTATCTTCTGCAAACAGAGGAGAGCTGCTTCTAGAAGAAAACCGCTCTCTCCGCTACAGGCAAGGAGAACTGGTCATCAAAAAAAAAAAAAAAAATTGATTTCTTTTAACACCATACTGATATGCAGCCAATATCACCCAGTCATCCAGAGGCATACATTTTTAACTTATGTTCAAATTTTAACCAAACTTATTTCAAACAAGTTATTTAAATTAACATCATGTCTGAAGTTTTTATAAAGTGAAAATATCATATATGTTTTAGTTTTAAAGTAATGCGCTAATTTTTAAGGTTTTAGTGTGGACATGCTGTGTCCAGGTGCATTATGGGTGATGGGGGGGTGATTGTTTTTGCAGGCTTTCAAGGTCTCTACTCCCATCTACTGGCCAGTAGTGTTCATGGCAGTATTGGCCCTGAAGCTGGGCTGATATTTTCAATCACTGTACTCGGTTCCAGCTCAGCTGTATCACAGAACCGCACGGTGTAAAAGTTCAGAGCACATGATTTATGTTCTCACAAACATTATACATTCAAAAAACCACACGTCGGACTCATGTTTCCAGAAGCAAAATGTAAACAGAAGCTTCTTTTTCAAAATTAATTTACAAAACTCTCGATGGAAGACATCAAAGTTTAAAAAAAAACATTACAAGACAGGTGTGCTGTGTTTGCACAGGCACAGTGTGAGAGTTTGGACGCTTGTAGTGCTTCAGCAGCGCGATGCCCTCATGACGGCCGACCAGAATATCAAACAGGTTTGATTTTCATCTGACCATTCGATCGGTGATCAGGAGGTGGTTGTGAGATGTTAAACGCAGCTTGTTACTGCCATGTATACTAAACGATGCAGGGACGCGTGATTAACCTGAAACTCTGTGCGATCCAAAAAAATTCTTGCACGAATGAAAAATCAACTGAAAAGGGCCAAAACTTGCCACTGGTACCAGTAGATCATGGGCAGTGTTCTATTTATTTTGACACCAGTTATATCAGACAGTTATCTAATTACAACTTGACTTTTTTTTTTTTTGAAAATGCCTTTTTTTTACAAATAAAAATTGGCATATTTTACAAAAGCACATTTATCTGTAAACACCAACACACACACAACTCACATTAACGGTATTGGTTTACTAGAATGAATCAACCAATCAGTGTTACTGGTGGCCATTTTACCCAGAATGTCATCTGTCTGTGTTTGTTACAAAACTTCAGAATTAGTGCATTATTCAACATTAAAAGATATATGTTATATCTTAACTTGCACAAATGACAGAATTGACATTATTGGGAGTTATTCTTATCAGTATTCATTTTATTATACACCAAACCATAACTCAGCACTGCTTTATTTTCCAAGACCTCGGCCTGATGACAGCATTGTGGTTGGGTAGAGAGTTGATCTTTGTGGCTCCTCTCAGTTGCCTCTGTGCTGGAAGCCATGTAGTAAACTGAAGCTTCCAGCAGGGGGCAGGATGCTCAAAGACAAAAGTGCTGACTCGTTGTGTGGGTCTGTGGTCGCTTTTGATGCTTCCAAAAGCGATCATGGTGTTAAAACTCAAAATCAGCTTGTTTGTAGTTGCAAATGTACCAGAGAAAATACTGGAGTTTATCGGTTATCTATAACTTCCGATACATTTTTGGGTGGTTTTAAGAGGTGGGCGTACCAGGATTTGGTATTGTTCCGATACCAAGTAAATACAGGCCCAGTATCACTGATATCGATACCGATACTTTTTCATATTTAGCTTCATAGAACCAAAGGATCCAAAGGCCTAGGATAGAATTTCGCCAACATTGAAGTGACAAGAAAGGAAAATACTTTATTATCACAATCCTCATTTTCTTTAAAAATATTACTCAACCACAACTTAAAACAAAATCTCCGGAGGTAGAGGGCTGACTTGAGGAAAGTGCTGAGTGGGCGGGCCAGGCTGAGTCTACCTACAGGTTGTTGGCTGGCGCCGCTGAGCCACGTGATGGCGCAACAACAAAAGACCAGAGGGGGGAGGGTGCACTGCTCCTGTTGTGTGACACAGCACAGTGCTGCTCTTACAGACAGAAAGTAGACTTTGATGACTCTGCATGCGCAGCAGTCAGTGCTGTGTGGGAGAGAAAAAAAGCTTGAGTATCGATCTTTTTACACGAGATTGTTCACTATCAATACCAGCACTGGTATCGATATTATCGATATTAGGATCGATCCGCCCACCTCTAGTGGTCTATCGTTTTTATCTTATCGAAGATAACTTTTCAGTTATCTGATTATCTGTTATCGAAGTTAGTTTTTTGGTTATCTGTGCCCACCACTGGTTGTTTCTGGCATCCTCACGTGTGAACATGATATTGGAGTCCACTGAGTTGATGAGCTCTGTAAAGGCCTCCACTTCCTGTTGCTTGATTTTAACCCATGTGTCATTGACATATCTGAACCAGTGACTGGGAGAGATGCCCGTGAATGATGCCAAGGCCACCTCCACCTTAAAGACACTAACCACACGTTTGAGGACAAGGAAGTTAAAATCTTAGCCAGAGAAAAGAAATGGTTTGAGAGGGGAGTGAAAGGAAGCATTGTATGTGAAACATTTGAAACCCAGCCTTAACTGGGAGGGGGTCTAAGACCGCTTTGTCCCCTGTTTACAATGGGTACTTTTGTCAAAGCAGTTTTCAGTCTTTTGTTCATGGTAATGAGTCATTCACGTCATCAGGAGAGGTCATCAGGAGAGGTGTCAGTCCCATCATTAGGTGGGACACCTGCCCTGTCATTAGTCTGGTGCTAACTAGAGAACAATAGGTGCTAATTAGAGCAATTGTTAGTCACTAGCCAATAGCAGTCTACCTCTCGGTAGGAGGGGTCTCGTTATGTTTAAAACTCGCTTTTGCTGGCTTCTGTTATTCTTCTCTACAAGAGTCAAGACAGAAGTCAGACTACCAGAGCAAGAATTTTAGCTGAGGAAGCTTCTGCGATTAGAAGTGAAACATCCTTGCTTCAAGCAACTCACTCCAGTCGAAGATTCAAGCTTCTCTACTATGAAAACCACCTGGACAACTGAGAGCCTTCACAGAAACATAGAATGACATCCAAAATCCTCTAAAATCCTCTTTGGGGAAAAATGTTTATACATGTTTGAAGTTGGATGCACACTGCAATAATTGCTTCTCCAAATTTCCTCAGCACTTCAGACGGTTTTGTGGATAGAGCATGGGTTTGTTGAAGATTAGCACTTTTTTTGTTTTTCCTAGATAATAGTTCTCTATCTCCATGTACTTGGTATAAGAATATTTAGAACTTCCAGCATTATTGTCCCATAAAATCAAAGAAAAAGACAAGTTTAAGGTGAGTTTTTTTGCTTTTCAAATTCAACATAAAAGTTAATCTATTGTTGTGTTTTGAGTTAGGATTTGAGTACTCATGTAAAGGTCTTGCTTATTTTCATAGCAACCATTTTGTTGCCACAGTCTTGCCATAGCAACTAGATGGAAAACATTTTCAAAAGGTCGCGGTCACAACAGAGATGCCTATAGTCGGTATCAAAAACAGTTTTGGATTGCAAAACATGTACATTTCAATCCAATGCAACACTCCTCATTATTCACAGATATCATACATTTGGTGTTAAATGAAAGAGGGAAATGTATTCAATTCTGTGTTGTTTTTGTTCACTAAAATCTCATATTTCATTAAGGAAATGACACATAAACATGACCAAAATAGCAGTTTTATAACGTAATTTTTAAAATGTCCAATTTTTTTCAGGTAAATACTGAAGCATTTAAGCTGAAAGTTGATCCACAAAAAATGCTCTTAGTGAAAACTTCATATGATGGAAATTTCAAATAAATCCAAAAACTATTTACTGAAATATTAAGCAAGTGCATGTGCATCTGAACTAAGTTTGAAACAGACTATAGACTAATACAGTAGCGTTCAGAATAATAGTAGTGCTATGTGACTAAAAAGATTAATCCAGGTTTTGAGTATATTTCTTATTGTTACATGGGAAACAAGGTACCAGTAGATTCAGTAGATTCTCACAAATCCAACAAGACCAAGCATTCATGATATGCACACTCTTAAGGCTATGAAATTGGGCTATTAGTAAAAAAAAGTAGAAAAGGGGGTGTTCACAATAATAGTAGTGTGGCATTCAGTCAGTGAGTTCGTCAATTTTGTGGAACAAACAGGTGTGAATCAGGTGTCCCCAATTTAAGGATAAAGCCAGCACCTGTTGAACATGCTTTTCTCTTTGAAAGCCTGAGGAAAATGGGACGTTCAAGACATTGTTCAGAAGAACAGCGTAGTTTGATTAAAAAGTTGATTGGAGAGGGGAAAACTTATACGCAGGTGCAAAAAAATATATAGGCTGTTCATCTACAATGATCTCCAATGCTTTAAAATGGACAAAAAACCAGAGATGCGTGGAAGAAAACGGAAAACAACCATCAAAATGGATAGAAGAATAACCAGAATGGCAAAGGCTCACCCATTGATCAGCTCTAGGATGATCAAAGACAGTCTGGAGTTACCTATAAGTGCTGTGACAGTTAGAAGACGCCTGTGTGAAGCTAATTTATTTGCAAGAATCCCCCACAAAATACTTGAACAGGTCATGTTGCCTTATGCTGAAGAGGACATGCCCTTGAAATGGGTGTTTCAACAAGGCAATGACCCAAAGCACACTAGTAAACAAGCAAAATCTTGGTTCCAAACCAACAAAATTAATGCCTCACAGATGTGAAGAAATCATGAAAACTGTGGTTATACAACTAAATACTAGTTTAGTGATTCACAGGATTGCTAAAAAAGCAGTTTGAACATAATAGTTTTGACTTTGTAGCGTCAACAGCAGATGCTACTATTATTGTGAACACCCCCTTGAATGCTCATGAATGCTTGGTCTTGTTGCATTTGTGAGAATCTACTGAATCTACTGGTACCTTGTTTCCCATGTAACAATAAGAAATACGAGGTCTATTAGATAAGAAACCGACACTTTTATTTTTTTTTAACTATATGGATTTGAATGACGTGCGATTACACCAATCATGCTTGAACCCTCGTGCGCATGCGTGAGTTTTTTCACGTGTGTCGGTGACGTCATTTCCCTGTGGGCAGGCCTTGAGTGAGATGTGGTCCTGCCCTCTCGGCTGAATTCCTTTGTTTCACACGCTGCTCGAGACGGCGCGCGTTGCTTTATCAAAATTTTTTCTGGACCTGTGAGAAATATCCGAGTGGACACTATTCAAGAAATTAAGCTGGTTTTCGGTGAAAAGTTTAACGGCTGATGAGAGATTATGGGGTGTTTCTGTCAGTGTAAGGACTTCCCACAGAGCGGGACGTCGCGCAGCGCTTCCAGGCGCCGTCGTCGGCCTGTTTCGACCTGAAAACATCCTAATTTAAGGCTTAATTCATCCAGGACGTCGTGAGAGAACAGAGAAGATTCAGAAGAGGCCGGCATGAGGACTTTATGCGGACATTCCACTGTTTAAGGACATTTTTTAATGAAAGACGTGCGCGCAAATTCGCTGAGTCGTTTCCGTGACGACTCGGCAAATCTGTGTGCGCCGCGACAGGAAAAACACCTCCGTGTTGAAAACCATTTGTAAAATTCAGGCGGCTTTTGATGGCTTTCAACAAGTGAGTAACTGAGAAATTGTTTAACAGCTTGGGCATGTTCCAACTTGCCCGTTAAGGTTTCCAACGGAGGTGTTTTTCCTGTCGCGACCCCCCGCGGTCAGGTTCGGCCCAACATGCGACTCGGCCCGCACGTTCTTTCATTACAAAATGTCCGTTAACAATGGAATGTCCAAATAAACTCCTCATGCTGACTTCTTCTGAAAGTTCTCTGTTCTCTGACGACTTACTGGGTCAACAGAGCCTGAAATGTGGAAGTTTTCAACTTGAAATGGCGAGACGCTGCCGCCTCGAAGCGCAGAACGCCGTCAGGCACCATGGGCCGTCCTTACGTGACTCTACCAGACCAAAATCTCTCATCAGCCGTTAAAATTTTTACCGAAAACCAGCTGAATTTAGCGAATGGTGTCCACTCAGTTGTGCCTTACAGTTTTGAAAAAATTTTGATCAAACAAAGCAGCAGTCTCTGAGCCATTCCTAAACAATGAAAAAATCGACGAGAGGGTGGGCGACTCCTCACTCAAAGACTGCCCACAGGCGAATGACGTAACCGACAGGCGTGAAAAAACTCTTGCATGTCCACGAGGGTTCAAGCATGTCTGATGTAATCACACGTGATTCAAATCCATATGGTTTTTGAAAAAAATAATAAGGTCGGATACTTTTCTAATAGACCTTGTATACTCAAAACCTGGATTAATTTTTTTAGTCACATAGCACTACTATTATTCTGAACACTACTGTACATGTAGTTATGTACTTATAGCGTTTCTAAACATCCATAAATGTCATGCTGACACACTGATAGTAGCGTGTGCCCTTGAGTATGCCAAGGCAGGAATGAGGTGACTGTGGTTGCAGATGATACAGATATCCTTGTCCTATTGATGCACCACTTTCACAAGAACATGGCGAATATTTATTTACAGTCAGAGGTAAAGAAGCCAAAGCTGGTGTGGGAAATAAAAGATCTAGTCAACAAAGTTGAGAAAGTAATATCAGCACATCTTTTGTTTATTCATGCCTGGAGTGTATGTGATACAACGTCTGCCCCTTTTGGACATGGAAAGACTGGTCTGTTGAAGAAGGGAGCAGAATATAAAGAAATACAACAGATATCAACTGTGATGAATGATGGCAGTGCAACACCAGAGGAGACTGGTAAGGGCCCTGTTGTGAAAGTGTAGGTACACGGACCCGCAACAGGGGGCGCTAATGAACGGACAATGGAGGAAGTCAAATCACAAAGCTTTACTGTTGTGAACACGCACAACAAACACAACAGATTACAATTATAGCGGTAAGCCGAATTCCAATGGTGTCGTGTGGGCAGGCTCGACGATAGGAGACGTCTGTCCGAGTCGAACCGGAACCACCCAATTTCTTCTGCCACCGAACCCCGGGAATACTGGAGCCGCCAAGTCCCGAACTCCCAGGTGGCCACTGCCTCCGCTCGTCGGATCCGGTACTGCTGGCAAGGAACAGAAACAGTCAGGTGTGGGTGCGGCCGCACCCAGCAACACACGGGGTGGAAACACCACCTCCACCTCTACTCAAAATAGTACTGTAGGATTGGAATGTGAGTACTTATCCTACTTCGTCCAATACGGTCTTCAGCTGACCTAAGCACAAGCAACACAGTATTAATTCTCAGAATAATACAACTGGCTGAGTTCGTTACCTCCTTAGTAGAGCGATATCTCGGCAATGAGGTGGAGATGCCGTCCTGCTGATATACCCTCCCTGGTGATTGATATCAGCTGTCTCAGGTGATGGTGACAGCTGTCACCCTGGCTGCTCCTGTGAGGCGGCAGCGCCCTCCGATGTCTGGAGCCCGCACTCCAGACAGGGCGCCCTCTGGTGGTGGTGGGCCAGCAGTACCTCCTCTTCAGCGGCCCACACAACAGGCCCCTTCATACATAACACGAAAGATGCAGAAACCAGAAGAAAATTCGCAAACCAAACACAAAATGGGGAACCACGACACATTCCACCTGCTGTTGTGAGGGACGAACAATCGCACAGGCGTGCATGACACACCGGCGACAGTTTTCTGCATGCTCGTGCGCATGCACAAACACAGTGGAAGCAGCTGGAAGGTGTTGCATCACATCGTGCCGTTGTTGTGGGAAAAAATAAAAACCAGCTGGAACGTGTTGCACCACATTGTACCGCTGATATGGAGAAAAAGAAAAAGAAAAATATATGCCCCCGTGGGATTAGAACCTGCAATTTACAAAGTTCTGATTAACAGACAGATACTTTACCACTGCACTACCATCACTGTCTTATAAAAGGAGTGTAAAATGCTTAAAATCAACAAGGAGATAAACATATTATAAAGAGAAAAATTAGATGAAGAGGAAGTCTTTAATTTTCGCCATAAGAACTGACAAAACGGCATTTGTTACAGCGTATTTTTGGTGATACGTGACTGAAAGTGGTGTATGTGTCACACTGTTGGCTTGTCATCCTGCGGAGCACTGGCTGTGGTCTCTGTGTTTTTAATGTGACACATCGTGTGCACTGAGCCGTCATTTCCAGCTATCAGTGAGTCTCTGGCTGGTGATCACAGGCGGCTCCCTGTGCGCTGTGCACTCAGACTGGCCGCTCCCCATCTGTACATATCAGCACATCATGCAAGTGTGGAGGAGGGCGTGAAACACATGCACCCACGTGTTGTGGGGGGAAGCGGGAGTGCAACACACACGCAATACACATGCACAGCACATGTGTTGAGGGGGGAGCTGACACTCTGGTATGCCACATATGTGTTGCTTGACAACTCCACAGTCGTGGGAGCACTTAGACAAACTCCACAGCCAGCTCAATAGTGATTGTCTGCTCACTATTTTGTGCTGACAGTGCGAATGGCCACACATTTTCTTTATCTAAGTGTCCAGCGAGTGGTTTCGGATGTTCATGTGTGTCACCTGGAATTTGGCCAACACCTGCTGCAAGAGGGATTGAATGGGCTCTCACAGGGCACTCTATAGTTCGGCTGCTGGTGTGCACGAATAGTTGTAGTGACCAGTGTACGAGGCATTTGAGGTGGCTCCGATTTTTCACAACTGGCATACAATTCCTCCTTCGTGCGCTAGTTGGCTTCAATTGTGTTATGTGTGAAGGAGCCTTAAAGCTGGTTCCCGATTATTTGTTATCCAGTTTGGCGGCAAGGAAAAAGATTCCTTAAACATTTTACAATACATGAAGTACGTGGAACTTGTATCATCCGCTAAAACATTACTTGATCCCCAAAAGGTTCCACCTACACAGAGAGCAGCACTTTTCCATAGCTTGAGGGTACACTTACAAGTAATGCTTTGGAAGAAGCTCTCAGATACATGTGCAGGCCTTGATCCCAAACAATGTGGATTGTTGTGGTTTTGCCCTGGTTCTGTCGGGTTGTCTGGTTTCTGCTCTATCTCTGTGTTTCCAGGTGAAGCTGAGGTGAAGCTGCTGTGGTAGTTTTCGGTTCGGACTGTATTTCAGCTGCTGGTGACGTCATGGCTCGTCTTTCGGCTGTCAAGACAGCACATGGGAGCTGTCTGAGCGGTGTCTTACATCAGGGCTCCACCCCATCTGTCAAGACACCACATCGGTCTGTTGAGAGGTGTCTCATGGCTGATCAGCATTCCCGCTGAGTGGATGTCCACAACTGACTGTCATCTCGTCTCATCACCGTTCAAGATTTAACCTTGGACCTTTCAATGGTTTGGGGCCAGAATCTCTGCTCTTCTCCAGCAGAACCTCCATGTTCCTCTGGGTTGAAACCGGGTTGCCACGGGTTCCCAGCTGTGCTCCTACATCGCACCCAGCTGGTAACCTGGTCTTATGCTGTCTTAGTTATTCTGGAGCTAATGTCACTTCTCGTGTTTTTTCCCGAAGTGACCCCCCCAAGCTCATTAACTTTTCCTGCTGTGTTTTTCCAGACGGAGTCTCAGTACTCTGCATGTTCTGTTGTGGCTTTTCTGCCTTACTGCTCCTGCATTTGGGTCAACATCCAAACCCAGTCCTCAACCGTAACAGAAGATTCTGGCCACAACAGTGACAAAGCGGGAGCAGTACCAGTTCGGTCTGTCTTTAGTTACTTAGTCTCCTGGTCTGTCCTTAGTCTCCTAGACATTTTTTTCTAGGTATGCCCTAGTCTTAAGTGCCCTAGTCTTAGGTCTCCTAGTCCCTAGCCAGTCCTAATTCCTTCATCTTCTACTCTGTAGTTCCTTAGTCTCCTAGTCTGTCCTTAGTCTTCTGGTCTTAGTGTCCTTAGGTTCCTAGTTTCCAAGTTTGTTCCTAGTCCAGCCCATTCCTAGCCGTCAAGTCTAGTCCTCATCCAGCCTGTCCATGGTCTCCTAGGAATTTTTTCCCCAGCATAGTTCCTCCTCTCCTGTTGTCACTCTGTCTCATCCTGCCACATTAGCTCCAAGTCTGAGTCAAGTCAAGCTCCCTTGTGTCCAAATCAGGTTCTCATGCCTTATGTCCCATGTCAGGTCTCTGTTTATTCCTCGTCCTCCACCTTCCCTGAGTGGAGTTTGTCCTTGCCAGTCCGACCTCTACTGTAAGCAGACCTCACCTGCTACGTGTTCCACCTTAGGCCCAGGAGGGTCGCACGGCACCTGTTCTTCGCCATGGGCCCTGGATGGGGTTGCATGGTTCCCGCCCTGTCTTCGTGTCCTGCCCTGTCTTCGTCGTGGTTTTGGGGGTTTCGCCCAGCACTGCCTTCCTCCTCTGGGATGTTGGCCTCCAGCTTGGCCCAGTAGGTCACCTGGGGGTCTCTCTTTGAGGGGGGAGGGTGCTGTTGGGGTTTTGCCCTGGTTCTGTCGGGTTGTCTGGTTTCTGCTCTGCCTCTGTGTTTCCAGGTGAAGCTGCTGTGCAAGCTTTCAGTTCGGACTGTGTTTCAGCTGCTGGTGACGTCAGGGCTCCAACCCATCTGTCAAGACAGCACATGGGAGCTGTTGAGCGGCATCTCACAGCTGATCAGCATTCCCGCTGAGTGGGTATCCACAGCTGACTGTCATCTTGTCTTATCACCGTTTGTGTGTGCTCCCAGCTGTGCTCCTACATCGCACCCACCCGGTAACCTGGTCTTATGTTGTCTGTCTTAATTACTCTGGAGCTAATGTCACGTCTCATGTTTTTCCCGTAGTGAGCCCCAAGCTCCTTAACTTTTCCTGCTGTGTTTTTCCAGACAGAGTCTCCACACTCCACACGTTCTGTCATGGCTTTTCCGCTGTGAGCTTTCATGTTCACAAACATTATCTGTTGTGCTTTCCCGCTGTAGTTTTCAGGCTCAGTATGTAACTTATTGTGTTTTTTCCTAATGTGACATTCCAGGCTTAGAAAGTAACCTCTTGAATTGAGCTTCCATTCCCTGAACGGAATCAGTTGTGATTTTCCTGTTATAAGATCCCAGGCTTAATCTGTAGTCTTTATTTCCTCTGTGAGTTTTTCTAATTCAGACATAATTGCCCGTGTATTTCTTTGTGAGCTTTTGGGTTGTAATGTTAAAGTTATCTATTGCATTTTTTGCTGTGTGAGCTCCAGCTCTAAATATTACTTCCGCTATTTAAAGTGGATCATTCTTGTTTATTCCACAGTCACGCCTTCATTCCTTTGGCTTCAACCCAGACATAATCTGCTGGCTGCCTGGTGTGTTTTCACTAGAGTTGGGTATCGAGAACTGGTTCTTTTTGAGTATCGTTAAAAAATGATTCGATCCACCAATATCAATAGCCTTTTTGCTTAACGATTCCCTTATCAGTCATTCCAAGCAGCCGTTGTTTTTGAGGGTGTTTGTCGGGAAAATGATCATTTCTCTACATTGATTACAGACCCTGCAGTGGATTTGTAATCAACCGTTTCTGCAGCACAACACCACTTTGAAGCGTGAACCAATGAAGAAATATTTCAATCCACTAGCTCGTTGGTTCTTTGATTTGCTGCTCTTCAGAAATGGCAAGTCCGCTTCTTAACCCCTCTCAAAACCATTAATATATTGTGAGTCACTTTTGTGTAGATTAAAGTCACTAACTGGGACTCATGTCTTGTTGCAGTTAAGAAACGAGAATCGTCCTCCGTTCCGTTGGCACAGCTCCAAACGCTGTGCGGCTCTCTGCTGAGAAAGAGTCCGGTCAGAATTACTAACTTCAAAATCAATTGTCGCTTTAAATAAAATGACACCTCTTACAAATGTTGTAATACAGACAAGAAACTACAATCGACTAAAACATTTTTTTTCCTCCCAAAATGAGACGTCCTGCATTCGTGCAGCACAGCTCAGATATATGGAAAGACATTCATGCCAATAATGTCTGAAAGGAAATGCTTTTGACAGTAACTACAGATTTAGTTTGTTTCTATTTATGTCCAGAGATCAAGGATCTACCATGTAGAGTTTATTATGTCCAAAGTTTAAGGATCCAGTGACCAATTTCATATTTATTTACTTTAAGACTCAATAAAATGTTGTTCAATTTAATCAGCTTATAAAGCACCAAATCACAACAAAAGCTGTCTCAAGGCACCTCATGTTATGTGTCGGACGCAGCCCGGAGAACCGACCAGTGTTTGAAGGACCCAGTATAAAATAAGCAGAGCACGGTACAAAGGATAACAGAGTTTAATGAACATAACAGTGATGTGAAAAAATATAAAAGTGCGCGGTCTGGCGTGGTGGTTTTGCGGTGCGCTCCCAGCAGCGCCAACGGTCCGGAGCCAGAACCAATTCGGACCCAAGGACCCCGCCGACACCCCGCAGGTGGCCGCGACAAACCGAGTCTGTGAAAGAAGGAATCATTATGTGAGTCCACACTCAACACACAGAGAGAACGCTCAAAGGTGCACAAACAGCAAACACTTCCTGGCTTAATTACTAATCAGCTTCCCACCCTGCAGGCATGGAACATCCAGTTCACAAAACTCCACTGCAGTGGAAGCTGATTACACGACCAACATACAGCTCAATATAATAAGGTGTGAGGGACACCACATTTACTGACTGTATAAATGTTAGTCACAAAATCTAACGTACCTCAGGAAGTGTGCTGACGAGCGTGAGACCTCACCCCCTCCTCTTTCACAGACCATGCATCAAACCTGGACGTTCTCTGCATCCACTGATGATGAGATGGCTCCCGAGACGACGATCTCACCCGTCTGGTCACAAGGTCGAGTCTCTGGCAAACACACACTGTGTACTCCAGTCTTAAATGCCACCATGTTCCAATCCATGTAGATGCACCACAGCTGTGAGTCCTGATGAGCCGCAGGTGATCAGCCTCAGGTGATCAGGGTGAGGTCCTGATAAACTCAGCTACACAGCCACTCAGTCCCAAATGCAAGCCACCTGGAAGGAAAAACAAAAGAAACAAAAAGGCAGCCAGGCCCCCCCAGCCATACAACACCTCACACAGAACAGTTTAACATAAAAATTAAAATAAATAAATAAAAATTAAAAAATTCAAATACATAATTAAAACAGAAGTAAAAGAATAAAACAGATAAAAAATAAAAAACTTTTCATAAGGAAGAGAATAAAAATAGGCTTTAAGTCTTGACTTAAAAATGTCCACGGACTCTGACTGTCTCACGGTCGCAGGAAGACTGTTCCACAGAGTGGGTGCACGATAAGAAAAAGCTCTTTGATTCGCTGACATAGAAAATCGGCTCAATAAGCGTAATCGATAATGGTATCGATATCGATATAATCTTATCAATACCCATTCCTAGTTTTCACACATGGCGCCTCACACTAATCAGCTGTTAATTATCAGTCTGTTCTACTCTTAGTACTCTTAGTACTCTGCTGCTTAGTGATCAGCTGTTATTCAGTTCTCTGAGTCTGTTCCTTTCCATGTAGTTCAGTAAACAGCAGCTGTTAATCTGTGATCAGAGTTTGTGCGCTTCTGCGCTGTTTCAGGAACAGTGTGCACAATAATCTAGTTTTTTCCACTGGCTGAACTCTTCAGTTATTTTGAATCATCAGTGATCAGATCCACTAACAGTCTGGAGTGGGCCGCACTCAGCTGCTAAGCTCCTGAGTGAATGGAGCTGTGGTATTCTGAGTGCAGTCACCCAGAGAGAACTCTGCTGTATTGCTGCACTCCTAAACCCGGCACCTGGAGCTGTAATCTGACTCCGTCTGTCTGCCACATGTGCATGCCTCTGGGATGTGTCATGTAGAACTGAAATCCTGAATGAATGAAAACTTTGATCCTGAATTTTGATCTGAACTCCTGAGTGAACTGAACTTTGATTCTGAACTGCAACTATGAATGAACTATTTAAGTGTAGTTTTGACTTTCATTTCCAGATGTGTGCCCAAATGCACCTGCACAGTCTCACCTGCTCTCTCATTCTCCCTTACAGTTCATCCAGGCCTAGTAGCTCCGTAGGCTTGCTTCACCTGGTCCCTGTTCTGTCTGACCTGTCTGTCCCGTCAGTCAGGTCCCCGTAGTTCCAGTCCCTGTCCAGTCTGTCTTGTTGGTCCAGTCCTCATGGTTCCTCCTGGTTTTTGTTCTTCCACTGTGCAGTCCCCTTTTTGTTCAGTAAACTCTTGTTTTTCACTCAGTCTGCTTTACTGCTCCTGCATTTGGGTCAACATCCAAACCCAGTCCTCAACCATAACAGGGATGTAGGCTTGATGGCACAGTGTTCTCCCCAATTATGACAGATCTGGAATCCATACTGAAGTTCATAAGATGTCACTGCAAACTTACATCCCTGTCACAAAAATGGATTTAATGTGTAGCAGCATGCGCAGACTGCCAGAGGAAGAGTTGCCATAATGCAGAAGAGATTCTCCTTGAAGCAGATAAATAATATGCGAATCAATAAACAAATCAGTACAACAATGTAAACAACTGTAATCTTTCTTAGTTATGAACAATATTTTTTGTTGCAATTCATGCAGTTATATTTAGACTTTGATCAATTAACGACATAGGCCAAATCATTGTTCCATTTGGGCTATTTTTGATTACAAATTGATTGATTACAAATTCATTGTTTTATTTTCATTCAGTCAAGCATCTTGTCTGTAAGGTGACACATAGCAAAATTATTGAGACAGAGCTGAGGGTCAGGAACACAATGAAACACGTTTAGTCAAGTCTTGAAATGTAAGGTATGTTTACATGTATGTGAAACCCATTGGGTTTTGGTAAAATGTAACATAAATTGCTATTTTCATAGGGACAATGATATTCCCTGTTTTGTTTTTATTCTTTTGTGCCTACATCATTTTTGAAGGTACTACCGCATAAAATGCATGAGAAGATACAATTAATTTAGCGCACATGCATGGGCCTTTAGTACCCATTTTGGATATGTTGTTCTATGACGAAATATGCTTCAGATGACACCAAAAGCAGCTAATTAACTATTTTTTCCCAGTTGAACAACCAGACTTAGTATTTGTCAATAAACGTGTATATAAGTTGTGAGTGTCACCCCGTCAGCAGAGGCGCACCTCACTTTTTTAAACTCTCAACGTGTCGGCCTCACACACATGCTCCATAGCTCCCACAAACATTTTTCCAGTTTCATGATTAATCTGTTTAACAGCATACAGATTAAACTTTCCCTGCTTGCTTCCATGTAATTTTTAGTCATTTCTAATATAATTTCTTTTCTGTACTTATGTTGTCTGATGTGACGTCGTGGGGAATCCCTGAAATTGGATATTTAAATGGTGTGGGCCAGGGAGGAGTTTGGTTCCACGCTTAATTCCACGTTTAGTGGGATGTGCAAACGGAACGTGCGCAGATCCACGCCTACGTACACTTTGATACATCTGAATATTTTTGTGCTTACGCCAGTTCCTGGGTTTTGGCATACACCATGTTTCAGTACAAAATCCACTTTATTTAAGCCCTAAGAATAAAAAGCTTATTGTCCAGGTCTAGAAGAGTCTCAGTGGGACTAACCTGGTTAAATAAAGGTTAAATTAAAAAAAAAGTCCAGATTTGAATCTGCTGTTTGTTAGAGGATGGACAAACTGATTAATTCTGTCAGGTCTGCAGCAACCTCGCAACCTCGCTTTTATTTTGAAATACAGGCTCTTATTATGGAAGTGTGACATGAACAGGCTTGAATTCAAAACAAAAATTACTGATTTCTCAAAAAACATTGGTCCGATCACCTTGTCATTGTCACCATTTGAATCCTCATGAAAAAATACATAATATGCAAAGGACTTTCTGGATTTCAATTGATGCTCCGGATAAACAAACACTGAGGCCACTTGCCTTTTATTATAAGGATAAATGCTGATAAAAGGTAGCTGTCAACAAGCTCTGTTCTTGCAGCAGTTCATCTTAGGTTAGTCATTTGTAGTTTAACATAGGTGAAATGACAAAGATCTAGTTTTGCATAATACGAGCGAAGCGCCGCATAGCGGCGTGAAGCTCGCTCATGGTACACCGAGTCCCAAACAGGAAGTGTCAGATTTTGAGTCCACACACTCAAAAAACATGCATTGGACGGACTCAATTCAATCATGTGTAGGATTTCCATCTAATAAATATATGTAGCCCCAACTCAAATAAAGCACATCCATGCAAGATAATTTAATTTCATTTAGTTGGTACTACATATATTTATTATATGGAAATCCTGCCCATAATTGAATTTAGTTCATCCAATGAGTCATTTGTTTGTGTGATACACTGACTCACTGGATTGGATTCCATCTAATAAATATATGTAGTCCCAACTCAGTTAAATTACATTATCTTGCATGGATGTGTTTTATTTGAGTTGGGTTTACATATATTTATTAGATGGAAATCCTGCACATAATTGAATTGAGTTCATTCAAAGAGCCATTTTTTGAGTTCAGTGAAGCAGGAAATGTCAAATGTTGACCACTTCCTGGATCAATACTTCCTAGAATGACAGTAGACGAGATCCCATGGAATATTGCAGGAATTCAGTGGCAAGTTCACACTGAAACAAGAAGTGTCAAATTTTTGAGCCCACAATGAAACAGGAAATGTCAAATGTTGAACACTTCCTGGATTGACAATACAGGAGATCTCATGGGATCTCATGGGAATTCAGTGGCAAGTTGAGACCAAAACAGGAAGTGCCAAATTTTGAGCCCACTGTGAAACAGGAAATGTCATATGTTCAACACTTCCTGGATTGACAGTTATGGGATCTCGCTGGAATTCAGTGGCAAGTTGAGACTGAAACAGGAAGTGCCAAATTTTGAGCTCAACAGTGAAACAGGAAATGTAAAATGTGTTCAACTTTGGAAAGTTTTTTTTATAATTCTCCTCTAGTTTTGATCAGGGTTTTTTTTTGTTGTTGTTCATTGGTATGTTGTTTTTGCTGTTGTATTTAATCCTCCGTAAGGTTTCTGTGTAAATTTTTGTTTGTCTCATTAAATAAATAAAAAAAGTCAAATGATGAACACTTCCTGGATCAACACTCAATCATCTGAACATCATCCAGGTACATCACTGTCATGTTGGAATGTGATGATCATATTACAACATGAAAGCACAATTTGCAGCGATCGAGAGCCGGTTTCCCTAATCTACTCGGAGCTGGCTGCACACATATTGCTATAACTGCACCGGTACATAATGAATTTGTTTTAGTTAATAGGAAACAATTTAATTCCATTATTATACAAATCATATCTAATGCACAAATGCATTGGGTTGGGTTGGGAACGGGCTAGAGGCTGGCACGGTGCACGATGGATGGCTGTGTGGATAAATAGTTCATTTGTGTAATTGTTCTGAATGAAAATCAACACGGGCACATTTGGGCATGTGCACATTCAAATATGTTGTTTGTTATTATTGAAGCGTCCAGCCCCTCTCCAGGAGGTCGATGATCAACTTTGTAGTCGTATCATCTGACCTTCGGCCACGTGTCTCGGACACTCGAGTGAAGAGAGGGGCAGAACTGTCGACCGATCACCACCTGGTGGTGAGTTGGATCCACTGGGAGGGGAAGAAGCCGGTCAGACACTCCGTAAAGATGCCCGAGCACCTCAACTGACTCCTTTCGATGTGGAGGAGCAGCGGCTCGACTCCGAGCTCCTCCCGAGTGACTGAGCTCCTCACCCTATCTCTAAGGGAGCGCCCAGCCACCCTGCGGAGGAAACTCATCTCGGCCGCTTGTACTCGCGATCTCATTCTTTCGGTCATGAGCCAAAACTCATGACCATAGGTGAGGATCGGAATGTAGATCGATCGGTAAATCGAGAGCTTTGCCCCCCTACTCAGCTCTCTCTTCACCACAACGGTCCGATACAGTGACTGCATCACTGCAGATGCTGCACCGATCCGTCTATCGATCTCACGCTCCATCCGTCCCTCACTCGTGAACAAGACCCCGAGATACTTAAACTCCTCCACTTGAGGCAAGGACACTCCACCGACCTGAAGAGGGCAAAGCACCTTTTTCCGGTTGAGAACCATGGCCTCAGATTTGGAGGTGCTGATTTTCATCCCGGACGCTTCACACTCAGCTGCAAACCGCCCCAGTGCAAGCTGAAGGTCCTGATTTGACAAAGCTAACAGAACCACATCGTCCGCAAACAGCACAGACGAGATTCTGTGGTTCCCAAACCAGAGCCCCTCTACACCCTGGCCGCGCCTAGAAATTCTGTCCATAAAAATAATGAACAGAACCGGTGACAAAGGGCAGCCCTGGCAGAGGCCAAAGTGCACTGGAAACAGGTTTGACTTACTACCGGCAATGCGAACCAAGCTCTTGCTGCGGTCGTACAGGGACCAGATAGCCCTTAGCAAAGGACTATCCAGGCGCTCCCTTAGAGATAGGGTGAGGAGCTCAGTCACTCAGGAGGAGCTCGGAGTCGAGCCGCTGCTCCTCCACATCGAAAGGAGTCAGTTGAGGTGGCTCAGGCATCTTTTCCGGATGCCCCCTGGACGCCTTGCTGGAGAGGTGTTCCGGGCACGTCCCATTGGGAGGAGGCCCCGGGGAAGACCCAGGACACGCTGGAGGGACTACATCTCTCGGCTGGCTTGGGAACGCCTTGGGGTTCCCCTGGAGGAGCTGGGAGAGGTGTGTGTGGATCGGGAGGTCTGGGCGGCTTTGCTTGAGCTGCTACCCCCGCGACCCGACTCCGGATAAAGCGGAAGAAAATGGAAGGATGGATGGATGTTTGTTATTATTATTTATTTTGTTTCTTGATGGTGGAATGTCAGTATCTTAACAAGGCACCAGTTATCTGCCTGTGTTCAATATTTGTCAATAAACGTGTGTGTAAAGTGAATGTCACACTGTCAGCCATGGTGTCCCTCACTATTTTAACATCAATGTGCGCGCACTGCTCTGAGCCCTCAGCGTTTTGACCTCACACACACTCCTTTTTTTTCTGTGTTCATGTTGACTAACGTGACAGCGTGGGGAATCCCAGTTCCAGGGTCTATTTACACAGATTTGCATATTTAAATAGGGCTTGGTGTGTGTGTATGTGCGCTCAATTCCACATTGATTGGGATGTACATACAGAACAGGTATGAATCCATGCCTACGCATACTTTGATACATCTGAATATTTTTGTGCTTACGGCAGTTTCTGGGTTTTAGTATACGTGTTAGTATAGGGTGACCACATTCTGATGCTAAATGGACTGCATTTATATTGCGCTTTTCCATCTGCATCAGAAACTCAAAGCGCTTTACAATGATGCCTCGCATTCACCTATTCACACTCAAGGCATTCAGTACACACTGGGAGCAACTAGGGGATTAAAGACCTTGCCCAAGGGCCCTTATGGATTTTCCAGTCTGGCAGGGTTTTGAACCGAGGATATTCTGGCCTGAAGCCCAACGCTTAACCATTAGACCATCACCCCCGATACTCGAAGTTACTCAAAGATAATCAAAGATCAAAAATAATGAAAACTAAAAGCACTCGGAGAGTGCAAACCTCCGCCAAGGCCATGGGGTCACTGACGCCATAACATCTACACGCCGTGGAATCATTGAACCTAAAAAAGTCTAACAATGATGTAGTAGTAAAAAAAGTTTCATCTGCTGTGACTGGATAGCATGTATCCTTAGCGCTTGGCATCACAGTTTATTGCAACTTGCACCTTTCCCAGAAGCTACTGTCATCTGAGCACTGATATTGATATCGCATGTGCTTATAGACAAAAACAAATAAGAGACAAAATTCAATTTATTATTCAACTAAACTGCAAATATATGAATTTTTTTAACATTTATGAAACACTTCTCTAAATAAATAACAGTAAATTCTGAAATAGAACTATTTTTTAAGTGTTGCATTTGCTACACAAGGCCATAGGGTCACTGACCCTAAAGAGATTCCGTCCTTGGCACAGTGATCTATTCAACAATTCATTGTTACCACCAAAACTATGACACATACACTTTCCTTTCCTTTATATTTGACATCCTTGACCATGAAAACATACCACTAGAACTTGGAATCACTTTTATGTCTTTATTAGTTCAAAAGTTATTGTACAAAAACGATTTTTCGGTAATGGCGGTTTTCTTCTGGATCTAGCTCCATAACATTTGAAGCTACATCAAATCTGATGACACTGTACTGAATCAGTACAGATTCAGCTACAATTTGGTGTTAGTTGTGCATCTCTAGCTTCATTTGTCACCTCACACTGACACATTTTCTATTTTCCCTATATTTTTGCATATTCTGGATCACCAGATCTGGAATCCGGATCCGATCATCACCAAACTTTGTTGTTTGATAGAACATTTGACTATGTTACACCCTAATTTTTTTCAAGCCTTTCTGCCTTGTTTTTGTGGAGTTAGAAACTAGAATGTCAAAATTCCCCCTATCCCGCAATGGTGAAGAATCCTTTAAAAAATTCCTGGATCCGGATTGTGATCCGGACCACCACTAAAACTTAATCACTTGTTCCTCTTGTCATTTCCAACCACTCCACAAAATTTCATCAAAATCCATTCAAAACTTTTTGAGTTATCCTGCTGACAAACAGACAGACAAACAAACAAACAAACAAACTCGACCGAAAACATAATCTCCTTGGCGGAGGTAACTAGGATGGCCAGGACAGGACATGAAAACAGGACATGTCCTGGGAAAACAGGACTTTTTTTCACCCTATTTTAGTAGGAAATCCGGGCAAGTCTTTGTATGTGAGGCTCCAGACCACGGTGTCTTACTATATTAACCTGTTATTGTGTACACACAGATGTCACAAGTTTCCATACCTGGAATATTAGGTTTTGACTTTTACGTTATTTTCTTGCTGGCAAATCTAGGATTTTGTAGTAAAAGTCTACTTTTGAAGAAAATTCTGTTGTGTCACTATTTTGAGAGTTTCTGGTCATTTGCCACAACATCTCCTTAAAAAGAAAGGGTCTGCCTACCTCAGTCCAAAAAACTGTCCAGACAGTTTGCCAAGGGACATAAATATGGCTACAGTCAGAGTCATCCCACCTCTGATCTTTCTGGGTGAACTTTCTCCAAGGTACATTAAATGGGTGCTGGTACCCAAACCTGCAATGCCATGAGAAATTCTTCAATCAGTTTGGTAAAAAGGTGATGTCTTGGCATGCTGCACTGTGTCTGTCATTGGACTTACCAACTGAGTAGCCATAAATGAATCTTGCTGCAATAATCATTTCAAATGAGTTTACATGTTTGCTTGTCAGCATGATCGCTCCTGCAGTGATGGAAAGGCAGCTGTTACAGAGCACCGCCTTCTTCCTGCAGGGGAAAAAACAATCACTTCAGGTCTTACAGTCCGGTTCAAGGATGGAATGCTGCATGAAATGTGTGTTACTCACCTTCCAAGCAGATGGGAGATAAATCTGATACTGACGGCACCAAGCAGCCCTCCGACAGCGTAAACAGAAACAACAGCAGACCAGATGATTGTGACCGTCTTTGGCTGTGGATGGTATTTATACCTGCTGTACCAGCTGCTGTTGATGAAGCTCTGAATGAACTGAAGCAAGTTTTATCAAGGTCATATTTTCAGAAAGCTGCTATAGGTCACAGGTATTATTTTTACCAATATATGACAGACAGTGAGGAAAAGAACCTCAGTGTCCGCAGAACAACTGAGTTTCATGACGAGTCATATTTTCTGTCATTCAGATAACGCTGCTTTACCATTTAAACATTTTTTTAAAATTCATGTACAGTACATACCACTTGGGCCAAAAAGCTAAGTGAAGTAAAATATTTAGATTGGATTCTATAAATTTAATACTATTTGAATCTCAGTAGTGACATTCATGGTTCTGGGTCCTCATCCTTTGAGATCATGAGATGCCAGGGAAAAAAAATGTATGGAGGTATGAAGTCACTGGACAGAGGTTCAGGACAACAAAGGTCCAAGTCATTAAGGTCCTGGTGCTCCCTGTCTTATTGTTTGGTTGTGAGACTGCCTTAGGTCCTTGGTTAGCCAAGGACCTAAGGCAGTGATTAGTTATTTTTGGTACTAGAGTTCTTCAGAGGATCCATAGGTACTGCTGGAATGGCTTTGACAGTTCAGTTTAGGGAGATTTGGATGATTAGTGTCACATCATGAGACAAAGTCAAATACAACATCCAATCCATCCATCCAATTTCTATACCCGCTTACTCCAATTAGGGGTCACGGGGGGGGGGGAGCCTGTCACAGGGCATGAGGCGGGATACACTCTGGAAAGGTCTACTGTAGGGCCACATATAGACAAGCAAACACATTCACATTCACAGCCACGCGCACACCTACAATTTGAAGTTTCCAATCAACCTAACCTGCATGTCTTTAGATGTGACAGAAAGCCAGAGAACCAGGAGGGAACCCACACAAACACAGGGAGAATGTGCAAACTCCACACAGAAAAGCCCCATGAGTTAAGCGATCCCATGACCTTCTTGCTGTGAGGCAACAGTCCTATACAACATCCCAATTCTTCCAAAATATGCGTGGATGCATGTCATTTTCATCAATAGAGAGCATTTTGTTTATGCAGCATTAGAGAATTCATTGATTAATTCATCTTCTACCGCTCAGTCCAATTAAGGGTCATGGGGAGCTGGAGCCTATCCCTGCAGTCATAGAGTGTGAGGCAGGGTACACCCAGGACAGGACGCCAGTCTGTCGCAGGGCCACAAATAGACAAACAAACACAGACACACCCACACAGACACCTACGGACAATTTTTTTAAAGATTCCAGTCCACCTAACCCGCATGTCTTTGGATGTGGGAGGAAACCAGGGCACCTGGAGGAAACCCACGCAAACACGGGGAGAAGGATTGAAGGATTCAAAGGCGTTTATTGTCATATGCACATAGGAACATGTTCCCTGCACAATGAAATGTGTTTACTGCATTTAACCCATCCTAATTGCCAGTTAGGAGCAGAGGTCGCCTTTACGGCGCCCGGGGACCCAGCTCTAGATGTATGTCCCTGCCCTGAGTCACGAGCAGGGCTGAGCAAACCTTGACCGGCTTCATGACACACTTAACAAACAACAACACACATAAGCCGGTCCGGTACATAAACACACATAAAAGCACACACAAGGAGAGTATTGGGAAGAAAAAACCTCCATTGCTGCTGTGTTGAACACACACAGCACCACTGAAGCAAAAAAAACTCATAAGCACAGAAAACAGTCACAGAATAACAGTAAACAATCACAGCAGACAACAGACAACAGCCGAGACTTGAATGTGTCCAGTGTTCAGACAGACAGCCCAGAGGCCGCCCTTGGCGCCATCAACAGGCCTTATCTGTCCATCCTGGGGGGGGATCCCAGTCCTGAATCAGTCCACCAGAGTCCAAGGTCCCACAGTCAACATCACAGGACTGGGAGGGGGAAAGACAAGAAAGGCGGGGTAAGACGAGGAGCGAGGCAACAGGAGTGTTCCTCGGGGGGAGGATTTTATCTCAGCGGCCTTGAAGGGCAGCTGGTGTTTGGAAACCAAATAGATATCCAGATTAACAGACACCTGAAAGATTCCACTGTCTGAAACTTCAGAGTGGCTCCCAAATACTTCTGAATAGAGGAGAAGAGATGTGGTCATTACTGATGATCAAAGCGGTTTTCCAGTGCAGCCATTCTCCCCGAGATGGATTCCAACGTGCGGTTAACACCTGCCGACTGAGCTGACACTGCCCTTCCAATCGAATCGAACATGTGGGGCAGCCTGGACGGGCCGATTAATGCTGCCTCCACCTTCTTAATTTTCCGGTAAACCAGTGCTGTGGCCGCTCCACACAGCAGAAACCCAGTCACCACAGCTCCAATTAAGTAAACATCTTCAACGTCCTCCACAGACAACATGTACAGGCACATGACTTGCCACCTCCACCAGCTGTCCATCACGTAACCCGCCACATGTGTCCCGGCAGGACAGGTCGGGTCCTCCGCTCCCGAGTGTCTTGTAGAAAAAATAGTGTCAATTGCGTTCAGAGACCACTTGATTAGATCCATTTTGCCATTTCCAGAGGAGCAGGGCTGGCAGCCTCACAGACAAACATGCTACAGTAGAAGGAAAGTTGGGCAGGGAGGAGGAAAGAAAAATGCGACCGTCCCGACCGAGAGCAAGAAGGCAAGAGAACATGCAAACTCCACACAGAAAGGCCACGGGAATTGAACACACGACCTTCTCGCTGTGAGGCAACAGTGCTAACCACTAAGCCACCGTGCTGCCCGCATTAGAGAATATAGTCCATAATATGCTGTGTTACAGATGGTATAGTAGATTGGTGTATGTATTGTGGGAAATCAAATGCGTGAGTTTGAAGAAAGGGAAATGCAGATTATTTTACCGGAGATGGTGAGCTCAATACAGTAACATGGTAGCCATTCTGGAAGGATCCTCCAACCCCCAAAGCAATAATAAGGAAAAGAGCATTTCCACGAGTCTACAGTGCAGAGTAGAGAACAGAACAATTAGACCAAAAGTATAAATGACACATTTGTCATTTTACACATGTGCAAGAGATTGTTCATGGGCACCTTAGCGCATTGCCTGTCTGACAGGGAAACAAACCCAAGGGCATCAACTATCACAAGAGTCATGAGTATATTCTGTAATTACAGCTTCTTTTTTCTTTTTTAAGGTTTGAAATAATTTTTAATTATGCAATTATTCATGCAGATAATGTGAAATTTGAATGTTTAAGAGAATAAACACTGATTCCCTGAAATCCCATCATACTCGGTACTTAATTCAGTGCTAAACATGAAATTGAGTAAATTAATATAAAAGTTAAAGTTTAAAAACTGTTACGTTGAATCAGATTCATCCTCTTGAAAAATTAATGTTGACAATGTTGTGTCACCACAGTTTTGCTGAGTCACTGAGGGTGAATAAACCCAAAAACCTAAAAACAACTGGCTGAAGCTGAACAAAGTTTTTGTTTGGTTTTCAATTTTAATGCTGTTAAGACTATTTACAGCTAAAGCATAAATTTAGACACAGAGAGTGAAAATACATTGTTATTTAAAAAATAATTAAGTCATTGCGTCATACACTTTTTTTTTAACCCTGTCTTGTGTGAATTTATATCTTAAATGTGATATCTAACAAATAGTGTATAGTTAAGCAAAGACATACCAGCTGTCTGAGCAGAGAGTCCATTGTGTATTTCTTGGTGTGAAGATTGCAGGACATATGTACTCATTGCATGACCTGTATTTAGTGTTCCAGTTTGGTTATTATTAACTTTTCAGACTGTCTGACTAGAAATACAAAAGCCAGAAGCTCTGACGATGACTCAGCTTATTAACTATCACTCTGCTGTAGTTTTGACTTTATGTACTACATGTGTATTTCTGTTTGAATACTTGCTACCATCATATTAAGCCTGTGTCACACCGTGACATATCAAAGAAAAACATGAGGAGCTGATACGAATTTTGGATTGCCGTTTGTGTTCGTTTCTGTCCTACAAAAGTCTTTTTCCCCATCCTCAAAATGAATTCCTTAGCTGATGGCTGCCGAGTCCGTCAAAAAGTTTTGTGCGTGCTCAAAACTTTGAGTGAACATCAAGCAGAGAGCTACGTGCTACCCGCACGTTTATTTACTGTTTTGTTCTATACGTGTTCTATACTTATTGATGTCTGATGCTTCAGACTGGGCTTCTGATTGGTCAAAGCTGTGGCATGTGGTATGAATCCAGAATGAGTGGAAAGATGACAGTTTGCAATGCAGCAACATATCTCAGCTGTTCCAGGTCAGAAGAAGAAGACACCGTGGTTGTGTACATTTTAATCTTTATTTATCTCAAAGTCAGCACACCCTGGCAGATTCTATTGGTGACAAATCATTTGATGTCCTTGCTGTGCACTGAATCCTGGCACAGTGAAACATATAATATCATGAACCCTGAGTGAGCTGAGTTCTATCCACATGCTTCCAGACTACGATGCTCAAATCCAGTGTCGCCAACCAAACGGTCCTCCCTAAAAATCGGCCTGCCCTGCCTTCATTGCGCATGCGTCATTTTGGAGCTCAGCAGCACCATTCCTGAGCATCACCAGCAACTCACTGATTATCACCTCGTTTGTACAACAATCATTTCCACATAAAGTCAGCATTATTTCATAATAAAAGACGGCACACTGATCAGAGCGCACAGGAGCTGCTGTGGCGCCTACGTCATTTCGGAGCGTCAACAATGACTCGCCAATTATCGCCTCATTTCTGCTTAAAATGGCCTAGTTTCTGCTTAAAACTGACTTTAGAATGATGTAAGAGGTTTTACTTTGTCATCTGATGGTTAATAATCCCATTAATCCATTTGATCGATTTGGGTGTAGAGAGTCCGTCTCAGATGTGCTGCTGACACATGCGCAGTGAAGGCAGGGCGAACCAATTTTTATGGGAGACCGTTCGGTCTGCGACACCGGCTTTCCCCAGCACACATATATTCTACAAAGTGCATTGTTTGGCAATAAAGGCCATCATGATACCTATTATTTAAAAAAAAAAACAATAATTCTAAAGTTTAGCTCTCTTGGATTCAGGAGTTACAGTGGTATTACATTGTTCTCTGTGTCAGCAAAGGTTTGTGCAAGGATTGTACTGAACAGGATTCAGCTCCTGTTACCATTCAGTGATTGGAACAATCTGGCTTTACACCCAAGGAAAAAGAAGGAAAAAGAGTCTGTTGCTCTATAAAAAAAAAGCCCTCCGTAAAGCTAGGACATCCTACTACTCATCACTAATTGAAGAAAATAAGAACAACCCCAGGTTTCTTTTCAGCACTGTAGCCAGGCTGACAAAGAGTCAGAGCTCTATTGAGCCGAGTATTCCTTTAACTTTAACTAGTAATGACTTCATGACTTTCTTTGCTAATAAAATTTTAACTATTAGAGAAAAAATTACTCATAACCATCCCAAAGGCGTATCGTTATCTTTGGCTGCTTTCAGTGATGCCGGTATTTGGTTAGACTCTTTCTCTCAGATTGTTCTGTCTGAGTTATTTTCATTAGTTACTTCATCCAAACCATCAACATGTCTATTAGACCCCATTCCTACCAGGCTGCTCAAGGAAGCCCTACCATTATTTAATGCTTCGATCTTAAATATGATCAGTCTATCTTTATTAGTTGGCTATGTACCACAGGCTTTTAAGGTGGCAGTAATTAAACCATTACTTAAAAAGCCATCACTTGACCCAGCTATCTTAGCTAATTATAGGCCAATCTCCAACCTTCCTTTTCTCTCAAAAATTCTTGAAAGGGTAGTTGTAAAACAGCTAACTGATCATCTGCAGAGGAATGGTCTATTTGAAGAATTTCAGTCAGGTTTTAGAATTCATCATAGTACAGAAACAGCATTAGTGAAGGTTACAAATGATCTTCTTATGGCCTCAGACAGTGGACTCATCTCTGTGCTTGTTCTGTTAGACCTCAGTGCTGCTTTTGATACTGTTGACCATAAAATTTTATTACAGAGATTAGAGCATGCCATAGGTATTAAAGGCACTGCGCTGCGGTGGTTTGAATCATATTTATGTAATAGATTACAATTTGTTCATGTAAATGGGGAATCTTCTTCACAGACTAAGGTTAATTATGGAGTTCCACAAGGTTCTGTGCTAGGACCAATTTTATTCACTTTATACATGCTTCCCTTAGGCAGTGTTATTAGACGGCATTGCTTAAATTTTCATTGTTACGCAGATGATACCCAGCTTTATCTATCCATGAAGCCAGAGGACACACACCAATTAGCTAAACTGCAGGATTGTCTTACAGACATAAAGACATGGATGACCTCTAATTTCCTGCTTTTAAACTCAGATAAAACTGAAGTTATTGTACTTGGCCCCACAAATCTTAGAAACATGGTGTCTAACCAGATCCTTACTCTGGATGGCATTACCCGACCTCTAGTAATACTGTGAGAAATCTTGGAGTCATTATTGATCAGGATATGTCATTCAAAGCGCATATTAAACAAATATGTAGGACTGCTTTTTTGCATTTACGCAATATCTCTAAAATTAGAAAGGTCTTGTCTCAGAGTGATGCTGAAAAACTAATTCATGCATTTATTTCCTCTAGGCTGGACTATTGTAATTCATTATTATCAGGTTGTCCTAAAAGTTCCCTGAAAAGCCTTCAGTTAATTCAAAATGCTGCAGCTAGAGTACTAGTGGGGACTAGAAGGAGAGAGCATATCTCACCCATATTGGCCTCTCTTCATTGGCTTCCTGTTAATTCTAGAATAGAATTTAAAATTCTTCTTCTTACTTATAAGGTTTTGAATAATCAGGTCCCATCTTATCTTAGGGACCTCATAGTACCATATCACCCCAATAGAGCGCTTCGCTCTCAGACTGCAGGCTTACTTGTAGTTCCTAGAGTTTGTAAGAGTAGAATGGGAGGCAGAGCCTTCAGCTTTCAGGCTCCTCTCCTGTGGAACCAGCTCCCAATTCAGATCATGGAGACAGACACCCTCTCTACTTTTAAGATTAGGCTTAAAACTTTCCTTTTTGCTAAAGCTTATAGTTAGGGCTGGGTCAGGTGACTCTGAACCATCCCTTAGTTATGCTGCTATAGACTTAGACTGCTGGGGGGTTCCCATGATGCACTGAGTGTTTCTTTCTCTTTTTGCTCTGTATGCACCACTCTGCATTTAATCATTAGTGATTGATCTCTGCTCCCCTCCACAGCATGTCTTTTTCCTGGTTCTCTCCCTCAGCCCCAACCAGTCCCAGCAGAAGACTGCCCCTCCCTGAGCCTGGTTCTGCTGGAGGTTTCTTCCTGTTAAAAGGGAGTTTTTCCTTCCCACTTTCGCCAAGTGCTTGCTCACAGGGGGTCGTTTTGACCGTTGGGGTTTTTACGTAATTATTGTATGGCCTTGCCTTACAATATAAAGCGTCTTGAGGCAACTGTTTGTTGTGTTTTGGTGCTATATAAATAAAATTGATTGACTGATTGAAGTTAACCATCTATTGTGTCCTACCTCAGTAAGTACTCAGTGAATGAAAGTGTAAATATTGGCAATGCTTTTGTGGCCTATGTTGATTTTCTCAAAATGTTTTATTTAGTTGCCTGGGATGATCTCTGGGACATCCTGAAAATTTGTGGAATCCAAGAGAAGTTGCTGGACGTCATACCCACCCTATACACTGGTACCGTAAGCATTGTGCAAAGTGGGAGTAGAATCTTTGATTTGGTTTTTTTTCCCCCAATGAATACAGATATTCATGAAACATATTTTGTAGGACCTGCTGTTTACAATGCTTGCTTGCAATGCGTGTTGGATGGTGGTTATGGAAACCAGGGATATAGATTCTTTTGGTAGACAAAGAACGGTTTCTTGACCTTGATTTTGCAGATGATGTGTGATCTTTGTGGAATCATTGAATAGGAGTAAGGAATCAGTGTCTAAGTTTGTGAATGTCTTTGTTTGTCTAAACATGAGGATTCTGGCTTTCAGTAATTTTCTGGACTCAGCCATCATAAGTGTATCTGTATGTGGTGAAAGTGTTGCACTTGTAGGGACATTCACTTTTCTCAGCAGTAATGTTCATGTCTCTGGGTTCTCAGCTTTTGAGATTGGGAGACACAAGAGAAGTGCTTATCCACCTTATTCCTAGGGGTGCTGCTGTAGATGTTGTGTGGGCCGCCGAAGAGGAGGTACTGCGGGCCCGCCCCCAGAGGGCGCCCTGCCTGTTGGCAGGTTTCAGGCACCAGAGGGTGCACTGGCCAGGTGGATCCACCAGGTGCACCGTATCAGCTGTCAGTCGTCTAAACTCATCATCATCTCATCTATAAAATCCTGGGAGAGACACCACTACTCTGCCGAGTTATCAGCTTACTATACAGGTAAACCGACTCAGCCGTTTTGTGCCGTACGCACATTCATTGTTTTCTGAAGTCTTGCAGTTGTGATTTATACTTGCAGCTTGTAGCCGAGTTTGTGGAAGTTGGAGGAGTTGGCGTCTCCACTCCTCACTTCTGACTTACTAAATATAACAATTGACACTGCACGTCCTCCAGTTTTTGCAGAATAAATTGTTACTTATTTGGAATTCCTATTGACCGTTCATTTACGCCCCCTGGCGTGGGTCTGTGTATTCACTTTCTCAACAGTAGAAGCAATTATGGGTGTAACTTCCTGTTAGACACCGGAAGTTGCAGTGAGCCATCGTTTACCAGCGGATTTCATTTCCCAGAGCAGTTTATTTGAAAGTTTATTGTTTTCTTTTCTAAACGATAATCAACTCACACAGCTTTTAAGAATGTCCTTGCGCAGCTCAGGAACATGTTGAGCTGTTTGAGGTTGAACTAACAATCAAACAAAGTTAAATCTGCAGGTACAACAGTGATGTTTTGAATATGCAGCCGGACTAAGAGTTTCTACCGCTGACCGAGAGATGAGGAGCCCAGAAGGATGTAGCTGAAAAACTCAACTTGAAAAGACCACCTAAAACATTATGTTATGTGTCGGACGCAGCCCGGAGAACCGACCAGCGTTTGAAGGACCCAGTATGAAATAAGCAGAGCACGGTACAAAGGATAACAGAGTTTAATAAACATAACAGTGATGTGAAAAATATAAAAGTGCGCGGTCTGGCGTGGTGGATTGCGGTGCGCTCCCAGCAGCGCTAACGGTCCGGAGCCAGAACCAGTTCGGACCCAAGGACCCCGCCGACACCCCCCAGGTGGCCGCGACAAACCAAGTCTGTGAATGAAGAAATCATCTTGTGAGTCCACACTCAACACACAGAGAGAACGCTCAAAGGTGTACAAACAGCAAACACTTCCTGGCTTAATTACTAATCAGCTTCCCACCCTGCAGGCATGGAACATCCTGTTCACAAACTCACTGCAGTGGAAGCTAATTAAAATGACTAACATAACAGCTCAATATAATAAGGTGTGAGGGACACCACATTTACTGACTGTATAAATGTTAGTCACAAAATCTAACGTACCTCAGGAAGTGTGCTGACGAGCGTGAGACCTCACCCCCTCCTCTTTCACAGACCATGCATCAAACCTGGACGTTCTCTGCATCCACTGATGATGAGATGGCTCTTGAGACGACGATCTCACCCGTCTGGTCACAAGGTCGAGTCTCTGGCAAACACACACTGTGCACTCCAGACTTAAATGCCACCATGTTCCAATCCGTGTAGATGCACCACAGCTGTGAGTCCTGACGAGCTGCACGTGATCAGCCTCAGGTGATCAGGGTGAGGTCCTGATAAACTCAGCTACACAGCCACTCAGTCCCAAATGCGCACCACCTGGGAGGAAAACCAAAAGACAGAAACAGAAGACACACAAAAGCCAGCCAGGCACGCCAGCCACAACACATTATACGTGTGCTCTTTTCACTTTGTTGACAAAAAGCCCACGGAGGAACCCCCGACTTTGTGGTTGGGATATAACAGACCACCGGAGAAGCTAATGAGGATTGACAGCAGCGTCACCAGAATAACAGGCATGATTTCATGTGTCTGGAGGACAAATCACTGCAATATTAATCATTAACAACAACATGTATTTCACTTTGCTGAACAGTTAAAATGTAACATGCGTTTGGACTGCTGGTCAGTATGAACCTAAAAATGCAATAATTTCAGTACAGACATAACAGAACATTTAACAATAGTTGTATTTTAATCTTAATCTGAATTTAATATTGTAGCTGTTATTATGTACCAGGTTTTCTCTTGGTTTCTGGAGCACAGAGTTGATGCTGTTACCAGTGGGAAGTAGTGGGTTGATGGAAGGTTAATGGTGGAATTAAAGTGCATCCTAAAGCATCACTTCTTGATAATCATGTCCTGTATTTCTGCCCTCAGATCAACAAGATGAGATGGATCAGGGTGAGGAGCTTGTTTGCAGTAGTGAAGTCCTGTCAGACCCAGGGATGGAGGGTCACACCTGTTCAAAGGGGCCCACCATCACGTGTGAATTGCACCCACCACCACAACTGCTAGAACCTGTACCTGACTGCATCTTAGAGAGTGATGCAGACTCCCAACTGTGTGAAGAGATCCCACTCACAGAATTTCAAACATTTCACTATCAATGCCGTTTTTGGCACAAATTCTAATGACTTTGATAAAACTAAGACAAAACATTGTCATGGCTGATTTGGGACACCGATTTAAAATATCACAAGCTCAGGTCAGCTGCACAGCGGGGATGTGGGTAGACATTCTGTTCATACTGAGCTTAGGAAAAAGGCATTTGCTTAATCTGCCCCCACTGCATGGAACAGTCTACAAAATACTTTACAAATGGACTGCCTAGTTTCTCTAAATGAGTTTAAAGGGTCCCTGCCACGCCATGACGTTTTTACATATTCTTGAAGAATAAAAAAAGTTTTTTCCACATGTTGTCTTTGTTTTTACCATAAAATTACACTGAACAAGGATTTACTGGATTTAAGCCTGAACAAGCCAGGCTTAAATCCAGAGGTGATAGAGCCTTTTCTGTCGCAGCACCACGACTCTGGAATGATCTTCCGCTGACTGTCAGGTCCTCAGAGTCTGTGGGACAGTTTAAGTCCAGACTGAAAACTCATCTCTTCTCCCTGGCTTTCATCACTGGCTAAGTGGTGTATGCTTTGCTCTTCTATTTTGCTCTGTAGTTTTAGATTTTTATTTATTTATTTATTTATTTTTATTCTTTTCCTTTGTTAATATTTTACACTTTTGTATTGCTGTTATTGTGAAGCACTTTGGTCAGCTGCAGCTGTGTTTTAAATGTGCTATATAAATCAATTTGAATTGAATTGAATTGAATTTAGACATTTCGTTACCCATCTGAGAATTTGAATTTACCACCTCTGAGTTGACCTACTTTTTCACTGCGACGGATGTGACGTAATTCGAGTAAATGTGTCGCAGTGCGGCTCTGTTTACCAACATGACAGACACGGACAGCAAAGGCATAGTGCGCGATTATAGCGAAGATTTAAGTGACATATCGATTGTTTTTGAAGAAGATGAGGAAGTTTCTGATGAAAGGAAGCCAAGGTAAAAAATAATGAGCGGCTCCAAACCGTGTATGTTCCAGCCAAACACGACAGAATGAGGATGTGAAGCGCAGCTGTCAGGGAATGACAACAACAACGCTGTCGGATATAAGCTGCTTACAAAACACAGAATGGTTTGTTCACTCACCACCTTTTCTTATAAATGATCATTTATTCCTGGCACGATGTGTTTGTGTATGAAAAAAATTATTTCAGCAGCACAGTATGCTTAAATTCAGGAGTTTGTTCTAAAATCACTGAAAATAAAGTTTCTGTACATTCTGTATATATTTAATCATTTCAAAGTCAGTTTCTTGTGATTGCACAAGAAACACATTTCACATTTTATTCAAAGCAAATGATTGAAAATCTTTATTTGAAAAGCTGTAGACCCACATGGGATGAGGAAAAAAGATTTCTAAATAAAAGAAAATTTTACTTCTATGTTGTCAAATTTTATCAGGCATAATATTGTAGAAAATGTTAATGCTATATGGACACTTTCCTGTCTAAAATACACATACTACATCTGTAATCATAAATTGTATCACATCTAATCTACTTTGAATGAACAGAAGTCTGAACAAAAAACAGGCTGTTCAGTTTACATGCATATGTATATTTGGAAAACACAAAAATGTCAATGTTCTTTTTTTCAGGTGTTCATGTGAACACAGTCAGCCAATGCCACTGGTAAAACACAAACACAACATGTAGAAAAAAACTTTTTTTATTCTTCAAGAATATGTAAAAATGTCATGGCGTGGCATGAAATCTAAACTTTAAATTTAATGAGTGTTGTGTGGGCCGCCAGAAGAGGAGGTACTGCTGGCCCACCACCAGAGGGCGCCCTGCCTGAAGTGCGGGCTTTAGGCACGAGAGGGCGCTGCCGCCACGGACACAGCCGGGAGTGACAGCTGTCACACATTAATTCCTGACAGCTGTCACTCATTCTTCATCATCTCACTCCATAAAACCCAGACGTCATCTCCACCTCATCGCCGAGATATCGTACTTCTATGGAGGTAATATTCTCTGCCAGCATTCAGTGATTTCCAGAGCTATTGTGTTGCAACTGTCAACCAGAGGACCGGCGTGGGTCACGACTGTTTCGTCCTTCGTCTCGTCAGATAAGTGGTTAAACAGACGCTGCACGAGTGTGTGTTAGAGGTGGAGGTGGCATTCCCACCGTTGTTGTTACGGGGTGTACACACACCCACACTTGACTGTCTTTGTTCTTCGCCAGCAGTACCAGATCCGACAGTTGGGGACGGTGATCACCTGGGAATTCGGGACTTGGCGGCTCCAGTATTCACCAGGTTCGGTGGCCGCGGAAATCGTGTGGTTCCGGCTCTTCTCAGGACAGACGTCTTCTATCCTCGAGCCTGCCCACATGTCACCTTTGTGGATTGACTGTTATCAGATTCTGAGATTGTCTGTGTATTCGTTATGCACCTTCACAACATTAAATTGTTCCTTTTTTGGCTCATCTATTGACCGTTCATTTGCGCCCCCTGTTGTGGGTCCGTGTTACTACACTTTCACAACAATGAGTTTAAATCTAAAGACTTAGAGGCAGCTTCTTTGCGCTGTCAGTAATTTTAATTCGGTGCAATGAGCCAGTTTTAAAATTGCTACTGATACACTTTTATTGTCTGTGTTCTTCTGATGTTCTTTTTATTGTTATGTCTGTAATTGTGCTTATTTTACAACCCCTGGCAAAAATTATGGAATCACCAGCATCGGAGGATGTTCATTCAGTTGTTTAATTTTGTAGAAAAAAAGCAGATCACAGACATGACACAAAACTAAAGTCATTTCAAATGGCAACTTTCTGGCTTTTGGAAACACTATAAGAAATCAGGAAAAAAAATTGTGGCAGTCAGTAACGGTTACTTTTTTAGACCAAGCAGAGGGAAAAAAAAATATGGAATCACTCAATTCTGAGTAAAAAATTATGGAATCATGAAAAACAAAAGAACGCTCCAACACATCACTAGTATTTTGTTGCACCACCTCTGGCTTTTATAACAGCTTGCAGTCTCTGAGGCATGGACTTAATGAGTGACAAACAGTACTCTTCATCAATCTGGCTCCCACTTTCTGTGATTGCTGTTGCCAGATCAACTTTGCAGGTTGGAGCCTTGTCATGGACCATTTTCTTCAACTTCCACCAAAGATTTTCAATTGGATTAAGATACGGACTATTTGCAGGCCATGACATTGACTCTATGTGTCTTTTTGCAAGGAATGTTTTCACAGTTTTTGCTCTATGGGAAAATGCATTATCATCTTGAAAAATGATTTCATCATCCCCAAACATCCTTTCAATTGATGGGATAAGAAAAGTGTCCAAAATATCAATGTAAACTTGTGCATTTATTGATGATGTAATGACAGCCATCTCCCCAGTGCCTTTACCTGACATGCAGCCCCATATCATCAATGACTGTTGAAATTGACATGTTCGCTTCAGGCAATCATCTCATTGGAACGGCACCAAACAAAAGTTCCAGCATCATCACCTTGCCCAATGCAGATTCGAGATTCATCACTGAATATGACTTTCATCCAGTCATCCACAGTCCACGATTGCTTTTCCTTAGCCCATTGTAACCTTGTTTTTTCTGTTTAGGTGTTAATGATGGCTTTCGTTTAGCTTTTCTGTATGTAAATCCCATTTCCTTTAGGCGGTTTCTTACAGTTCGGTCATAGACATTGACTCCAGTTTCCTCCCATTCGTTCCTCATTTGTTTTGTTGTGCATTTTTGATTTTTGAGACATATTGCTTTAAGTTTTCTGTCTTGATGCTTTGATGTCTTCCTTGGTCTACCAGTATGTTTGCCTTTAACAACCATCCCATGTTGTTTGTATTTGGTCCAGAGTTTAGACACAGCTGACTGTGAACAACCAACATCTTTTGCATCATTGCATGATGATTTACCCTCTTTTAAGAGTTTGATAATCCTCTTGTTTCAATTAACATCTCTCGTGTTGGAGCCATGATTCATGTCAGTCCACTTGGTGCAACAGCTCTCCAAGGTGTGATCACTCCTTTTTAGATGCAGACTAACGAGCAGATCTGATTTGATGCAGGTGTTAGTTTTGGGGATGAAAATTTACAGGGTGATTCCATATTTTATTCCTCAGAATTGAGTGAGTCTATATTTTTTTCCCTCTGCTTGGTCTAAAAAAGTAACCCTTACTGGCTGACACAATTTTTTTTTTCTTGATTTCTTAGTGTTTCTTAAAGCCAGAAAGATGCCATTTGAAATGGCTTTAGTTTTGTGTCATGTCTGTGATATGCTTTTTTCTACAAAATTAAACAACTGAATGAACATCCTCCGAGGCCGGTGATTCCATAATTATTGCCAGGGGTTGTATGCTGCTGCCTGTCTTGGCCAGGTCTCCCTTGACAAAGAGGTTTTTAATATCAATGGGATTTCCTGGTTAAATAAAGCTTAAAAAAATAAAAAATAAAAAAAAATAAACATTACATGTGAACACATGAAGGATATCACTGTGTGGCTGCCTCATGAAACACTCAAAGCAACATTGCCAAAAGCTTTTAAAGAGCACTTTGCTAACACAACTTGTGTAACTGACACAAAGACAATGTTACAAAAAGCAAAAAACCTGGATTCAAGAAGTGAGTCATAGAGTCATTATTATGCAAATAACACAGTTAAGTAGTTAATGGCTGTTTCTCCCTCTGGAATAATCATGTTTATTTCTGACGCTTGTGGGAAATGTAGTAACATGTATATAACACACATAGTTTTAACAACTGAAAGTGTCTCATTTCCATCTTTCTTTATTTTCCTTCATACGGTGCTCCTTTGTTGTCTGTAACACACAGGCTTGGCGAGTAACAGAATACATGTAACGGCGTTACGTAATTAGGATACAAAAAAAGCTAACTGTATTCCGCTACAGTTACAGAAAAAAAGACGTATTCAGATTACAGGTATATTTAGAAAAAATGGGGATTACTTCACAGGATTACAATTTTAATGCATTTTATGATATTATCTGTATATAATATATTTTTTTTCTTTGAAACGAAAATGTCCCTTCATGGACAGCAACATGACGTCTCCTAACCAGGCAAAATATTGATGAAGTACCCGGATGTTAAAATGCCATTTTGACCTGGATATCGAGCCAGTAAAATTAAATTACATTAAATTATGTCAGGAAAGTATTAAACTTACTCTGACACACACACATTCCCAAATATTAGTGTTGAAAGTTACACGGATCTGATCTGTTCAAGCTGCTGAGGTGAGGTGTCCTGCTGCAGCTGCTGCTGCTGTTAAACACAGCGCGGCTCCTAAAACCATTACAATACATTTATATATATTATATTTTTACACAATTATCCTTTATTGACCGAGTTTCATTCATGAAGTCAGTGGTGTGGGTACACATCTCTATGTGTGGGTGTGACTGTGAGCGGCACAGCGCGGGTCATTATAATCTCATTATTTCAATATGCAACTTTTAAAAAAAATCCCCAGTCTTGTCGAAGAATTTTAATCACTAACGACAAGTATTTTAACTAGACATTGGTCTAGCAGTGGAAAATATCAACTAGACATAAGTGACGAGTTAATGGTCAGTGTCATCGGGCGACACAGGTACGGCAGGAAACATACAGCTGTTTATCATCCAAATATCACGGACAAAGTGACAAGAATAACCAAAACCACTTATTTATGGAAGGAAATATTGTCTCCCTTGTTCCTCCGTTTGTGGCTTTGCCAACATGCGCAGCTTTCCGGCATATTCCACCTGTTTCTTGAACTTCTATGCACGCAAATCACTAACTTGCCCGAAATTAAAATGGTGACCACCCCTCCTTACTGACAGGAGTTACTTATTGGTTTTCATTATGCTTTTGTTCTTAATTTGAAAGTTCAATAAGTGAAATGATATGTTAAACATGGTGCGAATTTACTGAACAAGTAGCAGACTTTTTTTGTTTTGTATATTGTTCTGCAAGCCACTTTTAATTACAAATTCATCCGCCCACCGCCTGAGTTTTCATTATCCTTCATTTGTTTGGCATTTTTTGTTGAAAATTTAGCAGGTGAACACTGGGTGTGTTTAAAACAATATTGTGGGTGCTCTTAATTCATAATGTGAAGTAAAACAGAGCATGCCATGTAAAAGAAACAGTTTTATTTTTGCTTAATAAACTGTACCATGTGGTCAAGACTATTTATATTTATAGTTTCTTTTGTCTGTATTAGCATATTTGATATTGGAGTAATCCAGAAGTAATTGAAAGTAATCAAATTACATTACTTTAATATTATGGTACTTGGATTACGTTACTGATTACATTTTCGAACAGGTAACTAGTAACTGTATCGGAATACATTTTTAAAGTAACCCTCCCAACCCTGGTAACACACATTTCACCTGTTAAGTGATGACTGTATTTTTTTCAGCAATTCAGATATTTGGGGCAGAGCAGAACCTTCTTTGCAACAAATTCATCCAATAATGTTGGAAGCGGATGTGAAAAGTAGAAATTCTGGAGGTGTTTCATATGTATGTCTGTAAAGACTTTGTCAAATGAAATGTCCAACTCCAGATGCTCAGTTGGTGTCCAGAGCCACAGACACATCACTGTCAGCTAGACCTGGAGGAATGTAACAATATGGCTTATTGTTACATTCCTCATTGAATTGAAAGCCTTTATTGTCATTAAACTGATTTCAGAACAATGAAATTAGGGTTGCAACTCCAGTAGGTAAACATGAAAAAATTTACATAATAAAATACACTTACAATAAATTAAAATATACAAGTATAAAGTGCAGTGCGACCAGGTAAACGTGTAAGTAAACATAAAAAGGAAGGGGGGTGTTATTGTCAGTGATTGTTTAGTGGGGTTATGGCATGCGGGAAAAAGCTCTTTGTGAGTCTGGATGTTCTGGATTTGATCGCCCTGTAACGCCTGCCGGAAGGGAACAGTTCAAACAGTTGATGACCGTAGTAGTGTCCTTAATGATCCTCTTAACTTTTGAGAGGATGCAGCTGTTTGCGATGTCTGCCAGAGAGGGGAGGGGGCAACCAATGACTTTTTCTGCTGTCTTAATAATTCTCTGAAGAGCTTTCTTTTCTGCAACAGAACATCCAACAAACCACACAGAAATGCAATAGGCCATGATGCTCTCGACTGTCGATTTATAAAAGGACACTAGCAACCTTTGACTCAAATGTTTTTTCTGAGAATTCTCAGGAAGTGGAGGCTCTGTTACCTTTTTGACAGTTGCTGAGGAGTTGGATGACCATGACAAACAGTCCGTGATGTGGACGCCAAGGAATTTGAATGAATGTACTCTCTCCACACACTCATCATTTATAAAACAGGCTGGTGACTTACATTGTGTTTCCTGAAATCGATTATGAGTTCCTTTGTTTATGAAGTGTTGAGGATGAGGTTGTTGGCAGAGCACCACACGAACAGGTTTTGGACTTCCTGCCTGTAAGCAGACTCATCATCACCTGTGATGAGTCCAACCACAGTTGTGTCATCTGAGAACTTGATAACAGAATTAGATGGAAATGTTGGGGAACAGTAGGAGGTCTACAGTGAGTAGAGGAGGGGACTCAGCACACAGCCCTGTGGTGAGCCAGTTCTGAGTGTGATTGTTGAGGAGAGGTGATGACCGACTCTGACAGACTGAGGACGGTTAGTCAGAAATTCTTTGATCCAGCTGCAGGTTGGTGGGGGGAGGTCGAGGGACAGCAGTTTATTGGCCAGGATGTCTGGGATAATGGTGTTAAAAGCAGAGGAACAGTCCACAAAGAGCATCCTGACATAATTAACAAAATGTACCCACCTGGAGATCTGCTTTGACCTGCAATGCATGAACACCCTTCTATTTGTATTTCACCTGATGCTGAAACTAAAACTGATGATCAGGGAATTTAAAGCATTTGCTGACCTCTACATTTGCCTTAAGGTAAATAAGTTGTGTCTCAAAACCTCTTTATCAGAACGGGACCGACCTTATTACTGTGCAAGTACTGATACACCTCAGAGCTTTTCAGATTGTTCATTGCCTCCTCATCCGAAGTGAGAGCTAAGAAATAGCTAAAAATGTTACTGTATGTTATCTTAGACCACCTCTCTATATTTGTAGACAACAGGACTGTAATATTGTCTCGTTTGAGCTGTGACAGCTGCTGTTTACATCTCTAACCCTCGTAGAAAGTGGATTAGCGTGAACAGTTAACATGTAAACAAACACCTGTTCCGGTTCATACCGGAGGTCTCACCCATAATTCACACAAGGCCTCATGGGGGCTAGAAATAAGGTGGGCAGTATCAGGAGGTTGATGGATACAGGTGTTTAGCAATGCAGATATTGTTGCAGAATAAAGGTCTGAGTATTAATAGTTCTGGTGCTTCATATCTTACTGTATGGTTGTGAGACATGGACAATAACCAGTGACCTAAGGCCATCACTAGATGTCTTTGGTAGTAGGTCTCTTTGAGGATCTTTGAATATCACTGGAATGACTTTGTGTGAAATTAACAGTTACTTAGGGAGACTAGAGTGAAGACTATCGCTTGCATTGAGAGGGAACTCAGCTATGACATTTTGAAAATGTGGCACAATCATGTGGATGATTCAGCATGCAAGGGTGCCAGTGTTGAGGACTACTGCACCTGCTGCAGCTTTACCAGGCTACGGCTGGTTAAATGGTTACTTTCCAAAGGTGGGAATGCACCAGTGCCCTCCCTGGACCACTGCACCCAGGTCCCAAGGTGGTTCTGTGGTGTGATGGTGTTATGAATCCTATCTGTCTGTCCTTGTTCTCTGTCTCCCTCTTGTGACCATTTCTGGGTTTGGTTTTCTGTGTTGTCTTTCTTCTGCACATCCTGTTTTATTTTGGTGCTCACACTTTCTTTGTGTATTTGGTTAGCTTTCTTTGTGCTTCTCCTCAGCTGTTCCCCAATGTGTGTGATTGCCTCCCCAGTATATTTTAACTCTTGTGTTCCTCTCAGGCCTTGTCTGAATATTAGGCTTTTGCCTTCTTCTCGCCTCGGTTTTGTAGTGTTTCCTTGCAATTGACTTCTTATTGTTGAACCTGATTTAAACCTGATCCTAGTGTATTTTTGAGACTGCCTGACGCTTATTGGACACTGTTAATCATCACTCTGATTGCTTTTGTGCTTTGACCTCTAGCTGTGTTTGTTTGGACCTCCTGCCAGCCTACACCCTCATGGACACTGTAGCATAATTTCTCTGACTTCTGTGTACCGACCTCTGCAAACGATCCTGCTTCTGGTAATAAAGCCTGTTTTTTAATGCCACCTAGGGCTGTAACAATTTGTTTTAACAATGATTTGATTCGAATCATGATCCATGGTTGCGTATATGATTCAAGGACGATGTTGGTTCATTTAGAACGATACAAATCGAAATGATTCAATGACTTGAAGTCGATTCAGTACCTTTTTAGCCAAAAATTCAACTAGTGTGACTGTGAAATAGATACCTGGATAGTTGTGCGAAGCGGGTAATGTGTGGACTGAACTGGGCTTCAGCACCAGCTGCAATCATGTTCCTGACGTTACTTGTGAAGACGGCAGGATTGTTGTTGGAGATTTTCCACTCCGTGCCACGCAGTAACACGCCATTATTTTTACCAGTATGGGCTTCATTTAAAATGGTTTGCAGAAAAAAGGGCTTCATTTTCCACTCTGGATCAATTTGAGCATGATGTCGAGCTATCTACCGTTATTGCTTCTCATTCAGCGTTGTGTGAAGTCCCATGGCACCTTAGTAGGTGGTTGGGAAGATTTGTTGTGTTGCCGTGGTATTTTACTTGACCTTTACATAGTCTACAAACAGTGAGCGATTTCTTTTGAACATCCCCGATTTTCCCAGTTTAATGTGTAGTTTAATGTGGAGAACGAACTCAGATGACTCAAAGACTGACAGGAAACGGACTTCAATTTTATATGTTGTATTGAAAGATGCCTACACTAAACAGACAGTTGCTACAACAGCTTACAAGCTGCTCACACAGCCCTCTCCCTCCGTCTTTAGCCTACACTCCCCCCACACCCAGATGGGTGGGGTGTTGCCCCGCGCATGGATCAGTAAAGCTATGTGATTGGTTGAAAGATGTTGCATTTGATATCTAATGTTCAAACTGATAAACTTTATTGTTTTTGTGCAAATATTTGCTCATTTAGAAATAGATGCCTGCAACACATTTCAAAAAAGCTGGGACAGTGGTATGTTTACCACTGTGTTACATCACCTTTCCTTCTAACAACACTCAGTAAGCATTTGGGAACTGAGGACACTAATTGGTGAAGATTCGTAGGTGGAATCTTTCCCATTTTTGCTTGATGTATGACTTCAATTGTTCAACAGTCAGGGGTCTCCGTTGTCGTATTTTGCACTTCATAATGCGCCACACATTTTCAATGGGCAACAGGTCTGGACTGCAGGCAGGCCAGTCTAGTACCCACACTCTTTCACTACAAAGCCACGCTGTTGTAACACACACAGAATGTGACTTGGCATTGTGTTGCTGAAATAAGCAGGGACGTCCCTGAAAAAGACGTTGCTTGGATGGCAGCATGCGTTGCTCCAAAACCGGGATGTACCTTTTAGCATTGATGGTGCCATCACAGATGTGTAAGTTGCCCATGCCGTGGGCACTAACACACCCCCATACCATCACAGATGCTGTATTTTGAACTTTGCGCTGGTAAGAATCTGGATGGTCTTTTTCCACTTTTGTCCGGAAGACACGATGTCCATGATTTCCAAAAAACAATTTGAACTGTGGACTCATCAGACCACAGCACACTTTTCTACTTTGCGTCTGTCCATTTCAAATGAGCTCGGGCCCAGAGAAGGCAGCGGCATTTCTGGATGTTGTTGATGTATGGCTTTCGCTTGCACTTGTAGATGTAGCGACGAACTGTGTTAACCAACAATGGTTTTCTGACGTGTTCCTGAGCCCACGCGGTAAGATCCTTTACACAGTGGCGGTTTTTAATGCAGTGCCGCCTGAGGGATTGAAGGTAACAGGCATTCAATGTTGGTTTTTGGCCTTGCCGCTTATGTGTAAAAAGTTCTCCAGATTCTCTGAGTCTTCTGATTATATGAATGAATGAATGAATGAATTAATAATTTTATTTAAGTGTCATGCACACATGTGCCCAGCCCAGATGGGCTTATAAGACACTAAAAGAAACAACAACAAAGTGAAGATGACCATCAGCTGTTGCACATTAAAAGGACAATAACAAAGTAAACTGGGCTACAGGTCAGGTGGATACAGAGTTTTCAGTCTCAAAGTCCAAGCTTTATCCACAAACACTGCCACACTGAAAACCTCATTTTCAAACAGCCAACCCAACATGTCGCCCTCAGCCAACCAAAATAAATCAGGATTTTTACACTGGATTTTTTTAAACATTGCAGCTCTTAGGCTGTTATACAGTGGACAGTAAAACAGAAAATGAAATTCATCCTCAACCAAATTCAAATCACAAAGGGAACAAAGCCTATTCTCTTCAGGGATGCCTTTGTAGCGACCCACTTCACCCTCTAGGGGCAGCACTCCTGCTCTAAACTGGGCACACAGAGACCTCTGCCTCCTTGTTAAATTACCTTTAACAGAAAAATCAGTGGAGAAACAATCCTTAAACTGAACATAAGTTCTTAATTTAGGCTTGTTCCCCAGTTCCCATTTCCAATGTTCCTTATAACTTTCAAATAATTTCTGTCTGAGGTTTGATATTTTACATTGTAGATTATTTAAAAAGAACACTTATAGATTTGCACAGGATAATATCTCACAAACTTCTTTGGACCAAGAACAGTTAAGAGCTTTATCCCAATTAAAGACTTTCCTTGTAAGTCTGTCCTCAGGTAGACGCACTAGGCGGTTCCACAGCCTCCTTCTATGGCGGCCTTAGGGGTGAACCTATGAACTCCGAGGAAGTACCTCATCGCTCTCTGCTGAACCGCATCACACTCTGGGGCCTCCTCAAAGCCCCACACCCCAGCAGCATAGAGCAGCACTGACACTACCATTGAGTCATACAGCTGAGTGAAAGTTGAAAAACTCAGGTCCGGACAGAGCTTCATCTTATTGATGACAGCCCCCAGAGCCCTCCCAGCAGGCTCCGCTAGTGCTCTTCTACCTACAGAGAAACTCATATTTTCATGAAAAACAAAACCAAGGTACTTATAAGTATTATTATATTATGAACTGTAGATGATGGAATCCCTAAATTCCTTGCAATTGAATGTTGAGAAACATTGTTCTTAAACTGTTGGACAATTTTTTCACGCAGTTATTCACAAAGTGGTGATCCTCACCCCATCTTTGCTTATGAATGGCTGAGTCTGTTAGGGATGCTCCTTTTATACCCAATCATGACACTCACCTATTTTCAATTAACCTGTTCACCCATGGAATGTTCCAAACAGATGTTCTTTGAGCATTCATCAACTTTCCCAGTCTTTTGTTGCCCCGTCCCAGCTTTTTTGAAATGTGTTGCAGGCATCCATTTCAATATGGGCAAATATTTGCACAGAAACAAAGTCTATCAGTTTGAACATTAAACATCTTGTGTTTATGGTGTATTCAATTGAATATAGGTTGAAGAGGATTTGCAAATCATTGTATTCTGTTTTTAATTTACATTTCACACAACGTCCCAACTTCATTGGAATTGGGGTTGTATTTAATTGGGGTTGTAATATATGGATGATTTACCACCCCCAGCTTGACTGGCGTGTGACTCCAGAATTGAATTATCAACAGCCATTGTTCACTGTTATTAGCTAATATCCCTAATTTCGCCAGAAATATTAGTCGTATCAACTTTGCATATTCACAGCATTCATCCGTGACCCAAAACACATAAGGATACCAAACGGCAAATGTCAGCTCTCCCCAGTTTCTCCGTGATCGAAGTGACACACACACACACATACACAGAGGCCACTTAGCTTTTAATATAGAGACTAGCTTGTTACCCATGGGGATCCACAGGCGCTAGACTAGGTAGTGTTTACAAAACAGGTACACAGTAAAATCACTAGTGTTAAATTAACATTGACAGTGAACATATGGTCCACTCTGACCAGAGTAGGACCATATACGAGGTCTGTGTTGGGAAAGTGTAGTGACACGGACCCACAACAGGGGGCGTAAATGAATGGACAATAGATGAACCAAAAATACAACACTTTACAGTTGAGAAATGTGCACAACGAGAATACAGACAAACATAGAATTTGGATCATAATCAAAATATACAAGGTGATGTGTGGGTAGGCTCGAGGATAGGAGACGTCCGTTCCGAGTAGAATCGGATCCCACACGATTTCCACTGCCACCGAACCCGAAGGATACTGGAGCCGCCAAGTCCTGAGTCCCCAGGTGGTCACCGTCTCCGACTGTCGGATCTGGTACTGCTGGCAGGAAGCAGAAGAACAGATGTAATGAGTGTGTGAAAACACACCCAGTAAACAGTCAGCAAGTTCTTCTTTCCAGGTGGGAACAACACCTCCACCTTTAACACAGAAACAACAAACATGCAGCGCCTGACTACTTATCCAGTTTGGTGTGAGGAGAGAAGAATGTCGTCTCCTTCACGATCCACAACCCCAGCCTCCAGCTGCGGATAGGTATCAGGTACGCCTGCAAAGTATTCCGAATAATTGTTTGGCAACAAAAACGGCTGAGAGTTTTACCTTAGAGGTAGATGATATCTCTGCGACGAGGTGGAGATGTCGTCCGGCTTTTGTGTGTGTGGGTGATGACCTGGTGATGAGTGACAGCTGTCACCCCGGCTGTTCCTGTGAGGCGGCAGCGCCCTCTCGTGCCTGAAGCCCGCACTTCAGGCAGGGCGCCCTTTGGTAGTGGGCCAGCAGTACCTCCTCTTCAGCGGCCCACACAACAGGACCCCCCCTCAACGGGCACCTCCTGGCGCCCAACCCGGCTTGTCGGGATGGCGATGGTAGAAATCGGCCAGGAGGGCCGGATCCAGGATGAAGCTCCTCTTCACCCTGGAGCGTTCTTCGGGTCCATAACCCTCCCAGTCCACCAAGTACTTGAAATCCCGGCCCTGCCAGCGGACGTCCAGGAGCCGACGCAAGCTGGCTCCCCGTCGATGATCCGGGCAGGAGGCGGCGCCGGTCCGGGAGCACAGAGGGGTGAGGTGTGATATGGTTTCACTCTGGAGACATGAAAAAACGGGTGGATCCGCAGTGAAGCTCCAGCTCCCAGCTTCACTGCAGCAGGACTGATGACCTTGAGGATCTTAAATGGTCCAATGTATCTGTCTTTGAGTTTTGGGGAGTCCACTTGTAGAGGAACGTCTTTCGTGGAAAGCCATACCTCCTGCCCGGGCTGGTATGCAGGGGCCGGGGAACGCCGGCGATCTGCATGGGCTTTGGCCCTCATCCGGGCTTTCAACAAGGCAGAACGGGTGGTGCGCCACACCCGACAGCACCTCCGCAGGTGGGCCTGGACCGAGGGCACACCGACCTCTCCCTCCACCACAGGAAACAATGGGGGCTGGTACCCCAGACACACCTCAAACGGGGAGAGGCCGGTGGCAGAGGACGCCTGCCTGTTATGCGCGCACTCGATCCAGGCCAGATGTTCACTCCAGGCCGTCGGGTGCGCGGACGTCACACAGCGCAGGGCTTGCTCCAGTTCTTGGTTGGCCCGTTCTGCCTGTCCGTTGGTCTGCGGGTGATACCCGGACGAGAGGCTCACGATGGCCCCCAGTTCTCGGCAGAAACTCCTCCAGACTTGAGAGGAGAACTGGGGACCTCGATCCGAGACGATGTGCACGGGTATTCCATGCAGACGCATGATGTGGTGGACCATGAGGTCTGCTGTCTCCTGTGCCGTAGGGAGCTTCAGGAGGGCCACGAAGTGGGCCGCCTTGGAGAATCGGTCCACTATCGTGAGGAAGGTAGTCATGTCCCAGGACAGTGGGAGGCCCGTGACGAAGTCCAGGCCGATGTGGGACCAGGGGCGATGGGGCACAGGTAACGGCTGGAGGAGTCCCTGTGCCCATTGGTGGTCAGCTTTTCCCCTGGCGCAGGTGGTGCAGGCCTGGACATAGTCCCGGACGTTGGCTTCCATGGACGCCCACCAGAAGCGCTGCCGGACCACTGACACGGTCCTTCACACCCCTGGATGGCAGGAGAGTTTGGAACCGTGACAGAAGTCCAGGACGGCAACTCTGGCCTCTGGTGGGACGTAGAGGCGGTTCTTTGGTCCGTTACCTGGGTCCGGGTTCCATGCCAGGGCCTCCCGGACGGTCTTCTCCACGTCCCAGGTGAGGGTGGCCATGATAGTGGACTCGGGTAGGATGGATTCCGGCTGATCCGACAGCTCGGTTTTGACTTCGACTTCATGAACCCGGGACAGGGCATCCGATCTTTGGTTCTTGGTCCCGGGGTGGTAGGTGATCCGGAAGTCAAAATGCCCAAAGAACAATGACCAGCGGGCTTGCCTGGGGTTCAGCCGCTTGGCGGTCCTGATATACTCCAGGTTCCGGTGGTCCGTGAAAACCGTAAATGGTACCGCGGCTCCCTCTAACAGATGTCTCCACTCCTCAAGAGCCTCTTTCACCGCGAGGAGTTCCCGATTGACCACGTCATAGTTCTGCTCAGCTGGGGTCAACCTGCGTGAAAAATAGGCACAAGGATGGAGAATCTGATCGGACTCCCCGCTCTGGGACAGCACGGCTCCTATCCCTGAGTCCGAGGCATCCACTTCTACCACAAACTGGCGGCTAGGATCGGGCTGCACCAGAACTGGTGCAGTCGAAAACCGGCGTTTCAACTCCCTAAACGCGGCCTCGCACCGATCTGACGAGGTAAATGGTACTTTGGAGGAGGTCAGAGCTGTCAGGGGGCTAACTACCTGACTGTAGCCCTTAATGAACCTCCTGTAGAAATTCGCAAAGCCGAGGAACTGTTGCAGCTTCCTACGGCTTGTCGGTTGGGGCCAGTCTCTCACCGCCCAAACCTTGGCCGGATCAGGGGCGACAGAGTTGGAGGAGATTATGAACCCCAGGAAGGACAAAGAAGTGCGGTGGAACTCGCACTTCTCGCCCTTCACAAACAGCCGGTTCTCCAACAACCGCTGCAGGACCTGATGTACATGCTGGACATGGGTCTCAGGATCCGGGGAAAAGATGAGAATATCGTCTAGGAATACGAAGAGGAATCAGTGCAGGAAGTCTCGCAAGATGTCATTTACCAAAGCCTTAAATGTGACAGGGGCGTTGGTGAGGCCGAACGGCATGACCAGGTACTCAAAGTGACCTAATGGGGTGTTAAATGCCGTCTTCCACTCGTCTCCCTTCCGGATCCGAACCAGGTGGTACGCATTCCTAAGATCGAGTTTTGTGAATATTTGGGCTCCATGCAGGGGCGTGAACACCGAATCTAACAGGGGTAGAGGGTACCGGTTGCGAACCATGATCTCGTTCAGTCCTCTGTAGTCAATGCATGGACGGAGGCCGCCGTCTTTCTTGCCCACCAAAAAGAAACCTGCACCCATCGGGGAGGTGGAGTTCCGGATCACCCCGGCAGCTAACGAGTCCCAGATGTAGGTCTCCATTGATTCGCGTTCCGGATGTGAGAGGTTGTACAGCCAGCTGGACGGGTACTCAGTGCCCGGGATCAAATCAATGGCGCAATCGTACGGACGGTGTGGGGGAAGAGTGAGTGCCAGATCTTTGCTGAAGACGTCAGCGAGATCGTGGTACTCCTCAGGCACCACCGCAAGATTGGGGGGAACATTAACCTCCTCGTTAGCGGTCAAACCGGGCGGAACCGAGGATCCTAGACATTCCCGGTGACAGGTTTCGCTCCACTGAGCCACAACCCCAGATGGCCAATCAATCAGGGGATTGTGTTTGATCATCCATGGGAAGCCCAAAATCACGCGGGAGGTAGAAGGAGTCACAAAAAACTCAATCTCCTCCCGATGATTCCCAGACACCACCAGAGTCACAGGTAGTGTCTTGTGTGTGATTAAAGGGAGAAGGGTGCCATCTAGTGCCCACACCTTCAATGGCGAAGGAAGCGCCACCAGAGGGAGCCCTACCTCCCTTGCCCATCTGCTGTCCAGCAGATTCCCTTCTGACCCCGTGTCCACCAGTGCAGGGGCCTGAAGGGTTAGATCCCCACTCAGGATCGTAACTGGGAGTCTTGCAGAAAGATGGGTTTGTCCCACGTGAATTTCTTGGCCCACTCTTAGCCCAGTTTCTAAGAGTGGGCGTTGGTGTTTAACTGTTTGGGGCAGTCTCTCTGCTGATGCTCGCTTGAGCCGCAGATAAAGCACTCTCCGCGGGCCAGTCTCCTTTGTCTGTTAGTGGCTCTGACTTTAGCCCTGCGTGTCCATAGCATCGTCAGCAGGGGGAGCTGTCGCCAAACGGAGCGCTGAGGCAGTGGAGCGCGGGGAGGGCGGTACCTTTTCAGACCCGGAAGGGAGAGGGACGGCGCGTACCCGACCACGCCCTTCATCTTGCTCCCGACGGTGTTCCTCTAACCGATTGTCTAATCGTATGACCAGATCAATAAGCCCATCTAAATCCCGTGGCTCATCCTTAGCCACCAGATGCTCCTTCAGGACTGACGACAGTCCATTTACGAAGGCGGCGCAGAGTGCAGCGGTATTCCAGCCGGACCTCGCAGCCGCGATGCGGAAGTCGACCGCATACTCAGCTGCACTCCGACGCCCCTGTCTCATTGACAGCAGCGCTGTTGAAGCAGTCTCGCCTCTGTTTGGGTGACCAAATACTGTTCTGAACTCCCTCACAAACCCAGTATAAGAGGTAAGGAGCCGTGAATTCTGCTCCCAGAGCACCGTAGCACAGGCGCGTGCCTCACCTCGAAGCAAATTAATTACATAAGCCACCCTACTGGCGTCTGACACGTACATCACGGGACGCTGTGAAAAGACGAGCGAACACTGCATTAAAAAGTCCGCGCACGTCTCCACACAACCCCCATACGGCTCTGGGGGACTTATGTATGCTTCAGGGGATGGTGGGGGGGTCGTTGAATGACCAGTGGAATGTCTATATTTGGCACCGGGTCAGCAGGAGGAGGAGCTGCAGCAGCGCCCTGAGCTCGCGCTTCCACCTGCGTGGTGAGAGCCTCCATCCTGCGATTGAGGATGACGTTCTGCACGGTCATTAGATCCAACCGAGCAGTAAAGGCGGTGAGGATTTGCTGCAACTCACCAATCACGCCTCCTGCAGATGCCTGTGCACCCTGATCTTCCATTGGCTGTCCAACAGATTGTTGACGCCCCTCGGTATCCATGACGATGGCCGAGATATCCTGTTGGGAAAGTGTAGTGACACGGACCCACAACAGGGGGCGTAAATGAACGGACAATAGATGAGCCAAAAATACAACACTTTACTGTCGTGAAATGTGCACAACGAGAATACAGACAAACATAGAATTTGGATCACAATCAATCAAAATATACAAGGTGATGTGTGGGTAGGCTCGAGGATAGGAGACGTCCGTCCCGAGTAGAACCGAATCCCACACGATTTCCACTGCCACCGAACCCGAAGGATACTGGAGCCGCCAAGTCCTGAGTCCCCAGGTGGTCACCGTCTCCGACTGTCGGATCTGGTACTGCTGGCAGGAAGCAGAAGAACAGATGTAATGAGTGTGTGAAAACACACCCAGTAAACAGTCAACAAGTTCTTCTTTCCAGGTGGGAACAACACCTCCACCTTTAACACAGAAACAACAAACGTGCAGCGCCTGACTACTTATCCGGTTTGGTGTGAGGAGAGAAGAACGTCGTCTCCTTCACGATCCACAACCCCAGCCTCCAGCTGCAGATAGGTATCAGGTACGCCTGCAAAGTATTCCGAATAATTGTTTGGCACCAAAAATGGCTGAGAGTTTTACCTTAGAGGTAGACGATATCTCTGCGACGAGGTGGATATGTCGTCCGGCTTTTGTGTGTGTGGGTGATGACCTGGTGATTGGTGACAGCTGTCGTAGTTGATGAGTGACAGCTGTCACCCCGGCTGTTCCTGTGAGGCAGCAGCGCCCTCTCGTGCCTGAAGCCCGCACTTCAGGCAGGGCGCCCTTTGGTAGTGGGCCAGCAGTACCTCCTCTTCAGCGGCCCAGACAACAGTCTGTTAGAAAAGTATCCGACCTTTTTATTTTTTTCAAAAACCATATGGATTTGAATCACGTGTGATTGCATCAGCCAAGCTTGAACCTTCGTGCGCATGCGTGAGTTTTTTCACGCCTGTCAGTTGCGTCATTTGCCTGTGAGCAGGCTTTGTGTGAGCAGTGGTCCACCCCTCTCGTCGGATTTTTATTGCGAATAAATGTCTGAACGATTTGGAGCTTTGCTGCATCAATTTTTTCCAGAAACTGTGAGAGACCTCCAGGTGGACACCATTCGGAAAATTCAGATGGCTTTCAGGGATGATTTTATGGGGATTACACAGATTAAGGAGTGCTCCAGCCAGTTTAAAGACCGCCCACAGCTGCTGAGAGCGCACCGCGCTCCGAGTGCCGATCGACAGGCTGAATCAACCAAATCATTTCCAACGTGAAGGCTTTGTTGATCCGGGACGTCGTCTGACTTACACAAAAATGGCAGGAGACGTGGACATCAGTACTTTTTCGGCACTTTCCACTGTTACAGGAGTTTTTTTCATGGAAAGAGAAGCGGAGGGATGCGCCACGGAGCCGCTCATGGCGCGGCACAAAACCACCTCCATGTTGGTCTCACAGGACGGCTTTCAGATGGCTTTCAGTGGTTTTTCAGTCGTGTGACTATCCGAGAAATTGTGGATGAGCCTGGACATGCCCGAACATGTCCTGTGAGGCTTCATCACGGCGTTGCTTTGCACCATGCGGCACCGCCGCGACGCGCGGAATTCCTCCGCACGTCTGTCTCAATGTGCCGAAAAAGTGCTGATGTCCACGTCTTCCGCAATTCCTGTGCTAGTCAGACGACGTCCCGGATAAAACACAGCGTCCAGTTTGGAAATGAACGGCACATTCCACTGTTACAGGTGTTTTTGTCATGGAAAGCGGAGCGGAGGAATTCCGCGCGTTGCGGCGGTGCCGCATGGCGCAAAAAAACACTGTGATGAAGCCTCACAGGACATGTTCTGGCATGTTCGCGCTCTCAGCAGCTGTGGGCGGTCTTTAAACCGGCTGGAGCACTCCTTAATCTGTGTAATCCCCATAAAATCGTCCCTGAAAGCCATCTGAATTTTCCGAATGGTGTCCACCTGGAGGTCTCTCACAGTTTCTGGAAAAAATTGATGCAGCAAAGCTCCAAATCGTTCAGACATTTATTTGCAATAAAAATCAGACGAGAGGGGTGGACCACTGCTCACACAAAGCCTGCTCACAGGCGAATGACGCAACCGACAGGCGTGAAAAAATTCACGCATGCGAACGAAGGTTCAAGCTTGGCTGATGCAATCACACGTGATTCAAATCCATATGGTTTTTGAAAAAAATAAAAAGGTGGGATACTTTTCTAACAGACCTCGTATACACTGGCAGTGCCAATTTTACACTGTCAGTGTTAGTTTTACACTGGTGATTTTACTGTGTAACTGACATTTTTCAAGGGTGGTAATAAATTAAGCAAAGCTTGTATAATGAGTTGGAATGGCATGTGAGTCCAGAATATTTTCAGAACTTTAATGTTAATTTACTGTCTTAATATATTTATAAGTTGTTTAGGTTCTTGTTATCATATACACACTATTATTATTATTATTATTATTATTATTATTACTGTTGTTATTGCTTCCTTTTTGTCATTTGATTTTTAAATGGACTACTATGGAAATAAGGGCTTTCGCTTTCTTGTGTCATCCATGTATTTTTAATGTATTTATAATTATGTACTTACATTGAACTTACTAAATAAACCACACACGCACACAGTCATGCTTTTAATATAAAGATGATTTACCGCCCCCTGCTGGAATGGCATGCTAGTCCAGAATATAATTAGCAACATTAGAGAATATCCATAGTTTCTCCAAAAATATTAGCCCTATCAATGTTCCATTTTGGCACAGTTCAGCCTTGACCCAAAACACATAAGCATACCAAACAGCAAATGTCAGCTGTACCCAATCATATGCATGCAGAGCTTTTTGTTTTCTCTACATTCTGCTGCAAGCAGTGCTTTTAATTTTTACACACGCACAGAGACAGTGGAGGAAGACATCAAAAGCAATACTCTTTCCACTCATGGTAACGACAACGTGACACAACTAAACTGACTAATCCAGTTGAACAACAAAAACACAATAACTCAATAACACTAACAACACTGTTAAACAAAGACAATAAATCAATAACACTAACAACACTGTTAAACTAACATGAACCACAATAGCAACATTTAAACTCCCCAAACCCTGAACTCCCATGGTGCATTGCAGCACAATGTCCATTGTTTACTGGTTAACTAAAATTACTAATCTCTCCAAAAATATTAGTCCTATCAACTTTCCGCTTTTGCAGCATTTATCCTTGATGCAAAATGCATGAAAAGTAGAGGAATAGTGTGGTCTGAGCAAGATTACATGCAAAAAAAAATGAGTCTAGATGCAATCAGAACTTTGGCTAATTGCCTTAAGTATGGAAAACAGTAGTATAATGATCTGAACAATGGACAAACACTTTTTTTCCCGCTCAACATGTGTAGCCAATAAAGCATGACAAAAGACTAAATACCTGTAATTTGTGTACTGCATCATGACTAGTATGTATGCAGGTGTTTTATTGTAACAGTTGTTAATCAGTGCTTTATGTTTTATTGGTATAATGTGAAACTGTTGAAAGGACAATATACCATAGACACTTTCTGAAAAAAATATGTAAAGCATACATATTTGTTATGTTGTTAGATCAATGTCCTTCATGAACAAACTGGTCTGTAGACAAAAAGAAAGGTGCATGTTGACACTTTAAACACTTTAACTCTGGTGACCTGATTTGGGGTATAAATGATCAAAAATAGCAGATCTACATGCTCAGTGGTTGCAGCGGTAACCTCTGGAGCTGGCTCAAGAGCTGCAGCTTCCTCTGGAGCAGGTTTTTAACATTTCTTTTGAGACTACTTTTTCCTCTTGGAAACCACCGCAGCATGTCTGTGGCAGGCATGGCATTTGGCTCAGAGGAGCAGTGATTGTGATATGAGAGAGAGCTATGGACCAAACCTAAAAACACACAGACACAACTTACAAAGTAAAACATCAAACTACAAGGAGCCCGGTGTGAGTACAATTTAAACCATAAATAAAGTACTCAAAGACTAGTACCTGAAAACTAAAGTAGAACTAAAAAAACAACAAAAAGCATAAAACATAAAACAGTGACCACAAAACCATAATAATCAACAAATGGGACACAAGAGTGAGCTACAGTAAGCAGTAAAATATGAAAATATTTAACTTTTGGTGAAAAGTCTCATTTCAGTGCACAGTTCATGCTTTCAACCTGCAGTGGTTTAATTCTCCCTACTGCATATACAGTGCCGACAAATGTATTTCCGGCTCCAGCTCCTCTGTAACCTGCAGTGTATCCAGAAAGCACAAAGAAAGTCGTAATAAATTAAATACCCTGAAACAAAACCGCATCCTGTGTTAGCACAGAATCAGATGGAAGGGAAAAAAAAACCCCAAACCTCGAGGAGCAGTCAAGAGGGACAGACAGTTGGACAGCCGTGTAGGACTGCCTGACAACCATGTGGAATGTGGGGAGATGCAGTCCGGACTGAGTCGTGCACACACGTACAAACGCAGCCCAGATATTGTCGGACAACAGTACAGAGACACAGACTGCTGTCAGACTGCACCAGAAACATAAAGTGCCCAGACTGGTGGACAGATGCGCTCAAGTGCTGTCACTCACTCACCCACTCATACACCAATTCGCTCATCCACTTGCTCCGTCGTGCGCACTGACCTCTGACCAGGATATTGCAGTGGCAGAATGGACATCTGTCTCCCACACATGACAGACTGTCAGCACTGTGCTCACGGACACAGCACAGCGACGGCGATGTGTTGAGCGGTTGGTTCACCGGCGCACGCCGCGCTGCAGGACTGCGCTGCAGGACTGACATGGGATATATTTACGCCATGGTGGGCGGGGCATTTGTGAGCTGCTGTTGTCAGCAAACGGAAAGCATGGAAAAGCTGTGCTTCGCGCTCTCCAGTTGGACTACTGACGCGCAGTGCATCGCAGGATATTTATTCATCTCTCATTAACCTCTGGATCTGTTCCTAAATGTTTCAAATCTGCAGTGATTAAACCATTACTTAAGAAATCTAATCTTGACCCTAGTGTATTGAAAAACTATCGGCAGATATCAAATCTGTCATTTTGCTCTAAAATTCTGGAAAAGGTGGTTTCACAGAAGCTCGTGGACATCCTTACAAAGACTAATCTTTTTGAGCCATTGCAGTCTGTTTTTAGAAAATATTCCATAGAGACAGCTCTCACTGAAGTAGTGAATAATCTACTGCTTGCAATGGATTCAGACAAAACTACAGTTCTGGTGCTGTTAGATCTTAGTGCTGTGTTTGATACCGTGGATCATCATTTTCTACTCAATAGGCTGGAGAATCATTTTGGGATTACTGGGAGGGTCCTTGTATGGTTTACGTCATACCTGACTAGTCGTTCTCACTGTGTTTTGTACAATAACACTACCTCTAACCTCAGTGACATGAAATTTGGGGTTCCACAGATTCCCATCTTAGGCCCCCTGCTTTTCTCCCTTGGGCACATATTGGGGCATTTTGGGATTAGCTTTCATTGCTGTGCTGATGATATTCAGTTATACACGCTGATAACTGCTGGTAATCTCATCCACATAAAATCCTTAGAAGATTGCCTTGCACCAGTGAAAAGCTGGATGTCTAGCAACTTCCTACTTTTAAACTCTGATAAGACTGAAATGATGGTTCTTGGTCCAGTGAGACATCTGCATCAATTTGACCAGTTAACGCTTAGCCTAAGCTTGTGTGTGATACATCACACTGACAAAGTGAGGAACCTTGTGGTAATTTTTGATCCAACGATGTCCTTTGTCCTCCACATTAGAGATATTGCGAGGACTGCTTTCTTCCACCTGCGAAATATACACTCAACAAAAATATAAACGAGATGAACTCAAAGATCTCAAACTTTTTCCACATACACAATATCACCATTTCCCTCAAATATTGTTCACAAACCAGTCTAAATCTGTGATAGTGAGCACTTCTCCTTTGCTGAGATAATCCATCCCACCTCACAGGTGTGCCATATCAAGATGCTGATTAGACACCATGATTAGTGCACAGGTGTGCCTTAGACTGCCCACAATAAAAGGCCACTCTGAAAGGTGCAGTTTTATCACACAGCACAATGCCATAGATGTCGCAAGATTTGAGGGAGCGTGCAATTGGCATGCTGACAGCAGGAATGTCAACCAGAGCTGTTGGTCATGTATTGAATGTTCATTTCTCTACCATAAGCCATCTCCAAAGGTGTTTCAGAGAATTTAGCAGTACATCCAACCAGCCTCACAACCGCAGACCACGTGTAACCACACCAGCCCAGGACCTCCACATCCAGCATGTTCACCTCCAAGATCGTCTGAGACCAGCCACTCGGACAGCTGCTGAAACAATCGGTTTGCATAACCAAAGAATTTCTGCACAAACTGTCAGAAACCGTCTCAGGGAAGCTCATCTGCATGCTCGTCGTCCTCATCGGGGTCTCGACCTGACTCCAGTTCGTCGTCGTAACTGACTTGAGTGGGCAAATGCTCACATTCGCTGGCATTTGGCACGTTGGAGAGGTGTTCTCTTCATGGATGAATCCCGGTTCACACTGTCCAGGGCAGATGGCAAACAGCGTGTGTGGCGTCGTGTGGGTGAGCGTTTTTCTGATGTCAATGTTGTGGATCGAGTGGCCCATGGTGGTGGTGGGGTTATGGTATGGGCAGGCGTCTGTTATGGACGAAGAACACAGGTGCATTTTATTGATGGCATTTTGAATGCACAGAGATACCGTGACGAGATCCTGAGGCCCATTGTTGTGCCATACATCCAAGAACATCACCTCATGTTGCAGCAGGATAATGCACGGCCCCATGTTGCAAGGATCTGTACACAATTCTTGGAAGCTGAAAATGTCCCAGTTCTTGCATGGCCGGTATACTCACCAGACATGTCACCCATTGAGCATGTTTGGGATGCTCTGGACCGGCGTATACGACAGCGTGTACCAGTTCCTGCCAATATCCAGCAACTTCGCACAGCCATTGAAGAGCAGTGGACCAACATTCCACAGGCCACAATTGACAACCTGATCAACTCTATGCGAAGGAGATGTGTTGCACTGCATGAGACAAATGGTGGTCACACCAGATACTGACTGGTATCCCCCCCCAATAGAACAAAACTGCACCTTTCAGAGTGGCCTTTTATTGTGGACAGTCTAAGGCACACCTGTGCACTAATCATGGTGTCTGATCAGCATCTTGATATGGCACACCTGTGAGGTGGGATGGATTATCTCAGCAAAGGAGAAGTGCTCACTATCACTATTTAGACTGGTTTGTGAACAATATTTGAGGGAAATGGTGATATTGTGTATGTGGAAAAAGTTTGAGATCTTTGAGTTCATCTCATACAAAATGGGAGCAAAACCAAAAGTGTTGCATTTATATTTTTGTTGAGTGTAGTTAAGATTCGTCCCATCCTCTCTATGGCTGATGCCGAGTCTCTGATTCATGCGTTTGTCTCTTCTAGATTGTACTACTGCAATGTTCTATTTTCTGGTTTACTGCAGTCCAGCATTAGGGGTCTCCAATTGGTTGATAATGCTGCTCCCAGACTTTTGACAGGAAGCAGAAAGTTTGACCACAATACAACCATTTTAGCACCTCTTCACTGGCTTCTTGTCCGAGTGAAATCATATTTTAAGGTTCTGCAACTATAGATTTGTTCACGGACTGGTACCTCCCTACCTAGCTGACATAATTAAACCCATGTACCGGCCTGGACTCTGCGTTCTCGGGGTGCAGGACTACTTTGTGTCCCTAGGGTGAATAAAAAGTCTGTGCGTCACAGAGCTTTCTCTTATCGTGCCCCTGTTCTGTGGAATGATCTCCCTGCATCAATAAAACAGTCAGATTCTGTAGAGACTTTCAAGTCCAGACTTAAGACACAGTTATTTCCCTTTTGTATGGCTAGCATACTGGCATATGTTATGTTCCTATGCTTTTTACTCTTTCAAATTCATTTTATTAGGAAACGGAACAGGCCACAGCCTCAACTTTATCTAAATTCTTGGTGTTAGTGAAACTTCGAACTAGTGGCCGATGATCACCTTAGTATTTCTTCTGTTTTTTCTTGTTGCTTAATGCTGACAAATTATACTGTATTTGTTGTCTTTCCGATGTCTGATTCTGTTTTTTTCTCTCTGTTTGAGGTGCGGCTCCATCCAGAGATGGGTGTGGTGTTTGCTTCTGCTATCCTCCTGTCCTGTGCACCAGCAAAATTTCCTGTATATTCATTTTGTAAATTTTTTTGTAAAATGTATCGGTAGCATGGCCCAAGCAGAGGGTCACCCCTTTGTGTCTGGTCTGCTTGAGGTTTCTTCCTCAAATCATCAGAGGGAGTTTTTCCTTACCACTGCCGCCAGTGTGCTTGCACTGGGGGTTGGTAAGGTTAGACCTTACTTATGTGAAGCGCCTTTAGGCAACTTTGTTGTGATTTGGTGCTATATAAATGAAAATAAATTGAAATAGAAATATATTTATGCCGTGATGGATGAGGCATTTGTGAGCTGATGTCGTCAGCACATGGTGCAACTGGGGCGAGAGAGACTTCTCTGGCTGTTGTCTGCCCTGCGCTGTTAAACGCACCCAAGGCTGTACCGGAGGTGAGTTCACATGTATATTTATAGTGTCATGGGCTGGCAAAACAGTTCCACCATCATTCCTCCGACAGAGTTAGATGGTAAACATGTCATAATCTGTGTATTATGGGAGTGACATCCCATTTGGCTGCGTTGCAGCTGATGTGCACAATGACGCATGAACTCGTAGTGACAGACAATGCTTTTGGTTTGATTATGCAATGTTCATGTCCACTGCACATGATGGATGCGTGCCACATGGATATTGCATTGATATGTCGATACATATCCTTTGCACTCCCTGAACGGGATCCAGTGGAGGTGCATGTACGTGGCACAAGCAGGACATGCCGGTAGGATCTGACATGCCCAATCCATGTCGGGGTTTCCCTGACCATGATCAGATGGTTCAGACTGCTGTTATGATGCCATACGAATATGTAAATTGCAGTGAGAGTGTGCTCAGATTGCACACATTCGCTGGGTGTCCCACCTGAACTATGCCACAAGTGTTCTGCACATGTGCAAAACACTCAAAACAGCTGTGTGAATGGGCCCGCCCATGTAGACTGCTCTGAGACTGCTGTCCGACATTTTGAGACTGCACCTCGACACTTTTTGGACGAGGGCCGATTCGTCATTCTGATGCCATTCGGCCTCATTTGTGCTCTGTGTGCCAGATTGTCTTGTGTTTTCATGTTGAGTTTTCCAGAATCCATAGTGTTCTCTTGCACTTTCATTGCCAACCTTTGTTGCCTGTCCCTGGCTCTGCCTCCTAGCCTGCTCCCTCGACTTTGGTATATGGTATGATTGCCCTGTGTATTTGGACCACCTGCTTATTGTACAGACCCTCACTTGTGTTTAACCCCTCATGGATTTGGCTGCTTCTCAGACTGATATATTTGTGTTTCCTGACCAATGCTTCTTGTTGACCTCGATTAAAGAACATTGCATCCACTGACCTGTGTGTCTCTCTGTGAAGGGGTCCCAGTGTCGCAGACCGAACGGTCCCCTCTAAAAATTGGTCCACCCTGCCTCCACTGCACATGCATCATTTCGGAGCTCGGCAGCTCCTCTGAGATGGACTGTCTTCACCCAAAGCGATCAAATGGATTAATGGGATTATTAACCATCAGATGACAAGGTAAAACGTCTTAAATTGAGAAATGAGGCCATTTTAAGCAGAAACGAGGTGATAACTGGTGATGCTTTGAAATGACGGAGGTGCAGTGAACGCAGCAGCTAGCTCCTCATGTAGCTGCGGTGCTCTGATTGCTTCCTCCGTCTTTATAATGAAATAATGCTGAATTTCTGTGGAAATGGTTGTTGTACAAAAGCTTCAGATATCTGTTGCTGAGATAGATGATGACTGGAGTGCAGCTTTAAGCAGCATGTGATAATTGGCTGATGACACGTGCAGTGAAGGCAGGGCAGAACAATTTTTAGGGGAGACCGTTCGGTCGGCGACACTGGGATGTGCTCCAGTTGTTACTTCTAGGTTCCAAGGGTTCCACATGACTGTCATTAAACATCAGATAGCCATTGTCACGTTTGTGTTGCTTGGTTCTTTCATTTGTCCGTCCACAACCAATAAGCAGGTAAGCATATTCATTGCCAACAGGAATGTCTGGCAGCTGTTTCAAATCCCAAGTTCACATCACAGCTCTCCTGTTAAGATAGCAAACAGAGCTGTCTGCTGTCATCAGCTGCCATTGCTTTCTCCCCAACTCTTTATGATCACTTATCCATAATTGGATAAACTTGTGCAGTTTTCTCCACAATACTCACCAGCTCCCAGTGTAGTTTCCACTGCAGGGAACACCCCGTAATTCAAGAAAATGTTTTCGGCTGTGGGTCTGTCATATTCCTGAAATTTTCACAGTCCTCCTTGATGACAGACTCAGTTTCATAAAGCAATCTAATCTTTCAGTCTGCGAAACTTAGTCGACTACCGTTAGTCACCCAACATTATCAGTCTAATCACCATTTTACATCGATGGTTAAACTTTGGCCATCTTACAATAAAGATTGTCCGTCTTACATTAGTCGATGGTTTTCACGGGCATAACGGCCTTGCAAGCACTGTTACCAAGAGACGACTCCAATGCGTGACAGTTTTGTTTACTTTGAGTTGGTTGGTATCATGAACTATCCAGCTTTTGTTTCGTTAACTGGCTTTATTAACATTTAAGCCCCTTTCACACCGGGCCCACTTCGAGTTGCATCGTGCAGCATCATGACAATGCCACGTGGAAGCAACCCAGTGCTGAGACGATGTAGCTCAACGTCACAACAGCGCGAGGGATGCAAAGGAAGAAACGTTTCATTTTTTCCTGCGCCGAGCACAGGATGCAGAAATAAAGTGGTTTAAGCACAAGTCAGAGCAATGCGACAGTACTCGTGACTGGAAGCCACACCCTCACAATACAACGTTACCCGATGCCAATTTATGATTCCTGCTGTGTTCCATTGTTCCCGAAGTATGTTTTTATACCAAGTACACAATGCAGTAAAACTACATGCTCAAAAAGAGCACAGAAAAAAAATGCCTGACTGCTGCTGCAGCTCCTCGCTCTTAAATTCTCTCACAAATGTGTTTAAATAAAATCCATAAAAGTCCTGCTCACAGACTGATTGCCAGAGACAGGACATGTCCACATCCAGTGAAAAGTCCGGACATCTCCAGTCCACTCACGGACGATTCGTTCACGCTCGCACATGTGAACAATTAAAAGAAAAAAACTGTCTGGCTGCAGTTCCTCGCTCTCCGCTCAAACTCTCTCATCACTGTGTTAAATAAAGGACAAAAAAGGACATAAGTCCTGCTCATAGGCTGAATGCCAGAGACAGGACATGTCCACATCAAGAAGAACTCCAGACATCTCCACATTTACTCACGGACGTTCGTGTGCACGTGAACAAACGCAGCTCGCGGTCAAAGGAAGAAAGATAAACTATAACAGAACTCAGAGCACAGACCTGCAGCTCAGCACAAGAACAAATATAAACTAGAAGATAAATCAAAGTGCAGTCTGGCTGCAGCCAAACTGCACTCTGATTTCTCTGTGCAGAGGACCTGCTACCAGACTCTGTCTTCTCACCTCCTCTCTCCCCCTGCTGCGCGCATCTGACGCAGACATTCCTGCGTCATCATGATGCCACATGAAGCAACTTGAAGTAGCCCCGGTGTGAAAGAGGCTTTACGGACACATACCAACTACAGAGCAATGTGCTTAGCACTTAGCCTAACAGTTCTTCTTCTACACTTGCGGCAAGCATTTTGCGCACACAACACTGCTCAGAGTAACAATGATGTCAGGTGGCTATTGTAACAACTGTCACAAACACATCATGACAGTCACCTGCTGCAACCATGGCCAAAAGGAAGCTCTCCTTCTGAAGAAATACAAGCGACATAGGGATGCTCTTGAGTGTTCCATCAAGTGTTAGTACATGATAGCCTCCATTTTTTAAGGTAAGACATTTAGTCGACTAAAATAAGATTAGCCTCCTCTGTACCAGGCTAAAAACTTAAGTCGAGTAATGCAAAATTTTAGCTGACTAAGCGCTTTGTGTCAAAAAATTAATCAACTAAATGAGTTTATTAGACTAAACAAGATTAGACTGCTTCATGAAACTGTGCCCTGTCCTGTTCGGACTTTAGCCTGACAGTGTACCGCTAACCTGACAACTACCTGCTCATGTTGTGTGGGCCGCTGAAGAGGAGGTACTGCTGGCCCACCACCACCAGAGGGCGCCCTGCCTGGAGTGCGGGCTCCAGGCACCAGAGGGCGCCGCCGCCTCACGTGAGCAGCTACGGTGACAGCTGTCACCCATCACCTGAGACAGCTGACGGCAATCATTTGTGGGGTATATCAGCAGGACGGCACCTCCACCTCATTGCCGAGATATCGTTTCTACCTACGAGGTAACGTATCAAAGCTGACGGAGTGTATCCTTTTGGATTAGTGTATAGCTTGTGGATTACTGTTCCAACGAGAGGTGGAGGTAACTTCCCTGCTGTTCGGAGTCTTGGGTGCAAACGCGCCCCCATCTAACTGTTCTTTGTTCCTCGCCAGCAGTACCAGGTCCGACACGCGGAGGCAGTGGCCACCTGGGAGTTCGGGACTTGGCGGCTCCAGTATTTCCGGGGTCCTGTGGCGGAGGAAGCCGTGTGGTTCGGGTCTTACCTTGGAGAGGCGTCTCCTATCTTCGAGCCTGCCCACACGACACTTTTGTGAATTGACTGTTGTCCATTTCGTGATTGGTTGTATTCGTTGTGCACGTTCACAACAGTAAAGCCTTGTTATTTGACTTTCTCCATTGTCCGTTCATTTGCGCCCCCTGTTGTGGGTCCGTGTACTGACACTTTCCCAACAGGATATCTCGGCCAACGTCATGGATCCCGAGGGGCGTCAACCGGCTGTTGAACGGCCAATGGAAGAACAGGACGCGCAGGCGTCCGCGGGAGGGGTAATCGGTGAGTTGCAGCGGATCCTCACCGCTTTCACGACTCGGTTGGATTTCATGACCGAGCAGAACGTCCTCCTGAACCGCAGGGTGGAGGCTCTCGCCGCGCAGGTGGAAGCGCGCCCTCCGGGCGCCGCTGCTTCTCTCCCTCCCGTAGATCCTGTGCGTAACGTTGACGTTCCACTGGTTGTTCAACGACCTCTCCCTCCTTCCCCGGAAGCATACATAAGCCCTCCAGAGCCGTACGGAGGCTGTGTGGAGACGTGCGCGGATTTTCTGATGCAGTGTTCGCTCGTCTTCGCACAGCGTCCCGTTATGTACGCGACCGATGCTAGTAAAGTAGCTTATGTCATAAACCTGCTTCGCGGTGAGGCACGCGCTTGGGCTACAGCGCTCTGGGAGCAGAATTCACGGCTCCTTCTGACATACGATGGGTTTGTGAGGGGGCTCAGAACCGTGTTCGATCACCCTAATAGGGGCGAGACCGCTTCAACCGTGCTACTGTCAATGAGACAGGGGCGCCGGAGCGCAGCTGTTTATGCAGTCGACTTCCGCATCGCGGCTGCGAGATCCGGCTGGAATAACGCTGCCCTCCGCGCCGCCTTTGTAAACGGACTGTCTTTGGTTCTCAAGGAGCACCTGGTGGCTAAGGACGAACCGCGGGATTTAGACGGGCTTATCGATCTTGTCATACGGTTGGACAACCGGTTAGAAGAACGTCGGCGGGAACGAGACGAAGGGCGTGGCCGGGCACGCGCCGTCCCTCTCCCTTCCGGTTCCGACCGCGCTCCGCCTTCCCCACGCTCCACGGCCCCTGCGCTCCGTGGGGCCACAGCTCCCCCTACTGACGAAGCTATGGACACGAGTAGGGCAACATTTAGGGCACCAGCTGCACAGAGGAGACGGGCCCATGGAGCTTGTTTTGTTTGTGGTGCACTAGAGCACCATGTGAGAGACTGCCCCGAGCGGTTACAACACCAACGCCCGCCCCTAGAGACTGGGCTAGGGGTGGGCCGAGACATTCATGTGGGACACACCCACATTGCTACACGACTCCCAGTCACGATCCTGTATGAGGATTTAACCCTGAAGGGCCCAGCACTGGTGGACACGGGCTCTGAGGGGAATCTGTTGGACTGCAGATGGGCCAGGGAGATAGGGCTCCCTCTGGTGGCGCTTACCTCGCCTGTGCAGGTTCGAGCGCTAGATGGCTCCCTGCTCCCTCCGATCACACATAAGACACCACCTGTAACGCTGGTGGCGTCAGGAAACCACCGGGAGGTGATCGAGTTTTTTGTGACTCAGGCCACTTCCCGTGTGGTTTTAGGCTTTCCCTGGATGTTGAAGCACAATCCCCGGATTGATTGGCCGTCCGGGGTAGTGGTTCAGTGGAGCGAGACCTGCCATCGGGTGTGTCTAGGTTCCTCGGTTTCCTCCCGGCTCCCAAGCTAAGGAGGAGGTCAGAGTCCCGCCCAATCTGGGGACGGTGCCGGTGGAGTACCACGACCTTGTCGACGTGTTCAGCAAGGATCTGGCGCTCACACTCCCCCCCCACCGTCCGTACGATTGTGCCATCGATTTGGTTCCAGGCAGTGGGTTCCCGTCCAGTAGACTGTACAACCTCTCACGGCCTGAGCGCGAATCAATGGAGACCTACATCCGGGACTCGTTAGCTGCCGGGTTGATCCGAAATTCCACCTCCCCGATGGGCGCAGGTTTCTTTTTCGTGGGTAAAAAAGATGGCGGACTTCGTCCATGCATCGATTATAGGGGGCTGAACGAAATCACGGTTCGCAACCGATACCCGTTACCCCTGTTGGATTCGGTGTTCACGCCCCTGCATGGAGCCAAGATTTTTACCAAGCTTGATCTTTGAAACGCGTATCATCTGGTTCGGATCCGGAAGGGAGACGAGTGGAAGACGGCATTCAACTCAACTCAACTTTTTTTTTATATAGCGCCAAATCACAACAAACAGTTGCCCCAAGGCGCTTTATATTGTAAGGCAAGGCCATACAATAATTATGAAAAACCCCAACGGTCAAAACGACCCCCTGTGAGCAAGCACTTGGCAACAGTGGGAAGGAAAAACTCCCTCTTAACAGGAAGAAACCTCCAGCAGAACCAGGCTCAGGGAGGGGCAGTCTTCTGCTGAGACTGGTTGGGGCTGAGGGAAAGAACCAGGAAAAAGACATGCTGTGGAGGGGGGCAGAGATCGATCACTAATGATTAAATGCGGAGTGATGCATACAGAGCAAAAAGAGAAAGAAACAGTGCATCATGGGAACCCCCCCACAGTCTACGTCTAAAGCAGCATAACCAAGGGATAGTCCAGGGTCACCCGATCCAGCCCTAACTATAAGCCTTAGCGAAAAGGAAAGTTTTAAGCCTAATCTTAAAAGTAGAGAGGGTATCTGTCTCCCTGATCTGAATTGGGAGCTGGTTCCACAGGAGAGGAGCCTGAAAGCTGAAGGCTCTGCCTCCCATTCTACTCTTACAAACCCTAGGAACTACAAGTAAGCCTGCAGTCTGAGAGCGAAGCGCTCTATTAGGGTGATATGGTACTACGAGGTCCCTAAGATAAGATGGGACCTGATTATTCAAAACCTTATAAGTAAGAAGAAGAATTTTAAATTCTATTCTAGAATTAACAGGAAGCCAATGAAGAGAGGCCAACACGGGTGAGATATGCTCTCTCCTGCTAGTCCCCGTCAGTACTCTAGCTGCAGCATTTTGAATTAACTGAAGGCTTTTTAGGGAACTTTTAGGACAACCTGATAATAAAGAATTACAATAGTCCAGCCTAGAGGAAATAAATGCATGAATTAGTTTTTCAGCATCACTCTGAGACAAGACCTTTCTGATTTTAGAGATATTGCGTAAATGCAAAAAGGCAGTCCTACATATTTGTTTAATATGCGCTTTGAATGACATATCCTGATCAAAAATGACTCCAAGATTTCTCACAGTATTACTAGAGGTCAGGGAAATGCCATCCAGAGTAAAGATCTGGTTAGACACCATGCTTCTAAGATTTGTGGGGCCAAGTACAATAACTTCAGTTTTATCTGAGTTTAAAAGCAGGAAATTAGAGGTCATCCATGTCTTTATGTCTGTAAGACAATCCTGCAGTTTAGCTAATTGGTGTGTGTCCTCTGGCTTCATGGATAGATAAAGCTGGGTATCATCTGCGTAACAATGAAAATTTAAGCAATACCGTCTAATAATACTGCCTAAGGGAAGCATGTATAAAGTGAATAAAATTGGTCCTAGCACAGAACCTTGTGGAACTCCATAATTAACTTTAGTCTGTGAAGAAGATTCCCCATTTACATGAACAAACTGTAATCTATTAGACAAATATGATTCAAACCACCGCAGCGCAGTGCCTTTAATACCTATGACATGCTCTAATCTCTGTAATAAAATTTTATGGTCAACAGTATCAAAAGCAGCACTGAGGTCCAACAGAACAAGCACAGAGATAAGTCCACTGTCCGAAGCCATAAGAAGATCATTTGTAACCTTCACTAATGCTGTTTCTGTACTATGATGAATTCTAAAACCTGACTGAACCTCTTCAAATAGACCATTCCTCTGCAGGTGATCAGTTAGCTGTTTTACAACTACCCTCTCAAGAATCTTTGAGAGAAAAGGAAGGTTGGAGATTGGCCTATAATTAGCTAAAATAGCTGGGTCAAGTGATGGCTTTTTAAGTAATGGTTTAATTACTGCCCCCTTAAAAGCCTGTGGTACATAGCCAACTAACAAAGATAAGTTGATCATATTTAAGATTGAAGCATTAAATAATGGTAGGACTTCCTTAAGCAGCCTGGCAGGAATGGGGTCTAATAAACATGTTGATGGTTTGGATGAAGTAACTAATGAAAATAACTCAGACAGAACAATCGGAGAGAAAGAGTCTAACCAAATACCGGCATCACTGAAAGCAGCCAAAGATAACGATACATCTTTGGGATGGTTATGAGTAATTTTTTCTCTAATAGTCAAAATTTTGTTAGCAAAGAAAGTCATGAAGTCATTACTAGTTAAAGTTAATGGAATACTCAGCTCAATAGAGCTCTGACTCTTTGTCAGCCTGGCTACAGTGCTGAAAAGAAACCTGGGGTTGTTCTTATTTTCTTCAATTAGTGATGAGTAGTAAGATGTCCTAGCTTTACGGAGGGCTTTTTTATAGAGCAACAAACTCTTTTTCCAGGCTAAGTGAAGATCTTCTAAATTAGTGAGACGCCATTTCCTCTCCAACTTACGGGTTATCTGCTTTAAGCTACGAGTTTGTGAGTTATACCACGGAGTCAGACACTTCTGATTTAAAGCTCTCTTTTTCAGAGGAGCTACAGCATCCAAAGTTGTCTTCAATGAGGATGTAAAACTATTGACGAGATACTCTATCTCACTTACAGAGTTTAGGTAGCTACTCTGCACTGTGTTGGTATATGGCATTAGAGAACATAAAGAAGGAATCATGTCCTTAAACCTAGTTACAGCGCTTTCTGAAAGACTTCTAGTGTAATGAAACTTATTCCCCACTGCTGGGTAGTCCATCAGAGTAAATGTAAATGTTATTAAAAAATGATCAGACAGAAGGGAGTTTTCAGGGAATACTGTTAAGTCTTCTATTTCCATACCATAAGTCAAAACAAGATCTAAGATATGATTAAAGTGGTGGGTGGACTCATTTACTTTTTGAGCAAAGCCAATAGAGTCTAATAATAGATTAAATGCAGTGTTGAGGCTGTCATTCTCAGCATCTGTGTGGATGTTAAAATCGCCCACTATAAGTATCTTATCTGAGCTAAGCACTAAGTCAGACAGAAGGTCTGAAAATTCACAGAGAAACTCACAGTAACGACCAGGTGGACGATAGATAATAACAAATAAAACTGGTTTTTGGGACTTCCAATTTGGATGGAAAAGACTAAGAGACAAGCTTTCAAATGAATTAAAGCTCTGTCTAGGTTTTTGATTAATTAATAAGCTGGAATGGAAGATTGCTGCTAATCCTCCGCCCCGGCCCGTACTACGAGCATTCTGACAGTTAGTGTGACTCGGGGGTGTTGACTCATTTAAACTAACATATTCATCCTGCTGTAACCAGGTTTCTGTTAGGCAGAATAAATCAATACGTTGATCAATTATTATATCATTTACCAACAGGGACTTAGAAGAGAGAGACCTAATGTTTAATAGACCACATTTAACCGTTTTAGTCTGTGGTGCAGTTGAAGGTGCTATATTATTTTTTCTTTTTGAATTTTTTTGCTTAAATAGATTTTTGCTGGTTATTGGTGGTCTGGAAGCAGGCACCGTCTCTACGGGGATGGGGTAATGAGGGGATGGCAGGGGGAGAGAAGCTGCAGAAAGGTGTATAAGACCACAGCTCTGCCTCCTGGTCCCAACGCTAGACAGTCACAGTTTGGAGGATCCAAGAAAATTGGCCAGATTTCTAGAAATGAGAGCTGCTCCATCTAAAGTGGGATGGATGCCGTCTCTCCTAACAAGACCAGGTTTTCCCCAGAAGCTTTGCCAATTATCAATGAAGCCCACCTCATTTTTTGGACACCACTCAGACAGCCAGCAATTCAAGGAGAACATGCGGCTAAACATGTCACTCCCGGTCTGATTGGGGAGGGGCCCAGAGAAAACAACAGAGTCCGACATTGTTTTTGCAAAGTTACACACCGATTAATGTTAATTTTAGTGACCTCCGATTGGCGTAACCGAGTGTCATTACTGCCGACGTGAATTACAATCTTACCAAATTTACGCTTAGCCTTAGCCAGCAATTTCAAATTTCCTTCAATGTCGCCTGCTCTGGCCCCCGGAAGACAATTGACAATGGTTGCTGGTGTCGCTAACTTCACATTTCTCAAAACAGAGTCGCCAATAACCAGAGTTTGATCCTCGGCGAGTGTGTCGTCGAGTGGGGAAAAACGGTTAGAGATGTGCACGGGTTGACGGTGTACACGGGGCTTCTGTTTAGGGCTACGCTTCCTCCTCACAGTCACCCAGTCGGCCTGCTTTCCCGACTGCACGGGATCTGCCAGGAGGGAACTAACGGCGGCTAAGCTACCTTGGTCCGCACCGACTACAGGGGCCTGGCTAGCTGTAGAATTTTCCACGGTGCGGAGCCGAGTCTCCAATTCGCCCAGCCTGGCCTCCAAAGCTACGAATAAGCTGCACTTATTACAAGTACCGTTACTGCTAAAGGAAGCCGAGGAACAACTAAACATTTCACAACCAGAGCAGAAAAGTGCGGGAGAGACGGGAGAAGCCGCCATGCTAAATCGGCTAAAAGCTAGTAGCTACGCAACCTAGTGGATTCCTAAAAACACGCAAAGTGAATAATGTGTAAATAATTTAGAGGTGATTCAGCAGAAGGAGTGCTTTAGTTAAGGCACCAGACAGGCCATGAAGCAGCACAAGTAACGCACGGCAACAGCGAACGCACGACAACGGAGCAAAAATAAAATAAAAATCCACTAGACAGGCTGTGGAGCAGCACAGGTAACGCACGACAACAGTGGTAAAAAATAAAATAAAAATCCACTAGACAGGCTGTGGAGCAGCACAGGTAACACACGACAACGGTGCTAAAATAAAATAAAAATCCACTGGACAGGCTGTGGAGCAGCACAGGTACGACAACAGTGCTAAAAAATAAAATAAAAATCCACTGGACAGGCTGTGGAGCAGCACAGGTAACACACGACAACAGTGCTAAAATAAAATAAAAATCCACTAGGCAGGCTGTGGAGCAGCACAGGTAACGCACGACAACAGTGCTAAAAAATAAAATAAAAATCCACTGAACAGGCTGTGGAGCAGCACAGGTAACACACGACAACAGTGCTAAAAAATAAAATAAAAATCCACTGAACAGGCTGTGGAGCAGCACAGGTAACACACGACAACAGTGCTAAAAAATAAAATAAAAATCCACTGGACAGGCTGTGGAGCAGCACAGGTAACGCACGACAACAGTGCTAAAAATAAAATAAAATCCACAGAACAGGCTGTGGAGCAGCACAGGTAACACACGACAACAGTGCTAAAAAATAAAATAAAAATCCACTGGACAGGCTGTGGAGCAGCACAGGTAACACACGACAACAGTGCTAAAAAATAAAATAAAAATCCACTGAACAGGCTGTGGAGCAGCACAGGTAACACACGACAACAGTGCTAAAAAATAAAATAAAAATCCACTGGGCAGGCTGTGGAGCAGCACAGGTACGCACGACAACAGTGCTAAAAAATAAAATAAAAATCCACTGAACAGGCTGTGGAGCAGCACAGGTAACGCACGACAACAGTGCTAAAAAATAAAATAAAAATCCACTGGGCAGGCTGTGGAGCAGCACAGGTAACGCACGACAACAGTGCTAAAAAATAAAATAAAAATCCACTGGACAGGCTGTGGAGCAGCACAGGTAACGCACGACAACAGTGCTAAAAAAAAAATAAAAATCCACTAGACAGGCTGTGGAGCAGCACAGGTAACGCACGACAACAGTGCTAAAAATAAAATAAAAATCCACTGGACAGGCTGTGGAGCAGCACAGGTAACGCACGACAACAGTGCTAAAAAATAAAATAAAAATCCACTGGGCAGGCTGTGGAGCAGCACAGGTAACGCACGACAACAGTGCTAAAATAAAATAAAAATCCACTGGACAGGCTGTGGAGCAGCACAGGTAACGCACGACAACAGCGCTAAAATAAAATAAAAATCCACTAGACAGGCTGTGGAGCAGCATGACAACAGTGCTAAAAAATAAAATAAAAATAAAAACGAAAGCGTTAGCAAGCTAGTTAGCTTGCCAACGCTGATGAAAGTTAGCTGATAAAAGTGCTCCGTCGCGATGTTTCGACCGTTAGAGGTCTTCTTTAGGCGTTGGAGCACGGTGAAAAAGTAAAAAAAAAAAAAAAAGTAAAAAGTAAAAAAGTCTTGAAAAAGACTGTTAATTCAAATAACTCAAACAGCTCAGTTCAAACAGCTAACAGATACAGCAGAACACCGCTGTGCTCCGGAACAGGAAGTCCATGTTGGTGCATTACTGCCATTCAACACCCCCTTAGGTCACTTTGAGTACCTGGTCATGCCGTTCGGCCTCACAAACGCCCCCGCGACGTTCCAAGCCTTGGTTAACGACGTATTGCGGGACTTCCTGCACCGGTTCGTCTTCGTATATCTAGACGATATACTCATCTTTTCTCCGGATCCTGAGACTCATGTCCGGCATGTACGTCAGGTCCTGCAGCGGTTATTGGAGAACCGGCTGTTTGTTAAGGGCGAGAAGTGTGAGTTTCACCGCACCTCTTTGTCCTTCCTGGGGTTCATCATCTCCCCCAACTCCGTCGCACCTGATCCGGCCAAGGTTGCTGCGGTGAGAGACTGGCCCCAACCCACAAGCCGTAGGAAGCTGCAACAGTTCCTCGGCTTTGCGAATTTCTACAGGAGGTTCATTAAAGGCTACAGTCAGGTTGTTAGCCCCCTGACAGCCCTGACCTCACCAAAAGTCCCCTTCACCTGGTTGGATTGTTGCGAGGCTGCGTTCAAGGAGTTGAAACGGCGCTTCTCGTCTGCACCCGTTCTGGTGCAGCCCGATCCTAGTCGCCAGTTAGTGGTTGAAGTGGACGCCTCGGACTCAGGGATAGGAGCTGTGCTGTCCCAGAGTGGGAAGACCGATAAGGTCCTTCATCCGTGTGCCTATTTTCCCGCAGGTTGACCCCGGCTGAACGGAACTATGACGTCGGCAACCGAGAACTCCTTGCGGTGAAAGAGGCTCTTGAAGAGTGGAGACACCTGTTGGAGGGGACGTCCGTGCCATTCACGGTTTTCACTGACCACCGGAACCTGGAGTATATCAGGACCGCCAAGCGGCTGAATCCCAGGCAAGCCCGCTGGTCACTGTTCTTCGGCCGTTTTGACTTCCGCATCACCTACCGGCCCGGGACCAAGAACCAGAAATCGGATGCCTTGTCCCGGGTACACGAAGACGAGGTCAAAGCGGAGTTGTCGGATCCACCAGAACCTATCATCCCGGAGTCCACTATCGTGGCCACCCTCACCTGGGACGTAGAGAGAATCGTCCGGGAGGCCCTGGCACGAAGCCCGGACCCCGGGACTGGACCAAAGAACAGACTTTACGTCCCACCAGAGGCAAGAGCTGCAGTCCTGGACTTCTGTCACGGCTCTAAGCTCTCCTGTCATCCAGGGGTGCGAAGAACCGTGGCAGTTGTCCGGCAGCGCTTCTGGTGGGCTTCCCTGGAGGCCGACGTCCGGGACTATGTCCAGGCCTGTACCACCTGCGCCAGGGGCAAGGCCGACCATCGCAAGGCTCCGGGACTGCTACAGCCGCTGCCCGTGCCTCATCGCCCCTGGTCCCACATCGGCCTGGATTTTGTCACGGGCCTCCCGCCATCCCAGGGAAACACCGTGATCCTCACGATAGTGGACCGATTCTCCAAGGCGGCCCACTTCGTGGCCCTCCCGAAGCTCCCAACGGCCCAGGAGACAGCGGACCTCCTGGTCCACCATGTCGTCCGCCTGCATGGGATACCATCAGACATCGTCTCCGATCGCGGTCCCCAGTTCTCCTCGCATGTCTGGAGGAGCTTTTGCCGGGAACTGGGGGCCACGGTCAGTCTCTCGTCCGGGTATCACCCCCAGACCAATGGGCAAGCAGAGCGGGCCAATCAAGAAATGGAGCAAACACTGCGTTGTGTGACAGCCGCGCACCCGGCGGCCTGGAGTGCTCATCTGGCCTGGATCGAGTACGCCCACAACAGTCAAGTGTCATCAGCCACCGGCCTCTCCCCCTTTGAGGTGTGTTTGGGGTATCAGCCCCCATTGTTCCCGGTGGTTGAGGGAGAGGTCGGTGTGCCCTCGGTCCAGGCCCACCTGCGGAAGTGCCGTCGGGTGTGGCGTGCCGCCCGTTCTGCTTTGTTGAAGGCCCGGATGAGGGCGAAGACCCATGCAGACCGGCGGCGGACCCCGGCCCCTACGTATCGCCCCGGGCAGGAAGTGTGGTTGTCCACGAAGGACATCCCGCTAAAGGTGGCCTCCCCAAAACTGCAGGACAGATACATAGGACCGTTTAAAATTCTCAAGGTCATCAATCCCGCCGCAGTGAGGCTTCGGCTTCCAGCCTCACTGCGGATCCATCCAGTATTTCATGTGTCAAAGCTCAAGCCCCATCACACCTCGCCCCTCTGTACACCCGGTCCGGCACCACCTCCTGCCCGGATCATCGATGGCGAGCCGGTTTGGACAGTGCGCCGGTTGTTGGACGTCCGACGGATGGGCCGGGGCTTTCAATATCTGGTGGACTGGGAGGGGTACGGTCCCGAAGAACGCTCCTGGGTGAAGAAGAGCTTCATCCTGGACCCGGCCCTCCTGGCCGACTTCTACCGTCGCCACCCGGACAAGCCCGGTCGGGCGCCAGGAGGCGCCCGTTGAGGGGGGGGTCCTGTTGTGTGGGCCGCTGAAGAGGAGGTACTGCTGGCCCACCACCACCAGAGGGCGCCCTGCCTGGAGTGCGGGCTCCAGGCACCAGAGGGCGCCGCCGCCTCACGTGAGCAGCTACGGTGACAGCTGTCACCCATCACCTGAGACAGCTGACGGCAATCATCTGTGGGGTATATCAGCAGGACGGCACCTCCACTTCATTGCCGAGATATCGTTTCTACCTACGAGGTAACGTATCAAAGCTGACGGAGTGTATCCTTTTGGATTAGTGTATAGCTTGTGGATTACTGTTCCAACGAGAGGTGGAGGTAACTTCCCTGCTGTTCGGAGTCTTGGGTGCAAACGCGCCCCCATCTAACTGTTCTTTGTTCCTCGCCAGCAGTACCAGGTCCGACACGCGGAGGCAGTGGCCACCTGGGAGTTCGGGACTTGGCGGCTCCAGTATTTCCGGGGTCCTGTGGCGGAGGAAGCCGTGTGGTTCGGGTCTTACCTTGGAGAGGCGTCTCCTATCTTCGAGCCTGCCCACATGACACTTTTGTGAATTGACTGTTGTCCATTTCGTGATTGGTTGTATTCGTTGTGCACGTTCACAACAGTAAAGCCTTGTTATTTGACTTTCTCCATTGTCCGTTCATTTGCGCCCCCTGTTGTGGGTCCGTGTACTGACACTTTCCCAACAGCTCAGTAGGATCTAAACCAATTTACTGATCTGCCATGTAATCTGCAGGAACTGAGTTTCTGCAATAAAATACCACGGTCAATGGTGTTGACTGCTTTTTGTATGTACAGAAGACTTAAACCAGTATAATTACTTTTATCAATTTCACATTTAATATAATCTGCCAAGAATATGAAGCAAGTGTCTGTGAAATAACCTAGTCTAAATCCAAACTGAAGATGGCACAATGCATTATTCTGTTTAAGGTAACACGCAAACTGATCTAACACTACACTCTTTCTAGAATTTTAGAAACGACACTAAGAACCAAACCCGGGCAGTAGTTGCCTGCTTACTGTGAAGAAAGAGAAACTCATATGTAATGCTGTATTCTTATCTTGAGTATTGCTGTCTTCATTTTTGTAGTTGTGTACAACTGAAGATAGTTTTTGATTGTAGAGCTGAAGCCACCCAAAAATACTTTTTTCTTTTTATTTATTTTCATTTTATTATTTTTCTTTTTTTATATGTTGTATTAGTTTAGTACCTTTATGTTCTTTCCCTTGTTAATTGTGATTTTTCTTTTTTCTGCACTAAATCTAAACTAATCTAAAATCTGAATCTAATGAATCTAAATCTAAATCCCTTGTTTGCCGTTTTATTGTTAAATTAGATATATGTAGTTCTCTTATACACCACTAGGGGATGAATATAGAGAAAATATTGTGATTGTCAATGCTGCTGTTTAAGGTGATGTCCAGCAGGTGGCAGTAAGTTCTTGGTGTGTGAGATAGTTGTGAGCTCCTGCTCTCTTTCCGGCGGAAGCAGTGTTTGGTTTTTCTGTAGTCATCGTTGGTTTGTTGGTTTCAGTAGCTTGTTGTTTTTGTACCTGCCATTAAAGCTTTATTTCGTTTGTTTGTTTTTGTGCGTGTTGTTTAAAAATGCCGCTAGAGAATTTGGAGGAAGAGGGTCTGCCGAAGAACCCCGATCTGAAGATAGCACAGCTGAAGTTTCTACTCACGATGGAGGGCCACCGTCAGGACGCTAAAGTCAAAGCGGAGCTAATGGAAGCTATCAGAGCTAACAGTAAGTTTAATGTGTCCTCTCGGTGAGCGACGTTATTATGACATTTGAGTGACTTGAGTAAAATCATGTCTTTGTTTTGTATGTGTGTTTTAGATATGGCTCCGTATTATGAGGCTCTGTGTAAGGAGCTGAAGTGGCAGCTGGACAGTGATCTGCTGAGTAAGATGAAGAAGGCCAACGAAGAGGAGCTCAAACGTCTGGACGACGTCCTGGAAGATGCAGAGAAGAATTTGGGAGAAAGTGAGATACGAGATGCCATGATGACCAAAGCTGAATATCTGATCAGAATTGGAGACAAGGTAAGCATCAGCTAGCAGTCAGCACACACAACTGCTGTAAAGATGGATGCTTTGTTTAGAACACAAAGATGTGGACGTCAGTAAAATCATTTATCATATGGGCTGCTGAGTCACTGTTAATAATTTCTTACGTGTCCAACCTCGTAGGTTGATCGATAAAATTAAATTCATTAGTTCTAAAAGCCGTCATAATTATTTATAGGAAAACGTTCTATTTTTTTTCTACTAAGGTTTGAACTTTGAGTGTTTACACGAAAGAGAAAAGTGAGAAAATGTTAATGCCTGTTTGAGAAAAGTGTATAAAGTGTGTAGTGAGGGGTTTTACAGCCTTAAAACATCTATAATAGTAAAAAAATAACGCTGACGACTTTGCGGATTTCGCCTGTCGCGGGTTATTTTTAGAACGTAACTCCCGCGATAAATGAGGGACCACTGTATATGATAAAATCGTTATCAAGTTGTTCACCAATGAATATGGCTTTTTACACCCTTCAGAAAACCATACAACATTTATCTTTTATAGGTATATGATAAAATCGTTATCAAGTTGTTTTACCAATGAATATGGCTTTATACACCCTGATAAAGCCATATTCATTGGTGAACAACTTGATAACTGATGTTATTACATGGCTGATTTCTGGTCTGATATTTTCCCATATCAGCCCGTTACCATGACAATCGGTCTGGATCGGGTATCACATTTGTTACAACCAGAAGCTAAAACACGATTAGAAAAACCACGTTGGACATGAACTGTTGTTGTCCATTCGGCTGCTCCTGGTTTTGTTTGGGGTCGCCACAAATACTCCATAAATATCTAAACAGCGCAGGAAAAAACACACAGATTGCAAGCTTACCAGCTAAACTGACCATCTTCTAAGCAAGTTCTTCACAGAGGTGAAGAAAGCTAACAGATCTGACTACAAGCCTAAAACCGTCAGCAGCTTTCATATTCGGGTGATACTGTAAATTTGCATGTAATAGCCATATAATAAACAAATGATTAACCTTGCTTGCTCTGTCTGTACAGGAATATCAGACCAGGGTTTGAATCCCTTTTCTTTTTCTCTTTTTTGTGTTTCAAGTTTTAATTGGGAAGTGGCAAAGAACATTTGCCATTCAAAAAATATGTTCGTGAACTGATTTGTTTGTAAAGAGAGCTGTTCAAAAACCAAGGGTCCACTGTAACTTCATTTTATTTTGGCTAAGCACGAAAGCAATTTTCACTTGTTCTAGGCAGAGTCTTGCCTAAATGCACTTGTTGAGACCAGTTTTTAAATATGCTGCTTTAGGTTAAAAATTTTAGAGCTCTGAATGTGGGGCAGCATTAAGTGATAAAATAACATATGAATTTACATGATTGGTGATTAAATTTACAAGATAATATAATGATGGAAATTAAACTGACAAATTAATTTCAAGGCACATCTAACTTCAAAAATCTCACACGTTGAGAGCAGAAATTCAATAATTCTAATTCAATATAGTGATGTTTCACTTTCATTTTGTTGTGTTTGTGAATAAATTGTGATATTGTGAATTGGCATTGTCCATATGAGTGATTTCAAGCCGAATGTAGATTTTAAAAAAAAGGTCATATGTACACCAATGGTCCTCGTGTTTGTTATATTGTGATTAATAGTACAGATGTTTGGAAATGGCTATATTAATATTGTCATATTTATTTAAACCACATTAATGAACTACTATACATACAGCACCTGAAGTAATTTTGACATTATGTACATCTGTTTTGTGCTTCCACAGGAGGGCGCCCTAACAGCCTTCAGGAAGACCTATGACAAGACAGTTGCTCTGGGTCACCGGCTAGATATTGTGTTCTATCTGCTGAGGATCGGCCTCTTCTACATGGATAGTGACCTCATCACACGCAACTCTGAGAAAGCTAAGAGGTTGCGAATCAAATAGCAAATATTAGCACTATGGTGACCAAGAATCTGCCAATTGTATCAGTAATATTAATAATGTGTCTCCTGATCATCCTTGCCTTTGTCCTGTTTTTGTAGCCTCATCGAGGAGGGAGGAGACTGGGATCGGAGGAATCGTCTGAAGGTCTACCAGGGTTTGTACTGTGTGGCCATCAGAGACTTCAAGCAGGCAGCCGAGCTTTTCCTCGACACAGTTTCCACTTTCACCTCTTATGAGCTCATGGACTACAAGACCTTTGTCACCTACACTGTGTATGTCTGTATGATTGCCCTCAAAAGGCCAGACCTCCGTGAAAAGGTAGGTAATGTGCATGTGGTTACATAGGTCATGGTCGGGTTTTGACAAATGTCTATTCCAGATTTACCCTAGAGTACCATACATTTGTATTTTTTGATGATTGATCATCGTTTGCACTTACACCATCCTGGCGTGAAGTCAACATGGCTGTACACAATATATGATATGTACCATGTCCCAGGGACACACATTCTCAAATGTGTGTCCCTGGAATAACGTGTATTTTCCATTTAGATTGTTTTTTCCACACTGCTACTGTTTCTGTCCCTCTCTCCTGCTTTCGCCAGGAGGTGGGTCATCCTTCTCCGTGTGTGAGCTTAGAGGCCAACCTATATGGATTTTTTTTTTTTTTTTTTTTTTTAGGGCCGATACCAATATTTGTCTGCAGTAAAATGTGTCAAAATTTAGTATAACACACTCGTAACACAAATCTTCCTTTACATGTTTTGCAGCATATGTTTAATTCACAGAACCTTTCAACATGACCTTCACACAAAAAGTGCAAGGAGCTACAAATAACATTATGAAGTTGAATACGTGAACAAATAAATTAATACAGCTGACACAGCTTTGATCTGCTATCTTCCCCTATGACAGTCTGTGGGACAGCAGCCTTCAGCACTGACAGGCTGAAGTTTTGACATGAAACAAATCACGTAGTGCTGTGGGTGGGACTTTGCTACAACAAGAAAGCAGGGATTCATATTTTAATGAATTCCTGTGATATGGGCTAATAGCTCCCCAGTGCCTGAAGTCTGGGGCCCATATGATGGGCCCTTCTCAATAGGCCTTTGTAATAAGAAATAAGACGTCTTCCAGAAATGCACCTGCTGACTCGGGGAGGAAAGCTGGACCTTTTGTTTTTCAATTTTTTTTTTTTTTTTTGACAGTATAGAGGAGTGTCAAAATCTGAATCACAAGGACAAGGTGAGATTTTCACAGTGAATGCCCCCAGCCTGGTGATATTGTGACTTGGGAATTCAACCTTTTCAAATTGAAAATGATGCAGGGGAAATGTGTAAACTTAAAAAAATCTGGAAACTCCCACATTTTAAATTGTTTTTCTGTACATTCTTTTTTCTTTCAAATAAGTTTATTGCACATACAGTGTGTCAATGAAACACAGACATTTTAGATTAGTTTTAACTAATCAGCAGTTCAGCACAGAATCAGACCAGAAACGGTACTAAAAGATTTTCATTTTTGTCTTAGGACTTCAGGACACAAGGTTGGACAGGACCTCGAGTGGAAGCGTTCTGCGCAGTGATAGTTTCCAACAGCACCGCGATACTAGAAATTTCTGGCAAGAACCCTGCAAGCGATAATGTGATTCGTCCCATCCTGTCTATGTCTGATGCTGAGACCCTGATTCATGCGTTTGTTTCTTCTAGATTGGACTACTGCAATGTTCTATTTTCTGGTTTACTGCAGTCCAGCATTAGGGGTCTCCAGTTGGTTCAAAATGCTGCTGCCAGACTTTTGACACGAAGCAGAAAGTTTGACCACATTACACCCATTTTGGCGTCTCTTCATTGGCTTCCTGTCCCTGTGAGATCAGATTTTAAGGTTCTGCTATTATCCTATATAGTTGTTCACGGACTGGCATCTCCCTACTTAGAATAGAATTTATTATTATCATTGTACACGACAACAGAAAAAAATACTGTGCATGACAATGAAATTAAGAACAATCTCTTAAAAGCACAATTAAAATAAATAACCCTAAAGAATTCTACATAAAACCTAGTTAAAAACACTCAATCATAATCATAAAATGGCAGGTCCAGCAGCACTCAGTGCACAAATAGCTCTTCCCACAAAGCTATTTTTAAGTCTGTTTGTTCTGGCCTTAAGTGCCCTGTATCGTCTGCCTGATGGCAGCAATTCAAACAAATAGTGTCCAGGATGGGGGGGGGGGGGGGGGGGGGTCTCTGATTATATAGTCCTTGCCTTCCTGAGACAACAACTTGTATACAGTTCCTCTAATGAAGGCAAGAGACAACCAGTGATCTTCTGGACTGTGGTGACGACCCTCTGGAGAGCTTTCCTGTTGATAGAAGGACACCAGCAGTCTCTGTGGCAGATGGTTATTCCTGAGAACCCTCAGGAAGTAGTCTCTGCTGTGCCTTCTTGATGGTAGCCATAGTGTTTGTGCTCAAAGTCCGGTCGTCTCTCAAATACACGCCCAGAAAACAAAATTCAGAGACCCACTCCACGCAGTCCCCATCGCTGACCAGTGGCTGAATGACTGTTTTCCTCCTTCTATAGATCACCACCATCTCCTTTGTCGTTGAGGATCAAATTGTTCTCCCTACACCAGACTGACAACTGCTGCACCTCCTCTCTATAGGCGGACTCATCCTCACCTTAGCTGACCAAATTAAACCCTACATACCATATCAGCCACTATAAATGGCCGATACCAATATCAGCAAAAATACTGAATATCGGCACCAATAATCGATCGACCACTAGTGAGCATAGACTGTGTAACTGGCACTGAGAGTCGACAGCATACAACAATGAACCATCCTGTTTGGCTCCATCCAAAAGTTTTGGAAGAATAAATGGAATTGCTTACTTTATTTTTTTCCTCTTCCAGACTAGGAGGAACTTAAAAACCAAAGTTTACTGATACATATTTGTGATAAATCACTGGCCCTGTATGAAATTATACCGTGCTGCATGCACGTTTAAGAAGACAACACCACCAACTTATTAAATTATCGGTTAGCGGTTAGCTGTGGCTTCCCATAAATGTTTTGGTGGTTTATCGGTTAAGCATTATAAAAGATAACTTTTCAGTTGGCTGATTAGCGATTATCAAAGCTACCTTTTTGGTTAGCTGTTCCCACCTCTGTTTGCCACACAGCAAGCCATATTTTGTTACAAATATTTGAAGACATTTGTAACAAAATATTCATAAAGGACACACACAGTCAAATCCACAGCAGCTTGCAGCCAACCATCCTAGCAAAGGGTCCCGGCAGCAGTCTCTGTCTGTAGCCAGCTCTGTCACTCACACACACACACACACACACACACACACACACACACACACACACACACACACACACACACACACACACACACACACACACACACACACACACACACACACACACAATGGAAGATGATCCATTTTGTTTGTTGGCTTGCTCTTATTCAGTGGATTTGTTTTACTGTAGGTAATAAAAGGAGCAGAGATCTTGGAGGTGCTGCACAGTCTGCCTGCTGTTCGACAGTACCTTTTCTCCCTCTATGAGTGCCGCTATTCTGTCTTCTTCCAGTCTCTGGGTAAGAAAATATGTTTTTTATGTTGTTTTTTTTATGTATTTATGTTGCTTCGTATCACGCAAAATGTTCTCCACATGTTCGTATCATGAAAGGATTAAAACTCAAATACATATGGACAGTCTTTGAGTTGTCTTGAACCCAGTATTGGCTTTCTGTCAGTGGCGGCGCCAGGAAATTTTTTGTTGGGGGAGCTGAGGGGGGGCTGGGGTAAAAGTTGGAGGGGTTCCACAAAATGCTGTCAAAATGAACAATATATAGTAAATTGCTTTATAAATACCAAGGTATATGTTTTAGTCACCCGTGCTCCTCTAAAATGTGGTATCAATGCACACACACATCACTTAGAATGATTGCCGAACAACGATATGCAAAAAGTAGTTCCCAGATAATTGTGATATATTACTGTGAGATAATAAGTATATCTCATCTAAATCAATTCTTAAATTTACCAGTCATAAAATTATAAAGATAAGTGAAGTTTTAAGAGTGGCCGTAATAAATATTTAGGAAACCTAAATTTTTGGAGTATGGAGTTAAATTTGTCTCATTAATACTCGCAAATGCACAGAGGGTGATTGACAAATATCCTTTGATTTGTACACATGCTTTGTCATCCACAAACACAAATTTCTGATTTGTAACTTGTGTGTGGGTTTTTATAAATAAATGTTTATTTGCAAAACTGAAAATTCTGTTTGTGAAGGGTGATTCGGCATTGGTGGATCACTGAACACACATGTTCATCACTTGCCCAGTTATGCAATATTAAGACATTCTCAGTGCAAAACTGCAGTTGAAATCCACAAATATGTTAGTCGCTATTCACATTATTGGCAGAATTATTGGGGTGGCTGAGGGGGGCTTAAGCCCCCCCTTGGCACCGCCACTGCTTTCTGTGTAAGTTCTATTTTGTTTGTTTTTAAAAAGCTCAATTTAATTTATTTTTACAGCACCAAATCACAAAATAAGTTATGTCACCGTGTATCACAGAAGTAGGGTTTTCATTTTGCTCGCTCCATGAGCAACCGCACTGGTGACAGTGGGGTTTTGTTTAGATCCCCGTCACACATGGCATGAATGGGGCAGAATGGTGTCCGAATGACGAATCAACCCACATCCGAAAAGTGTTGAGGTGCGGTCTGAAAACATCGGACAGCAGTCTCAGAGCAGGTGACACGGGCGGGCCCATTCGCCCGTGCAAAGCACTTGTGGTGCACTCCAGGTGGGACACCCATTGACAGTCAATGTGCAGTCTGACCACAAACCCACTGCAATCTACATACTCATACATCGTCATAACAGCATTCAGAACAATTTGTTCGCGTACGGCAGAACCCCAAAATGGATGGGGCACGTCACATCCTGCCAGCGTGTCCCAATTGTGCCACGTACATGCACCTCCACTGGATCCTGTTCGGGGAGTGCAAAGGAAATGTTGATATTTGTTTATCGTGTTAGCTTGCTGGGTACAGTTGGCTGATTAATGGCTAATTTAGCTCTTCTACTATAACTAGCTTATTTTCGCTATTTACAATTTTATTTTACATGGTGTAGATTTTTAATGATTCATCAGTTTGTGTTCCTTTAAAGATATCAACATATAGTACCTAAGTTCTTAGGTTTCCATTTGATAGCATAATGATTATACTTTTTATTTTCCTATAGAATGCTAACAGAGTTACTTTAGATAGATACCAGTACACTCACACACTCATGGCTTCTGTTTCTATAATAAAATACCAGATTTATAGCTTAGCCTACTAACTACATTTAATTTTACTACTAGTCTACATACTAAATTACCTATACTATATTTTCTTGAGCCGCTTGGGTGGGTAGGGAGAGTTCCCATGGGATAAAAAAGCTTTTCATCCTACCATCCCTGGTTCTCAAGACCAGGCACCTAAGTGGCTCTACTCTACTCTTTTCTACTCTCCTATTTTACTCTTCCTTTTTAGATATTTAGATATACCTTTATATACTAGCATAGTTCCACCTTAGAATTGGAATATAATATATAAGATATACCTTAGTGAATTTTCATGTATGTGACACGCATCCATCATGTGAAGTGGATGTGGATATTGCGCAATCAAACCGAAAGCACCATCTGTCACTGCGAGTCAGTGTATCATTGTGCACATCAGAGGTGCGGAACGCACCCGCAACACAGCTGAATGGGATGTCACCCCCATAATACACATATTTTCAGGATTAGAGAAATATTTTTTGAGCCTACTGGTTGGGACCAGTAGCACTAATTTTGTTACTGGTCCTCCTGGTCTAAGGTAGAGGCCCCGGGTATTTGGAAGCTCAGAGCCTCCGACAGCGAGTCTCAGTGACGCATTAATCATCACATCATGCGCATTAATTCAATCAATATTGTATTTGTGAATCTGTAATAGCATGATAAAACGTTTTCAGTTTTTGCTGAATGTATATAAAGTTATAAACATTTTCTTGCATGATCCTCTGCTTTTATGTGAATGTACGTGCACCTTATGCTTTGCTTTTCTGTAATTGTGCTTGTCTTATACAGCCCAAACTTAGCCTTTATGCTTGTTACTTAATCCACTTGTCCATTCTTGCTGTGTGAGCTCTATAATATCTCTGCCCTTTTTTTGGGCAACAGTTATACAGATAGCTTCTCAGACTAGTATGATCAAAATTTTATGAAGGGGTCAGTGGTTTGCAACCTTTACTCTCAGAAGAGCCATTTTTGTCCCATCTTCCACAAATAATTTTCTTCTAGAGCCACAAAACATATTTGACCTTTAAAATGAATGAATAAAGATAACACAGCTTATAATGTTTTTCTATATACAGTTCAACTATATGTTTGTAATTGTTCTTTTTGGTTTGTTTTTTATAACTCCAAATCAGAAAAGTTCGGATGATATAAAATACGTGGTGGTGGTGGGGGGAATGTAGGAATGGATATACATCCATTCCTACATTTAAGACCTGCAGCATTTTCAAAGAAAAAGAAAGGTTGGGACAGGGCAGTTTATTCTTCCAACTCACTGAATACAACCCCTGGCAAAAATTATGGAATCGCCGGCCTCGGAGGATGTTCATTCAGTTGTTTAATTTTGTAGAATAAAAGCAGATCACAGACATGACACAAAACTAAAGTAATTTCAAATGGCAACTTTCTGGCTTTAAGAAACACTATAAGAAATCAGGACAAAAAATTGTGGCAGTCAGCAACGGTTACCTTTTTAGACCAAGCAGAGGAGAAAAAAATATGGAATCACTCAATTCTGAGGAAAAAATTATGGAATCATGAAAAACAAAAGAACGCTCCAACACATCATTAATATTTTGTTGCACCACCTCTGGCTTTTATAACAGCTTGCAGTCTCTGAGGCATGGACTTAATGAGTGGCAAACAGTACTCTTCATCAATCTGGCTCCAACTTTCTCTGATTGCTGTTGCCAGATCAGCTTTGCAGGTTGGAGCCTTGTCATGGACCATTTTCTTCAACTTCCACCAAAGATTTTCAATTGGAATAAGATCCGGACTATTTGCAGGCCATGACATTGACCCTATGTGTCTTTTTGCAAGGAATGTTTTCACAGTTTTTGCTCTATGGCAAGATGCATTATCATCTTGAAAAATGATTTCATCATCCCCAAACATCCTTTCAATTGATGGGATAAGAAAAGTGTCCAAAATATCAACATAAACTAGTGCATTTATTGATGATGTAATGACAGCCATCTCCCCAGTGACTTTACCTGACATGCAGCCCCATATCATCAATGACTGTGGAAATTTACATGTTCTCTTCCGGCAGTCATCTTTATAAATCTCATTGGAACGGCACCAAACAAAAGTTCCAGCATCATCACCTTGCCCAATGCAGATTCGAGATTCATCACTGAATATGACTTTCATCCAGTCATCCACAGTCCACGATTGCTTTTCCTTAGCCCATTGTAACCTTGTTTTTTTCTGTTTAGGTGTTAATGATGGCTTTCGTTTAGCTTTTCTGTATGTAAATTCCATTTCCTTTAGGCGGTTTCTTACAATTCTGTCACAGACGTTGACTCCAGTTTCCTCCCATTCGTTCCTCATTTGTTTTGTTGTGCATTTTCGATTTTTGAGACATATTGCTTTAAGTTTTCTGTCTTGACGCTTTGATGTCTTCCTTGGTCTACCAGTATGTTTGCCTTTAACAACCATCCCATGTTGTTTGTATTTGGTCCAGAGTTTAGACACAGCTGACTGTGAACAACCAACATCTTTTGCAACATTGTGTGATGATTTACCCTCTATTAAAAGTTTGATAATCCTCTCCTTTGTTTCAATTGACATCTCTCGTGTTGGAGCCATGATTCATGTCAGTCCACTTGGTGCAACAGCTCTCCAAGGTGTGATCACTCCTTTTTAGATGCAGACTAATGAGCAGATCTGATTTGATGCAGGTGTTAGTTTTGGGGATGAAAATTTACAGGGTGATTCCATAATTTATTCTTCAGAATTGAGTGAGTCCATATTTTTTTCTCCTCTGCTTGGTCTAAAAAAGTAACCGTTAGTGACTGCCACAATTTTTTTTCTTGATTTCTTATAGTGTTTCTTAAAGCCAGAAAGTTGCCATTTGAAATGACTTTAGTTTTGTGTCATGTCTGTGATCTGCTTTTTTTCTACAAAATTAAACAACTGAATGAACATCCTTCGAGGCTGGTGATTCCATAATTTTTGCCAGGGGTTGTATTTCTTAGACTTAATTTACATCAGTCATTCAGAACCACAAACAGTGTGGTACTTTATGGTAAATCTGTCAGGTAGGCAGTTCTCAAAAAATAAATCACCATGCTGGAAGGAGACAAGTGAGGGAAGCCACCAGTGTTTGGCACAGTTCCGCTAATTTGCTAACCGCTAATTAGCAATGTTAACTTTTTGTTAGCAGATTAGCTTTTCAGCTAATTTTGAAAACCATCAGTGGACCACTTAGCTTCCACCAAATTTAACTCTGCTAACTTTCAGTCCGCAAACTTTTGTTTTGCTGGCATAGTAAATTAAAATCATACATTTAGTACTTACCTGTTACATGTCTTGCAATAGTCAGATGGCTGTGAGCTCAGTCCTCCCTCAGCAGAAGAGAGCGGATCGAGCTGGCTGCTGTTGCCCCTAAGGAAGGAAGGAAAAAAGTATTTTACTTTCAACATGCAAAAGGCAGACGGTGTGGAGGAGACATGAAGCGCAACACACTTTTCACTTATGGTTTTACTTATAAACAACTAATTCCAGACAGTTTGTCGAAATTGGCGGTAACTGTCATTTATACATAGAGAAAATATCACACATATGACATATCCTTTAAAGGAATGCACTAAATTCTGAAGGTTTGAGCTTTAACAGACACATTTGCCGTGCACTCCACATCGCCCTCGCTGTGCTGTGTCCATGAGCACAGTGCTGACCGTTCGTCATGTGTGAGACACACATGGCCATTCTGGCGGTGCAATGTCCTGCTCAGAGGTCAGAGCACGTGAAGGAATGAGTGGTGGAGCGAATCGTTAAGTGCGTGAGTGACAGCACTCTAGCGCATCCGTCTGGCAGTCTGAGTGCTTTATTTATGTTTGTGGTGCAGTCTGACAACAGTCTGTTTCCCCGTACTGTTGACAGACAACATTTGGGCTGTAGTCATGCAGGTGTGCACAACTCAGTCCAGACTGGATCTGCCCACATTCCACATGGATGTCCGGCAGTTGTACATGGCTGTCTGTCCCTCCCGACTGCGCCTTGAAGTTTGGGTTTTTTTTTTTCCCATTCCGGCTTGATTCCTGCTCATTCTTGCTATGTGTGATGGGGTCTTATCGGAAGAAACATCAATCAGACCAGACTCGGTGAGGTGACAATCTCCTGTGGCCATAATAATAAATGAAACAAAAGTGCAACAGTATGGAGTGAGGGGGTCGGTCCCTTCTCAGGGCCATCCAATCTCTGTACTCACAAAGCGAGAGCTGTTTTCGGGTCCTTGGCAGTAAGTCTGACTCATTTCCAGTGGAGGTTGGCCTCCGCCAGGGCTGCGCCTTGTCACCAGTCCTGTTTGTGATATTCATGGACAGGATATCAAGGCATAGTTGGGGGGAGGAGTGTTTCCAGTTTGGTGGGCTCAGAGTCTCATCACTGCTTTTTGCAGATGATGTGGTTCTGTTGGCTTCATCAGCCTGTGACCTCCAGCACTCACTGGATCGGTTCACAGCCAAGTGTGAAGTGGCTGGGATGAGGATCAGCACCTGTAAATCTGAGGCTATGCTTCTCAGCAGGAAACCGATGGATTGCCTACTCCGGGTAGGGAATGAGGTCTTGCCCCAGGTGAAGGAGTTCAAGTACCTCAGGGTCTTGTTCACAAGTAAGGGTACAATGGAGTGTGAGATTGGCCGGAGAATCGCTGCAGCAGGGGCGGCGTTGTTGTACTGTTGTGACAAAAATGGAGCCGTGACAAAAATGGAGCCGAGCCAAAAGGTGGAGCTCTCGGTCTACTGGTCAGTTTTTGTTCCTACTCTCACCTATGGTCATGAGGGTTGGGTCATGACCAAAAGAACTAGATTGTGGGGACAAGCGGCTGAAATGGGCTTCATTGGGAGGGTGGCTGGTGCCTCCCTTAGAGATAAGGTTCCTTTATTTGTTTGAGGATTCGTTCTATTGTTTTGTTGCTGTTGATGTGTTTGACATATACAACTGCTACAATCAGTAAGTTTTCTGGTTTTCTTTATCATTAATAGTCTGAGTCATTAACATTTACAGCAGAGGAATTTGCGCTTGCATACTACATTAAAAATAAATTTACACCAGTGGCAAACTGTAGACTCTTTTCACTGTGCTGAACTGGAGAAATTAAGCTGGTGGCCCCTTGTAGGTTTGTTTGTGCACAAAGATTATGCTGCAGTAGTTAATACATCACTAAGCTTCGAACATTGAATAATTTCAAAGCATGCACAAAGGAAGACTTTGCCGTGTCAGTCCCTGCTGTTGCAGGTGCATGTGTTTGGGGGGATTAGGCCCGTCACAATATCAAATTTTGCTGGATAATATATTTCCTCAGTATCACGGTATTTGTTGTTTTAAGACCATTTATGTAATTGATTTAATGATAATATAGCATAAAAATGCAAGTACATCTTTCAAAGAGCAATGAACTTTCATTGTCAAGAATATTCAACATTAGAATTGAAATGTGAAAAATGATAAAAAAAAATATCCTAAATCACTAATTCATATTTCAAAAGGGTGGAATGGGCTAATGACCCCCTCAGAGCCTGAAATAATAGCCCATTTTCTCCATATGATGGGTCATTTAATGTGGTTATGCAAAGTGGAATAAAATAAATAATTTAAGATTTGTTGTTTTTTTTGTTTTGTTTTTTATCTATTGTCAGATCCATACCTTGAGCCAGGTAAAGTTAAATATGATGTAAATTTCTTATTTCATTATTTTGTGTTATATTTCACACCTTAAATTTTTGTCAATTTTAAGATTTTTTTGATTTTTGCACAAGTGAGGGCATTGCATAAAATGGTACTCTGTACAGCTTTAAAATCACCATAGACGGGGTTGTTATTCGGCAAGGAATCCTATCCATGAAATCTTACACTAATTTATGTAAAATATCAATTTTTGTCATAAGTTGGTGTTGTCTGTAAAAGTGCATGCAACACAGACTGATCTCATACAGGGACAGTGATTCAACATAAATGTGGATCGGGGCGCTTTGTCTTTTAGGTTCCTATTTTGGAAGAAATAGGAAATAACGATAAGTCGATGCGGTAATAAGCGAAGTGCGCAACGCATTTGCGCATGCGTGGGTCAAACGGGTCAAAAATTCCAGCTACTAAACACACTGCTCCCATTGAATTTTGTATACGGTAGCATTTGAGGACTGTGAAAGTTAAGGCTTACAGGGATTGTTTCAAAGGCTTTAAGCCTTAAGATATGCATACTATAATGACAGGTGCGCACTGTGCTGTTTTCAAATGCTCGAACGGAATTTATAGGCCTGAAAGGTGGCTGAAAACACACGATTGCAAAGCTCCGCCGAGTCCACCCAAAGACAGAAAGAAGAAATGTGGTTGTAAGCCTCCGTTCATTCTACACAATTTCCCCGTAGAAAAGAAAGATCCAGACGGACATAAAAGATGGACTAAAATTGTAAGTTTCTTGCACACATTTATTGTCAATATCCTGAAACCGTGTAGAATTATAATGTGGTTGATGGCGCCGTTTTCGTGCATTGGCTTATGACTGTAATGTCGCGCCATGAATGACGTGGCGCGTAATATTGACATGTTCTATAAACAAACTGCATGCATGCACATATTATTGTATGTCTGTCAACTTATCAAAACAAACGTGACACCAAAGAGGTTATATGTGAGACCCACCTTCATTGTAGTCATTATGAAGCCGGTGGAGTAGCGATTTCTCATCCCTGCTGAGCAAATATTTTGCAATATCCACAGTTTGAGACCCTGGACTTCATCTAACCATCCATCAGTCAGAAATTTGTTTGTCTCCAACTATCAACAAGGACTGATAGTCATTTTCGACAGCAGCCCTCTTTTCCTCCTTTGTCGGCACCGACGGTAGTTTGTGTACCGATGCAGCACACGCAAGGGCAGCCAGCTCTTCCTTCCATTTCTCTCTACTGTCGTACGCAGTCCTGGGTGTAACAAGCAATCTGCGGAGCTTACAAAAATGCTTTAAATCGCCAACTTTCCAGCGGTTGAAAGAGTCCAAATTATAGCACTCTTCCCTGCTTTCTGCCGTCTTTGAATGTGGATTGGTAGCAGAAAAATTTAGCGTACCCATAATGCACTGCGCGGCCCGAGATGCGCACTTCGCTTATTATCGCGACAGGCCTACATGGGATATTACTGCTCTGCTTTCACTCTGCTCTGGGCTCTTGTTTTGCCTGTACCAATGTGTAAAAATGTCCATGAAACTTTGTTTTTGTTTCACAGCCCTGGTGGAGCAGGAGATGAAGAAGGATTGGCTCTTCGCACCTCACTATCGCTACTATGTGAGGGAGATGAGGATACAGGCCTACAGCCAACTGCTGGAGTCTTACCGCTCACTCACCCTGGGCTACATGGCCGAAGCCTTTGGCGTCAGCACAGAGTTCATTGACCAGTGAGTTAAACGCAAACCAAACTCTCTCATCTCTCATCTTCAACTGCTTATCCGGGATAGGGTCACGGGGGCAACAGCTCTAGCAGGAGTCTCTACCAGACTCCCCTTTCCCGTGCCACATTGACCACCTCTGACTGGGGGATCCCAAGGCGTTCCCAGGCCAGTGTGGAGATATAATCTCTCCACCTAGTCCTGGGTTGGGGTCTCCTCCCAGATGGACGTGCCTGGAACACCTCCCAAGGGAGGCGCCCAGGAGGCATCCTTACCAGAAGCCTGAACCACCTCACCTGGCTCCTTACACCTTACTCCTACACTTGGGGCAAGACCGTATTCCCTACCTATAGTAGGCAATCCATCGTTTCCTGCTGAGAACCATGGCCTCAGATTTAGAGGTACTAATCATCATCCCAGCCACTTCACACTCAGCTGCGAACTGATCCATTGTGTGTCAGAGGTCACAGACTGATGAAGCCAACAGGACCACATCATCTGCAAAAAGCAGTGATGAGACCCTGAGCCCACCAAACCGGAAAGCCTCCCCCCCCCCGACATCCTGTCCATGAATATCACAGACAGGATTGTGACAAGGCACAACCCCCACCAGAAACAAGTCCGACTTACTGCTGAGCACCCGAACACAGTTCTTGCTTAGTGAGTACAGAGATTGGATGGCCCTGAGAAGGGACCCCTCATTCCTACTCCCACAGTATCTCCCTGGGTACCTGATCATACGCCTTCTCCAAGTCCACAAAACATATGTAGACTGGGTGGGCATACTCCCAGGCACCCTCCAGGATCCTTGTGAGAGTAAAGAGCTGGGCGAGTGTTCCACGACCAGGATGGAACCCACGTTGTTCCTCTTCAATCAGAGGTTTGACTGTTGGCCAAACCCTCCTTTCCAGCACCCTGGAGTAGACTTTACCAGGGAGGCTGAGTAGTGTGATGCCCCTGTAGTTGGCACACTCTCTCTAATCCCCTCTTTTTAAATATGGGGAGCACCACCCCACTCCTTAGGCACTGTCCCAGACCTCAATGCAGTGTTGAAGAGACGCCTCCAAGACAATCCCTCCACACCCAGAGCCTTCAGTATTTCTGGACAGATCTCATCAACCCCCGGGGCCTTGCCACTGGGGAGTTGTTTGAGTTCCACCAGGGAAATTGATGGAAATCCTCCATCAGCTTCCAGCTCTGCCTCTACTGTAGAGGGCACCCTGGTCTGATGCAGGAGTTCCTCAAAGTGTTCCTTCCAGCGTCAGATTACATCCTCAATTGAGGTCAACAGAGTCCCATCCTTACTGTAGACAGCTTGGATGATTCTCCGTTTTCCGATCCTGAGGTGCTTCATGGTCCTCCAGAAGCACCTTGGTGCCGACTGAAAGTCCTTCTCCATGGTTGCTCCGAACTTCTCCCACACCCACTGCTTTGCCTCCCCCACAGCAGAGGCTGCCACCCTTCAGGCCTCTTGGTACCTTGCAACTGCCTCTGGAGTCCTCCGAGATAACATATTCCACAAGGCTTCCTTCTTTGGTCGGATGGCTTCCCTGACCACCAGTGTCCACCACGGTGTTTGAGGGTAACCACCCCTTGAGGCACCTAAGACCTTCAGGCCACAGCTCCCCGCAGCAGCTTCAGCAATGGAAGCTTTGAACATTACCCATGCTGGTTCAATGCCCTCAACCTCCACAGAGATGCTAGAAAAGCTCCGCCGGAGGTGTGAGTTGAAGATCTGTTGGACAGTGGGCTCCTCCAGACGTCCCCAGTTCACCTGCACTATCCGTTTGGGCTTACCAAGTCTGTCCAAAGTCCTCCCCCACCCTCTGATCCAACTCACCACCAGATGGTGATCAGTTGACAGCTCTGCCCCTCTCTTCACCCGAGTGTCCAGAACATGCGGCCTCAGATCAGATGATACGATCACAAAATCGATCATCGATCTTCGGCCTAGGGTGCTCTGGTACCATGTACACTTATGAGCATCCTTATGTTCGAACATGGTGTTCATTATGGACAGTCCGTGACTAGCACAGAAGTCCAGTGACAAAAGACCATTCAGGTTTAGATCGGGGAAGCCATTCCTCCCAGTCACACCTCTCCTGGTGTCTGTCATTTCTGACATGTGTTGAAGTCCCCCAGCAGAATAATGGAGTCCCCCACCGGAGCCTTATACAAGACTTCATTCGGGGACTCCAAGAAAGCCAAATACTCCAAACTGCTGTTCGGTACATACGCACAAACAACAGTCAGAGTTTTCTCCCCCGCCACCCGAAGGCACAGGGAGGCGACCCTCTCATCTACCGGGGTAAATTCCAACGTAGCGACGCTCAGCAGGGACCCGTGAGTATCCAACATCAGAAAATGAGGCAAATCGATACAGTGAGGAAACTGCACAAGTGAACTCCAAGTTATTGATATTGGGTCACTTGTATTCTATAACCAGATACTGAACACATTTCCAGTCAAGTCGCCTTAATTTCAAAATACACTCACTGAGATAATTTGGCCTTAATTTTTAGGACACTCCAACTTCGACTTGAAATTCTGCCGTGTTTGAATCTTGCAGTTGTCGAGCTCGAGTGTGTCATCAACCAGCTTATAATAGTGGAGTCAGGGAGTGTTTGATGGGATGCAGCACTTTTACGGCAATAAGTGAATGAACAAAACAAGACGGTTCATTACTTGGAGTTGACCTACTCAGTCTTCATTGACATCTGCTGGGAAAATAATTTGAAGCAAAATACTGTAACAAAAAAAATTCTTTGGGCCTTTCTTGCAACTAATGGAATAATCAGTATTGACAGGACAGCTACAGATCAAGTGCTCTAAATTGATCTTTATGTAGAAAAAATGTTTTAATGTATAGTTGAGGATGATAGGGGTTTAGTAAATACTATTAAAGTAGACCTGCATTGAAATAAATGTGGTCAGATTTCAGAAAGAAATAGCTGATATGTATTTATAAGACCCTTGTGAATGCAGTAAAGTAAATCTGTAAGCCCAAATTTGTAATTCAGTGGAGAAATCTTCGTTTAAAAATAACAAATTTGCAGCTCAAATTTAGCCCTTTGTGAAAACAGTTTGTACAGCCGTATCATTTCCATGACGTCAGGGACAAGATGACGCGCTCCCGCCTTCAGTCCGATCCCGCATTGAAATTTTTATGTTAGTAATGTTACTTATACGCGTCCTGGTTTCAACATCCAAAAGTAAGCTGCAATGAATGTGAGATACAGATCTGTGTGCTCAGATCAGCAACGACATCGACAGCGGCCGCCGTTCTTCCTCTCCCGCTCTCTGCCTCCGCCGCGCTTATTAAGTCTGCGGGCTCGTTAACCGCCGACGCGGGCCACTCACACCGCCCGTGTCTGCTTTGCAGCTGGTGTTGTGCCAGATTCAGCGCACAACACCGGCATCACCTCTGTCTACTGAATGGAGCTGCAGCACACTTGGCACAAGTCCTGAGATTACGCTCGCTGTTTTAATGCGAAGCGGCCGGTACACCTGTTGCTGCAAGGACAGACTTCTTGCGGCAAAATCCACAGCACCGCACGTCTCGGCAATCAGAGCCCCAGAGCTCCATGGACGCTGAGAGAGGTTTATATATTTTTAATGACTGGGATTCTTTGCGGGTCTCGCCTCCATATCCCGCAATTGTACCGGAGGCGAAAGACAGTAGATTTTCATTGCGACACCACTCAATCAAACGGGCGTATGAAAAAGTCCCCCAAAATAATTTTCAAGCACAAATAAAAGAAATATGTACTCACCAAACGTGCCGCAAGACAATATGAAGTTTTAAAAAAGTAGATCCTTCTGTATAAGACAAGAAAAAGGTGCAGATGCAAACTAACGTAAATCCACAAATTACAGTTGGCGCAATGCATGCTGGGAGAGGGTCTTGTCTGTAACGTCCATGATGAGAGGGACAGTTTGCGGAGGGCTAAATGTTAGCTGTAAATTTGTCATTTTCAAATGAAGATTTCTCCGTTGAATGACAGATCTGGGCTTGCAGATTTACTTTACTACATTCAGAAGGATCTCATGTGTAAATGTAAGTCATTTTTTGTTCAAAAAATCTGACTGCATTTTTTTCAATGCAGGTCTCCTTTAAATAGTATTGTTTGACAGATGTGTTTTTTTTTTCCAGTGGCAAGTACAGATATTTAAGAAAACAGGGTAGCCGATTGCAGAGCTATAAAGCAGATATTCTGCAGACTTAACTTACAGACTTAATTTGCTCTGTTCTTTGAAACATTCTTGCCTTCTGCTGCTTCACTATTTCCTGGTTAATTGTTCTTTCGTTGATGCTGAGGGAGACGTGGCATCGCTGGATGTCACCATGTTTGCTGCTTACACGTTATGACCCACAACCTACAACGTGGTCTCAGATTGGACATTTTACATCAGATGGTCAGATTACATAGTTTGTGGATGATCTTGTAATTTAGTGCAGTGCGCATATTTCGCCTCGAGTACAAAATAGTTTGCTCTTTCCACCTGATTAAAAAAAAAAAAAAAAAAAGTGGTAACTCTCACTGAAATGTTCTTAGCCTGCGAAAGGAGAACATGCACCAGAGCTTCCATGCTGAAGCTAAGCACAGCAGTGCTATGCCATTTTTAACCATCTGCATACTTTTTTTTTTTTTAAACAGCCTTGTGAGAATTTAATCTGCCAATGAATATTATGGAAATATGACATTAATTGGCCTGATTAATCAGTAAATTATTAAATTGTAAATACTATTTCTGAATGTGAAGTTAAATCTTAAAGGACTATATTTTTATGTCAACATTTGGCCTTTTTGTGTAGATTGTGTTAACTCCCTGGCATTGGCACAGTCTATTAATGTCCTATTCTTGTGACATCCCTGATGCCACGTCCTCTCTGTAATGCAAAATTTGAAACACAGGCTGGGTTGTGCTGATTTTCATTTTGGCAGTTCCGTTACATTTATTGCCACGCACTTCTAGAGAATAGACCCAATTCCTTTTTCACAGCTCACATTTTGACATCATACTGGCAATATTAAATAATTGTGACTGGGAAAGAAGGCAGAGTTATGAAGAGTCACTTCCTGTGCTTCACTTTTCTGAACGCTCCCCAAAACAGACATGAAGCTCTATAACCCAAAAGATTACAAAAAAGAGGACAGAGGCTATGCTCCCTTTGACTACCACTTCACCCTTTCATTCACATGAATGTAGAAAATGAAGGGGTAGGGCGATGGGAGAGTATTGGGATTGGACCATTAGGCATTTATGTCTTTAAAGTTATATAGCACGAACATGTTTGGTGCTCGTTTACAAAGAAAGCACACACATGCCAAATCTGATTGCACCCTGCAAAAATCACTTCCAAAAAACAGTCACAGAAGAGAATGCTGTTATCAAAGAAAATGTGGAAAGGTAGAACAGAAACCCAGCACAGTATACATGCACAATCATTCGTGATGTGCAGCAGTCAACTGTCTCAAAAGCAACGTGCGTGCAATGCATGTGTTACGAAAGTGCTTTCTCCCTCTTCAGGGAACTGTCCCGCTTCATAGCTGCCGGTCGTCTCCACTGCAAGATTGACAAAGTAAATGAGATTGTGGAAACAAACAGGTAAGCAAAAAAACAATAATAATAAAAACCCCACAAACAGCACATGCAGGTTGTAGTTCAGCAACTAATTCAATAATTCGACTACCTGTATGTCCCCCCCCCCCCCCCCTTTCTTTTACAGACCTGACAGCAAGAACTGGCAGTACCAAGAAACAATCAAAAAAGGTGACTTGCTGCTGAACAGAGTCCAGAAGCTGTCCAGAGTCATCAACATGTGACCAGATTCCAGGCTTTTCTCGTGTGCAAACTACAGTGACTCTGTGTATATAATAAACTTTGTTTACAACGTCACTGTGTGGCCATCATTAAGAAGAGTCGGAAACATTATTTCATATAAATAGCAGTATAAATTATTTTATTTACAGAAACTTGTTACAAAACAAATATACTATACAATCTTTTCTCTTTAAATATTAATTCTAGCCTATGTTTGTTCATGAATTACATAGCAGCCAATACATAAGTCCAGCTGAAAATGATCTTGATAATGTGTCCAAAAAAAAAAAAAAAAAAAAAATCTATACACACCTTTACATAACATGAACGGTGGATTTATTTTCCTCCGATAAACAAGCTGTATGCTTTCTTTTCACATTCCAAGTCTATGGTGCTAAAAGAACACATCCTTCCAGTCTTTATCTTTTGGAAAACTGTAAAGATGTCAGTGGATTTTAAGGGTAAACAAAACACTTGAAGGTTTTACATATAAATCCCAGTAAACCAGAGGATTTAAGCTGGAGACACTGAGGTTAACAATTTTGACGTCTTCTCTGGAAACTTTGGGTAAATTCCCAAAATGCGCAACACTAACTGTTTCATACTGGGAAGCTGACTAGCTCAGTTTTTACCACATTTAGGCAGAATAATTCCAAACACTTAACATTCAAGTAAAAGTAAAACAACCCTAAGAATACTGTCCTTCAACAGTCAGGGTGAAACTAATTCAGGCACTTCTTAAATTTGATTTTTTTTTTTTCCCTTTTAAAAGCTGTTATTCAAATTACTTGTTTGGCAATGATGATTCAAGACTGTTTGAAATGTTCCTTTGTCCTTAGAATGACTTAAGTCTTTTTAATCTTGAAAAAAGAACAAACGTCTTTCAATCATCAGATGCACATAAGAGGTTACATCTACAAAGTGGAAATGGGCACAGCGTCAAGCCTGCAGGACATTTCAAAAATCACAGGCTAAGTGGGTCACATTTTGTGTTAATTCTTAGGCAACATAAAAATAATAGTTAAAAAGAAACCCTTGTAAAAGCACATGTGATTGAGACCTTGAAAAGTGAATAAAGGTATCCTTTGTCATACAGACATGCTACAGTGACAACACTTCACCTTTGTTCCATAAAGGACCTCAGTACACGATTCATGAGATGCTTCAACTTCTATGTATAGGTGTATTGCATTATATAGACTTGGCAGTGAACCACTTCAAATAAACAAGTTCTCTGATTTCATCTTTACTAAATAAATCACTTTTAACAATTGTACCAAAAGTCAGCACGTATGAAAAATGCTTGTGCAAAAATACATATTTCCCTATGTACAATTTGTTAACAAAATATGTATTCTCAAATAGGGACACTTCCATACTTGTTTGATACGTAAGCTAAAAGGAAAGAAAAAAAAAAAATCAAGCTTTTTCTTTTAAACTTTCTCTACCCTATCTGACATCAGTGGAAGTTCAGTAATAAAATCTGCATGTGTTGCTAAAACTATGCATCTTGTGAAGCCATCTCCATGAATCTCGCACCATAAAACCCAGTTGAGAGTGCTCAAAATAAGCAAACATCCCAATCCGACGGGCCAATATTGCCTGATTTAAGACTCCATTTTGACAAAGAAACAGTGCAATGCCTGGCGATCCATTCTGTGAGGACAATCCTCACGTCTACACCAACACATTAGTGTTAATGGTCCAACATTAACATCCAGAGTTTGAGTAGTGGTTACAAACAAAATGGACACACATGGTTGATGTGTATAGATTTGCTCCAGTTAAGCATTGTATCATATGACTTGGTTGGCAACTGTGGAGTTTACAGTTGACTGCAAATAATTTAGAACACTGCTGAAAGAGTTGCAGTAAAAAAAAAAAGAAAAATGTTTCTTTTCATCACCAGAGGCATTACACCTTCACAACCAAAAACTGCTCATCACCTGGCTTTGTGGGCAAATAAGCAGTGCCTGTGGTAGTTTAGCGACTCTCGCCATTGGGATTGAACCGACGGCATGTAACCCTTTTGCACAATCTAAAGGTTCATAAAATAACAAGCCTATCTGACAAACAATTCACTCGCATGGGCACATCAGGCATCCTTTTCACATTTAAAAGCACGACTGTCTCCATCAGGTCTACAAAGACTCTGTAGTTCAGTGTAAAAAGCTCCTAAGAAATCATAAAAAGGTAACACTTGCATAATTATTGTGAGTGACAACAAAACGACCAGACCGTTCCGATTGGCTCTTCTCTGGTTACTACATGTAGCCGCAGGTTTCTGAGCACGGCCCAAGACTCAAACCAATGGAAACAGAAAACGAGGGTGACTGAGCGTTATTTAAAGTGTTGCAAGTTAACAGTTTCCTGCTTCTCCTGTTCTCCTTTCCAAGGCTTCTGAGATCAGGCGCTGGGGGTGTAATAAAGTCGAAAATTCCAGTAGTCCAGCAGAATCTGACAAGAAAAATAGTCACATACGCACATTCACGCGCTCATTCTTTAACAAACGAGGAAGAAATTGGCTTGTTGTCTCCCGAGCTGCTCAGGGTCAATGCGGTGAATAACCTGAACCCACTGAGCTTTGAGCCACAGCTCAAAAGACCCATGGCTGTTATTGTTCCTACTTCTTCCAAGCAGACAGGAAGACCTCTCAGAATACTGGGACAACACTTGCATGGGGGAGGGGGAGGGGGGTGTCTTGGCTTACTCAGACTTGTAGTGCTCCATGCCTTGCCTGTCCCCATACAGTGCAATATCTCCCCCACCTCTTCACACCCGCACACACATACACACATGGCTTTGGGAGAAAAAATAAGGACCACATTGACTTCACTGGGCAGTCCAGATCATCTCCACCCTGAGGATTGTGGGAAGCTGAGAGTAATGTGGGTTTTGATTTTAGAAGGCCTCGTGCAGTCCAGAGCAGTATGCGGACCGCTCTGGACCAATCCCCGTCCGCCTGCCGGTTCCATACACTGAAGCCAGACACCACTGTCAGGGACGAGCCTTTGGCTGGTTGAAGAAAGAGAAAAGAGGAAAAAATATGTCAAAACTCTGGTCAAGTAATCTGTTCAAATAGTGGTTACGTATCGAACCCTGTTAAACCTGAAGCTTTTGCAAGAAGCATCTATGGACTAATCCATCACAAGTGGAACTGTTTGGAAGACAGAGGTGCTGTTACATCTGCTGCAAACCGAATGCAGAAGCATGGTCTCAAGTATCAAGTGAACCAAGGGTGGAAAATTGACTGGGGATGCACAATTACATTGAAATCAGTATTACTGGCTGATAAAAATTTAAAAGTGCATTTTTGGCATGTACGACGTGTGTGTTACCATTTCAGCTGCTCCCGTTTTGGGTCGGGGCCGCCACAGTAGATACAGCCAGATCCACATTGGTATTTGGCACAAGTTTTATGCCGGATGCCCTTCCTGACGCAACTCCAGTTTTACCCGGAGAAACACACACAGCCACTGGTGTTCCAAAGTGGTCTCCCATCAAAGTACTAACCAGATCCGCACTGCTTAGCTTCTGAGATCTGACGGGATCAGGTTTACACAAAGCAGACCGGCTTATTAGGGATGTACGATAGAGACTAAAAATTATATCACAATGTTTCTTGGTATTTTTGCGATATAAGTGATGATGTGAAAAAAGTGCCATTCATCACACTCAGCTGTGGCCAAAATCCACCGCATGTCCATGAAGTGTGAGGTAGAGATGGATGCTTAAGTTTATAATCCTCAATGGACGCACCCCCCCGCCTCCCCCTCCCCAAAAAAAAGATGCAGTGCACCAAACAGAGGGGCCATGGAGCGTTATAAAAAAAAAACAAAAAAAAAAAAAACAACAATTTGACTTGGATTAATTTGTGCACACAAGTTAAATCATTTTCACATACAGCCAAGATATGCATATGCATGGTCTGCATTCAGGCATCTATCTCTAGGACAAAAAAAAAAAAAAAAAATCTACTCTTAGCTCCGAAAATATATTTGAGATACTTTTCACATGAATGCAAAATACTAACGTCTCTCACTCTGTCTCTCAATTTTGTGTGCAGTGTCAAAATATACTATGCTGCACGCACAAAGTAGTGTTTGGTGCACTGTGACTTATGGTCTCTTATGAAACTCCCTCCTATGTCTGTGGCTATCTGAACAATTCGAACAGTCACAGACATACATTAGATAAAGTATAAGTATGACAGTTTGGAGACAAAGACAGAGCCAAGAAAGACTGACGTTTTTTGGACATGTGCAGAGGGAGCTATGGTATAAGTAGCTATAGGGAGGAGAAGGCCAATGAAGAGGTTTATGGATGTGGTGAGGGAGGACACGCAGGTGGCTGGTGTGACAAAAGATGCAGAAGAGGATGAGCTGGAGATGGATGATCTGCTGTGGTGACCCCGAACAGGAGCAGCCGAAAGAAGGAAGAACAGTTCAAACTTCAAACTAAGGGCCCATGTTAATGTTGCACCGATGAACACGCACATACCTTTTATATAACATGTATGAAATGAAATGTACAGTAGTGTTCAGAATACGAGGTCTATTAGAAAAGTATCCGACCTTATTATTTTTTTCAAAAACCATATGGATTTGAATCACGTGTGATTGCGTCAGACAAGCTTGAACCCTCGTGCGCATGCGTGAGTTTTTCCACGCCTGTCGGTTGCATCATTCGCCTGTGAGCAGGCTTTGAGTGAGGAGTGGTCCACCCCCTCGGCGGATTTTCATTGTCAGGAAATGGCGGAATGATTTGGGGTTTTTTTTTTCCATCAAATTTTTTTCAGAAACTGTTAGAGACAAGCAGCTGGAAACCATTATAAAAGTTTATCTGGCTTTCGGTGAAAATGTTACGGGCTTGGTAGAGAATAAGGAGTGTTACTGTCGCTTTAAGGACGGCCCCCAGCGGCTGTGGGGCACGCCGCGCTCCGAAGCCGCCATCGACAGGCTGAACGACCATTTCATTTCTAAACGGATGGCTGTCTGGATCCGTGACCATCGTGTGCCATTTCTCCGATTATCACAAGAGCTGGACATCAACCATTTTCCGGCAGATTTCACTTTTAACAAGAGATTTTGTCATGGAAAGCCGAGCGGAGGCTTCGCGCAGCACGAGTTTTGAGTTTGTAGCGTCAACAGCAGATGCTACTATTATTGTGAACACCCCCTCTTCTGCTTTTTTTTACTAATAGCCCAATTTCATAGCCTTAAGAGTGTGCATATCATGAATGCTTGGTCTTGTTGGATTTGTGAGAATCTATTGAATCTACTGGTACCTTGTTTCCCATGTAACAATAAAAAATATATTCAAAACCTGGATTAATCTTTTTAGTCACATAGCACTACTATTATTCTGAATACTACTGTATGTGTTAGTGCTGAAATAGAATATTAAATTACACACATGGATAAAATTGTTGGTACTTTCCTGTTAAGGAAAGAAAATAATACAACCGTCACTGAAATAACTTGAAACTGACAAAAGTAATAATAAATAAAAATTAATGAAAATAAAACATTCATCCATCCATTTTCTTCCGCTTTATCTGGAGTTGGGTCGCGGGGGCAGCAGCTCAAGCAAAGCCGCCCAGACCTCCTGATCCACACACACCTCCCCCAGCTCCTCCGGGGGAACCCCAAGGCGTTCCCAAGCCAGCCGAGAGATGTAATCCTTCCAGCATGTCCTGGGCCTTCTCCCGGAAAAGATGCCCGAGCCACCTCAACTGACTCCTTTCGACGTGGAGGAGCAGCGGCTCGACTCCGAGCTCTTCCCGAGTGACCGAGCTCCTCACCCTATCTCTAAGGGAGTGCCCAGCCACCCTGCGGAGGAAACTCATCTCGGCCGCTTGTACCCACGATCTCGTTCTTTCGGTCATGAGCCAAATCTCATGACCATAGGTGAGGATCGGAACGTAGATTGATCGGTAAATCGAGAGCTTTGCCCCCCTACTCAGCTCTCTCTTCACCATGACGGTCCGATACAGTGACCGCATCACTGCAGACGCTGCACCGATCCGCGGGTCGCGGTTGGCGCCTAGCAGGTGACTTAGAACTGGTGCGGACCAGGGGAATCCGACTGTTTAATTAAAACGGTGCAGCGAAAATAAAACATTGCATTTGAATTGTGGTTTTACAGAATCATTTTGAAAAACAAACTAATGAAACTGGCCTGGAAAAAAAATGGTGGTACCCTTAATATTTTGCTGTACAACCTGTTGAGCCGATCACTGCAATCAAGTGATTTCTGTTAACTCTCAGAGACTTCTGCACTTGGCGATGGGTATTTTGGTCCACTCCTTGCGAGCAAACTGCTCCAGCTGTCTCAGATTTGAAGGGGGCCTTCTCTAAACTGCAGGTTTCAGCTCCTTCCACAGATGTTCAATAGTATGATTTAGGTCAGGGCTCATAGGAGGAAATTCTCCCAGAAGCTATAATGCCTCACATTTACCCTCACATCGGGGTGAATGTGAAGCATTATTTGTAAAGCGCTTTCAGCGTCTGATGCAGATAGAAAAACACTATATAAATGCAGTCCATTTAAGCTATGTGGCTTGTCGATATGCATTTTGGCAAATTCCAGTCTCACCTGTTTTTTTTTGTTTTTTTTATAATTTGCTTTCAACAGTGGTGTCCTCCTCAGTCATCTTCCATTATGTCCACTTTGGCTCGAACAGTGACGAATGGTGCGATCTAACACTGATGTACCTTGACCTTGGAGATCACCTCTCTTTCGAAGTTGTTCTGGGCTCTTTGGTTACCTTTTGTACTGTCAGTCTCTCCAATGTGTCATCAATTTTCCTCTTGCAGCCACGTCCAGGGAAGTTGGCTAAGGTAGTGTGAACCTTAAACGTCAATAATATGTGCAACTGTAGTCACAGGAACATCAAGCTGCTTGGAGATGGTCTTATAGCCTTTACCTTGAACATGCTTGTCAATAATTGTCTTTCCAATCTCCTGAGACAACTCTCTCCTCTCTGGTCCATGTTTGCTGTGGTACATGCCATGATACCAAACAGCACGGTGACTACTTTTCACCCTTTACACCCACTGTCACACCTTGACGATTTAGCCAATGTATGCTGACTGTATTAAACACACTGCCATACGTCTAACAAGTTATGGGAAAGTTCTGTTTAACTTAAGAGTACGTTGAAGCACACTGATATATAGTGGCACACTCGGTCATCTGGTAATCTGTGATTTTGGGCATTTGCCCGGTGGGCCGCTGCATGTTTAGACGTGCGTGGGCCGGCCCTCCCAAGTTCACACCGGCCCCGTTCTCTACTTTGTAACTGCAAGTAGGTAGTGACGACTCAAAAAACCGTTATTGAGGTTTAACTTTTACTATTAATTGATAGGGAGGTTCGTGCAGTTTATATACCCTTTACTTGTAGTAAACATCTTTGTGACGGTTGGAATATGATGTAATTTTCTTTTTCTTTTTTAAACTGTAATCCTTGCAACAAACTAAATTATAATAAATATTACTTTGTTTAAGCAAAACTACGATGTTCCTCTTGTATTTGGCGGATTTATGTCCGAAGATTTTGCAAAAAAATGTTGCGGTGCATGGGGGTATGCATCTAAAGGCTGTCGTTTTCCGTCTGATGTGCAGTGTTGCCAGATTGGGCTGTTTCCCAATTGGGCTGTTTAGGATGGCGGTCTAGTGCATCCAGGCAGTTTTTGAGCATTTTTTTGGGCTGGAAATCATCAGTCAGTCACATCTGGCAACCCTGCTGATGTGATGAGTGGCGCAGGTCCATGGGAACACAGATGCATGTCGCGCATATATTTTCACTAGATAAATCATGGAAAGAGGTGGCAAAAAGAGGAAGGGGGGAGCGGAGAAGATTTGGGACAAAAAGCAGAAAGCTCTACAAGCTGAGGCTTCCGGGTGTTTTAAAATAGATAATTTGTTTGCTATGGCCAATACTACTTCTAGCGTTGCTGCTTGTGCTCCCGACGTCCCTACTACAACGGGCGAAAATGCAACTTCAACGGGCGAAAATGAGGACAACTTTACTGGAGAGGTTAGTCCAGGCTCAAAGCCAATTGATGTCTATGTTGGGTCGGAATCGGAGGATTCCGTGTCCAGTGAGCAGGTCGTGGGAAAGGACGCACAGGAGATGACAGAACCTGAAGTTCATTATGCTTTTGCTTCGACTGTCAACGTCCCTTCAGCTACGTCTGAGGCTGAGCCTGCTATGGATTATTTCAGCCGCCCTAACCGACACGAGCTGTCTTTATTTTCTGAAAAACAACCAACACCGAACACAAAAAAAACCCCTGAATAACCCCGACAGTCTGCTGTCTCACACACACACACACACACACACACACACACACACACACACACACACACACACACACACACACACACATTACCTTTCTCTCTCTCTCACACAAACACACACATTACCTTTCTCTCTCTCTCTCTCACACACACACACACACACACACACACACACACACACACACACACACACACACACACACATTACCTTTCTCTCTCTCTCTCTCACACAAACACACACACACATTACCTTTCTCTCTCTCTCTCACACACACACACACATTACCTCTCTCTCTCACACACACACACACAACCTCTCTCACACACACACACTACCTCACACACACACACACACACACACACACACACACACACACACACACACACACACACACACACACACACACACACACACACTACCTCTCTCACACACACACACACACACAACCTCTCTCACACACACACACACACACACTACCTCTCTCTCACACACACACACACACACACACATTACCTTTCTCTCTCTCTCACACACACACACACATTACCTTTCTCTCTCTCTCTCTCTCTCACACACACACACACACACACACACACACACACACACACACACACACACACACACACACACATTACCTTTCTCTCTCTCTCACACACACACACACACACACACACACACACACACACACACATTACCTTTCTCTCTCTCTCACACACACACACACACACACACACACACACACACACACACACACACACACACACACACACCACACACACACACACACACACACACATTACCTTTCTCTCTCTCACACACACACACACACACACACACACACACACACACACACACACACACACACACACACACATTACCTTTCTCTCTCTCTCACACACACACACACACACACACACACACACACACACACACACACACACACACACACACACACATTACCTTTCTCTCTCTCTCACACACACACACACACACACACATTACCTTTCTCTCTCTCTCACACACACACACACACACACACACACACAACACACACACACACACACACACACACACACACACACACACCACACATTACCTTTCTCTCTCTCTCACACACACACACACACACACACACACACACACACACACACACACACACACACACACACACACACACACATTACCTTTCTCTCTCTCTCACACACACACATTACCTTTCTCTCTCTCTCTCTCTCACACACACACACACATTACCTTTCTCTCTCTCTCTCTCTCTCTCTCACACACACACACACACACACACACATTACCTTTCTCTCTCTCTCTCACACACACACACACACACACATTACCTTTCTCTCTCTCTCACACACACACACAAACATTACCTTTCTCTCTCTCTCTCACACACACACACATTACCTTTCTCTCTCTCTCTCTCTCTCTCTCTCTCTCTCTCTCTCTCACACACACACACACATTACCTTTCTCTCTCTCTCTCTCTCACACACACACACATTACCTTTCTCTCTCTCTCTCTCACACACACACATTACCTTTCTCTCTCTCTCTCTCTCACACACACACATTACCTCTCTCTCTCACACACACACACACACACACTACCTTTCTCTCTCTCTCTCTCACACACACCCACACACACATACATTACCTTTCTCTCTCACACACACACTTTGGAGACACAAAAGCTTTTTTTCTGCTTGTGTGCTTTTGCTTCTGTTTTGTACTATGATCAAGGTGAAATGACAGTGAAAGTGTGTGTTTTATTTGTGTGTTCATGGTGTTTAGGTGTATAGTATTTGTTCATTGGGGTTCGGTATGGACGGGTGGGTGTGCGTCTTTGGCGGTGGATTCGTCGGGCCAATAGTGGGCTGGTCCAGAGGAAAAATGCCAGGGCCGAAATTTGTTCCCAGTCCGACCCTGTATAGTGGTGTGAAAAAGTTAGTGCCCCCTTAAGTTTTTACATGTTTGAAATTTTTTAGGACATCAAAAAACAAAGCAAAAATTCAGGTTTTGGATATTAAAGTTTCTAAAATTCTGCCTTTTAAACTCACAGTGAAAAGTAATCGCTATATCGTGAATTAAAAGAAATAAAAGTCAAAATGCCCCCGTTAGTATAACACATACAAACAATCACATTTACATCCAATCTTCTTCAGATAAGTCGGGGTGGACACACACACACACAGATTTACTATAGGGTGCCACACTGTTTCTATTAGTGCTGCAGGTATCGAATATTTTTGGAATCAAGTATTCTATTATTTTAGCGATTAACTGAGTAATCGGATAAAAAGTACTTTTGTGCTTTTAAACAATATCAGTAACCCTAACCAATGGCACGATGTTGCTGTGCCATCAGGTAGATTTTTAAGTTTAGGGTGTTCCCTCTCTCTCTGTTTTCCTGGGTAATTATTTATTTTTTCGCATTAAGAGTTTTGGAGCTTTGCCAAGCCATACCCCCAGGCGGTCTCTGAAAGCTTCAGTCTGCGGACAGGACATTCTTTTTTCCCCTCTTATTGCACATTTCATTTGCACTTTTTACGCGTATTGCTGTGACTTATTCAGTGTATATTTATACGTGCCATACAGAGTGCAGCTCAAACCAAAGTCAAAGTCCTTGCTTTCTGTGGATAGTTGCGAACAACACAGCCTGTGATAAACAGCTGCGGAGTTCAGCGTTTTAACAACAGCTGCACTGATAAATTAATCTACAGCCTGTTGATAAAAAAACTCTTATCAAACCTGAATATAGGCTTTTTTTTGGGGGGGGGGGGGGGGATAGTTAAACATGACTCATTTAAAGTGCGCGGCCTTTCGCTTCATCTACGGAGAGTGGAGTAAGCCGTGTAAAAAAAACAAAACATACAAACACACTGCTTCACTTTAAATGCATAATAAGTACATTTCAGATGATCAGCATGGACCCTTTCTCTTAAAAGGCTTTATTTTACTCAGCGTGTAGCTTTGTAAACTTGTAGTGTCGTCTGCTACGTTGACTAAAGCTTACATTAGTTATGGGCATGCTTTACGGTCTTCTTCTGTTTTTTGTGGGGGCGTTACGGCGCCACCTACAGGCCTGGCATATGTACCACAGCTTTAAACAAAGCCTCGAGGCAAAGAATTTGCCTTGAACATTTTTTGTAATTGAATTATTCAAATTACTCGATTAATCGTTTCAGCCCTAGTTTCTATTTCTACATAATTGATGTAAATAAAGAAAGACCAAGACATATTCAGTGTCTTGGAAATGTTGATGTGTTGAACGTTCCCATACTTCCCATACTGATTTTGGACAACAACGTCTGAAAATACTTTAAGACCTGATCACAAGGCACATGGCGTTAGCTGAACATACAAAAAAGGCACAAAGCCACAAATCGTCAAGAAAAAGTGGACGAATGACCCGGCACTTCTCCATAAAAGACCGAAATGAAACCAAAACCAACAAAAGAAAAACGAAGCAAACTGTGATCTTGACGCTTTGCAGCTGCGAGAGCTAGTTGTCTTGACAACAGGTCTGCCTTCACTACAACAAGATGTGCGCGCACATGCACGTTGCAGCCATAGACAGCTGCAACATGCGTAAATATTTAAAGCAGTTGATCAAAAATAATTGCTGCTATTGTTTCTGTATGAAAACATTGCTTTTCATCCCACACATGGACGAGTCACGTTCAGCTTGTTGGATCTTTAGTTACTGATGCATTCAGATCTCGTCAATGTTCGTGCAAGACGTTGGACTCGGAAGGCTGGACGACAATCAAACGGAACGCTGACGGGACGGGAACTATGCAAACGACGAGTAACCATCAAGACAGAAAGCAAAACGGAATACAGACAAATTGAGGTTGTATTCAGAATTCGTTCACATTTTTCATTGGCTTGAAAATTCTGATGAAGCGCCAGCTACAAGAATGAAGCTGGACGATGGTTAAACTTGACTTACGTCTCCGTAAGTCAGCGTAAGTCGAGATTTCTTGTTTCGTTTTGGCTTCAGTGTCTTTCGTTAGTGCCATGTGACCGGGGCTTTAGTTCCTTGTCTGTGGCTTGTCTGCTAACGGTGTCTTTCTCCAGCCTGAACCAGAGAACACAGGCAAGTTGTGCCACAACAAAACAATTATTTTAAAAATTGAAAGAGTCACAGTGTGGAGCAGAGGGGCCGCGCGACAGCGTACGTGTGCTCAATGACGTGCTTGTTAATATTTATGTGCACTGCCTGCCAAACAAAAGGGTTCTGCCTGCGGTGGAGCCACAAACCAAGCCAGGCTTAACCGTTCTGCCCCATACCATACCATGCAGTCCCGACCCAAACTGCTGGGTGGAAACGGGGTTGTCGGCATATGCTGGCTAAATCATCATGGTGTGACAGAGCCCTTAAATAAGCAGACTGCCTAATTACAAGTTTGAAGACACCTGTGATGCTGACAGCACACACCTGAGTTTAACATGTCCCTATGGTCAAAGAGTACCATAATTTTTGTCCAGTTTCATTAGTTTGTTTTTTAAGATGATTCTGTTCAATTGTAGCTCAAAAGGAATGTCTGATTTCCATTAGTTGATTTTCACAATTTTTTTTCTTTTATTATTACTTTTGTCAATTTCAAGTTATTTCAGTGACCACTGTGGGTTTTTTTTTCTTTAACAGAAGGGTACCAATAATTCTGTCCATGTGTGTAGATAGTGATAATAGTAATAATAATAATAATAATGATGATAATACGCCGAAGCCTTCATAGTTGCCATGTGAATAAAACACAAAGGTCAGTGATGTCCAGAATTCTATAGCACAAATGGATAAAGTAATCACTTTTCCTTTTAATTTTACAAATGCTTTATCATAGTATGTATTGTTATGGTATGGCACATACTGGCATAACTATAATCACTCATCAGAGAAACAGTGTTTTATCTGAGTTACATACTGACAGTAGAAACAATGACGACAAACCCACCTGATGTAAATGTGAGTTGTTAGGTAGCCCTGGTGTCCCTGGAATACTCCGCCCGTGCTTCCCATGAATGTTGTTAATAGCAGGCGACTTGGTCACCTTGGGTCTACCAGGTGCCCCTCCCCCTCCTCCTCCAAGCCCTCCTCCCCCACCTCCACTATTAATAGTGCTGGAGGCAGGAGAGCTTTTGCGCTTCTTGCCTTCCAAGCGGCCATCTACAGAGTGGTGGCTAAAATTGCCATGATGGTCAGATGAGGACTGGTGGTGGACAAAAGGGCCCAGGGACAGTGTGGAGTCACTACTGTTCATCACTACACTCATGCGTTTAATAGACTCTGCAGGGCTACCCGAAGGTGGACCTCGTGCAAGGGGGCCTGAGGAGCCTCCTGCTGAACTTCCAGAAGATTCAGCCTTGAGGCTGAGAGAATTGGTCCGCACACTGGGGCCACAGTTAATACCCACACTGTGGACACCACTGTGGGAGGAGGATAATGATAACGAGGAAGAAGGACCTAGCGAGCTGTGGTGGTATGCGCTCCCTGAGCTTCCGGCATTTGCACAGTTCTTCTTGAAAGGGGAAGAGGAGGAGGACTGGTTGGCGTTGTAAGAGGAGGATTCAGAGGAACCATGGGATGAAGAGAGAACAGAGCTGTTCTTTCTCTTCTTTCCCAAACTGAAGCTACTGCTGCTGCTGTTACTGTTGGCTCCACTGGTGCCCCCACTAGTAGAGTTGGGAATGACAGGTATGGAGGAACTGGAGATTTCTTTCGGCCTGGAGGATGACAACTGCTTGACGGTGCTGCTGGAGGAACGGGACTTGAATGGCCGGCCTGAGGGTAAGGAAGGAGCCGAGGAAGAGGACAAGTGGGCTGAAGGCATTTGCGGCGACGAAGACACTTGTCGGGCCTGCGTGGTGCCATAGGCCGGGTGCTCAGCCACACCTTGCGGGGAGCTGCGGGCATTTAAGGTGGTCCCATAAGAAAGCAGAGGTTTGCCCTCATAGGACTGATTATAAGGAGTCTGGGACAAAGTGGCAGGGGGGCCCAGGAAGCCTGAAGAGGGAGCGCTACCATGGGAATTTGTGCTTGTCCTATGGGTAGGAACAATGGAGGAAGTGTTCTCCAAGGCCAATGGGATTTTCCTGCAGGCGATAAACAAAAAAAATTAAAGAATCATATCTCTAAAGTAGTTTTTGTGGAGTCACTATGCCCCTGTGCAAGGTGTGTGTATGTGTGTGTGTGAGGGGTGCTACTTCCCTGTACCTAATTATGAAACACCCTTTGCCCATTTGTTAAGTGCCAGAATGCAGTGAGCATCATAGTTTAAAACTTGTTTTTTTTAACAAAGGTTCAAACTGTGTGACTGAGGTGATTAGAACTCTAGTACATAAATGATACAGTTGTGTTCAAAATAATAGCAGAATGTTTAAAAAGTGTGTAAAATCCCTAAAATAGCTTTTATTTCCATATTTGCAAATGCAAAGTGAACACTGCACATACTATTCCAAATCAAAACAAAATGGAAAAAAAAAATACTGAAAGTGACGAAAAATGAATATTAGGCTGCCCCCCCCCCCCCCCCCCCCCCCCAAAAAAAAAAAAAAAACAAGCAGTGTCTGGATTTTTTTGGTCATTCTGTGGCATTACCAAGGATGATGCAGCAAATGTTGTACATAGTGGTTGTCATGCAATTCTCTCTGAAAATGTGAGGAAAATGGTTCGTTGCAGACATTTTCAGAAGAACAGTGTACTTTAATTTAAAAGTTGATTGCAGAGGGGAAACATAAAGAAGTGCAGAAAATAATAGACTACTCAGCTAAAATGATCTCTCAAATGCTTTAAAATGCCAAACAAAGCCAGAAAGACATGGCAGAAAATGGAAAAACCACCATTCAAATGGATTACGGAATAGCCAGAGTGGCAAAGACTCAACCAATGATCACCTCCAGAGTGATCAAAGAAGGTCTAAAGTTAACTGTCCATTTCAAAATGAGCAAATATTTGCACAAAAACAATGAAGTTTATCAGTTTGAACATTAAATATTTTGTCTTTGTGGTGTATTCAATTGAATATAGTTTGAAGAGGATTTGCAAATCATTGTAATCTGTTTTTATTTACATTTTACACAACGTCCCAACTAGGGATGGGTATTGATAAGATTTTATCGCTACTGATGCCATTATCGATTCCGCTTATCGATCCGATTCCTTATCGATTCACTTATCGATACCCCTTGTGAATTTTCTGTGTACTAAAAGTAGGCTTTACAGGTTTTCTTTATCAACAACATTTTCATTTGGTCACTGGATCCTTGATCTCTGGACATAAATAAAAATAAATAAATCTGTAGTTTTGGTCAAAAGCATTTCCTTTCAGACATTTTGGCATGAATGTCTCTCCATACCTCTGAGCTGAGCTCAGCCAGCTGCTGCACATCAGCGCAGGACGTCTCTTTTTAGGAGGAAAAAACATTTTGATTGATTGCAGTTTGTATTACAACATTTGGAAAGAGGTGTCATTTGAGTTAAAGTGTTTCGCTTTAAATGTATTAATTCAGACTAGACACTATGGCTCTAACTTGACTTGGCAGAGAGCCGCGCAGCGTTTGGAGCTGTGTGAACAGAACAGAGGACGATTCTCGTTTCTTTCTCCCAACAAGACAGGAGTCCCAGTTAGTGACTTTAATCTGCACAAAAGTGACTCATGACTGACATATTCAGGGATGAAAGTGGTGAAAAACAAAAAAAGCTGAAACCCAAAACTACCCCCCAACACCACCAGCACGGAAATGTTTGAATTCTAGAAGCTCTGAAATGCAATCTGGGACTATACCAGACAATAAACAGCAGTGAGTGCAGCATCCATTTAGGTGAGAAAAAACCCCCCCAAAAAACAACTTTCCTTATTCAAATTCATTCCAGTAGTATTCTGCTTTTACTAGGATGCAGCAGTTTTCTAGCTTGGCAGAAACTGAAAAAATTAACAAATTGAAAATATGGTTTGAACGAAACAAGTTGTCATTAAACTTAAATAAAACAGGGATGAAGTGGAGGTGTAAGAGTCACCAGGTGTTCACAAGAAACACATTTATTTCTATATGTATTTATTTATTTTCATTGTTAGATGGTTTTATCTTTTCTGTTGTGTTTTGTTACATTAGGTTCTTTTTGTCTCTTTCTCTAAAATTGTATTGTAAAATTATTAGTCTATTATTATTGACTATTATTGTCTATTATGTAAACTATTATTATTGTTGCTATTATTATTAATATATGAATAAAAATAAATTTAAAAAATTACAATTTGGCTCTTACGACAACGAACGCTGATCCATTAATTATACAGAAAACAAATCAACACAAACGTGCTGATGCGAACAGCTAACACTGAAAACGGCATAGACATGCTAACGCGTTAGCATCGGCCCCGTTTTTAAGTTATAAAATACATCTATCAACTGTTTCACAAGACCATAACAGGTTGGTTTAACATAAAAATATTAAATATTATTCACAGACATATGCTCTTCAGGGTTTTAGTGGGGAAAATTAGGATAAAGCGAAATAAAACAATGAATCCACGAATCAGTAGATCGAAGCACTGCTTCGATCTGCGAATCACTGCTTCGATTGGTTCAAGGTTCAAATCAAAGACCCGCTGCAGGTCTGTAATCAATGTAGAGAAATCATCATTTTCCTGACAAACACCCCCAAAAACAACAGTCACTCAGAAGAACCGATATGGGAATCGTTAAGCAAAAAGCTTATTGATGTCGGTGGATCAAATCGTTTCTTAACAATACCTGAAAGGAACCAGTTCTCGATACCCATTCCTAGTCCCAACTTCACTGGAATTGGGGTTGTACAACTAAATATTAGTTCAGTGATTCACAGGAAAACTAACTGTTCAATTATTTTTAAGTTTATCAATCAATCCATTTTTTTTTTATATAGCGCCAAATCACAACAAACAGTTGCCCCAAGGTGCTTTATATTGTAAGGCAAGGCCATACAATAATGATGTAAAACCCCAACGGTCAAAACGACCCCCTGTGAGCAAGCACTTGGCTACGTGGGAAGGAAAAAACTCCCTTTTAACAGGAAGAAACCTCCAGCAGAACCAGGCTCAGGGAGGGGCAGTCTTCTGCTGGGACTGGTTGGGGCTGAGGGAGAGAACCAGGAAAAAGACATGCTGTGGAGGGGAGCAGAGATCGATCACTAATGATTAAATGCAGAGTGGTGCATACAGAGCAAAAAGAGAAAGAAAACAGTGCATCATGGGAACCCCCCCAGCAGTCTACGTCTATAGCAGCATAACTAAGGGATGGTTCAGGGTCACCTGATCCAGCCCTAACTATAAGCTTTAGCAAAAAGGAAAGTTTTAAGCCTAATCTTAAAAGTAGAGAGGGTGTCTGTCTCCCTGATCTGAATTGGGAGCTGGTTCCACAGGAGAGGAGCCTGAAAGCTGAAGGCTCTGCCTCCCATTCTACTCTTACAAACCCTAGGAACTACAAGTAAGCCTGCAGTCTGAGAGCGAAGCGCTCTATTGGGGTGATATGGTACTACGAGGTCCCTAAGATAAGATGGGACCTGATTATTCAAAACCTTATAAGTAAGAAGAAGAATTTTAAATTCTATTCTAGAATTAACAGGAAGCCAATGAAGAGAGGCCAATATGGGTGAGATATGCTCTCTCCTTCTAGTCCCCGTCAGCACTCTAGCTGCAGCATTTTGAATTAACTGAAGGCTTTTTAGGGAACTTTTAGGACAACCTGATAATAATGAATTACAATAGTCCAGCCTAGAGGAAATAAATGCATGAATTAGTTTTTCAGCATCACTCCGAGACAAGACCCTTCTGATTCTAGTTTATATAGTAAATGTTTAAGTTTGTAAAGAAAAATGTAGACACTGCTTTTTGAACAGCCTAATATTCCTTTTTCTTCACTTTCTGTAAAGTAATCAATTTGGTAAATGTTTCTTCATGTTTTGATTTGGAGTAGAATTTACAGTGTTCCCAATGCATATGCATGTAGGGAAGTAAAAGCTATTTTAAGGATTTTGAGTTTTACTCACTTTTTTAAAAAACACGCTGCTATTATTTTGAACACAAGTGTAGAAACACTGACTGGAAAAAAAAAAACTTGATATAAAATGAATACTTTCACCAGTAAATTATTGACTACACATTAAATTAATAAAGAGAGTGCATATATTTGTAACAATGATGTGCAAAGTGCACACTGAAGAAAAAGCATGTTGGGCACATCATTTGAAACAGTGCCGTTCAATACAGCACACATTGCTCAAGACACCACAGACCTCCAGCCAATACCCCCTGTGTCATAACCCAGTTCCCCTCTTAGGACCCCTTCACACATAACACGACACTGGGTAAAAGACACAGAAACCGGAAGAAAATCCACAAACAAAAACAAAATGGGGAACCGTGAAACATTCCACCTGCTGTCGGGAGGGACACACGGTCGGACAGGTGTGCACGATGCAGCGGCGACGGACACAGTGCAAGCAGCTGGAATGTGTTGCACCACATCACATTGCTGCTGTGGAGAAAAAATAAAAACCATACACCATAAAAAACACCGCAAGTTCTAATATTTAATCCCACTTATTGAGTGGACAATACAAGTATGAACCTTCTGTTCCTCTGTAGATGACCCATGGTCATACATGTACAGTCATGAAATGACATGAATGAAGCAGTGCACGCTTATTATGTCCAGCCGGCCCCCGCTCGTGTCCAGCGAGCAGGGTGCCGAAGGAGAGGACACAACATCATGTGGACCATAGCTCACATCGGGTGACGTGACATTCAGATCACCAGCTGAGTGCACACATGATCAGATGGTCCTTGTCACACGGAAGAGCCTGCTGGTATGTGCACTGAGCAGCCTCTCCAGCCTGTGGCAAAGGTGATATTTGTTTTTATGTATTTCCATATGAGGACAGCAGGCACATACGCCTCACAGCGTAGAGTTGTAAGGTCATGTACTTCAAAACACGGTACATGTTCTTCAGCTGTAACTCGCGTGTCCAGAGATAGTGAGGCACTTAGACAATTTTCACAACCAGCTTGAAAGTGGTCGCCTGCTCTCTATTTTCATGCTGGCTGCGCAAATGGCCCCACATTTTCTAAGTGTTCCGCAAGTGGTATTGGATGTTCATGTGTGGCACCTGTAATTTCGCCGACACCTGCTACGAGAGGGATCGAATGGGCACTTGCAGGGTACTCTCTGTCTTTCGGCTGCTGGTGTGCATGAATTGTTGTGGCGACACAAGGTGTTAGAGGCAGCTCTGATTTTCCACAAATGGCATACAAATTCCCTCTTCGTGCGCCATTCGGCCTCATTCGTGCTATGTGTGAAGGAGCCCTTAAAGGTTAAAGCAGGACTCAAAACTTACCCGTGACAAAGCAGCTCTACAAATGGAGATAGTAAACAGGCCTGTCTTTTGTATTTCAAATTTCTAGGGAAATACAAAAGATGCTTTGTTTAAAGGAAATCGTACATTACTCCCTCTGGTATGAAAGGGTTGGCAAAAGTTAAAATCAGTACCTGCTAATGCACATGTGTGTGACGTATATACTTTTTGGGTCAGAATTTATGGCTGCCCACTGCATTGGGATGTAGCACAAGATTTTAACCAGATGCTAACCCTTTGAGATCTGGCAGAATCAGGCTTGCACAGAGTAGGATGGCTGGTCTGTACCAATGTATTATGAGAGCAATAATTTTATATTTTATAATTTACATTTTAGTGATTAAGGGGCTAATCAGTGATGAAAGCACAAGGTAGCACAAAAACTTCTAGACCTTCGATGGTTAGGTAGATGGGACCAGAGAGGTTTATGTAAGGGTTTAAGACAACAAGAACCCTAATGCCAGGACCGAATACCAGAAGCCAACACAGGGAGTCTGAGGATTCACATGCCCTGAGATGCATTCTTATAACCAGTGATAAAAGTCAGGTAAAAAAGGTGTGTGTGTGTGTGAGACAGAGTAAGACAAATTTCAGTCAGAAATTCCTGCCCAGATCCCTGATACTGTTTACTCATGATGAAGAGCAGACATCAAGTGGCCTTTATCTGCAAGCACGTTCTATGCATGCTCATGGCACACCTCTGCATTATCAATGCAGTCTCAGTTAATTAAAAAAGTGATTTAAAACTTTTTATTTTTTAAAGACAGAAACACCACAATGAATACCACCTCTAAAATACTAATCTTTGCATTTAAACCATGAATTTGCACCAGACAATTCTATTTGAATTATCCTGTAATGAGAATTAAAATGAAGGAATTTAATCTTCAAATAACTAAATATCTAAACAAATAAAAAATAAAAATCTAGGCTTTATTAAAAGCAATTGTTTCGTAACGACGTAGATATTAATCTGCATTAAAATCTGACCAGGAACATTTGCTAAAATGTCAGAAAAACTAGGTTAAAACGTAACTGTTCATATGTAACAACAACAACAACAATAACAATAAATGTTTTCCATCTTTGATGGTTCAGTAAAAGCCTAAAACACATGGAACCTAAATGAACAGTAAATGGAACCAAACTGCACAAGAATTATGTAAATCAGATAATGAACTATGTTGTGAATTCTTCATGTTAAGACATTGGTATTACATGCTTTTGTTTTGAAGTCCCATTTTGAGGTGCATCACTCACTTCTGTGCTTTATTTTGGAATGTTGTTCGGGTGTATACAACCCCTGGCAAAAATTATGGAATCACCGGCCTCGGAGGATGTTCATTCAGTTGTTTAATTTTGTAGAAAAAAAGCAGATCACAGACATGACACAAAACTAAAGTCATTTCAAATGGCAACTTTCTGGCTTTAAGAAACACTATAAGAAATCAGGAAAAAAAAAATTGTGGCAGTCAGTAACGGTTACTTTTTTAGACCAAGCAGAGGGAAAAAAATATGGAATCACTCAATTCTGAGGAAAAAATTATGGAATCATGAAAAACAAAAGAACGCTCCAACACATCACTAGTATTTTGTTGCACCACCTTTGGCTTTTATAACAGCTTGCAGTCTCTGAGGCATGGACTTAATGAGTGACAAACAGTACTCTTCATCAATCTGGCTCCAACTTTCTCTGATTGCTGTTGCCAGATCAGCTTTGCAGGTTGGAGCCTTGTCATGGACCATTTTCTTCAACTTCCACCAAAGATTTTCAATTGGATTAAGATCCGGACTATTTGCAGGCCATGACATTGACCCTATGTGCCTTTTTGCAAGGAATGTTTTCACAGTTTTCGCTCTATGGCAAGATGCATTATCATCTTGAAAACTGATTTCATCATCCCCAAACATCCTTTCAATTGATGGGATAAGAAAAGTGTCCAAAATATCAACGTAAACTTGTGCATTTATTCAGGTTTTAGAATTCATCATAGTACAGAAACAGCATTAGTGAAGGTTACAAATGATCTTCTTATGGCCTCGGACAGTGGACTCATCTCTGTGCTTGTTCTGTTAGACCTCAGTGCTGCTTTTGATACTGTTGACCATAAAATTTTATTACAGAGATTAGAGCATGCCATAGGTATTAAAGGCACTGCGCTGCGGTGGTTTGAATCATATTTGTCTAATAGATTACAATTTGTTCATGTAAATGGGGAATCTTCTTCACAGACTAAAGTTAATTATGGAGTTCCACAAGGTTCTGTGCTAGGACCAATTTTATTCACTTTATACATGCTTCCCTTAGGCAGTATTATTAGACGGTATTGCTTAGATTTTCATTGTTACGCAGATGATACCCAGCTTTATCTATCCATGAAGCCAGAGGACACACACCAATTAGCTAAACTGCAGGATTGTCTTACAGACATAAAGACATGGATGACCTCTAATTTCCTGCTTTTAAACTCAGATAAAACTGAAGTTATTGTACTTGGCCCCACAAATCTTAGAAACATGGTGTCTAACCAGATCCTTACTCTGGATGGCATTACCCTGACCTCTAGTAATACTGTGAGAAATCTTGGAGTCATTTTTGATCAGGATATGTCATTCAAAGCGCATATTAAACAAATATGTAGGACTGCTTTTTTGCATTTACGCAATATCTCTAAAATCAGAAAGGTCTTGTCTCAGAGTGATGCTGAAAAACTAATTCATGCATTTATTTCCTCTAGACTGGACTATTGTAATTCATTATTATCAGGTTGTCCTAAAGTTCCCTAAAAAGCCTTCAGTTAATTCAAAATGCTGCAGCTAGAGTACTGACGGGGACTAGAAGGAGAGAGCATATCTCACCCATATTGGCCTCTCTTCATTGGCTTCCTGTTAATTCTAGAATAGAATTTAAAATTCTTCTTCTTACTTATAAGGTTTTGAATAATCAGGTCCCATCTTATCTTAGGGACCTCGTAGTACCATATCACCCCAATAGAGCGCTTCGCTCTCAGACTGCAGGCTTACTTGTAGTTCCTAGGGTTTGTAAGAGTAGAATGGGAGACAGAGCCTTCAGCTTTCAGGCTCCTCTCCTGTGGAACCAGCTCCCAATTCAGATCAGGGAGACAGACACCCTCTCTACTTTTAAGATTAGGCTTAAAACTTTCCTTTTTGCTAAAGCTTATAGTTAGGGCTGGATCAGGTGACCCTGAACCATCCCTTAGTTATGCTGCTATAGACGTAGACTGCTGGGGGGGTTCCCATGATGCACTGTTTCTTTCTCTTTTTGATCTGTATGCACCACTCTGCATTTAATCATTAGTGATCGATCTCTGCTCCCCTCCACAGCATGTCTTTTTCCTGGTTCTCTCCCTCAGCCCCAACCAGTCCCAGCAGAAGACTGCCCCTCCCTGAGCCTGGTTCTGCTGGAGGTTTCTTCCTGTTAAAAGGGAGTTTTTCCTTCCCATTGTAGCCAAGTGCTTGCTCACAGGGGGTCGTTTTGACCGTTGGGGTTTTACATAATTATTGTATGGCCTTGCCTTACAATATAAAGCGCCTTGGGGCAACTGTTTGTTGTGATTTGGCGCTATATAAAAAAATTGATTGATTGATTGATTGATGTAATGACAGCCATCTCCCCAGTGCCTTTACCTGACATGCAGCCCCATATCATCAATGACTATGGAAATTTACATGTTCTCTTCAGGCAGTCATCTTTAAATCTCATTGGAACGGCACCAAACAAAAGTTCCAGCATCATCACCTTGCCCAATGCAGATTCGAGATTCATCACTGAATATGACTTTCATCCAGTCATCCACAGTCCACGATTGCTTTTCCTTAGCCCATTGTAACCTTGTTTTTTTCTGTTTAGGTGTTAATGATGGCTTTCGTTTAGCTTTTCTGTATGTAAATCCCATTTCCTTTAGGTGGTTTCTTACAGTTCGGTCACAGACGTTGACTCCAGTTTCCTCCCATTCGTTCCTCATTTTTGTTGTGCATTTTCGATTTTTGAGACATATTGCTTTAAGTTTTCTGTCTTGACGCTTTGATGTCTTCCTTGGTCTACCAGTATGTTTGCCTTTAACAACCTTCCCATGTTGTTTGTATTTGGTCCAGAGTTTAGACACAGCTGATTGTGAACAACCAACATCTTTTGCAACATTGCGTGATGATTTACCCTCTTTTAAGGGTTTGATAATCCTCTCCTTTGTTTCAATTGACATCTCTCGTGTTGGAGCCATGATTCATGTCAGTCCACTTGGTGCAACAGCTCTCCAAGGTGTGATCACTCCTTTTTAGATGCAGACTAACGAGCAGATCTGATTTGATGCAGGTGTTAGTTTTGGGGATGAAAATTTACAGGGTGATTCCATAATTTATTCCTCAGAATTGAGTGAGTCCATATTTTTTTCCCTCTGCTTGGTCTAAAAAAGTAACCGTTACTGACTGCCACAATTTTTTTTTTCTTGATTTCTTATAGTGTTTCTTAAAGCCAGAAAGATGCCATTTGAAATGACTATAGTTCTGTGTCATGTCTGTGATCTGCTTTTTTTCTACAAAATTAAACAACTGAATGAACATCCTCCGAGGCCGGTGATTCCATAATTTTTGCCAGGGGTTGTATGTGGTAACCTCCAGTTTCAGCATGACTCCACGATGGTCACACAGCTGATCAGAAGTCACTGATGATGTGATTTTTTTTCGGTTCATTATGTTTCAGGGTAACTTTATCAGTGTGTGTGTGTGTGTGTGTGTGTTAGGAGCAGATTAGAGATACACTGTGAATCGTTCTGTTGGTCCTTAAGGTGAGTGTGTGTGAGTTAGCTCCTAGGTAGCTCAATGCTAATCTTAGCAAAGGTGATCCGTTGGGCCCAGTTATATTTTATATGTAGTTAGGAGCTGTTATTTAATACTGCTTCTGGTTGATTTATATTTACTTTAGTAACATTTGGATGTTTATTAGTTTCAGATGTGCATGTATTTCTGTTGAATTACTTAATACTCCGGCTCTGTTATTTACTGTTAATTTTAGAGCAATGTAAATTTGGATTAGTTGCACTAATGACATGTATTTTATTTGTATTTTTGTAGAAACTTCTGTCCAATGTCAAGTGTTCATTCTGCCAAACTCCATTCATTCAAAGTAAACTTCAACCTTATCTGATGACTGTGTGTCTTCTGACCGGAACTCAGTGGCGGTCAATTACATTAAATAGTGGGACAAATAATCAATTCCAGGTGACATACAGTGCATCTGGAAATTATTCACAGTGTTTCACTTTTTCCACTTTTTGTTATGTTACAGCCTTATTCCAAAATGGATGAAATTATTTTTTCCACCCAAATATCTGTAAAAAAAAACAAAAAAAAACAAATGTGAAAAAAGTTTTTTTTTTTTTTCCCATTTTTTTTTTTTAGAAGTTCAGGTCTTCCTAGAGCTGGCTGCCCATCTAAACTGAGCGATTGGTGGAGAAGGGCCTTAGTCAGGGAGGTGACCAAGGACCCGATGGTCACTCTGTCAGAGCTCCAGGATTCCTGTGTGGAGAGAGGAGAACCTTCCAGAAGCACAACCTTCTCTGCAGCAATCCAACAATCAGGCCTGTATGGTAGAGTGGTCAGACGGAAGCCATTCCTTAGTTAAAGGCAAATGGCAGCCCACCTGGAGTTTGCCAAAAGGCACCTGGAGGGGACTCAGACCATGAGAAATAAAGTTCTCTGGTCTGATGAGACAAAGACTGAACTCTTTGGGGTGAATGCCAGGCAACATGGTTGGAGGAAACCAGGCATCATCCTTACAGTGAAGCATGGTGGTGGCAGCAGCATGCTGTGGGGATGTTTTTCAGTGGCAGGAACTGGGAGATTAGTCAGGATTGAGGGAAAGATGAATGCAGTATTGTACAGAGACATCCTGGATGAAAACCTGCTCCAGAGCGCTCTTGATCTCAGACTGAGGCGACGGTTCACCATTCAGCAGGACAATGACCCTAAGCACACAGCCAAGATATCAAAGGAGTAGCTTCAGGACAACTCTGTGAATGTCCTTGAGTGGCCCAGCCAGAGCCCAGACATGAATCCTATTGAACATCTCTGGAGAGATCCAAAAATGGCTGTAGGCCAAAGATCCCCAGCCAACCTGATAGAGCTTGACAGGTGCTGCAAAACTGCCCAAAGATAGGTGCTGTTGTGCTGCTGCTTCACTCCCCCTCCCTTCCTGTCTCTTTTCTGGCTGACTCATGGAGCTGATTGGACTCACCTGTCTGCAATCATCCACACCTGTATTTATACCACTACTCTTCACTCACTCGGACGCCGGAAACTCAGTTGCCTTTGGGGTATTCTGGCCTCAGCTCTGTTCCTTGTACTTCTGATGTTCCATGATTTTTGCCTTCTGACCCTGTTCTCTTGTGTTTTCAGATTTTGGACTCATTCAGCCTGGTCAGCCACCTGGTCCTGCTCTGGCTCAGCTCCTTTGGAAGTGAACCCTCTCTGCAGTACACTGGCTCGTCTCTCCCTCCTTCAGTGCTTGGTTCATCTGTGCCTTTAATTTGGTTCTTTATTTACTCTCTAATAAATTGTTATATTTTTGCTACTCCGGTCTTTTTTCCTGCATACGAGTACAACCTCTGCCTTTGGTGTTTTCACCACAACAGGTGCACTAAGCTTGCGGCATCATATTCAAGAAGACTTGTAATTGCTGCCAAAGGTGCATCAACAAACTATTGAGCAAAGGCTGTGAATACTTACCTACAGGTGATTTCTTTGTTTTTTTGCTTTAATAACTTTGCAAAAAAAAAAAATCATGTCATTATGAGGCGTTGTGAGTAGAAATTCAAGAGAAAAAATGATTTCAATCCATTTTGGAATAAGTAACATAACATGTGGAAAAAGTGAAGTGCTATGAATACTTTCCAGAGGTACCGTACAATCCACCAATCAAATGACAAGGATCTAGTTAGGTTAGTTAAGTTGGGAAATAAAATGGAATGACACAGGGAAAAAATATCTAGGGGTTGGTAAGGTTAGACCTTATTTGTATGACGTGCCTTAACGCAGCTTTGCTGTGAATCAGTGATATATAAACTAAATAAACTGAAATTGAAAAACAACCCCACACCATGATGCTCCTACCTCTAAACTTCACTGTGATGATGTTTTTGGGGTGATGTGCAGTACCTTTTATGGTGTGTATTATGGCATCCAAAGAGCTCAGTTTAGGTCTCATCTGAACCAACTATATTCTCCCAGTATTTCAAAGGCTTGTCTATCTATCTATCTCCAACATGTTTTTTCTTCAGCAATGGAGTCTTGCATGGTGAGTGTGCATACAGGCCATTGGTGGTTGAGTGCATTATTTATTTTCTTTGAAACAGTTATACCCGCTAATTACACATCTTTCTGAAGTGGTCCTTGGCTCTTGGACAACTCTTATGATCATTCTTTTCAGTCGTCTTTCAGTAATCCTGCAAGAAGCAACTGGTCATGGCTGGTGAAATCATGTTCTTTCCACTTTCAGATTATGGCCCCAACAGTGCTCACTGGAACATTCAGAAGTTTAGAAATCCTTCTGTAACCACTGCCATTTGCAACAGTAAGGTTAGGTGAAGATCTCAAGAGAGCTATTTGCTTTTACCCATCATGAGATGTTTCATGTGTGACACCTTGGTGTGACACACCTTTATGTAGGCCATCAGTTGGGACTGAACCAGCTGATATTAATTTGCACTAACTGGCAGGATTGCTTTCTAATTACTGATAGATTTCAGCTGGTGTCTTGGCTTTCCTTGTCTTTTTGCACATCCCTTTCTTCAGGTGTTCAATACTTTTTCCTGCGACATTTCACATTATTACAGATAATTTATGGACATCTATCATTTGATTTCTTTGTATGCATGGATTACTTGGGTTGTTACCGACATCTAGCGAAAATTTCATGTCAATAGCACTTTTAGAAATATATTTACTGAGAAAAATGATGTGTTCAATACTTATTTTACCCGCTATATATAAAGCATTACAGCATGTTAAAAGAATGAGACACAAAAATTAGGACCCAAGACTACGATTATATCATACTGTGCATGTATCAAGTAGCAGTCCTTCAAATTTGTTTTTTATTTCTTTTCTTTTTTTTTGAGGAATGAGAATTAAATTTTGTGTAACTGAAAAAGACTTACTTCCACATTTGTGAGTTGACATGTTTGTCTGTCATGGTGGTTAAAGCACAACGCACTCTGTCCCAGTACCGGTCAAAGGAATAGCAGCCTCTTCCAAACAGTCGACTTCCAAAGGTACAGTACTGGGAACACAAAAGGGGAGAGTTAAAAATTTCTAAAAGTCGGGCAACATGCTTGCAGGAATCCACACACTTGCTGAAACTTATAAAATTGTGTTTAATTACAAACCAGTCATGTGGAATGAACTTACAGCTGCCGGACGTGGGTGATAACCTGAATAGTGACAGTCTAGTTTGTCTGCATTATCCTCCCGTTCCTCGTTTTCTCCCTCGTCACTGGAGGGTCGAGAAACACCATCAGCGGCAGTAGAGGGATGGTGTAGTGGCTCGTGCACCACAGCAGAGTCTCCAGGGGTACCACCTCCATGGCTGCTGTTTAATCTGACGGACACGGAAGGCGTCACGCATCACGTATCGGTCATCATTTACCATTTGTCGTTTAGCAGAATCATATCCACTTTTCAATGTCCAGCAACAAGAATGGGCTCAAAGACATTTTATCTTTAAACATTCCATCTATGCTGGAAGGCATGCTATATGTCAACTCATTCCTCACGTTAGAGCAGTGAAATTAAAACAATGGCAACATAGTACAGACACCACTGAATGAATCATCTAGATACAAATACCAGGAAATGAGAGCTAACATTCTAAAATGTCTTCTTATATTCCTGTTCCGATCACTAACACAAATGACTTTAGATTTTTACTAAGATGTCATTCGACTACGTTAGGAAGGGACTGTGTTACACAATAAAGAATGTACATGATGCATCAAGAGATGTGTACTGGGTTTTTCCCCCACCATATTAGTGTCTTGTATTATATATAGGTGGTACTGAATCTTTTGTGATTAAACATCTGCATGAACAAACTGATCAACCTCTGTAAATGTAACTGACAAATATGTATTTAATAAACATCAGTCCAATTATTTGCCACTGAAGATGTCGGATCAGAATTATTTTCTTTGTTGCACAGCTTCATGTGGCGACATACCACTGTGTGAAGTTTCAATGAAATCCATTAAGCAGCTGTGGAAGAGATGCACTTCTAAATTCAACACCAAATGATGCATGAATTCAACACAAAATTGCAATTATCTATACATGACGGTTGGACTGGAATTATTTTCCTTCATGCACACCATATAGTGTTCTACCATATAGTGAAGTTACATTCTAAGGAACAGGACTATGTCAATAAGCATTACTGGAATACAAGAAGTAGAGAGCAACACTTACCGGGGAAGACCAGGACCGTGAAATTTAGGCTTGCCAAGTGTCAAAGGATTAGTGGCATCTGGGACAGGACAGTTGCCCTGAGCCACCTGGTGGGCATCATGGGCAGCGGTGAGATGGGAGGAGGGGTGTGGGTCCCTGAGAGGGGGGTTTTGCTGAGAATGAGTTTGGTGGAGTTCTCGCTCCCTTTCCCGCTCCCTTGCTCTGCTCTTGTGCTCTGCCAGCAATGCGTCAAAGTGTTTCCTTCGCCCAGGGACTGCCCTCCGCTGGCCGAGGGAATGAGACTGAGGGGACAATGGAATGGTCAATGGGGAGAAGAACTGTTGTTCAGACAGAGATTTTGCTTTGGCCCTAGACTTGCATCCTTACATAAAAAAATAAAATAAATAAAATGGCCTAAGAATAAATAATTAAAACGGCCGAGAGGAAAGTGCCCTGTTACCTTGCATGTCAGCGATCGTGTGCATGGCTTCCGGTCTGTCATATCCAAAACACCACAGTGGATATCTGGATTGAACTCTCGTTCTAAACACATGGGAGACAGAAGTAACAAGAAGTGCTTTTTGGCTAATCAAAAAAAAGAGAGAGAGAGAGAAAACTGCCGTTTTTTTGACTCATCAAACTGATCAACTGACTCATCAAAAAAATGCCTTTATCTGGACAGGTCTTACTGGATTCAATTAGAGTTCTGATCTATCATCAACAGGGCACACAAAAGATTTATCATCAATACATCTTTTGAGGAAATGAATGGGGAAAAAGCCATAGGCCACCCTTCCAGGAACATCACCGCACCTCATCTAAACACCTAAATCACTTCATTTTCTGCCACTTATCTGTGTCCGGATCCTGGTGGCAACTGACCAAGCCTCTCACCTCACACTTCCCTATCCATGGCCAAGTCCTCTAACTCTTCCTGGGGGGTCTCGAGATGCTCCCAAGACAGCTGGGAAATACATTCACTCCTGCATGTCCTGGGTCTTCCCCACGGCTTCCTCCCAGTTGGACATGCCTGCAAGACCTCCCTAGGGAGAAGCCTAGATGCCTGAACCACCTCAGATGGCTTCTTTGGATGCAAAGAAGCAGCGGCTCTAATTCTAAATCTGAACCTACAATTTACTGCCCAGCCCTACTTCCCGATTCTCATTTTCATTTCTGTTAGTTGTCTTTCATTAATGTATCACAGTCATGACCTGCTCATGCTAGTGAATAGAAACAGAAAAAAAATGAATTCAATTGACTTACTGAGAGACAATCAGTATTTGGACAGTTCTCATTTGATTTAGAGAAAAACATATAATACAGAAGTAAATTACTCCTGTTACTATTACTAAAAGTCACATTAAGTACAACATTTAAGTACTCTGATCTAAGAAATTTCCACCTACACTCACCACATCCATACACCTCCTCTTTGGCCTCCTTGCTTTGTCCTGCTTGACAATTCCATCCTCAGCACCCTTCCCCTGATACACCTTTCACACAACCTCTACATGTGCCCAAAACAACACACCTCTGTTCTTGTCTTCAAATGGTCCTATGTGTGCTGTTCCTGTGATGCCCATTTCTAATTCTGTCCATCCTCATTAATCCAAAGGAAAACCGCACCATTTTCAACTCTGCTTGTGTTTTCTATCCTGTAATCTTATTTGTCACTTTATTTACTGCTCTGCATGCCACAGAAGGTGCATATTGCATATTTGAAGTGTAGAATGTGACCACATGATTTCAGAGACTGCTGCTGCATTCACATCAGCTGTAAGAGACAGACGGTAAACCGGATGTTCCATTGCTTTCAATGAGCTGTTGATGTAAAAATTTCGTCACCTTTGGCTGTAAGAGTGGCAGCCGTGCATCGCAACAGCACTTGACGTCAAAAGTTAAACTTTTTCTACTTTTGCAGCTTACTGTAGCAACAAGGACAAACCCAGTGTTGTTTTATCTTTAATGAGGATAAAAAACAGATAGCGAGAGATAGATTATTTAAGTGCAGAGAATCACCAGGTTTTAATCAGGTAAATATGAATAATTTGTGTGATTCTGCAAAGAAATTAATCTACTTCACAAAAAGCTAACTTTTTAAGCTGTCATCAGACGAAGTGCTTCTCCTTTTAATTATAAGCCTGTGCAAAACTCTAAAACTCAGTTTTATCTTTCAATTACATAAAGTATTGTCCATGTCGCTACCATTGGAAATTGACAGACTTGACTGGATTCCCAGTTTCTGGGTCTCCACATTAAGGAGGACCTGACCTAGAGCACTAACACCACTGGTGTCATTAAGACAGCAAAGCCTGCACTTCCTGAGAATACTCAGGAAGAACCATGTGACACAAAAACGGCTCCTGTTCTTTTACTGTTGCTCTATAGAGAGCATCCTGAAATACTGCATCTGTGTGTGGTTTGCCAGCTGCACAGTCGCTGAGAGGAAGGCGTTCCAGAGGGTGCTTAACTCTGCCCAGAAGAGCACTGGTTGCCCTCTCCCCTCTCTAGAAGATCTACACAGTACCTGCTGCCTCAGAAGAGCCCAAAACATTTTATAAGATCCAGCGCATCTTGGACACTTTGTTAGAACTCCTGCTCTCAGACAAATGGTGAGAAACAATAAAAACCTGGACTAATAGATTAGAAAATACTTTTTATCCCCAAAACATAATGAACACTGAAATGAACCAAACTGCACAAAAATATGATATAAATCACAAATGTACTATTTTTCTGTACAATGAGACAAAATAATCAATGCCACTTGACAAACAACCTACCAAGTAAATAAAGAGGACCTATTTAGGTGTTTTATAAAGGCCACTTAAAAAGCAGTTATAAAGTATCCTAAACTGTTTTAATAAATAAATAAATAAATACAATTTGACACCAGGTTGAAAAAAAAAATACAGAGTAAATGTGGCCTTAGTGGCTTTTCAGAAGATCTCCAGACCACATAGGTTCAGGTTATTAATGCCTGAAGGTTTACCATTTCAGTGTAAAAAATTTAAAAAGTCTACACTGTAGACCTTTTTTAATTTTATAGGTCTCTCACCAACCTGTACAGTTATTGTGACTCACCTTTGTAGACCTGACCAACAAGAAAACAAGACAATCCAAGAAGGAAGAGTGGAGCAGGCAGAATGGGACTGAACTCAGATTTTTAACTTTCAAACATGCAAAAATGATAAACACTTTAATAGCACAACTAACTAACTGATATGAACTCTGCAGTCAATTTATTGTTTATTCTGCCTTGAACAGTGTGACATGTGACTCTAAATTAATCTGATAACAACAACAAAATATTAACACAAAAGCGTAAGACGTCTGTCACCTCAAACTCACCTGACAGTTTCTTGGACAGATGGCGTCTGCTACTTGTACTGCTGCTGTCCTGCTTCTTCTCTGAGAGGGCTGACAGGTGGCCCTTGCCATTAGGAATCTGGCCTGGGGCCAATAGTGAAGGCTTTGGTATGGAGGGACAGTTAAGGCCTGGTTTTAGGGTCGATGAGGATGAAGTGGTGATGGTGGTAGTGCTGGAGCTCACAGTGGTGCTTGAAGAGGAGGATGTTGATGTGGCAGGAGCAGAGGAAGTCTGCACCAGCTTAGCTGAAGAGTCAACCTTCAGATGCATCTTCTCCACCTTGACAGCAGGGGTGAGGCTGGAAATGAAGTTTGGAGACATAAATGCTATTCAGATGAGATCCAACATTACAAATGTGTCAGTTACAATCATGATGAGAAAGTCAAGAAAGTGGAACAATCTCATGGACTATGAGCAAACATATATATATGTTTTATATAACAGGAAAAAAAAAGAAAAAAAAAAGCATAAAAATCATTTTTGTTAAATATTTATCATAAAATACAGTTAAATATTATATAAGCCATTAGTTGGTTATTAAACATATAATTTATGGATAATCATTAAGACAAGTCATATATTATAAATTAAATTTTTTTTGCAGCTTTCAGATATGAGGATTCATTCATTCATTTTTGTATAACATAATTTAATGCTACCAGATTGCAGAATATCTAGATGACTACCACCTAATCAAACAGGGTTTACCAACTGTGCTCCTGGAGATCACCTGTACTGCCTGTTTTCTAACTCCACCTGCTCCACCCACTGCTTATTAACTATGTCAGATGTGCTTAGCCAATCAGGAGCATCAGCTGTGGTTGGAGCAGGTACACACATGCTGTCACCTGGAACAGCAGGGTTGGTAACCTGATATTACAATATCAGCAAAAATCCGTTCACCAAAACAGCACCAATTCTACGCAGATGCAGACAGGCAAAGAAATTAAGCTTTTTTTTTTTTTTTTTAGCTGGGAGGCTGGACCCTATCCCAGCAGACCACTGGGTGAGAAGCAGGATACACCCCTGGACAGGACACCGTCTTTCACAGGGCTACGCATGTACAGTCAAGACAGGACAAACACATTCACACTCACTTCACACATACGAACAATGTAGAGTCATCATTTCACCTAACCTGTATGTCTTTGGAAGTGAGAGGCAACCAGAGCACCAACGGGAACCAACGCAACACGGGGACAACATGCAAACTCCACACAGAAAGGACCAGTTTGCAAGAAGGTTGCAAGAAGCAAACATTGGACTTTCTCACTGTGAGGCAACAGTGCTAACCACCATGCTGCCACATGTGTGCATACTGAAGTAGGCAATTGAAAATATGGTTCATGGAAACATTTGTATTTCAAAAAACTCAAACATTGCAAGAATGTTTTTAAGATCGCATGAGGCAGTTTTTCAGGTGATCCAAAAAGTGTTATTTTGAAAAAGGATAATGGAAACCCTTTTTTTTGCTACTACAGGACACATGACAAAAGCGTGATCTGACATTCTAAAACACACAAACGGTACATGCGGACAAACTCAGAGACAAGAGCTTGTTAAACGTTATAGGAGATGATGGAACGGCAACATTGGATTTAAAAAAACAAATCAGTGAAATGGTAATATTTAGAGGGACTTTCCCTTCTGTCGCCATTACTATTGGAATTACAGTTTCCGCGAGTGGCTCGCTAGACTAAAAACCGAGCAGTGACATTCAACAGCTCAATGGAAACAAGGTCATTTCGCAACAATTATTTAGTAGACGTGAAAATATTGCTAAAATTTTGCACAAATCGGTCATGGAAATGTAGCGAGTGACTCTCACCGTGCTATCTCTCTGACTGTTCACTTACTCTCAGCACTTCACCGCAGTAGTTCTGTCATGACACAGCTGTGAAACAAGCTGAATATGACCACCGGAAGCTGTACTGCAAGCCTCTCCAACCCTGCTCCTGGAGGGCACCTGTCCTGCATATTTTGCATGTCTACCTGCTCTAGTCACACCTGGTGAATTAAAATAAGTGATTCCCAGCTCTTGAATGGTTGAGCACACCTGACTGAATTAATCTACTGTGGGTGGAGTAGAGAGAGTGAGAGTTGTAAAACATGCTGGGCAGGTGCCCTCCAGGAGCAGGGTTAGAAAGGCCTGCTCAAGTGCAACCAAGCAATCAGCAACAAGAGAACAGGATTATGAGCAGGTCATTTTTAACTTTTGCTCAAATGTCAAGAAAAATTAAATAAATAACCCTCACATCTCTGCAGCACAGTGGCTTAACTGTTGTCTCGCGGCATAAAGGTCATGAGTAGTGGTGGGTTGAAAAGATCGATTCACCGATTCTAAATAAATTCTCATTATAATTCCCACAGATCAATTCATACCTCCAAAGATTGTTTTTTTTAAATACATACATACATACACACACACACACACACACGTGTGTGTGTGTGTGTGTATGTATATATATTTTCCCAGGAACAACGTCCCTGAAAAAAATGACGCTGCAGTTGCACCGTTACGCTGTTTCCAAAGGTGTGAAAATGATCATTTCTCTATATTGATTGTGGACCCACTGGTTCTGATTTAGAAGCAGGTCCACAATTTATTCATCAACCTCTGTAAAAGCTATTTCAAGATGTCAATCATGATGACCAGGACTCTTGTCTGTTGCTGGCAAGAAAAGAGAAAAGTCCACTTTCATTCCTCATGACGTGCCTTTTGCGAGAGACCGTGCAAAAGCTTCTCTGGTGTGGACTGACTTTTCAGTCAGTGATCTCCACCAGCAGTCGCTGTGGGAAAAGACTGACTGAAAAGTCAGTCTGCGTAGCTGTGGGAGAGGTTTTCCTGCAGCGTGCCGCACAGCCAGCGCTGCAGACGAGTATTTGTAGGGGAGACAGAGACCATTTGCCCCCAGAAAATTTTTAAATTTGTAACTCTCTGAAACACTACTGCCTGCATTTTGAGGGCCAAATTTTGCTGAGTAATGCTATAGGTTTTTTTTTTTTTTTTATCTTTGTTACAGTCTTACTTTAAAGCCAAAAGAAACAAGGTATCAGGCCCAAACTTGGAAGCCTATAGAAATGTACCTGTGTCACGGCCAATGAACCAGGTACTTCTGGCGCCCTCTTTTGGCTGCCCTGGATCTGTTCAGTAATTCTGCCCTTCAGCATGTTTGTAAAACAAAAAAACAAAACAAAACTACTCTATCATTTTGGGAGGGGCATTGGTCCGTGCAATCAGTGTTATAGGCATCATTATTAACTACCAATACATCATTAATTTGCTGTCAAATGTTAACATAATTGTAGTATTAATATGTTGCATAACTAGACAATTCAGCAACAGCTCAAAAATGGTTTTAATAACACTAATCCAAATCGATATCAGATCTGATCAAATCTAAATGATCTATTCTGCATCTTAAGAACTGGAATCAAATCAATTCTTGAAATTTGAATTGATACCCAGCCCTAGTCATGAGATCACTTCCCACCTGGTCCTTTCTGCCTGGAGTTAGCATATTCTTCCCGTATTTGTGTGGGTTCCTTTGTGGTGCTCCCGCTTCCTCCCACATCCAAAGATATGGAGGTTAGGTAAATTGGAAACTTTTAAAGTGACCGTAGGTTTGCATTTGAGTGTGAATGTGTTTGTCTGTCTATATATGGCCATGTGATACACTGGCAACCTATCAAGGGTGTACCCCGCCTATCACCCTGTGATTGCTGGGAAAGGCTCCAGCCTCCCCGTGACCCTTAATTGGAGTAAACATGTATAAAAAGAAGAACGAATGAATGGATCCTCACATCTGAAAGCTGCAAAAATAATATTTGTATTTTCTGTCGAATATATGGCTTGTCTTAACCATTAGCCATGAATTATATATTTAATAACTAATTAACTGCTTAACTGGTTGCTTAAAAGCCTGTGTGGAGAGAACTAGCAATGTAACGTGAAGACATCTGAAGAGAATACCTTGTTTCAGAGATGGAATAAAAGACAGAAAACATAAACTGTAATATGCATGTGACACGACATCTCATGTGGAGGCGCCATACAGCCTGTAGTGAAACATCTCACCAATCACAACAGCATTGTGCTTAAGAACTACATTCAAACAGTGCACAAGCTGTTGACTTATTCCAAGTAAACAAATAAAAGGGAATGAAATTAAGTTAATAAAGCAAAATGTATCAATCACCAAATTCACAGGGATCATGGCTGTTCAGAATTATCGCTCCATTTTGTTGAGTCTAACATTCAAGGATTGCTCATTGTAATATAACCATTGTGTCTCAATAAATGGAAGGTCATCATGGTTTTTGTGGTTGCACGCATTGCACAGTAAAACTTACATCTTCTCGGGCTGCAGAACCCTAAAGGGGGGGAAATGGGGTCTTCGCTGCATGTTTGGCAGCTTCTCTTTGGCTGGTTTGAGGAGTTTGGAATTGGAGGATGCTGAAGAGGATGACAAGCTGGATCCAGCGCTGGAAGGTCGGCCAAGAATACCTCCACTCCCAAGTCCAGGTACAGCTCCCGTGCCCAACCCAGGACCAAGTCCAGTCCCACTGCTCCGACTCCTGCCTGGCACAGGGAAGGGTGAGGTGGAGGCTGGCTTGCTGGTAGAACTGTGTCTTCTCTCTGAAATGACAGTTTAAGAAGACACGCAATAAGACAAGCCATTGAAATGATACATAACTTTGCATTGAAACATCTGCTTTTTGGCAAAAAAAGTAGTCCATTAAGTCAGCAGAAGAGGCAGAAACCATGTCAGAAGTAATGAGGTTGCTTCAACAACAAATAAGAAGCATTTTTGATTTATGCCTGAAAAATAATTAGCTTACAGGTCAAGAACTTAATTTCCTGCCTGAGCTTTTAGAACAGCTACTGTGTTTACAGATAAAAACAAGACGGCAGCAGAAGAGGTTGGGATAACACTCAAACTGTGCATAGACACAAAAATAGAATGGCCCATAATGAAAGACCTTTACTTTTGTAAAAAAGAAAAAAAAAGAAAAAAGAAAGCACCCTATAATTCCTAAAATCATTAAAAACTCACTTATTTATTTATTTGGATTGTTTTTTACTCATCTGGGAGCTCCTGAGACTTTGACTCCAGTGCGACTTATACAGTAGTGTTCAGAATAATAGTAGTGCTATGTGATTAAAAAGATTAATCCAGGTTTTGAGTATATTTCTTATTGTTACATGGGAAACAAGGTACCAGCAGATTCAGTAGATTCTCACAAATCTAACAAGACCAAGCATTCAGGATATGCACACGCTTAAGGCTATGAAATTGGGCTATAAGTAAAAAAAAAAAAAAAAAAAAAAAAAAAAAAAAAAAGTAGAAAAGGGGGTGTTCACAATAATAGTAGCATCTGCTGTTGACGCTACAAACTCAAAACTATTATGTTCAAACTGCTTTTTTAGCAATCCTGTGAATTACTAAACTAGTATTTAGATGTATAACAACAGTTTTTCATGATTTCTTCACATCTGCAAGGCATTAATTTTGTTGGTTTAGAACCAAGATTTTGCTCATTTACTAGTGTGCTTGGGGTCATTGTCTTGTTGAAACACCCATTTCAAGGGCATGTCCTCTTCAGCATAAGGCAACATGACCTCTTCAAGTATTATGACATATCCAAACTGATCCATGATACCTGGCATGCAATATATAGGCCCAACACCATAGTAGGAGAAACATGCCCATATCATGATGCTTACACCACCATGCTTCACTGTCTTCACTGTGAACTGTGGCTTGAATTCAGAGTTTGGGGGGTCGTCTCACAAACTGTCTGCGGCCCTTGGACCCAAAAAGAACAATTTTACTCTCATGAGTCCACAAAATATTCCTCCATTTCTCTTTAGGCCAGTTGATGTGTTCTTTGGCAAATTGTAACCTCTTCTGCACGTCTTTTATTTAACAGAGGGACTTTGTGGGGGATTCTTGCAAATAAATTAGCTTCACACACGTGTCTTCTAACTGTTACAGCACTTACAGGTAACTCCAGACTGTCTTTGATCATCCTGGAGCTGATCAATGGGTGAGCCTTTGCCATTCTGGTTATTCTTCTATCCATTTTGATGGTTGTTTTCCATTTTCTTCCACGCGTCTCTGGTTTTTTTTGTCTATTTTAAAGCACTGGAGATCACTGTAGATGAACAGCCTATAATTTTTTTGCACCTGCGTATAAGTTTTCCCGTCTCCAATCAACTTTTTAATCAAACTACACTGTTCTTCTGAACAATGTCTTGAACGTCCCATTTTCCTCAGCCTTTCAAAGAGAAACATGTTGCTGGCTTCATCCTTAAATGGTAAATGGACTGCATTTATATAGCGCTTCTCCAGCTGCATCAGATGCTCAAAGCGCTTTACAATTATGCCTCACATTCACCCCGATGTCAGGGTGCTGCCATACAAGGCGCTCACTACACACCGGGAGCAATAGGGGATTAAAGGCCTTGCCCAAGGGCCCTTAGTGATTTTCCAGTCAGGCGGGGATTTGAACCCATGATCTTCTGGACTCAGGCCCAACACCTTGACCACTAGACCATCACCTCCCCTTAAATAGGGGACACCTGATTCACACCTGTTTGTTCCACAAAACTGACAAACTCACTGACTGAATGCCACACTACTATTATTGTGAACACCCCCTTTTCTACTTTTTTTTACTAATAGCCCAATTTCATAGCCTTAAGAGTGTGCGTATCATGAATGTTGGTCTTGTTGGATTTGTGAGAAACTACTGGTACCTTGTTTCCCATGTAACAATAAGAAATATACTCAAAACCTGGATTAATCTTTTTAAGTCACATAGCACTACTATTACTCTGAACACTACTGTATACTGAAAAATCATACATTCATTAATAATAACAACAACAATAGGACTTTCCCAGGAATCAAAGCAGTTAACAAAAGAAACACCGTAAATGCAAGCATAAATACAATATCATGTATATCACGACAATGTAAAGATTTAAAGATCTGATAATACAGGAAAAAAGGTGCAACTTTATATTCCAGTGTGACTTATTTCCTCTTCAAGAGGTACTTCTTGATAGGTGCGACTTATACTCTGGAAAATATGGTTAATAGTAGAGATGTACCGAATCCTGATTTTTAAGGTTCTGCCGAATACCGAATCCACTGCTTAAGATTTGGCCAAATCTGAAACCTAATACCGAATCCTGCTCCGATCATCAGCTAGTACATTATAATGCAATGAAAACCACAGTGTATTTCCTTTCCTTAACAGTAAGATAAAAATAGGCAATAACTTCTACCATTATTTTTTTTTATTTGAATATAGTCACACTTAGAGAACACCACTGAAATGTTAAGCTTAAGCACATTCATTGTACAGGCTTAGTGTTCTGTTCATTCCAAAGAACAAAGAAAGAGAGCAAAAAGGTTATCTTCTCTTAAGCCTGGTCCACACGACAGGATTTTAAAATGATCTTTAGGTTTCCAAAACCTGAGAGACCACACACGTGACGATAAAAAAATCATAGCTCTAACAAGTTTGGTCGTACAGTGTGTGGTGTTTAGCCACACGGTAAGAACAACACCACACACAAACGGATTTCACGCACGTACATTCACAGCTCAGACAGGAAATCTTGCAAAATCTCTCGGATTAAACATGACCTCAGAGTAAACAAACAGAGATACTTTGTGGACTATTTAAAACAGAGGGGGAAAAAAGAAACGATACAAAAAGAAAAAGAAAAGGCGTTCTTTAAAGGAGTGGAGACAGCGCGACCACCGGACTTTCTGGTAAGTCAGAACAACTGTTTTGATTTTATTTTCCGCTCCGTGTGTCCGTCACCTCGCTTTCTGATTGGTTGCACGTCACATTCAGCAGGCTGTGTGCTCGTTTGTGGTCGGAGGACACCACACACACTGCGATATCGGGCCAAAAAAATCCAACATGTTGAATATCCCCGATTTGCGATTGGAGCGCTCCTGACACCCTTCCGAGCAGATCAGAGTGCTCTAACACACCACAGATGACAGGAATATCTGATAAGATTATCTTTAGCGTCATCACGATTGTCGGGTGTCCTTAAGATTGTCGGAAGGGGAAGATCGGGTCCAATATCGGGCTAATTATCTTGCCGTGTGAACCCGGCCTTAAACATTAATGATGTAATCACGTTGTGCTTATGCGTGGTAGGATTCGGTTCAGTTGGCACTCTAGGGTTCGGCCGAAACCGAACCCCGTCAACAAGGCCAAAGTTTGGCCGAATCCGAAACCGAATCTTGGATTCGGTACATCTCTAGTTAATAGGTCCTCTGTGTTAGCAAAGCATTAATGATATGGATGGTCAGAAGAAGCTGTCATCAATAGCAGTATTCCAAATTATTATGTGGCTACGACAGTACACACGCTCTGATTGGCTGATTTCCAGTCTAATATTTTCCCATATCAGTCCGTTACCATGACAAACTGTCTGGATTACGTATCAGATTTGCAACCTTGTTTAAAATTTTCACGGCGAGAAATAAAACAAAACAAAAAGTGAACAAAGAAATTATGAGTGACAAAGAGGACCATTCTCTGAGCGAATTTTATTACACTGACTAATCTGAATTGGGGGAATTAACAGGAAACAAGCCCGAAGTGCACATGCAAAATGAAGCCAAACAAGATGAAAACACAACTCCAAACAGCCATATAATAAACAAATTATTAACCTTGCTTGCTTGGTCTGTACGAGACTATCAGACCTCAGCCTTTTTTGTAAAGGCCGAGGTATTTTACTGTCAAGATCCCGGTCTGACATTTTCCCGTACACACCTTGCTCTCAGTTAATAATCCCTTCCTATCAAATTATGTCAGGACACTCCAAACTGCCAAAGCATAAAAACTAAATGATTAAAATAACAGCATCATAAGTACAGGTTGTGTATAAATATTTTTTAGTCATAGGATTACTGTAACTTCTCCTTAATCTTTGAATCACAGCATAGGGCTCCATTACTGATAAAGAGGACCTTCTGAGTCGCAGAGAGATCACACAGACAGAAAGCCTGCTGCTCAGACCATAAGAGGAAAAAGAGATAGAAATGTCTCCCGATAAGCTATAGAGAAATAACTTGGCTGCAGGTTAACCTGACCCTTTTACTCTCAAACCCACTTTTTGAGCCTCAGCACACAAGTGAAACTGCAAAGCATGAGAGGAGAAAACAAAACACACTGAACATAAAATGTATGATGACACAGCATTAGCAGCGCAAAGGAACAGGTTGCCAGCTTGTGAGGTGCAGTTAGCAACATAACCTTTTTACTGGGCCGACTCCACGGTGTAGCTGTGAACTGGGCTCAGTCTCAGCAGGTGAGCTCAACAATCTATGCACAATCATCGGAGGATATACCAACACAACCAGTGCTCATGACTGCCATTCTAAAATACCCTCAAGTCCATTACAACCCCCCCCCCTTACTGTTTTTCATGCTTTTAAGCATGACCTTTCCTTACCTTCAGGCCTCTGTCTACATTAAACACATCTTGTCATGACACACTCCAGATATCACGCTCCCTCTCGACAGCCAAACAACATCGTGGCCTTTCTTTTGCCCTGATGCTTCCCCACACCTGGCACACCTTTCCAGTCACTGTCAACAGCACATCCTGCACAAACCCACGTTAACATGACAATCTACAAAGCCAGTGTTCCCCTACAGTAATACAGGACAGACAGAAACCGTGAAAAACACCACCGGGACAAAATTCATTTATTTATTTATTTTAAATCACACCAACAAAATATGATACCAAGGAAATAATGGAAAATAACAAAAGACCCATTCATTTGGAAATCAATAATGATAATTTTAGACCATTAGCAGCAATCAGATCAGCCCTGCAGCGCTGGCTGATCAATTCACATAAAGCTGGATGGGTTTTACTTATTTATTTATTTTCTGTTGTGCTGTGTATCACACATGAGCCAAAACACCTGTTTACCACTTTTCTTGTAGATGGACCTTACTTTAAAATGATTTTCACATGAACCAGTTTGTGTGAACCAGCATATTTGCGCTGTGTGCACACTTGTTTAAGCCCTAATGACCGTTAATTAAGCACATGATCATGTTCATTAAATGTAAAAATGTTGGATTCAATAAATTTTAACTTTGAAGGAACGAATATGAAAATTAAAACAGCCTTGATCTAATAAGATAATTTTTCAAACGGTCATATAGTACAAAATCATTTATTTATTGATCATATTGACCACTTTTTTATTGTAGATTTTCATGTTGATGCACGTTTTTTAATTCCAAAGTATAAGTTGCCCCTGCCAAAAAAAATGCCTCTTGAAGAGGAGAAAAAAATAAAACATACAAGTTGCATAAGAGTATGTCATTTTTTTTATGGAACTCACTTTTTAACAGTGTTTCACTGGGGATGAGTTTAACAATGGACAGGAACTTTGTAGCAAATGTGGACACCACAGTGTATGCTGTTACTGTACATAAGGACTTTTAAATAAGGACCAAAAATAAGAAAGATACACGTAAACATGTAATGGACAACATTCATTCATTTTCTATATCTACTTATTCCAATGAAAGGTCATGGGAAGCTGGAGCCTATTCCAGCGGTCACTGGTTGAGAGGCAATGTGGACAGGTTGCCAGTTTATTGCAGTGCCTGTAGGACAAAATATTGGTGGAGATGTGACCAGTGGATTCCTGCAGGAAGCTCTCAGCTTCTGATATGTATCCAAAGTACCATTAAATTCCAAAAGTAGGTAGGACGAACAAATAAATGTGCCTTGGACAACATGTTGGAGGTTATTTGATGCAGATGAACATTGATTTCTGGAAACATTACAATAAAAACATAAGTCCATTTGTTTTTTTGTCCCCCCAGCTCCTTAATTCTGCATTTTTACATCCACCAAGGACATAAAATCATCAGTGTTTATTTGTCTGTTAGCAGGATTATTTCAAAATGACTACAACCTTTCGACTTGACAAACCTTTCTCCAAGGATAGACATTAGTCCATGGACGACTACATTAAATGCTGGAGGTGATCTGGATCAAGACTTCACTTTATATACCCTTTGAAGGATTAGGTAAAACAAAAGAAAAAAAAAAAAAACCTACTTCACAGATTCTCATCAAATTTGCTCCGGATCCAGATTGGGGGACGTCAGAAATCTCGGCTTGCTCTTGTTGTGAACTGTTGTAGTCTACCTTTATCACTGGTGTTTATGATTTTATTTTTGAAGTTCATTTTGTTTAGTGTGTTGATTCCAAGCAATATAGTTAAAAATTAATAAATCATAAAATTATTCATAACAAATGTGATTTTTCAGTATATAACTCGTACCAGAGTGTAAGTCACAGGACCCCCCAAACTACAGTGCATCCAGAAAGTATTCACAGCGCTTCACTTTTTCCACATTTTGTTATGTTACAGCCTTATTCCAAAATGGAGTAAATAATTTTTCCTCCTCAAAATTCTACTAACAAAACCCCATAATGCCAACATGAAAAGATTGAGAGAGCTCGGGAGAGCTGACATTTGCCATTACGTATCCTTATGTATTTTGGGTCAAGGATGAATGCTGTGAAAATGCAAAGTTGATAGGACTAATACTTTTGGAGAAATTAGCAATATAAGCTAACAACAGTGAACAACTGATGTTGCGCTGCAATGTAGCATGGGAGTTCGGGCTTTTGAGGTTTTGAATGTTATTGTTGTTCATGCTAGTTTAGTAGTGTTGTTTGTCCATCCATCCATCCATTTTCTTCCGCTTATCCTAGGTCGGGTCGCGGGGGCAGCAGCTCAAGCAAAGCCGCCCAGACCTCCCGAGGCGTTCAAAAGCCAGCTGAGAGACGTAGTCCCTCCAACGTGATCTGGGTCTTCCCCAGGGCCTCCTCCTGATGGGACGTGCCTGGAACACCTCTCCAGCAAGGTGTCCAGGGGGCATCCTGGATGCCCTGAAAAGATGCCTGAGCCACCTCAGCTGGCTCCTTTCGACGTGGAGGAGCAGCAGGTCGACTCCGAGGTCCTCCCGAGTGTTGTTAGTGTTATTGATTTATAGTGTTTTTGTACTTCAATTGGTACAGTCAGTTTAGTTTAGTGTCATGTTGCGGTTACCATAAGTGGGAACTCAAAGCACTGCATTTGATGTCATCCACAACCTTCTGTTTGTGGGTGTGTAAAAATAACAGCACATGCTAAAGACATTCTGGACTCACACACCATTCCAACTCATTATAGAAACTTTGCATAATTTATTGCCACCCTTGAAAAATGTCAGCTATTTACTTTATAAACACTAGCCAATCTAGAGCCCATGGATCCCCATGGGAAACATGCCAGTTAAAAATATAAAAGCCAAAAAACATCTGTATATAATCACTTTTATAGCCAGTTTTCTTCAGACAAGTAAGGGGATGGATACATGAACATTTCAAAGTCACAATATATCTTGGACTTTATTTACATCAATTACGAAGAAATACAAACAGTATGGCACTCTATGGTAAATCTGTGTGTAGACTCTTTTCAAAAACTGAGTGACTGTGCAAGAAGGAAAAGAGTGAGGAAAGACACTAAGACAACCAGACAACCCAGAAGAAGTTATAGGCTTCTGTGGCTGTGATTGGCGATAATGTGCAGAGTGCATATTTTGCATTTTGCATCCCCAGTTATACAGCATCATGATGAAGTGATAGAGAGGAGCATTATCTTAAAAAGAAGACCTGAAATTTCAGCTATAATTTACCAGAAGGTACAGCTGAGAAGCAAGCCTAGATTTGATGTTTTGGTGAAATAAAATCTTTCTCCATTTTACCTTTTGTATTTTAAATGGCATAAACAAATTATGTATGAAAAACCAAGGGACCCAATATTTTGGAAGGCACTGTAAAAATGATACACTGGGTTTTCAAACGTTTCACTGCGTGGTATGTTCATCTCACATATGATCGTCTGTTCAGTGTCTGAAAGCAGCAGTATACTTGCATTTTTTGCCCTTATACAAGTAGTGACAATTAGCTCATTAGATGCCCTCCTTTACACTGTGTGTGCCGTATAAATTAATAATATGGTGATTAAATTCACTTTGTTCTTGCATTAGGATACAAAAAAAAGGTAACTGTATTCCGCTAGTTACAGAAAAAAAAGACATTCAGATTACAGGTATATTTAGTAAAAATGGGGATTACTTTGCAGGACTACAATTTTAATGCATTTTATGATATTATCCAGGGGGTTAGCTAGCGCAAACTTGCGTTACGGCCCGTTACACTATAATTTCGGACCGTTACGCTTATTTTGGACCGTTACGAGTTTCAATACAGCGTCTGTAATTAACCGTTTCTGCAGCGCGACTTCAGTTTGAAGTGTGAATCGAAGCAATGCTCAATTCAATGGCTCGTGGCTCTTTGATTCAGAAGCGGTAAGTCCGCTTCTTCACCCCTCTGAAAGCCATTAAAATATCATGAGTCACTTTTGTGTGGATTAAAGTCACTAACTGGGACTCTGGTCTTGTTGCAGTCGAGAAACAAGAATCGGCCTCCGTTTTGTCACAGCTTTAAACGTTGCGCGGCTCTCTGACTCTGTCTCTCTGAGACAGAGTCCTTTCGGAATTAATAACTTCAAAACGAATCGCCGCTTTAAACAAAATGACACCTCTTACAAACATTGCAATACAGACAATAAACTACAATCGACTAAAATGTTTTTTACTACCAAAATGAGACGTCTTGCATTCTTTATGAACCTGACCTGCAGCACATCTGCAAGAGCTCAGCTCATAGATATGGAAATACATTCATGCCAATAATAATGTCTGAAAGGAAATGCTTTTGACAAAAACTAACAGATTTTATTTCTGTTTATGTCCAGAGATCAAGGATCCACCATGTAGAGTTTATTATGTCCAGAGTTTAAGGATCCAGTAACCAATTTCATATTTATTTACTTTAAGACTCAATAAAATGTTGTTCAATTTCAATTTAATCAGCTTATAAAGCGCCAAATTAAAACAAAAGCCGTCTCAAGGCGCCTCACACAGAACAGTTCAACATAAAAAAATTAAAATAAATAAATAAAAATAAAAAATTCAAATACCTAATTAAAAACAGAAGTAAAAGAATAAAACATAACAAAATAAAAACTACTCATAAGAAAGAAAATAAAAATAGGTTTTAAGTCTTGACTTAAAAATGTCCACGGACTCCGACTGCCTCACTGAGGGCCATGTACTGGTAAACTCAATGAGATTGCCCACTCAACAAACTTCCCCAGCCTTCTGGACATGATGAAGGGACTTGGACTGTCGTACCTGGCTTTTCCCCTTTGGGCACTCCTAGAATGGCCAATTTTTAGCTTGAACTTTCAAAAGCTTCCCCCCTTCCGCACCCCCCCGCCCCCTCGGTCGCTTCGCTCCCTCGATATTACCACTACGCTAAAATTTAATCCTAGCTAGAACCCTGTTATCTGTATATAAGATTTTTTTTTCTTTGAAACGAAAAAGTCCCTTCATGAACAGCGACATGACGTCTCCTAATCGGACAAAATATTGATGAAGTACCCGGATGTTAATGCATTTTCAATGGAGATCCGCGACTGGACATACTCAGAAAAATGCTCGCAAAATATGTGTTAAAAAATGCCATTTTGACCTGGATATCGAGCCAGTAAAATTAAATTACATTAAATTATGTCAGGAAAGTATTAAACTTACTCGGACACACACACATTCCCAAATATTAGTGTTGAAAGTTACACGGATCTGCGCTGTTCAAGCTGCTGAGCTGAGGAGTCCTGCTGCAGCCGCTGTTCAATGCAGTGCGGCTCCTAAAACCATTACAATACATTTATATACATATTATATTTTTACACAATTATCCTTTATTGACCGAGTTTCATTCATGAAGTCAGTGGTGTGGGTACACATCTCTATGTGTGGGTGTGACTGTGAGCGGCACAGTGCGCGGGTCATTATAATCTCATTAATTTAAGGTGCAAATTTAAAAAAATCCCCCGTCTTGTCGAACAATTTTAATCACTAACGACAAGTATTTTAACTCGACATTGGTCGAGCAGTGGAAAATATCAACTAGACATAAGTGAAGAGTTAATGGTCCGTGTCATCGGGCGACACAGCAGGAAACATACAGCTGTTTATCATCCAAATATCACGGACAAAGTGACAAGAAGAACCAAAACCACTTACTTATGGAAGGAACTATTGTCTCCCTTGTTGCTCCGTTTGTGGCTTTGCCAACATGCGCAGCTTTCCAGCATATTCCACCTGTTTTGTTGTGTGTTGGGGGGGGTTTGGCTGGACAAGGTTGGGTTGTTTTGTGTTTATTTTCCTTCCCAGGTGATTTGGGGCTGTTCTCTGAGGAAAATGTGCTGCAGAAGAGTCTCTCTCCTCTGTTACGATGATTGGCTGCACCTGTTGCAGGGCTCTTTTCTTAGATTTAGTTGTTTCCCGGTTCCTCTCCAGCCTCAGCGTGCCTCTGACCGTTCGCCATTGGCATTGCTGAGGTGTCGGGCAGTGGGGATATACTCCAGTCGGAGCGGTGGGGCCGATCAGTGCCGTACGCCTTTTCCGCTGCCCACCCCCCCCGGTAGGCTGGAGTATAGTCGGGGGGTCGACACCGGCTGTCTTGCCGGTTTTCCCCTGCCCTTGGGGGTGGAGCTGGGTTGCGTTTTTCCTATTGGCTTCTCCGGCTTAGTAGTCCTGTGCCGATTGCCACGACGTGTTTCCCGACGGACCTGGAGGGTCTTTCGGGGTGCTGGGGAGGTCAATGGGGCTTTCTGTAGTTTTTGTTTGCTCCTGGGGTGGTTTTTGGAAATCCCTCGGGGTTTGGGGTTTTTGTTTCCTCCTGTTTCCCCCCGGGGTTTGATGGGACGGTCCTCTGGGGGGGAGGTTGACTGTGGGGCCGACCGGCCGTGTTGGGCTGGGGTTCCTGGGTTGTGGGGGTGTCTCCTGGGGTTTGATGGGACGGTCCTCTGGGGGACGTTAAGGCTCCCGTGTATGCCTAGGGATTCCTGGATGGCTCCTGCCGTGGTTGTTGCTCCTGGGGTTGACGACGATGTCCCCTGGGGGAAGTCGGGCTCCACATGTTGGGGGAGGGCGTTGTTTGTTTTTTTCCTTTGACCTGTGTTCTACTGTGTTGGGGGGTTTTTGGGTTTGTGTGTTTTTTGTTCCTCCCCAGGGTTTGATGGGACGGTCCTCTGGGGGGGTGTTGGGTTGGGTATTGTGTTTTTCTTTTGTGTTTACCCCGGTGTGCTTCCCTGGGGTATGTTTGTGGTACTCTCTGGGGGGGATGCTGGGGGCCTTTTTTTTTGTGTGTTTTGTTTTTGTGTTTGGGGTTGTTTTGGGATGTTTTTTTTTTTTTTGTTTTGATGCCGGCCAGCCTTTCTACCGCATCTCCCGGCTCTGCTGCCTGCTGTGATCTCTGCCCTCCTCCTGCTTTGGCCTTTGATGTGTGGGGTTGTTTTTTGGTCTGGTTTGTGCGGTCGCCGGGGGGCTTCCCGTTAACGGGGGTGGGGGGGGGTACTGTTGTGTGTTGGTGGGGGGTTGGCTGGACAAGGTTGGGTTGTTTTGTGTTTATTTTCCTTCCCAGGTGATTTGGGGCTGTTCTCTGAGGAAAATGTGCTGCAGAAGAGTCTCTCTCCTCTGTTACGATGATTGGCTGCACCTGTTGCATTGTCGTGTGGCTCTCTATCAGGACAATCCACGACACCTGTGATGTTCACATGCAGATCTGAGGACTTCCAGCTGGTACCAATGTAGTGATGAAGAACTACATTTAAACCAGCAGTGAGTTGGATAAGATTGCCGGAGAATTCGACCTTGTGACGACCGTGTGGGGACGCTGAGGGCCGTTTCAGAGTCTGACATCGCGCCTGTGAAGGAGGACGAGGGTGAGAGGCAAACGTTGACAGCACACGACAGAGGTGAATATTCTGAAAAGTTTATCCGTGAATGTAAATTGGCGTTTATACGCAGCTATAAGTAATTATTGGTGGAAATTGTTTGGCGTGCTCCTCACGGCAGTGGCGTGCGGATTAATGATCCTCCACTAGCTGTGAGCAGCAACCTCTTTGAACTAAGTTTTGAAACCAGACCTAAACATGTAGCTGATAAGTTTGCCTCTAAACAATATTTTGTAGTAATAAGTGTTGAATAATCGCATCTCTGTTCCTCCTTCGCAGAGTACAGTCTGGGAAAGTCACCTGGGGGGGGGGGGGGTGTTGGTGGAACTCCTGAGTCCTGAACGTTCGGACTACGACTGTTGAGATGCTGAGAGAGCGCACCGCCTTTTCACCTCACCAGAACTCTAATTATTTAGTATTTCATGTATAGCACAAAGGGAGAAAAATAAATGTGTTTTCTTTTTGGAACTGCTTCTGATTATTTCATGCTGGGTTCAGTCAGATACTGGACCGCTCCTCAATCAGCGTCTTATCCATAACATGTTTCTTGAACTTCTATGCACGCAAATCACTAACTTGCCCGGAATTAAAATGGTGACCACGCCTCCTTACTGACAGGATTTACTTAATGGTTTTCATTATGCTGTTGTTCTTATTTTGAAAGTTCAATAAGTGGACTGATATGTTAAACATGGTGCGAATTTACTGAATAAGTAGCAGACTTTTTTTTTGTTTTGTATATTGTTCTGCAAGCCACTTACTTTTAATTACAAATTCATCCGCACACACCTGAGTTTTCATTATCCTTCATTTGTTTGGCATTTTTTTGTTGAAAATTTAGCAGGTGAACACTGGGTGTGTTTAAAACAATATTGTGGGTGCTCTAAATTCATAATGTGAAGTAAAACAGAGCATGCCATGTAAAAGAAACAGTTTTATTTTTGCTTAATAAACTGTACTATGTGGACAAGGCTATTTCTATTTAGTTTCTTTTGTCTGTATTAGCATATTTGATATTGGAGTAATCCAGAAGTAACTGAAAGTAATCAAATTACATTACTTTAATATTATGGTACTTGGATTACATTACTGATTACATTTTTCAACAGGTAACTAGTAACTGTATCGGAATACATTTTTAAAGTAACCCTCCCAACCCTGTGTGTGTGTATATACATATATATATATATACATATACACACACACACACGAGGTCTATTAGAAAAGAAATCGACCTTTTTATTTTTTTCAAAAACTATATGGATTTGAATCACGTGCGATTACATCAGACAAGCTTGAACCCTAGTGCGCATGCGTGAGTTTTTTCACGCCTGTCGGTTGCGTCATTCGCCTGTGGGCAGGCCTTGAGTGAGCACTGGTCCACCCCTCCCGTCGGAATTCCTTTGTCTGAGAACTTCCTGAGAGACTGCCGCTTTGCTTGATCAAACTTTTTTCAGAAACTGTAAGGCACATCCAAGTGGACACCATTCGAGAAATTCAGACGGTTTTCGGTGAAAATTTTAACGGCTGATGAAAGATTAAGGAATGTTACTATCGCTTTAAAGACAGCCCACGGCGCCGGACGGCGCGCCGCGCCCCGAGCCGCCATCGTCAGCCTGTTTCGAGCTGAAAACTTCCAAATTTAAGCCTCTTTTGACCCAGGACGTCGTGAGAGAGCAGAGAAGTTTCAGAAGAGGTCGGGATCAGCAGTATATCCGGACATTCCATTGTGAAAGGAGATTTTGTAATGAAAGACGTGCGGATGGATTCGCGCGTCAGCACCCAGCCGCTCATCGTGCGGCGCCACAGCAAAAGACCTCCGTTGGAAGCATTACAGGACAAGTTTGAACATGCCCAGCTGTTAAACAATTTCTCGGATACTCACTCGACTGAAAGCCATCGAAAACCGCCCGAACCTTATGAATGGTTATCAACACGGAGGTGTTTTGCTGTGGCGCCGCGCCATGAGCGGCTGGGTGCTGATGTGCAAATCCGTCCGCACGTCTTTCATTACAAAATCTCCTTTAACAGTGGAATGTACAGATAAACTGCTGATCCCTGACCTCTTCTGAAACTTCTCTGCTCTCTCACGACGTCCTGGGTCAACAGAGGCTTACATTTGGAAGTTTTCAGCTCGAAACAGGCTGACGACGGCGCCGTGGGCTGTCCTTAAAACGATAGTAACACTCCTTAATCTCTCAGCCATTAAAATTTTCACAGAAAACCATCTGAATTTCTCGAATGGTGTCCACTTGGATGTGCCTTACAGTTTCTGAAAAAATTTTGATCAAGCAAAGCACCAGTCTCTCAGGAAGTTGTCAGACAAAGGAATTCCGATGGGAGGGGTGGACCAGTGCTCACTCAAAGCCTGCCCACAGGCGAATGACGCAACCGACAGGCGTGAAAAAACTCACGCAATCACACGTGATTCAAATCCATATAGTTTTTGAAAAAAATAATAAGGTCGGATCCTTTTCTAATAGACCTCGTATATATATATATATATATATATATATATATGAACACTCCCGGCATTATCAAACACTGAGGAAAAAAGGCTGGAGGACAAATAAAAGGGAGTTTTTTAAGTATGTATTGGGAGTCATGCACAAAGAATATGAGGTGGCTTAATATCCTCTTTCACACCATCAAACACTGGTTCAGTGCTAAGGGGAATCCCCGGCTGAATGAAAGAAAACCAGTGTACCAGAGTAAAAGCCTTATGAGAATGTCAACAAAGAAGGTATCAAGTTAAATTTTTAGCAATGCCTGGCTACTGAAGTGAAACAATATATTAAGAACTATATTCTTATAATAAAAATCAAACAATTCTCCAGGCTTTAAATATTGACATTTTGTCTTAATGACACACTGCTACACTGGCCATCTCATCTCAAGACGCACGATCCATAAATGTTTCGACATTTGTGTACGTGCAGTCAGCCAAGGAAATGCATGTGAGCAAAGCCGTGAGGAGACAGGTCTTTGTTCAACAACTTCATAAATGAATGCATACAAAAAGCAAGCAGGCTAACAGCTTCCCATTCTACGGCAAGCGTCACCCCTGCTGGGATCAGCCTCAGCTGAGAAGCACAAACAACCAACAGCAGACAGATGGGTTTAAAGCAGCACACTAAAATCCAATCAAGACCATCTTGATGATGCTGAGATCAGTGTCTTTGCCCTGTTACAACTCCACATGGTGCCTCCCCATGATGATATAAGAGCGCGAGAAACAGAGGTGAGAGAGCGAGAGAGCACTATTATTCTGTCTACCCACATGTACAGTGGCATAGCGACACAATTTCACAGTGATTTACTGTATACTGGTGCTTATACATCCTACTTGAACTGGACACAAAATAAGTTTCTCCCACTGGCTGCTCATTCAACTGTTTGCATAATTTAGTCTACACAATGACTCACTTGTACACAAGTGAGTGATTAGGTAAAACACTTTTAGAATAAATTTTAACATCAAAGCGTTACAGAGGCCAAGCTCACATAGAAAACCACCTTACTGAAGATTTTAATTGGTCTTAATTAGGGATGGGTATCGAGAACCAGTTCCTTTCGGGTATCGTTAAGAAATGATTCGATCCACAGACATCAATAAGCTTTGTGCTTAACAATTCTGTTATCGGTCCTTCAGAGTGGCCATTGTTTTGAGGGGTGTTTGTCAGGAAAATGATAATTTCTCTACATTGATTACGGACCCTGCAGCGGGTCCGTAATCAACTTTTCTGCAGCGCGGCTTTGCTTTGAACCTTGAACAAATCGAAGCAGTGGTTCGCAGATTGAAGCAATGCTTCAATCTATTGCTTCGTTTATTCTTTTTTTCTTTCGCTTAATTTTTCCCCGCTAAAACCCTAAAGAGCATACGTCTGTGAGTATTATTTACCTTTTCTATGTTAAACCGACCTGTTATGGTCTTCTGAAACAGTTGATAAATGTATTTTATAACTTAAAAATGGGGGCGATGTTAACGCGTTAGCATGTCTATGGCATTTTCAATGTTAAAAGTTAGCATTAAGCAGTTGCAGGTGTCATCACGTTTGGGTGCATTTGTTTTCAAATTGTAATATTTCTTAAATTTATTTTTGTTTATATATTAATAATCTAATGATTATTATATACAATATTACAGACAGAGACAAAAAGAACCTGAATAGAAACACAACAGAAAAAATAGGAAAGCAACTAACAATGAACATAAATAAATAAATAAATACATACGGAAATAATTAACTGTTTCCTGTGAACACCTAGTGACTCTTACACCTCCATTTCACCCCTGTCTTATTTAAGTTTAATGACAGTTTGTTTCGGTCACACCATATTTTCAATTTGTTAATTTTTTCAGTGATTTCCTACAGAACTATCGGCCAAACTAGAAAACTGCTGCATCCTAGTAAGAGCAGAATACTACTGGAATTAATTTGAATAAGGAAAGTTGTTTTTTTTTTTGTTTTTCTCACCTAAATGGATGCTGCAGTCACTCCAGTTTATCGGCTGGAATAGTCCCAGATTGCATTTCAGAGCATCTAAAATTGAAACATTTTCGTGCAAGTGGTGTTGGGGGGTAATTTTGGGTTTCAGCTGTTTGTTTTTCACCACTTTCATCCCTGAATATGTCAATCGTGATTCACTTTTGTGCGGATTAAAGTTACTAACTGGGACTCCTGTCTGTCCTCCGTTCTGTCCACACAGCTCCAAACGTTGTGCAGCTCTCTGACGAGTCAAGTTAGAATGATAGAATCCAGTCTGAATTAATAACTTCAAAGTGAAACACAGTTTTGTTTATTTTTATTTATGTCCAGAGATCAAGGATACAGTGATCAATTTCATATTTATTTACTTTAAGACTCAATTAAATACATAGAAAACCTGTAAAGCCTACTTTTTACACAAAATTCACGAGGTATCGATAAGGGAATTGATAAGGTATCGGATCAATAAGCAGAATCGATAATGGCATTGATATCGATAAAATCTTATCAATACCCATCCCTAGTCTTAATTTACTACATAGAGTCCAACCGATAAATCGGCAAGCTGATATAATTGGCCGACATGTGATACTTGCAGATTAATCAAAATCGGCATTTATAATGGCTGATATGTAACGATTCAAAAGAAAAGGTGAGACAACCAAGAGATCAACCATGGAATGCAATAATTCATATTTCAACACATCCCATCTTGCTGATGAATTCATTTTTAAAAGAAGGCATCAAAAAGCTCCCAAACATAATAACTAACCTTATTATTCTGAACTATTAACCTAAAAGTATACTGATCCACATTTGTATTGAAGCGCTGTCACTGTATTCAGTCCGCCTTACTGCCAGCAGCAGCACACGACAGCATCAAGCTAATGGGGCAGCGCAGTCTTGTTTGAACCCCTGCGTGATATCGCGGGACCTGATCACTTCTGGGGACAGCCTGCCAGTGTGCAACACAAACACAGAATCACTTCACACGGAAAGATGGTGCACTATTTTGTTTTTGGCTGCAATCACCCAAGCAGTCGCGCAAAGTGCAGGTTTTTTTTCGGTTCCCAGTTGACAAGTGAAGACAAGGCAAATAGGAGAGGTCGTGTCTGTAAGTTTTAGCAAGATTTAGTGTGAATAACGATAACGGGGCTGTCCACAGAAGTATAGTTTTTGTGTCATATGCTCTTTCATTTAAACCTTTTATCGCCAACCCTCAAATGATACTACGGTGCCCAATTACAAAAGTTGACACATTTTGTACAAATTAATAAGATTTCACAGACAGGATTTTAACCAAATAGACGCTGCCTACCATGATCTGAAATCTGCACAGAGTGATGTTTTATGAGATGCTGTAAAGTAAGTCCCTTCGGCTGCTCCATTGTTTGCACTCGGAGTCGCCACAGCAAATCCAAGGTGGATCTGCATGTTGAATTGGCACAGGTTTTACACCGGATGCCCTTCCTGACGCAACTCCACATTACATGGAGAAATGTGGCAGGGGTGTGATTTGAACCCAGAACCTTCTGAACTGAAACCAAGCACATTAAACACTTGGCCACCAGCCCTGCTGTTTTACGAGATGCTGTCATTTACATAAAATTAAAAAAAACAATGGTAACAAAATATAGAAGGTGGGCTGGCACTGCACTGAAAGGACAATTATATAAAAATATTTTATTTATTTTTTTCAAAGCACCAAGCTGTCGGCAGATTAACTTAACTTCAACCAACACAAATGACAGAGATGTAATCCAGTTTAAAAAAAAAAGTAAATGAAAAAGGAATCATTTACACAATGTCACAGTAGAACTCCATGCCTGATGCAGCTGTCTGCAACTCTACTACATTAAAGCTGCTGAATGTAAGTTTTGAAGAATGGAACAAATGCTAAGTCTATCCTCTATTAATGTGTTTTTAACCTCAAACATTATGTATGACCTATGAATAACATCAAATGACATGAAATATGAAATAATGAAATATGACACTTGCTCTTACAATTTTTTACAGGCTAGCCAACAAGCTACATTTTTTTGGTCAATAAATAATTAAAAATATTGATTTTTTTTTCTGCTTTGCATAGACACACTGATGTTTGAAAAGGACCCATGATGATGATGATGAAATCTGAAAATGGCCCATGAATTCAGGCACTGAGGGACTATGAGTCCATATCACCCCTTTTAAATATAAATCACTACACACACACACACACATACATATATATATATACACATACATACATATACATCCATATATATATATACATATACATCCATACATCAGGTTCAGGTAACTTTATTTGTACCCGTAGGTAGATTTGGCTTGCAGCAAACAGAAAACAGAAAAAAGGCGTCCATGTTAGTCAACACAACAACAATAAAAAACACTAAAAATACTAACAAAGAACATACACAAAACAAGTTAACAAACACCACCAAGGACTCACAACCTTAAAACCACTAAAAAGATGGTCAGCTTAAAACTAGTGTGCAAAGGGCAAATAAATAAATAAGTATATAAATATCTAAATATAAGCATATGCAAACCTACTAAGATTTGTTCAGTTGCACAATTGCTGCTGGGACAAAACTACTCCTGTAGCGTTTTGTTCTACACCTTGGGACTCTAAACCTACGGCCAGAAGGTAGAAGCTGAAATTCATTAGCCAGGGGGTGGGAGTCATCAACTATAATGCAGTTGGTTATCCGACCTTATTACTTTTTTCAAAAACCATATGGATTTGAATCACGTGTGATTGCGTCAGACAAGCTTGAACCCTCGTGCGCATGCGTAGAGTTTTTCCATGCCTGTCGGTTGCATTGTTCGCCTGTGAGCAGACTTTGAGTGAGGAGTGGTCCAGCCCCCTCGTCGTTGTTTCATTGCCAGGAAATGGCGGAATGATTTGGGCTTTTTTCCATCAGAATTTTTTCAGAAACTGTAACAGACTGGCAACTGGAAACCATTCGAAAAATTTATCTGGCTTTCGGTGAAAATTTTACAGGCTTCACAGAGAATAAGGACTGTTACTACAGCTTTAAGGACGGCTTTAAGGACGCTCGGCGCGCCGCGCTCCATGCCGCCATCAAGAGTCACAAACCACCGGATCATTTCTAAACGGATGGCTCTGTGGATCCGAGACCGTCGTGTGCACTTTCTCTGCTTATCACAAGAGCTGGACATCAGCCATTTTCCGGCAAATTTCACTTTTAACAAGAAATTTTGTCATGGAAAGCCGAGCGCAGGCTTCGCACGTCACGACCGATTTGCTGATGGAACGAGACAAAGGAACACCTCCGTTTTGGTCTCACAGGACGGCTTTGAGATGGCGTTCAGACAGCTGTCGGTGGTTTTTCCATCGAGTGATTATCCGAGAAATTGTGGATGTGCCTGGACTTGCCAGAACATGTCCCATGAGGCTTCATCACGGCGTTGCTGTGTGCCATGCGGCACCGCCGCGACGCACGGAATTCCTCCGCACGTCTGTCTCAATGTGCCGAAAAAGTGCTGATGTCCACGTCTTTTCACAATTCCTGTGCTAGTCAGACGATGTCCCGGATAAAACACAGCGTCCAGTTTGGAAACGAACAGCACATTCCACTGTTACAGGAGTTTTTGTCATGGAAAGAGGAGCGGAGGCAAGGACCAAAAGGCAAGGACCAAAAGTTATATTGTATCGGTTCCCACTGACCAATAGCATTAGAGCTTACTGCCAACAGCTAGCCAATCAGAGCGTGGCATACAAAGGTCAGGATCTAGCTGACAGATGCTGGTTGAAAAAAATGGCAACAAACATGTCAACAACAGCAGAAAATCGTCTGCCAGCGAGGTTTGCTGACTTCACAGAGAAGGAACTGGTGGAAATATTGAACTCCAAGGATGCCAAAAACACTAAGAAGGTAGACAAGCACGCTACTGACGTTTTAGAAAGGACGGCCCAGAGCGACTGGTGGTGCGACGCGCTCCGAAGCCGCCATAGACAGGTTGAGCGACCATTTCATATCTAAACAGATGGCTGTATGGATCCGTGACCCTCGTGTGCAATTTCTCTGGTTATCACAAGAGCTGGACATCAACCATTTTCCGGCAGATTTCACTTTTAACAAAAGATTTTGTCATGGAAAGCCGAGCGGAGGCTTCGCGCGTCACGATGGATGTGCTACTGGAACGAGACAAAACCACCTCCGTTTTGGTCTCACAGGACGGCTTTGAGATGGCGTTCAGACAGCTGTCGGTGGTTTTTCCATCGAGTGATTATCCGAGAAATTGTGGATGTGCCTGGACATGCCAGAACATGTCCTGTGAGGCTTCATCACGGCGTTGCTTTGCGCCATGCGGCACCGCCGCGACGCGCGGAATTCCTCTGCACGTCTGTCTCAATGTGCCAAAAAAGTGCTGATGTCCACGTCTTTTCACAATTCCTGTGCTAGTCAGACGACGTCCCAGATAAAACACAGCGTCCAGTTTGGAAATGAACGGCACATTCCACTGTTACAGGAGTTTTCGTCATGGAAAGAGGAGCGGAGGCTTCGCGCGTCACACGTGATTCAAATCCATATGGTTTTTGAAAAAAAATAAGGTCAGATACTTTTCTAATAGACCTATATATATATATACATATATATATATATATATACATATATATATATATATATATATATATATATATATATACATACATATATACATACACACACACACACATATATATATATTTATATATACACACTCAACAAAAATATAACCGCAACACTTTTGGTTTTGCTCCCATTTTGTATGAGATGAACTCAAAGATCTCAAACTTTTTCCACATACACAATATCACCATTTCCCTCAAATATTGTTCACAAACCAGTCTAAATCTGTGATAGTGAGCACTTCTTTGCTGAGATAATCCATCCCACCTCACAGGTGTGCCATATCAAGATGCTGTTTAGACACCATGATTAGTGCACAGGTGTGCCTTAGACTGCCCACAATAAAAGGCCACTCTGAAAGGTGCAGTTTTATCACACAGCACAATGCCACAGATGTCGCAAGATTTGAGGGATCGTGCAATTGGCATGCTGACAGCAGGAATGTCAACCAGAGCTGTTGCTCGTATATTGAATGTTCATTTCTCTACCATAAGCCGTCTCCAAAGGTGTTTCAGAGAATTTGGCAGTACATCCAACCAGCCTCACAACTGCAGACCACGTGTAACCACACCAGCCCAGGACCTCCACATCCAGCATGTTCACCTCCAAGATCGTCTGAGACCAGCCACTCGGACAGCTGCTGAAACAATCGGTTTGCATAACCAAAGAATTTCTGCACAAACTGTCAGAAATCGTCTCAGGGAAGCTCATCTGCATGCTCATCTGAATTCCTTTGTCTGAGAAGTTGCTGAGAGACAGGCGCTTTGTTTGATCAAAATTTTTTCTAAACCTGTGAGACACATCGAAGTGGACATGGTTCGAAAAATTAAGCTGGTTTTTCGATAAAAAATTTTAACAGCTGATGAGAGATTTTGAGGTGATACTGTCGCTTTAAGGACTTCCCACGGTGCGAGACGTCGCGCAACGCTCTCAGGCGCCGTCGTCAGCCTGTTTCAAGCTTAAAACCTCCACATTTCAGGCTCTATTGATCCAGGATGTCGTGAGAGAACAGAGAAGTTTCAGAAGAAGTCTGTTTCAGCATTTTATCCGGATATTCCACTGTTAAAGGAGATTTTTTTTAATGAAAGACGTGTGGGCGGATTGCAGCGTCGGCTCGCAGCCGCCGCGACGCTCCGCCACAGGAAAAACACCTCCGTTGGAAGCCTTAAGGACAAGTTGGAACATGTCCAGCTGTTAAACAATTTCTCATATACTCACTCCACTGAAAGCCATCAAAAGCCGCCTGGATTTTACAAATGGTTATCAACACGGAGGTGTTTTTCCTGTGCCGCCGCACCGCGTCCGCACGTCTTTCATTAAAAAAATCTCCTTTAACAGTGGAATATCCGGATAAAATGCTGAAACCGACTTCTTCTGAAACGTCTCTGTTCTCTCACGACGTCCTGGATCAATAGAGCCTGAAATGTGGAAGTTTTAAGCTTGAAACAGGCTGACGACGGCGCCTGAGAGCGTTGCGCGACGTCTCGCACCGTGGGAAGTCCTTAAAGCGACAGTATCACCTCAAAATCTCTCATCAGCTGTTAAAATTTTTTATCGAAAAACCAGCTTAATTTTTCGAACCATGTCCACTTCGATGTGTCTCACAGGTTTAGAAAAAATTTTGATCAAACAAAGCGCCTGTCTCTCAGCAACTTCTCAGACAAAGGAATTCCGACGAGGGGCTGGACGACTCCTCCCACAAGGAGTGCTCACAGACGAATGACGTCACCGACAGGCGTGGAAAAACTCACGCATGCGCACGAGGGTTCAAGCATGTCTGACGTAAAAACATATGAATGAAATCCATATAGTTTTTGAAAAAAATAAAAAGGACCTATACTTTATGGACAGACCTCGTATATATATATATATATATATATATATATATATATATATATATATGTGTCTATAGTATTGGAGCACACTGTGGACACAGTTTGTCCTGCTGAACACAAAGTGCAATTAAAAGGAGATACACATGCACAAGATGAGAGCAGATGCTGTATGCCATGATTTTTGCAGTTTTAAGTATCAGCAACTCAACACTTCAAACGTTTTCACAACACACCACCTTTTCATATTCCTGAACATATTTCATATTTCCTGATCAGCGTGAATAACAGTAGGCAAGATATGCTCCAAGATGAAATTGGTGAGTAAAACCTCAGCCGTAGACACATAATATTCCATGTCACTAATAGTTTTGCATAGCCGACATCTGGATTTTTTTTTCCAAGAAAGTCTGTGTTGGCACTGCGCCAGCCAGTACTTCTGTGTCTTTTCATATCATGAATTCTGCCGTGTGCAATAGAGTTGTGTCAACAGGACGTGCAAAATCCATGCAATTCTGACTTTTCTGATGTGATTCTGGTCAGAATTTCTCATGGTAAATCACCAGAAACTTCTGATTTACCATTTTCTTTGGTTGCCCAATACTATGTTGATGATGTTTCTGGTGCATTGATGGCATCCTACAGAGATCACACAGTGACATGGATAGTCAATATATTTTTGAGAAATATTAACCATTAACCATGTTTTCCAACTGACCAAGTGAAAGCACGGTCCACAAGCAAACTAGTGCAAAATGCTGTACAGGCTTCCTTGAACCTCTCAAATGCTGTGTCTCCTCTTCTGTTTTAATGTAGTATTTTTTAGGAGTTGGTCAAATGTAATGGTCCAAAGTAACCAACTGTAGAGCACATGGAACTGAGACAAAAGCAGGTGGAAAAGAACCCCAAACATTTTGTCCCTACACGGCATGCGAATAAACATCTAATAAATGTTCATATCAAAGTAAGTGTGCAAGATATGAAGTCATACAATGTATGATGAAATAACAGTTGGCACCTCTGACAGCATAATTGGGGTGTTTTACAATTATACATGCTCCACTTTAACTTTTGGATGCATATCCCATAGAGCATGCTGACAGTTTAACAAACTACATGAAGAAAGAGTATGTCTAGCTGTCACTGTGGTCAACAAAATGGTGGGGGAGGGGTAGAGCAGAAAAGCTAAAGTACATCGTATTTGTTTGATATTTATTTTAAAACTTAAAAAAGGCTACTCAGTCAATGCGTATTTAGGCTTTGGGGCTTATTTTGGATAATGACCTAACAACCTCAAAGACTACATCTGAAAACTTACACTACCTGGATACATCTCAATCCTAAGGGTATCAAATACTTGGGAAACATTTAGTACTACTCCAATGGTGCCTGGATGATCTACTGTCTCCATAGTGTGCAAATGGTCTACACTATGTTGTCCAATGAGGCAGCTTGCGCCTGGTCAACGCAGAATTTCCTTGGAAAATTAAAAGACAATTTACATACATGAAAATGAGGTACAACAGGTCGCAATATTGCACAAATAGACATTAATTAGGTTCCAAGAACCATTTAAAAAGAAGCCTGCAATAAAAATTCATAGCATACGTCGGTACATGTACAGTACATGCGGAAATTATGGACAGCACTTCACATTTCCACATTTTGTTATGTTACAGCCATATTCCAAAATGGAGTAAATTCATTTTTCCCCCTCAAAATTCTACTCACAACAACCCATAATGACAACATGAAAATTTTTGCAAATAAATGCAAAAATAAATAATAATTACACATTTCTTAAAAAAAAAAAAAAAAAATTAAACTAAGAAATCACATGTACTTAAGTAGTCACACACAGTGGTGGGCACAGTTCCAGAAATCCGCTAATTAGTGAAGCTAACTTTTCTGTTAGCGGATCAGCTTTTCAGCTCACTTCAAAAACCATCACCGGACCAATTAGCTTCCGCTAAATTTAGTTTCACTCATTTTTAGCCTGCTAACATTTTTTTTTGCTGGCATAGTAAGTGAAGCTGAACAGTCAAAAACATTTGTAAACCCTAAAATCACACGTTAGTTCCTATCTGCTATATGTTTTGCAGCAGTCAGGTAGCTGTGAGGAGCTGCGCTCAACTCGAGCCTATCAGAAGGGACCTGGCTGCCCGGCTGCTACGAAGAGGGGAAAAAAGTCATTTACAATCAACATAGAGTGCCCCAGACATGTGACAAAAAGGATAAAAGGCAAAGCAGGTTTAACTCATGGTTTGATTTAATAACCAAACTAATTCTGGCTGTTTTACTGATTTTAACATCAACTCTGTCATTTACACAAATTGAAAATACAGTGGTCCCTCGCTATAACGCGATTCACCTTTCGCGGCCTCGCAGTTTTTTTTAGTCCAATTTTGCATGCTTTTTTTTTTTTTTTTACAGCGCACTGTGTTCTGCGTTCTCATCAAGCAGGCCGGTCGCAGCACCGCGAAGGGAGAATACACGCATTGTGTTCTGCGTGTCTTTAATTTAATCCAATGAATGGGCTTGCTGTGCTCCTGAAATAATGTTGGAAAATTTAGAACTTAAAAATCAAAACGTGTTTGAACAAATATTTTAATGTTTTTCATCATCATTTCTTAAGCCAGTGATCTCTGTACCTGAACTAATTTTCCTGAAATATTAAAAGGTTTTATGTCACTCGGTGCAAAGAAAACTTCATCATAGGGTGCAGAATAATAAGCCTTTCCTTTTGGTTATGTAATTTCAGTGGGAATCGCACAGCAACACCTTTAGGTCAAACTGTTAACAGGGGAATGCAAACACACATATTTGAGGCAATGGATTAAAATAAATACAACTCTGCGGTGTCACTTCTCAGGTTACTGTGCTGGGAAGGAAAAGTGGTGGGGGATCACAAAACCCAAAAGGTTTGAGGAAGCAATACCTCAAGAGTGTTAATGTGTGAAATATCAGCAAGAGTCTGAGTGTAAAAGAGTTATAACAAATGCTGCTGCATCCCTCTTCACTGGTGAAGTTCTATAGCCCTTAGACTAAACTGCCTATGAAACGCAAACACTCCAAAGTGCTGCATGGCTTTTACATGAATGATGGTTGCTCAATATTAGCATGCACTCCAAAAAAAAGTAGTGTCTAAAAACAACATTAAAAACACTAAATCTGAGGGAAATGATGTTGCTGCATGGACAGATAATTTCACTTGACACGATGTTTTGAATTAAGATGATCAAATCTAAGCAAATAAGCATGTCAAACACTTAAAATAAGAAATTAAGCCTTAAAATGATAAATTATCTATCACTTCTAAATCTAAAGTTTTCTTTTTATCTTAGTACACAGCAAATTATTTGGTTCTTACCAGCTAAAAAGCTTAATTTATCTAGTTTTAAGGGTTAATTTCTCATTTTAAGTGTTTGACATGCTTATTTCGAGATTTAACAAACTTAATTCAAGACATCTTGTCAAGCGAAATTATCTGTCCATGCAGCAAGATAATTTCCCTTACATTCAGTGTTTTTATCTCGTTTTAGACACCTCTTTTTGCAGTGTGCACATGCATACCTGAGCGTCAGACTTACCATAGTGTGCTTGGAAGGCTTGGGGCTTGACTACCTGGCTGCACTGGCTGCACATCACCAGGTAGAAGTCATCCTGTGCAGGGCACTGACCAAATATGGGCATGTCTGTACACAGGAAAGTGGGTAGGAGACAAACACACACGCACAGAGAGAGAGAGAGAGAGAGAGAGAGAGAGAGAGAGAGAGAGAGAGAGAGAGAGAGAGAGAGAGAGAGAGAGAGAGAGAGAGAGAGAGAGAGAGAGAGAGAGAGAGAAAACAGGTGAAGAAGAGTCCAACAGAACAAATACAGGTTCATCTGTTGCTTAGTTCACAGAAGACTAACAATCACCAAATGCTTAATATGCCCTCTGAGCACATTAAAGCTGAAAAATGGCTTGTGAACACAAAACAAATTAACAGCAGCACAGTCCCTGTGCGAAATACAGCACCTCTGCTGCTGCTGCTCACACTTACTACAGCTAGGCCCATGAATACCTGGATACTGACAGTTTGCAATACTCCAGGTACAGCCACATTAACTTGGAAAGCAGGCAATGACTAGGAGCTCTTCCTGCATATTGGCATTGTTTGATTTGAGAGCAATCACAACCAAACCAGACGAATGCTGAAGTTATTACAGCCTGTTTTGTTTGTGCTGACCAATTTTTAAGGGATTAATAGTCGCTGGACACAACCGGCTGCTGAGCTGTTTTATGGCCGATGGATGGATCTGCATGTTGAGTTGGCACGTTTTATGCCCAGGGATGAAATTGGTGAAAAACAAAAAAGCTGAAACCCAAAACGCTCAGCCCCCACCCCCCTACAAAAAAATTTGGGAATTCCAGAAGCTCTGAAATGCAATGTGGGGCCATTTCATACAATAAACTGCAGTGCGTGCAGCACCCATTTTGGTGAGAAAAAAAACTTGAAAAAGATTGAAAAGTTTAATGAACATAAATTCTTGGGGCAATAATAGATGAGAAAATCAGTTTGAAACCACACATCAAATATATACAAACCAAATTATCAAGAATCATTTCAGTGTTAAAGTAAAACATGTTCTGGATCACAAATCACTCCTATACTGTTCCACTGTCTTACTGGAATTCACTGCTATTCTTCAAAAAAGGGCAATACGGGTCATTCATAATGTCGCTATCAAGACCATACTCACTCACTCTTCTTAAAGACAAAAATATTAAAATTAATAGGCATAGTAAAATTCCAAACAGCAGATCTCGTACAAAGCAAAAAATAACCTTTTACCAAAAAACATACCGACATTGTTCAGGGCTCCAAAGGAGGGATATCATTTAAGAGGGAAAACAACTTTAAAAAATCCATACAAACAACAAAAGATTCTGCATTTAATTATGTGGGGTGAGACTGTGGAACAGTGTGGATGAGGAGTAAAAGCAGTGTTCAAACATTCAGCAGTTTAAAACAAAATATAAAGAATGTGTTTTCACAGGATGCAGGGATGAAGTGGGGGTGTGAGAGTCACGAAATGTGTTCACAGCGAACCAATGTTGTTATTTATTTCTATATTTATTTATGTTCATTGTTAGTTGGTTTTATGTTTTGTTTTATCAGGTTCTTTGTCTTTTTCTAAAATTGTATTGTGGCTACTATTATTGTTAACAGTCATGCTAGGAAGCAGGGAAGGAATTCGATAAGTTTAGACTTCTTCCCATTCCTTTTTGAAGAAACTACGAGGTCTGTTAGAAAAGTAGCCAATCTTTTTATTTTTTTCAAAAACCTGAAGGATTTGAATCATGTGTGCTTGCATGAGCAAACCTTGAACGTTCGTGCGCATGTGTGATTTTTTTCACGCCTGTCGGTTGCGTCATTTGCTTGTAAGCAGCCTTTGTGTGAGGATGGGTGTAGTCTCTGTGTTTTTTCTTTGCAAGGAAATGGCGGAACGACTGGAGCAGCGCGACTGCATCAAATTTTGCTACAAACTGGGCGACAGCCAGGTGGAAACCATTCGGATTATTCAGACGGCTTTCGGTGACGATCCTCTGGGCGTCACACAGATTAAGGAGCGGTACAACCGGTTTAAAGACGTCCACACAACGGTGGAGAGCGCGCCGCTCTCCGATCGGCATCAACACGCTGAAACGACCGGATCATTGCCAAAGTGAACGCTCTGTGGTGATGTGGGACCGTCGTGTGATTATCCGAGAAATTGCGGAAGAGGTGGACATCAGCACTTTTTCGACACATTCCACTGGGACAGAAGATTTGGCCATGAAAAGAGTGGCGGTGAAATTCGTGCCGAAGCTGACGGTGGAGCAAAAGCACCTTCGTGTTGAAGTTTCACAGGACATGCTGCACTCCGAAAAATGATGCCCACCTCTTCCACAATTTCTCGGATAGTCACACGACTGAAAAGCCACCGAAAGCCGTCTGAATCTTCTGAATGGTTTCCACCTGGCTGTCGCCCAGTTTCTGGCAAAATTTGATGCGGTGCTGCTCCAGTCATGGAGTGGCGGCGAAATTCATCGGCACGAAGCTGATGGCGCAGCAAAAGCGCCACCGTGTTGAAGTCTCACAGGACATGTTGTGGCATGCTCACCTCGTCCACAATTTCTTGGATAGTCACATGACTGAAAAGCCACCGAAAGCTGTCTGAATATTCTGAATGGTGGACGAGGTGAGCATGCCACAACATGTCCTGTGACATGTTGTGGCTTCACCACGGAGGCGCTGTTGCTGTGCCATCAGCTTTGTGCCGATGAATTTCGCCGCCACTCCTTTTCATGGCAAAATCTTCTTTCACAGTGGAATGTGCCGAAAAAGTGCTGATGTCCACCTCTTCCGCAATTTCTCGGATAATCACACGACAGTCCCACTTTGGAAACGATCCGGTCGTTTCAGTGTGTTGATGCCGACCGGAGCACGGTGCGCTCTCCACCGTTGTGCGGATGTCTTTAAACCGGATGTACTGCTCCTTAATCTGTGTGATGTCCATAGGATCGTCACCAAAAGCCGTCTGAATAATCCGAATGGTTTCCACCTGCCTGTCGCCCAGTTTCTGCCAAAATTTGATGCAGTCGCGCTGCTCCAGTCATTCTGCCATTTCCTTGCAAAGAAAAAATGCCGAGAGACTACACCCATCCTCACACAAAGGCTGCTTACAAGCAAATGACGCAACCGACAGGCATGAAAAAAATCACGCAAGCGCACGAAGGTTCAAGGTTGGCTCATGCAAGCACACGTGATTCAAATCAATCAGGTTTTGAAAAAAATAAAAAGATCGGAAACTTTTCTAACAGACCTCGTATATATTGCCTGTTGTTTTACTTTTTATTAGGTTATGATTACATGCATAAATAAAAATAAATAAATGAATATTACAATTTGTAATGCATTTGACTCTGCTAACTTTAACATTGAAAATGCCATAGATATGCTAACACATTAGCATCACTCCCGTTTGGTGCAACAAACGATTATTTGGATCATTGATGAATCTGATGGGGTTTCAACACGATTAATCAATTAATCGGATTAGCAGGGAATTTTTTTTTTTTAAATGTGCCAGGGAAACTCTCTCCTTCCATCACTTTATTTAACAACAGAACATCATTTGAAAACTTAAAATAACTGAAAATCAACAAATCGTCAAATGTCCCTTGGCTATTGAAATATAAAATAATAAAGAATAAAACAGTTTATAATAAAGAACAAAAATAATTATTTCAAATGGCATTGCTTTATCAAAGTGCTGAGTTGCCATAAAACAACAATGAAACATATAAATGTTGTAAAATATATGGTGAAAAAACAGGTATTTTTGTTGCTGCAAATGAGCAATTAGCATAACCAGTTAACCATTAAACCTAAATCAAAAACTGTAGCCTGACTCAGTATATGTGCAACATTCTCTCTATAACTTGTAATCATCATCATCGGCATAATCTCGTTTTCGAGCATTAAAGGACCATGTCAGATCAACCTCAGTTGTTCAAGGGGTGACGATGTTGTATGTGGCTGCTCAGACTCAGAGCAGAATGGAAGAGTGGAATGGAACACTTTGTGCAGGGAACAGTGGGTGGTGAGGAGGAAAGAGAAGCCGCTCTTTACATTGCTGTCTCTTGTACTCTACTTCACAACATCGTTGTTTCTCCATGTGTAATGATGGTGAGCTTCCACTCAGTGCGGTTTTCGGCAAGGGTCTCCCAGTTGGCATAGTCGATGTTACAGCGATGAAGCGTCGCCCTCAGTTTGTCACGAAATTGACGTTTGGGGGCACCTCTTGTGCCTGATTCGAGCTGTGAGAAGAGGATCTGGAGGGGAGTCGGGTTGCGGGCATTCTTCTGATGTGCCCTGCCCAGCGGAGGCGATTTTGGGCCATCGTGGTCTCGATGCTAGAGAGACTGGCTCGGAGAAGCACAGATTCATTGGAGACATGGTCTTGCCATTTGATCTTCAGGATTGCATGAATATTCTGCTGTTGGAAACGCTCCAGCTTTTTTTATATCACTCGTATATAGGACCCACAACACAGAACCATAGAGGAGGGTGGAAAGAACGATGGCTCGGAACACCATGGTTTTCGTCTGGAGACTGAGATTGTGGTTCAAAAATACCCGTTTGGAGAGCTTCCCAAATGATGCATGTGCGGCACGAATCCTGTTATCAATGTCTCTGTGCATAGTGCAGTCAGAGAGGTAGCTTCCTAGGTAGGAGAAGGCTTCCACGGTCTCAAGGACTTCACCATGGAGTCGTACGTTGCTGGTGTCTGGAGGGGGATGGCCTGGGACTCCCTGCACAAGGATTTTGGTCTTTCCAGTATTGGAGGTTAGCCCAAAGTGAGAGTAGGCACCATCAAAGAGATGTACAGTGGCCTGGAGCGCGGCGACTGTGTCCGCAGGGGACGCACTGTCGTCAGCGTACTGTAGCTCCCGTACTGTAACTAGGGTGGTAAGCTGGCGGGCATGAAAGCGCCTAGTGTTGAAGAGACCTCCATCCATTCTGCAGCGAAGTCAAATGCCAGGGGCCATGCCGGGAAGTTCGTGGATCATGGCCCCAAGGTAGAGAGAGAAGAGGGTGGGGGCCAGAACGCAGCCCTGCTTCAAACCAGTGGTGATAGGGAAGGAGTCAGAGATGCTGTCTTGTCCACGATGCGGCCAGTCATCCCATCGTGAAGGGCCTGTACAAGGTCCGTGAAGTGGTCAGAGCAGCCGAAACTTCTTAAGGTTGCCCACATAACTGGTCTTGGGACACTATCGAAAGCCTTCTCCAAGTCCCAGAAGAGGAAAAGGAGAGGTCTTCGCTGTTCATGGGACTTCTCCTGTAGCAGGCGGGCACAGAAGATCATGCCAGTGGTGCCATGAGATGGCCGGAAGCCGCACTGTGACTCTGGAAGGACCTCTTCAGTGACGTCAGGAGCCTGTCAAGCAGAACCCGTGCAAAGATCTTTCCGGCACTACTGAGGAGGGAGATGCCACGGTAATTTCCGCAGATCGAGCGATCCCCCTTCTTGAAGATAGTAATGATGGTGGCGTCCTTCAGGTCTGTGGGTACGGCTTTTGTCTCCCATATGCACAGGATCAACATGAAAAGCCTGGTCTTCACGGCTATGCCCCCATGAGATATGAGTTCCAAGGGGATGTTGTCGGGCCCGGGGGACTTCAATGCCTTCAGAAACTAGGTGTAGGAGGGAGGGAGTGACATCCAATGCCTGACAGGATGTTGGGGTACCTTACGGAGCAAGTCCTCAGCTGCGGTAGATGGACGATTTCAGAAGCATCTGAAAGTGTTCCTTCCACCTTTGAAGGATGGCTTGATCATCAGTAAGGGTAGTTGCCCCGTCAGCAGACTGGAGGATGTTGGTACCACCGCGCCGGGAACCAAAGATTTCCTTTGTTGCAGCGTAGAAGCACCGGAGGTCTCTGCTGTCAGCGTATGACTGGATAGCCTTTGATTTTTCTTGCCACCACAGGTTATGCATTTCTCTGACCCTTCGATGGCACTTCTTTGTGTTTTGGAATCGTCGCAAGCTGGCACGGGTAGAGCGATTCTCCCATGCAAGGCGAGCAGATCTCTTCTGGTCAATCAGTTTTTGGATATCGGCATCATTTTGATCAAACCAGTCTTGATGGAAATGACTGGAGTAGCCAACTACGTCCTCTGCAGTTTTACTGATGGTGCCACAGAGAATGGACCAGTCTGCTTCTACTGAATCTTGCTGATGTGCCGATGGTGGAGCCTCACTGAGAAGCTCTGTGAGATGACTGGAGTAGTTTTCCTGAATTGCAGGGATCTTCAGCCTCATGACGTTAAAGCGACGTGCCCTCTTTACCCTGTTGTAGAGGGGGAGGTTCCTCAGACGGAGTCTGAGACGCGTTATCAAGAGCTGATGGTCTGTCCAACAATCGTCTGCACCGGGCATGCTGCGGGTCACAAGGACATTGCTCCGGTCACGTAATCGAGTAAGGATATAGTCTAGGATGGTCCAGTGCTTTGACCGCGGGTGTTTCCAGGTGGTTTTGGATGATTTGGAAGCCGGAAAACAGTATTAGTGGTAGTCAACTCATTTTCAGCACATATGCCAAGAAGGAGAAGCCTGATGGAGTTGCAGGATCCAAGCCCCTGCTTGCCCAGAATGCCCTCCCAAAGTCTATGGTCACGACCGACTCTGGCATTGAAGTCTCCGAGCACGAGGAGCTTGTCTCTGCTGGGAACGGCTTGGATGGCACTGTTCAGGGCAGCATAGAATGACCCCTTGACGTCATCCTCGGAGTCAAGGGTTGGGGCGTAGACGGAGATCAGAGTCATGTGGTTGCTGTTGGGGAGCGGCATGCGGAAAGTCATAAGACGTTCATTTATGGCTGTTGGTGCCAGGTTATAGCGATTCACCAATGATGTCTTGATCGCAAAGCCAACGCCATGGATCTGCCGCTCTTCAAGATCTTTCCCTTTCCAGAAGTAAGTGTAGTTGGCTCCAACTTCAGACAGACTTCCCTCTCCGGCAAGTCTTATTTCAGAGACGGCAGCGATATCAATGTTGAAGCAGTCAAGCTCCCGACTCACAAGGGCAGTGCGTCGGTGTGGTCTATCTGTGTCAACTTGTAAACTATGTGGTCATTTCACAATGACACATGTGACTAATGTCTCTTCCTCTAAAATTGTATTGTAGCATTATTAGTTATAATTACTATCATTATTGTTGCTGTTATTATCCATCCATCCATCCATTTTCTTCCGCTTTATCCGGAGTCGGGTCACAGGGGCAGCAGCTCAAGCAAAGCCGCCCAGACCTCCCGATCCACACACACCTCCCCCAGCTCCTCCGGGGGAACCCCAAGGCGTTCCCAAGCCAGCCGAGAGATGTAGTCCCTCCAGCGTGTCCTGGGTCTTCCCCGGGGCCTCCTCCCAATGGGACGTGCCTGGAACACCTCTCCAGTGAGGCATCCAGGGGGCATCCGGAAAAGATGCCCGAGCCACCTCAACTGACTCCTTTAGACATGGAGGAGCAGCGGCTCGACTCCGAGCTCCTCCCGAGTGACCGAGCTACTCACGTTATCTCTAAGGGAGCGCCCAGCCACCCTGCAGAGGAAACTCATCTCAGCAGCTTGTACTCGCGATCTCGTTCTTTCGGTCATGAGCAAAATCTCATGACCACAGGTGAGGATCGGAACATAGATCGATCGGTAAATCGAGAACTTTGCCCCCCTACTCAGCTCTCTCTTCACCACGACGGTCCAATATAGCGACCGCATCACTGCAGATGCTGCACCGATCCGTCTATCGATCTCACGCTCCATCCGTCCCTCACTCGTGAACAAGACCCCGAGATACTTAAACTCCTCCACTTGAGGCAAGGACACTCCACCAACCTGAAGAGGGCAAAGCACCTTTTTCCAGTCGAGAACCATGGCCTCTGATTTGGAGGTGCTGATTTTCATCCCGGACACTTCACACTCGGCTGCAAACAGCCCCAGTGCACGCTGAAGGTCCTGAGTTGACGAAGCCAACAGAACCACATCATCCACAAACAGCAGAGATGAGGTTCTGTGGTTCCCAAACCAGACCCCCTCTACACCCTGGCTGCACCTACAAATTCTGTCAATAAAAATAATGAACAGAACCGGTGACAAAGGGCAGTCCTGGCGGAGGCCAACATGCACTGGAAACAGGTTTGACTTACTACCAGCAATGCGAACCAAGCTCCTGCTGCGGTCGTACAGGGACCGAATAGCCCTTAGCAAAGGACCCCGGACCCCGTACTCCCGGAGCACTCCCCACAGGGTGCCCCGAGGGACACGGTCGAACGCCTTCTCCAGATCCACAAAACACATGTGGACTGGTTGGGCGAACTCCCATGAACCCTCGAGCACCTGATGGAGCGTGTAGAGCTGGTCCAGTGTGTCGCGACCAGGACAATCGACCATCGGTCGAATTCTCCTCTCCAGTACTCTGGAATAGACCTTACCAGGGAGGCTGAGGAGTGTGATCCCCCTATAGTTGGAACACACCCTCCGGTCCCCCTTCTTAAACAGAGGGACCACCACCCCGGTCCGCCAATCCAGAGACGCTGTCCCCGATCGCCAGGCGATGTTGCAGAGGCGTGTCAACCAAGACAGTCCCACAACATCCAGAGACTTAAGGTACTCAGGATGGATCCACCCCAGGAGCCTTGCCACTGAGGAGCTTTCTAACCACCTCGGTGACTTCAGCCTGGGTAATGGATGAGTCCGCCTCTGAGTCCCCAGTCTCTGCTTCCTCTTCGGAAGACGTGACGATGGGATTGAGGAGATCCTCGAAGTACTCCTTCCACCGCCCGACAACATCCCCAGTCAGGTCAAAAGCTCCCCACCCGCACCGTAAACAGTGCTGGTGGAGAGCTGCTTCCGCCTCCTGAGGCGTCAGACGGTTTGCCAGAATCTCTTCGAGGCCGACCGATAGTCCTCCTCCATAGCCACACCGAACTCCTCCCAGACCCGAGTTTTTGCCTCTGAGACCGCACGGGCTGCGGCATGCTTGGCCTGCCGGTACCTGTCAGCTGCCTCTGGGGTCCCACCTACCAACAAAGATAAGTAGGACTCCTTCAGCTTGATGGCATCCCATACTTCCGGTGTCCACCACCGGGTTTGGGGATTGCCGCCGTGACAGGCACCAGAGACCTTGCGACCACAGCTACGAGCGACTGCATCGACAATGGAGGTGGAGAACATGGTCCACTCGGACTCCATGTCTCCAACCTCCCCCGGGATCTGGGACAAGCTCTCGATCATCGACCTCCGGCTCAGGGTGTCCTGGTGCCACATGCACTTATGGACACCCTTGTGCTCGAACATGGTGTTCGTGATGGACAAACTGTGACTAGCAAAGAAGTCCAACAACTGAACACCACTTGGGTTCAGATCGGGGAGGCTGTGCTTCCCGATCACCCCCCTCCAGGTCTCACTGTCGCCACCCACGTGGGCGTTGAAATCCCCCAGGAGAACAATGGAGTCCCCAGTCGGAGCGCTATCTAGTACCCATCCCAGGGACTGCAGGAAGGTCGGGTACTCTGCACTGCCGCTCGGCCCACAGGCCAAGACAACGGTGAGAGACCTGTCCCCGACCCGATGGCGTAGGGACACGACCCTCTCGTTCACTGGAGTGAACGCCAACACATGGCGACTGAGCTGGGGAGCAATAAGCAATGCGACCCCAGCTCTCCGCCTCTCCCCATGGTCAACGCCAGAAAAATGAAGCATCCAGCCCCTCTCCAGGAGTTGGGTACCAGAGCCCAAGCTGTGCGTGGAGGTGAGCCCGACTATCTCTAGTCGGTATCTCTCAACCTCCCGCACAAGCTCAGGCTCCTTCCCCCCTAGCGAGGTGACATTCCACGTCCCAACAGCCAGCGGCTGTGAGCATGGACCGGGCCACCTGCCCTCGACCGCCACCCAATCCTCTCTGCACCCGACCCCCATGGCCCCTTCTGCAGGTGGTGAACCCACAGGAGGGCTGGCCCACGTCGCCCTGCCGGGCCCCATGGGCTAAGGCCCGACCACCAGGCGCTCACGCGCGAGCCGCAACCACAGGCCTGGCTATTAATATATAAATAAAAATATAATTTGTAATACATTTGACTCTTTTACAACAACAATCGTTGAGCCATTAATTATTATACAGAAAACAAATCCACAAACATGCTGAAATGCCAGAAGCTTAATGCTTACTTTAACACTGAAAACGCCATAGACATGCAAATGTGTTAGCATTAACGTTAGCATAAAATACATCTATCAACTGTTTCAGAAGACCATAACAGGTCAGTTTAACATAAAAAAGGTAAATATTCCACACAGACATAAGCTCTTTATAGTTTTAGTGGGGAAAAATTAAGATAAAGCAAAATAAAACAAATGAAACCAACGAAGCAGCAGCTTGAAGCACTCCATTGGTTCAAGATTCAAAGCAAAGCTCGGCTGATTATATGGAAGAAATAAAACATTTTCGGTAAAACAAAGTTATTTAGCAACTAATCGATGACTAAATTAGTTGACAACTATTTTAATAATCGATTTTAATCGATTAGTTGTTTCAGCTCTAGCTGCAACTAATGATTATTTTAGTAATCGATTAATCGGTCTCTTTTTTCCGATTGTTTTTTGATTTTACTTACATGTGAGTTTTGCAATTATTTCTTGAAGTGAGTTATTGTTAAAAGACCTTTATCACGCAACATCAACATTTGACCTTGTAACAAAGTTATGACGTTATATTCTCATCAAAAACATACATGAAGTAGTATTTTATTTTGCACATACATACATCACTGACACGCCACAAAGAGATCTCCGCGAGAGTCCGCGAAAATATTTTGAAGGCCTGACTAAAGTGCAATATGTGATCTTTAATAAGATACTTTCATGACAAAAGACACAAATGTGCAGTTTACTGCATTTTATTTTTTTTCTTGTGTAAAAACACAGCCTAGATGTGGTTTGACCGGAACAAATTGTCATTAAACTTAAATAAAACAGGGATGAAGTGGAGGTGTAAGAGTCACTAGGTGTTCAAAGGAAACAATTATTTATTTCTATATTTATTTATTTATGTTCATTGCTAGTGGTTTTTATCTTTTCTGTTGTTTTGTTTTATCAGGTTCTTTGTCTGTTTCTCTAAAATTGTATTGTAGCATTATTAGTTATTACTATTATTGTTGTTATTGCTATTATTAGTATGATTATTAATATATGAATAATAATAATAATAATAATAATAATAGCAATAACAACAATAATAGTAATAATAACTATTATTAGTATTATTATTATTATATGAATAAAAATAAATTTAACAAATATTACAATTTGTAATTCATGACTCTTATGAAAACAAATGCTGAGCCATTAATTATTATACAGAAAACAAATGCAGACAAACGTGCTGAGATCCGAACAGCTTAATGCCAACTTTAACATTGAAAATGCCATAGACATGCTAACGCGTTAGCATCGGTCACATTTTTAAGTTAAAAAATACATCAACTGTTTCAGAAGACCATAACAGGTCGGTTTAACATAAAAAAAGGTAAATATTACTCACAGACATATGCTCTTTATGGCTTTAATGTGGAAAAAATTAAGATAAAGCAAAATAAAACAAAGAACCAACAAAGCACTGCTACACTGGTTCAAAGCAAAGCCACACCCTGCTCTACTTGGGGAAGGTCTGCCAATGTTCCCATGAAGACAGGGAGGAGAAGGACCGTGGCTCATGGCAAGCAGTAAACAGAGCGGAGAGGAGTGAAAATCCACACAGTACCTTCGTCTGCGGTGCGGCACAATCCACGCTGATATTGCTGCTGCTTTGATTAGTGCAGAATGGGATGCTGTTTTGACAGTGAGAGTATCATATTTCGGCCCCAAAACACGCATGACACCATATGCGAGCGTGTATGTGTGGTTAAATATTCCAAATGACGGAAATCCGTCATGGTGATGGAGAACTTTAACACATGCTTTAAAGCCAAAAGAATCACGGCATCAGGCCAAAACATGGAAGAGTGTAGAAATGTGTGCCAGAGGAACATCAAAACTGCTAATTTATACACAGCAGTTTTCTGAAGGAAATCCTTACTGTTTTTTTAACTTCAAGATTAATTTTTGATTACTGTACATTTTAAAAGTAAAAATTTTCTTACATTAGAAAACTTGTAATTAAATTAGTTTTATGTAAAAAAAAAAAAAAAGAAAAAAAAAAAGATTCTTTATAAAGTTTTGATCATCTGTAAATTAAAACCAGAACTTATCTGTTTCAGATAATTTGATTTCTTGATTAACATTATAAGGAACCTCGGGCATTTATTTTTAGACAAATAAAATAACATGAAAAGTAATGTGTAAATTTTTAAGTCTGGGAGATTAATTCATATCTGTATTTCAACCAGGAAAAAGTCTCATTTGAGAGCGGGCGCTAAAGGGGTCAAATATGACGTAATTTCTCTACTTCTGGGGACAGAAACATGGCACTTTCTCTGAGTGTTTGGGCAAATTACATGCAAATTAAGTGAAAATGCAAAGAAAAAGTGATGATGCGGTGAAAAGTGGACATGTGTTGCAGTTTGTTTATGACCCAGAGCTCAAACATGTCGAGGTGGTTTTGCAGGCGAGAGAACGTAGCTACTCTGGTTAGATGTGCAGGCTAACACTTACCGACAACGTCTCCCATTTGCCTCATCTTCCCTTCTCCACTGGGAACCAAAAACAACTGCACTTTTTGTGACTGCCGTGTTTGTGCCAGCTGTCCCCATATATGGTCAAATCCCGCAATATCACGTATGGGTTCATATGAGACTACGCTACCTTATTAGGATTTCAAAATGTGACATTAATCTCATAATGAATTTTAGTCATTTCAACATTTAATTATGTCCTCACTGACTATGTGACTGCTTTTAATGTTGTAATCAGGACAGAGTAATTACTAAAATATGAATTTGACTATTCTAGTGATTGTGAATGCTTTGAAATTGTGCACAAAAGAGGTGGGACTTCTACCTGCGCAAGTCTTATTGACTAAACTTTCACTTCATGGACATGTTTAATGATTCATTCATTTAATGTTAAAATACAAAAGGAAACAGCTTTTCCAAATAGTAAAATAGTTGCTGTATGAAGAGCCTTTGTTTTATTTTGAAGCATAGCAGCAGGTGTCGGTTTTTAGAGACGACGGGTGAGCTGGACCCTCAGGACATTTAACCAGATGAGGGTCTTCTCCACAGCTTCAACCTCTTGGTGGAGGTTTTGGAAACACCATCCTCACATTCTGAAGAGCAGAGATGTTCTTTTATCCATCTGGACTTCAGGTTTTGGTGTTCAGCTCCATCAGTGGAAGCTTTTAAAGTGCATCTGTATTCACAAAGTTCTCTGCATAGCAAATGTTGAAATGTTCCTGATGTGGGACAAGAGAAGAAATATGTTTCTTAAACTTTAAAGGAAACACAAAACAGTGGTGTGCTATTTTCTTTGCCTGATTAATAAATAGTTAAAAAATGTAAATGAAAAAAAATTACATTTAAAGTTGAGACTTTTCTTGTTGTCAGAGCAGCAACTATTAAAAACTGTGTTGCTTTATTTGATATAAATAATATAAATAACATTTAGTCAGCTTGACAGTAATTGATTCAACATCCTACAGCTAAAGGCTAAGCTAATGTTAGCTGATAAAACTTTAGCGGTACAGTAACGTCATGTTTTATTTTTAGATAACTCACTCACCCCAGACAAATTTGCAGAAGCTCCATTGCTCAAACTGAATGTGTGTATATATACTAAAATGAAGAATTTCGGACTGAGTGTGCGTGCTCAATCACAACGGCTGCTGACTCTAGACAGACTAGTGTGGCTATCTAGTGGTAATGACTCTCAGACTGTTTCGCTTTTTAATTTTCACTTTTTTCAGGAACACATGACACTTCACAAACACTGTGACTGCGAGACTTGTTCAACCTCAAGTAAAAATGCACTTGCTGAATTGCGGCGAAAGAGGGATAAATAGCAATAAAATACATGGGGAGATGATGGTCTAGTGGTTAAGCGTTGGGCTTCAGACCAGAGGATCCCCGGTTCACTTCCCAGCCTGACCGCAAAATCACGAAGGACCCTTAGGCAAGGTCCTTAATCCCCAAGTTGCTCCCACTGTGTAATGAGCACCTTGCATGGCAGCACTCTTGTATCGGTGTGTGAGTGTTTGTGTGAATGTGAGACATAATTGTAAAGGGCTTTGAGCATCTGATGCAGATGGAAAAGCGTTACATAAATGCAGTCCATTTACCATTTACATCAACGACTGCTAATTATCACTGCATGTGCTCGGATAGACTTACAATCATGGATTCTTTGTGTTGCAAATGGGAGGTTAAATAATGTGCAACACATCCTTAAAAAAAGAAAAAAAAAAACAACACTTGTTGAATCATATTGTAGGTGCCCAAATCACAGCAAAGGGGGTCCAAATCACAGTATAGGGCCCCCTGTGCTGGTGAGAACCCTGCATCATGTGTAGCACCATAGCGCCTTGAGATGGCTTATAGTTTGATTTGGCACAGTATTGATAAATTGAACTCAACACCAACATACAGGAATAACACATCCCATACCTCTAGCTACTCAAACATATGAACAAAGACTCACTTTAAAAAGGCACACTGCAGAAAATCAGAGAGAATTACTGCTCTTCAGCAAAATGTAATCAAAATTTACATTGGCATAGAGAACAAGAAACCACAAAATTAATAAGGCTAATTAAGAAATTTCTCTAGGCTTTATTATGGGAAGAGCAAAAGGCAAGATTCAAAAGCTGGTAAAGGACATCCACGCTCCAATAAAAACTCCATCAAAACCATCAAGGGTTTCCAAGCATCATTGGCCAAAACTAGCAGGAACCAAAATTATGAAAAATTAAAGTCTGCACCTGGATGACAGGCAATCTCTTATGGATAAACTGATCAAAATTACACACATACACACACACAACAACAAAAGAAATGCAAATTTGTCTCCAACCCCAATTCCATTGAAGTTGGGACATTGTGTAAAATGTAAATAAAAACAGAATACAATGATTTACAAATCATCTTCAACCTATATTCAACTGAATACACCACAATAACAAAATATTTAATGTTCAAACTGATAAACATTATTGTTTTTGTTCAAATATTTGCTCATTTTGAAATGGATGTCTGCAACACGTTTCAAAAAAGCTGGGACAGTGGTATGTTTACCACTGTGTTACATCACCTTTCCTTCTAACAACACTCAATAAGTGTTTGGGAACTGAGGACACTAACCGTTGAAGCTTTGTAGGTGGAATTCTTTCCCATTCTTGCTTGATGTATGACTTCAGTTGTTCAATAATCCAGGGTCTCTGATGTCATATTTTGCACTTCATAATGCGCCACACATTTTCAATGGGTGACAGGTCTGGACTGTAGGCAGGCCAGTCTAGTACCCGCACTGTTACTATGAAGCCAAGCTGTTGTAACGCATTGTCTTGCTGAAATAAGCAGGGACGTCCCTGAAAAAGACGTTGCTGGAATGGCAGCATGTGTTGGTGCCATCACAGATGTGTAAGTTGCCCATGACATGGGCACTAACACACCCCATACCATCACAAATGCTGGCTTTTGAACTTTGTGCTGGTAACAATCTGGATGGTCTTTTTCCTCTTTTGTCCAGAGGACACGACGTTCATGTTTTCCAAAAACAATTTGAAATGTGGACTCATCAGACCACAGCACACTTTTCCACTTTGATATACAGGGTGACCCAAAGAAAAAAAACCACAACCCATAAACCTTTAAATAAATCCTACACTTCAGTCTGTGTACAATCATTCCCAAAGATTGCAGTTATCTTGGACACTTTGCATAAAATCAATCAATCAATCAATCAATTTTTTTATATAGCGCCAAATCACAACAAACAGTTGCCCCAAGGCGCTTTATATTGTAAGGCAAGGCCATACAATAATTATGTAAAACCCCAACGGTCAAAACGACCCCCTGTGAGCAAGCACTTGGCTACAGTGGGAAGGAAAAACTCCCTTTTAACAGGAAGAAACCTCCAGCAGAACCAGGCTCAGGGAGGGGCAGTCTTCTGCTGGGACTGGTTGGGGCTGAGGGAGAGAACCAGGAAAAAGACATGCTGTGGAGGGGAGCAGAGATCGATCACTAATGATTAAATGCAGAGTGGTGCATACAGAGCAAAAAGAGAAAGAAACAGTGCATCATGGGAACCCCCCAGCAGTCTACGTCTATAGCAGCATAACTAAGGGATGGTTCAGGGTCACCTGATCCAGCCCTAACTATAAGCTTTAGCAAAAAGGAAAGTTTTAAGCCTAATCTTAAAAGTAGAGAGGGTGTCTGTCTCCCTGATCTGAATTGGGAGCTGGTTCCACAGGAGAGGAGCCTGAAAGCTGAAGGCTCTGCCTCCCATTCTACTCTTACAAACCCTAGGAACTACAAGTAAGCCTGCAGTCTGAGAGCGAAGCGCTCTATTGGGGTGATATGGTACTACGAGGTCCCTAAGATGGGACCTGATTATTCAAAACCTTATAAGTAAGAAGAAGAATTTTAAATTCTATTCTAGAATTAACAGGAAGCCAATGAAGAGAGGCCAATATGGGTGAGATATGCTCTCTCCTTCTAGTCCCCGTCAGTACTCTAGCTGCAGCATTTTGAATTAACTGAAGGCTTTTTAGGGAACTTTTAGGACAACCTGATAATAATGAATTACAACAGTCCAGCCTAGAGGAAATAAATGCATGAATTAGTTTTTCAGCATCACTCTGAGACAAGACCTTTCTGATTTTAGAGATATTGCGTAAATGCAAAAAGCAGTCCTACATATTTGTTTAATATGCGCTTTGAATGACATATCCTGATCAAAAATGACTCCAAGATTTCTCACAGTATTACTAGAGGTCAGGGTAATGCCATCCAGAGTAAGGATCTGGTTAGACACCATGTTTCTAAGATTTGTGGGGCCAAGTACAATAACTTCAGTTTTATCTGAGTTTAAAAGCAGGAAATTAGAGGTCATCCATGTCTTTATGTCTGTAAGACAATCCTGCAGTTTAGCTAATTGGTGTGTGTCCTCTGGCTTCATGGATAGATAAAGCTGGGTATCATCTGCGTAACAATGAAAATTTAAGCAATACCATCTAATAATACTGCCTAAGGGAAGCATGTATAAAGTGAATAAAATTGGTCCTAGCACAGAACCTTGTGGAACTCCATAATTAACTTTAGTCTGTGAAGAAGATTCCCCATTTACATGAACAAATTGTAATCTATTAGACAAATATGATTCAAACCACCGCAGCGCAGTGCCTTTAATACCTATGGCATGCTCTAATCTCTGTAATAACATTTTATGGTCAACAGTATCAAAGGCAGCACTGAGGTCCAACAGAACAAGCACAGAGACGAGTCCACTGTCTGAGGCCATAAGAAGATCATTTGTAACCTTCACTAATGCTGTTTCTGTACTATGATGCATTCTAAAACCTGACTGAAACTCTTCAAATAGACCATTCCTCTGCAGATGATCAGTTAGCTGTTTTACAACTACCCTTTCAAGAATTTTTGAGAGAAAAGGAAGGTTGGAGATTGGCCTATAATTAGCTAAGATAGCTGGGTCAACTGATGGCTTTTTAAGTAATGGTTTAATTACTGCCACCTTAAAAGCCTGTGGTACATAGCCAACTAACAAAGATAGATTGATCATATTTAAGATCGAAGCATTAAATAATGGTAGGGCTTCCTTGAGCAGCCTGGTAGGAATGGGGTCTAATAAACATGTTGATGGTTTGGATGAAGTAACTAATGAAAATAACTCAGACAGAACAATCGGAGAGAAAGAGTCTAACCAAATACCGGCATCACTGAAAGCAGCCAAAGATAACGATACGTCTTTGGGATGGTTATGAGTAATTTTTTCTCTAATAGTTAAAATTTTGTTAGCAAAGAAAGTCATGAAGTCATTACTAGTTAAAGTTAATGGAATACTCAGCTCAATAGAGCTCTGACTCTTTGTCAGCCTGGCTACAGTGCTGAAAAGAAACCTGGGGTTGTTCTTATTTTCTTCAATTAGTGATGAGTAGAAAGATGTCCTAGCTTTACGGAGGGCTTTTTTATAGAGCAACAGACTCTTTTTCCAGGCTAAGTGAAGATCTTCTAAATTAGTGAGACGCCATTTCCTCTCCAACTTACGGGTTATCTGCTTTAAGCTGCGAGTTTGTGAGTTATACCACGGAGTCAGGCACTTCTGATTTAAAGCTCTCTTTTCAGAGGAGCTACAGCATTCAAAGTTGTCTTCAATGAGGATGTAAAACTATTGACGAGATACTCTATCTCCCTTACAGAGTTTAGGTAGCTACTCTGCACTGTGTTGGTATATGGCATTAGAGAACATAAAGAAGGAATCATATCCTTAAACCTAGTTACAGCGCTTTCTGAAAGACTTCTAGTGTAATGAAACTTATTCCCCACTGCTGGGTAGTCCATCAGAGTAAATGTAAATGTTATTAAGAAATGATCAGACAGAAGGGAGTTTTCAGGGAATACTGTTAAGTCTTCTATTTCCATACCATAAGTCAGAACAAGATCTAAGATATGATTAAAGTGGTGGGTGGACTCATTTACTTTTTGAGCAAAGCCAATAGAGTCTAATAATAGATTAAATGCAGTGTTGAGGCTGTCATTCTCAGCATCTGTGTGGATGTTAAAATCGCCCACTATAATTATCTTATCTGAGCTAAGCACTAAGTCAGACAAAAGGTCTGAAAATTCACAGAGAAACTCATAGTAACGACCAGGTGGACGATAGATAATAACAAATAAAACTGGTTTTTGGGACTTCCAATTTGGATGGACAAGACTAAGAGACAAGCTTTCAAATGAATTAAAGCTCTGTCTGGGGTTTTGATTAATTAATAAGCTGGAATGGAAGATTGCTGCTAATCCTCCTCCTCGGCCCGTGCTACGAGCATTCTGACAGTTAATGTGACTCGGGGGTGTTGACTCATTTAAACTAACATATTCATCCTGCTGTAACCAGGTTTCTGTTAGGCAGAATAAATCAATATGTTGATCAATTATTATATCATTTACCAACAGGGACTTAGAAGAGAGAGACCTAATGTTTAATAGACCACGTTTAACTGTTTTAGTCTGTGGTGCAGTTGAAGGTGCTATATTATTTTTTCTTTTTGAATTTTTATGCTTAAATAGATTTTTGCTGGTTGTTGGTGGTCTGGGAGCAGGCACCGTCTCTACGGGGATGGGGTAATGAGGGGATGGCAGGGGGAGAGAAGCTGCAGAGAGGTGTGTAAGACTACAACTCTGCTTCCTGGTCCCAACCCTGGATAGTCACGGTTTGGAGGATTTAAGAAAATTGGCCAGATTTCTAGAAATGAGAGCTGCTCCATCCAAAATGGGATGGATGCCGTCTCTCCTAACAAGACCAGGTTTTCCCCAGAAGCTTTGCCAATTATCTATGAAGCCCACCTCATTTTTTGGACACCACTCAGACAGCCAGCAATTCAAGGAGAACAGGCGGCTAAACATGTCACTCCCGGTCCGATTGGGGAGGGGCCCAGAGAAAACTACAGAGTCCGACATTGTTTTTGCAAAGTTACACACCGATTTAATGTTAATTTTAGTGACCTCCGATTGGCGTAACCGGGTGTCATTACTGCCGACGTGAATTACAATCTTACCAAATTTACGCTTAGCCTTAGCCAGCAGTTTCAAATTTCCTTCAATGTCGCCTGCTCTGGCCCCCGGAAGACAATTGACTATGGTTGCTGGTGTCGCTAACTTCACATTTCTCAAAATAGAGTCGCCAATAACCAGAGTTTGATCCTCGGCGGGTGTGTCGTCGAGTGGGGAAAAACGGTTAGAAATGTGAACGGGTTGGCGGTGTACACGGGGCTTCTGTTTAGAACTACGCTTCCTCCTCACAGTCACCCAGTCAGCCTGCTTGGGATCTGCCAGGGGGGAACTAACGGCGGCTAAGCTACCTTGGTCCGCACCGACTACAGGGGCCTGGCTAGCTGTAGAATTTTCCACGGTGCGGAGCCGAGTCTCCAATTTGCCCAGCCTGGCCTCCAAAGCTACGAATAAGCTACACTTATTACAAGTACCATTACTGCTAAAGGAGGCCGAGGAATAACTAAACATTTCACACCCAGAGCAGAAAAGTGTGGGAGAGACAGGAGAAGCCGCCATGCTAAATCGGCTAAGAGCTAGTAGCTACGCTAACCTAGCGGATTCCTAAAAACACGCAAAGTGAATAATTTAGAGGTGATTCAGCAGAAGGAGTGCTTTAGTTAAGGCACGTAAAGATTACACTGGGAAACAAATCGTAATCTAGATAACTAGATCAATCTAACTGCGCAGATTAAACAGCTAACAGATACAGAAAAACACCGCTGTGCTCCGGAACAGGAAGTGATACAATACCGCAGTGAGAGCCAACCACCAGTAGAGGCAAGCAAGACAAAAGTCATGTTTGTCCAAAATATGCTCCAAATGGTATGATTTGTTAGCGAAACAGGTCTCCAAGGCAAAATATATTTTCCTTGGCTGACCAAGACATGTTGGGGGAAGACTATTGTATTGAAACTTGTAAATGATGCAAAATAATTGTAACAATAATCATAATTTGATATATATACACTCACTCAGTAGCGAGACCGAGATGCTCTGTCCCATCCAGGTGTCATTTGACGGAGCTTGCTGTACCCCAGCTCTGCCTCCTCCGACTCGAGCACCCCTCGGTGCATCCAGCCTTTGCTAGTGTGAGTGTGCAGCAGCGTGCAATAAAATGTACAGAACTAAAATTGCTCGCTAAATAGAATCAAAATTTCCTGGTAAATGGAACACAATAGCAAATGGTATGAATAATCCAATCCATATCCTGTGACATACAAACCACCAGTCAAATAACAAGGATCTATTTAAGTGTTTTTATTATATATATATATATATATATATATTTTTTTTTTTTTTTTATTATTATTTTTTTTTTTATTATTACTTCTATTTTGTCATTTGATTTTTAAATGGAGAGCAATGAAAATAAAAGTGTTTTCACTTTCTTGTGTCATGCATGCAATTTTAACGTATTTACAATTATATTAGGTACTTACATTAAACTTATTTATAAACTCAAGCACCCACGCACACTTTTAATCAGCATGTGAATGAGATATGTTCAAAGATCTTCAAGCTGTATAACAATTCATTTTATTGTGAACTGCATGGAATGAAAGACAGGAGAGAGCTTTTGTCTTTTTGGCGCTCTGCCACGAGAAGGCACTCTTATTTTTCAGATATAACACAGGGATGGTATCAAACACGATAAACTTTTCACTTATGGTTACAACAGGGTGACACTTAACTCACTAAACATTAAACTACAATCAACAACACTAATAACATTTTTAAACTAACATGAACACAATAGCAACATTTAAAACCCCAAAATTGAGAACTCCCATAATGCATTGCAGCACAAGAATTTACAGGTTTAGCAACCAGCCCGGCGATCGCTCCAATTTTATTTTGCCGAGTATCACCATCATGACATTAAATTATCTTCATGATTAAGCATTTCTTTATGAAATTATATGATCGGTTGATTTTACTGTTCATTCATATGTAGGAGCGCAGAGTGCATTTTTTTCCCCCTTCCCTTTCTGTGACAACCAATCACAGCTCTTACAGGACCATGTCATACCGAGCAATGGGGTCAACCCAGCCTCCTCACTAAGATAGGAGTTTCAGTTGCCTTCTTGCCTTCCTACTAACAAAACTGTTTAAGGACCTGTGGTCCACTCTTGGGCCAACTGTGCTGGAAATTATTAATCTTTCTTTAACTTCTGGATCTGTTCCTAAATGTTTCAAATCTGCAGTGATTAAACCATTACTTAAACCATTACTTAAGAAATCTAATCTTGACCCCAGTGTATTGAAAAACTATCAGCTGATATCAAATCTATTATTTTGCTCTAAAATTCTGGAAAAAGTGGTGTCATAGCAGCTCGTGGACTATCTTACTGAGAATAATCTCTTTGAGCCACTGCAGTCTACTTTTAGAAAATATTCCAGAGAGACAGCTCTCACTAAAGTGGTGAATGATCTTCTGCTTACAATGGATTCAGACACCACTACGGTTCTGGTGCTGTTAGATCTCAGTGCTGCATTTGATACCGTGGATAATCATATTCTACTTGATAGGCTGGAAAATCATTTTGGGATTACTGGGAGTGCCCTTGCATGGCTGACGTCATACTTGATCAGTCGTTCTCACTGTGTTTTGTAAAGTAACACTACCTCTAACCTTAAAGACATGAAATTTGGGGTTCCACAGGGGTCGGACAATATCGGACTCTGTAGTTTTCTCTGGGCCCCTCCCCAATCGGACCGGGACTGACATGTTTAGCCGCATGTTCTCCCTGAATTGCTGGCTGTCTGAGTGGTGTCCAAAAAATGAGGTGGGCTTCATAGATAATTGGCAAAGCTTCTGGGGAAAACCTGGTCTTGTTAGGAGAGACGGCATCCATCCCACTTTGGATGGAGCAGCTCTCATTTCTAGAAATCTGGCCAATTTTCTTAAATCCTCCAAACTGTGACTATCCAGGGTTGGGACCAGGAAGCAGAGTTGTAGTCTTACACACCTCTCTGCAGCTTCTCTCCCCCTGCCATCCCCTCATTACCCCATCCCCGTAGAGACGGTGCCTGCTCCCAGACCACCAATAACCAGCAAAAATCTATTAAGCATAAAAATTCAAAAAGAAAAAAATAATATAGCACCTTCAACTGCACCACAGACTAAAACAGTTAAATGTGGTCTATTAAACATTAGGTCTCTCTCTTCTAAGTCCCTGTTGGTAAATGATATAATAATTGATCAACATATTGATTTATTCTGCCTAACAGAAACCTGGTTACAGCGGATGAATATGTTAGTTTAAATGAGTCAACACCCCCAAGTCACACTAACTGTCAGAATGCTCGTAGCACGGGCCGGGGCGGAGGATTAGCAGCAATCTTCCATTCCAGCTTACTAATTAATCAAAAACCCAGACAGAGCTTTAATTCATTTGAAAGCTTGTCTCTTAGTCTTGTCCATCCAAATTGGAAGTCCCAAAAACCAGTTTTATTTGTTATTATTTATCGTCCACCTGGTCGTTACTGTGAGTTTCTCTGTGAATTTTCAGACCTTTTGTCTGACTTAGTGCTTAGCTCAGATAAGATAATTATAGTGGGCGATTTTAACATCCACACAGATGCTGAGAATGACAGCCTCAACACTGCATTTAATCTATTATTAGACTCTATTGGCTTTGCTCAAAAAGTAAATGAGTCCACCCACCACTTTAATCATATCTTAGATCTTGTTCTGACTTATGGTATGGAAATAGAAGACTTAACAGTATTCCCTGAAAACTCCCTTCTGTCTGATCATTTCTTAATAACATTTACATTTACTCTGATGGACTACCCAGCAGTGGGGAATAAGTTTCATTACACTAGAAGTCTTTCAGAAAGCGCTGTAACTAGGTTTAAGGATATGATTCCTTCTTTATGTTCTCTAATGCCATATACCAACACAGTGCAGAGTAGCTACCTAAACTCTGTAAGGGAGATAGAGTATCTCGTCAATAGTTTTACATCCTCATTGAAGACAACTTTGGATGCTGTAGCTCCTCTGAAAAAGAGAGCTTTAAATCAGAAGTGTCTGACTCCGTGGTATAACTCACAAACTCGTAGCTTAAAGCAGATAACCCGTAAGTTGGAGAGGAAATGGCGTCTCACTAATTTAGAAGATCTTCACTTAGCCTGGAAAAAGAGTCTGTTGCTCTATAAAAAAGCCCTCCGTAAAGCTAGGACATCTTTCTACTCATCACTAATTGAAGAAAATAAGAACAACCCCAGGTTCTTTTCAGCACTGTAGCCAGGCTGACAAAGAGTCAGAGCTCTATTGAGCTGAGTATTCCATTAACTTTAACTAGTATTGACTTCATGACTTTCTTTGCTAACAAAATTTTAACTATTAGAGAAAAAATTACTCATAACCATCCCAAAGACGTATCGTTATCCTTGGCTGCTTTCAGTGATGCCGGTATTTGGTTAGACTCTTTCTCTCCGATTGTTCTGTCTGACTTATTTTCATTAGTTACTTCATCCAAACCATCAACATGTTTATTAGACCCCATTCCTACCAGGCTGCTCAAGGAAGCCCTACCATTATTTAATGCTTCGATCTTAAATATGATCAATCTGTCTTTGTTAGTTGGCTATGTACCACAGGCTTTTAAGGTGGCAGTAATTAAACCATTACTTAAAAAGCCATCACTTGACCCAGCTATCTTAGCTAATTATAGGCCAATCTCCAACCTTCCTTTTCTCTCAAAAATTCTTGAAAGGGTAGTTGTAAAACAGCTAACTGATCATCTGCAGAGGAATGGTCTATTTGAAGAGTTTCAGTCAGGTTTTAGAATTCATCATAGTACAGAAACAGCATTAGTGAAGGTTACAAATGATCTTCTTATGGCCTCGGACAGTGGACTCATCTCTGTGCTTGTTCTGTTAGACCTCAGTGCTGCTTTTGATACTGTTGACCATAAAATTTTATTACAGAGATTAGAGCATGCCACAGGTATTAAAGGCACTGCGCTGCGGTGGTTTGAATCATATTTGTCTAATAGATTACAATTTGTTCATGTAAATGGGGAATCTTCTTCACAGACTAAAGTTAATTATGGAGTTCCACAAGGTTCTGTGCTAGGACCAATTTTATTCACTTTATACATGCTTCCCTTAGGCAGTATTATTAGACGGTATTGCTTAAATTTTCATTGTTACGCAGATGATACCCAGCTTTATCTATCCATGAAGCCAGAGGACACACACCAATTAGCTAAACTGCAGGATTGTCTTACAGACATAAAGACATGGATGACCTCTAATTTCCTGCTTTTAAACTCAGATAAAACTGAAGTTATTGTACTTGGCCCCACAAATCTTAGAAACATGGTGTCTAACCAGATCCTTACCCTGGATGGCATTACCCTGACCTCTAGTAATACTGTGAGAAATCTTGGAGTCATTTTTGATCAGGATATGTCATTCAAAGCGCATATTAAACAAATATGTAGGACTGCTTTTTTGCATTTACGCAATATCTCCAAAATCAGAAAGGTCTTGTCTCAGAGTGATGCTGAAAAACTAATTCATGCATTTATTTCCTCTAGGCTGGACTATTGTAATTCATTATTATCAGGTTGTCCTAAAAGTTCCCTAAAAAGCCTTCAGTTAATTCAAAATGCTGCAGCTAGAGTACTGACGGGGACTAGAAGGAGAGAGCATATCTCACCCATATTGGCCTCTCTTCATTGGCTTCCTGTTAATTCTAGAATAGAATTTAAAATTCTTCTTCTTACTTATAAGGTTTTGAATAATCAGGTCCCATCTTATCTTAAGGACCTCGTAGTACCATATCACCCCAATAGAGCGCTTCGCTCTCAGACTGCAGGCTTACTTGTAGTTCCTAGGGTTTGTAAGAGTAGAATGGGAGGCAGAGCCTTCAGCTTTCAGGCTCCTCTCCTGTGGAACCAGCTCCCAATTCAGATCAGGGAGACAGACACCCTCTCTACTTTTAAGAATAGGCTTAAAACTTTCCTTTTTGCTAAAGCTTATAGTTAGGGCTGGATCAGGTGACCCTAAACCATCCCTTAGTTATGCTGCTATAGACGTAGACTGCTGGGGGGTTCCCATGATGCACTGTTTCTTTCTCCTTTTGCTCTGTATGCACCACTCTGCATTTAATCATTAGTGATCGATCTCTGCTCCCCTCCACAGCATGTCTTTTTCCTGGTTCTCTCCCTCAGCCCCAACCAGTCCCAGCAGAAGACTGCCCCTCCCTGAGCCTGGTTCTGCTGGAGGTTTCTTCCTGTTAAAAGGGAGTTTTTCCTTCCCACTGTAGCCAAGTGCTTGCTCACAGGGGGTCGTTTTGACCGTTGGGGTTTTACATAATTATTGTATGGCCTTGCCTTACAATATAAAGCGCCTTGGGGCAACTGTTTGTTGTGATTTGGCGCTATATAAAAAAATTGATTGATTGATTGATTGATATAGCACCCCATGGGCACATATTGTGGCGTTTTGGAATTACCTTTCACTGCTATGCTGATGATACTCAGTTATACTTGCCGATAACTGCTGGTAATCTCATTCATATAAAATCCTTAGAAGATTGCCTTGCATCAGTGAGAAGTTGGATGTCTAGAAACTTCCTACTTTTAGACTCTGATAAGACTGAAATGATGGTTCTTGGTCCAGTGAGACATCGGCATTAATTTGACCAGTTAATGCTTAACCTTGGCACATGTGTCATACATCATACTGACAAAGTGAGGAACCTTGGGGTAATTTTTGATCCTACATTGTCTTTTGACCTCCACATTAGAAATCTTACGAGGACTGCTTTCTTCCACCTGCGAAATATAGTGAAGATTCATTCCCATCCTGTCTATAGCTGATGCTGAGACCCTGATCCATGTGTTTATCTCTTCTAGATTGGACTACTGCAATGTTCTATTTTCTGGTTTACTACAGTCTAGCATTAGGGCTCTCCAATTGGTTCAAAATGCTGCAGCCAGACTTTTGACACGAAGCAGAATGTTCGACCACATTACACCCATCTTGGCATCCCTTCACTGGCTTCCTGTCCCAGTGAGATCAGATTTTAAGGTTCTGCTAGTAGTCTATAAAATTGTTCACGGACTGGCACCTCCCTACCTAGCTGACCTAATTAAACCTTACGTACCGGCTGGGCTTTATGTTCTCAGGGTGCAGGACTACTGTGTGCCCCCAGGGTGAATAAGAAGTCTGCAGGTCATAGAGCTTTCTCTTATCGTGCCCTCGCTCTGTGGAATGATCTTCCTGCATCAATTAAACAGTCAGATTCTGTGGAGACTTTAAAGTCCAGACTTAACATGCACTTATTTTCCCTTTCGTATGGCTAGCATACTGCTATAGTTTTGTTTTACACTTTTTACTCTTTTAATTAATTTTATTAGGAAACGGAGCGTGCCGAGGCCTCAACTTTACCTAAATTCTGGGTCGTTTCATGAAGCTTAGGGCTAGTGGCTGGCGATCACATCAGTATTTCTTCTGTTTTCTTGTTGTTTAATGCTAGCAAATTATACAGTATTTCTTGTCTTTCTGATGCGTGATTCTGTTTCTCTCTGTTTAAGGTGTAGCTCCATCCAGAGATGGGAGTTGTATTTGTGCTGGCAACCCTCCTGTCCTGTGCACCAACAGCATTTCATGTATATGTGTTTTGTGAATTGTTCTGTAATTTATGTCTGTAGCATGGCCCAAGCAGAGGGTCACCCCTTTGAGTCTGGTGTGCTTGAGGTTTCTTCCTCAGAGAGAGTTTTTCCTTACCACTGTTACTCTGGGGGTTGGTAAGGTTAGACCTTACTTGTGTGAAGCACCTTGAGGCAACTCTGTTGTGATTTGACGCTATATAAATGAAATTAAATTGAAATGGAAATGCTAATTTTTTTCACATTTTGCTTTGTGTTCTTTTCAATGAAAGTATGGTTTTACTTTGAGAGAGTCTGTGTGTGTCTGTGTGTGCACTCAGCAGCTGTTTTAACCCGCAATTTAGACAGACTTCTGGCTGAATTTGAACAATATATAATCAGTATTAAGCTTGTAGACTCTCTCAAATGTCATACAACTGTCAATCTCTATAAGGAACTTTTTAAAAGAGAATTAATGTTGAATAATCCCTTAAAAAACAAACAAAAAAACAACTGACACGCAGGTTAAAATGGCTGTTACACTGTTTTAACCCACATCAGCTGTTTATTGCCACTTAAGATGTGGAATGTCTCTGTGATGACACAGATATACATATTTATTAGATTTTTCACAGTTATATACAACACTTATTAGAATTTTTAACAGGGTGTGTTTATGACTAATTGCCACAGGTGAACAAAACCTTTTCACAGCTGCTACGTTTACTATGACTGCATCAAAATGAACAGTTATCACTTAAAAATGAGTCGTCATAACACAACATCACACTTGTGTAAACTTTGGAATTCATCTGTGCCTCAGTTCTTAACGTTAGCAGCTACGTTCCATTGAAGCACACGCTGGGATGCTTCTAGTAACTATGTCACCTGTTGGAAACACCCAAGTACTCACAAGTAGCTGTTTGATGCGAACGCACAAAGTAATCCCGGTGGATCATCGGATCGTCACTAACAGCCTAAATCTAAATTGTTACGGCTGAATCACAATCAAGTTGACCAACTGTGGTGCACAAGAGGTGAAGAATGAAGTTCCTCAGATGAAGATGAAAATACTTCTAAAACAATCTATGGTATCCAGAGCTCAATGCCTGAAAATATTTTTGAAGTAACTGTCTTCATTGCAAAATTACAGCGCATTGAACTAAACATTAAATTCTGAAATTGGCTATGTACGGACACTACATGCTATTGTAATAGCTCTCTTGTACGTGATTATATTATCAGTTTTTAGGTGGTGATTGTAGTGTTCTTTGTTTGTATTGTCAGAGATACATGTGACCATAGTTCTTGGTATGGAATGCAATCAGCATATAAGGAATTATTCATAATTTCACATGGAAACGGCTCAAAAGTTATTTTTTATATGATCAAAAATAGAATATGACATTTCTCAAGAAAATAACGTTATTCCTTAATTTGAAACATCCATCCCCAAAGTGGTATACACATAGTAATACATACATCAAAAGAACTTCTGTCAAAATTGTTTAATGCAACCTCTGCTACCATATAAAAAGTTATCTATGTACGGACACAACAGAAAAAATTTAATTATTCAAAATCATGCTTTATTTTTTTTTATTTGTTTATTACTAAAATGTATTTGCTGAATTATCATTGGTTTGCTGTTTACTATCCTGATTTTAGCACAATACATGATACTATGTACGGACACTACACTATGTACGGACACTACGGTTTCCAACTGTTAGTGCCAAAATGTTTACTTCAAATGAGAATTGAAAAACAATTTTTCTGTTATGAATAAAGACTAAGCTAGACTACTGTTACATACCATTTGATCCACTGACATCCTTTGGGTAGAGGATTCTCCAGAGCTATGTACGGACACTACAGGATTTTGGTGAACAAAAGGTGTGGTCACAAAACTCGAATTTTTGGGAAAACAAAGAATCCAAATTCAATGATATTCAACATATTGTTAATACAACTGTAACTCCTCAATATAAATGAACAATAACCAGTTTATTTGAACATTTTATTATTTCAAGGCCTTTACCTTTACAAGTGCTTACAAAATGAAAAATTGTAACACCGCAGGTTTATCTGAAAAAAAAAAAAACAAAGTCTGAAATTAAATATTGTTCTATGTTCATATAGATATGTCATCATGGTTCAGATTGGTTGCTGCGCCTTCCTGAACCTGAAAAAAGCAATTACAAAAATGAAATATCAACTAATGCTGTATCAACAATGGAAATGACAACAATGGAAATGACAACAAACTCCATACTTTTGAACACACAGTTTATTGTAGACTGGGCTATAAGATCTTCACTTGCAAGTTGGTCAACTTGATTGTGATTCAGCCGTCATGATTTCAGTGCGACATGCCCTTTAACATTTACAGCTATCAATATAAGGGGAGCCGTGGATCTAGGTGCCTGCGGCCCCCCGAAGCTATGAGCTGCGATCACATACTTTATCCAGTAATAAAATGGTCCTAGCTAGAACCCTGTTACCCACTTAGGTTGTTCACCTACAAAATCTGTCCAACACAGGCCAAACAATATTACTTGTCATTCAGTGTACTGGTATTTATTGCATTCCCAAAATGACCCAACTTGAAAAGTGGCTTAATGCCATGCTGTTGGCCTCATTCTCAACCCCACCTCACCTGTGAAGGAGAAGGAGAGACTAAAAGTAAAGAGAAACTGCAAGACTCACAAAAAATTTAAACCAGGAAACAAAAAGAGCAAAGATCCAGCCTTGAGTCCTAATTACACAAAAAAAGAAATGAAAAAAAAAAACAAACAAACAAAAAAAGACCTTAGCTGATGGCTCAAGGAGAGAGGCTGAATAAGAGGATGAGAGTGGAGTTAATTCCACCATCCTCATGTGTGGCAGCGATGAATAATCTTAGCGTAATCGCAGTACTCTGTCTGCCTTTAAACAGCACACATGCTGCATGAATCTGACCTGTGGTGGGCAGTGGTACCACACTTACTGGCTACCCTGAGTTTAACTCAACCATAGTTGATGTCTAAAAAGCGGGACAGATGGCCAAACTACTGTACAATTTTTAAATTTTATGTGTTAGTCACTTCTAGTAGAATGACTGTTACACCACAGCAGGAATTCATGGTGAATCATACCAGAGAGGTGCAGTCATCGACTTGTAATACCCCTACTACACACACATACACACATGTAGGACCACACGCTTCTCCTACGAGCAGCATGTGCTAATCAGTCGTATGACACAAACATCAGTCATACACAGAAACTGTACTTGGAAACAGTTGCAAGTCAAACAACAGATAAGTCAAAATCCTCACCACTTTCAAATGCCATTTTTGCAGTACAAAGCGAATAAATCTTTCACATCAAAGTCACCAGTATGTTTTGTGATTAAAGCACAAATGCTAAGATTAAATATTACTTTTGTTTGTTATATGTGCAATTCTGTAATGCTGATGAGGTTTTTTTTTTTTGTTACTGGGAACCTGTGGGACATATGTTACTGAAACAATGGCATTAAAGGAGAAGTTGAACACTTTTCAATCCAGAATCTCGAAGTTGCAGTGTTCGTACAACCCTAATTCCAATGAAGTTGGGGCGTTGTGTAAAATGTAAATAAAAACAGAATTAGAGCCCAACCGGATTGGATTTTTTGGGGCCGATGCCGCTAACGATATTTGGATGAAAAAAATGCAGATAATCGATAAATCGGCGTTCTATCTGTAAAATTTCGGCCGATAGTGAGTACTTTGAAAAGGGCTTATATTGGCCGATATATCGGTCGGGCTCTAAACAGAATACAATGATTTGCAAATCCTCTTAAACCTATATTCAATTGAATACACCACAAAGACAAGATATTTAATGTTGAAACTGATAGACTTTATTGTTTTTGTGCAAATATTTGTTCATTTTGAAATGGATGCCTGCAACACATTTCAAAAAAGCTGGAACAGTGGTATGTAAGGAAAGGTGATGTAACACAGTGGTAAACATAAAACTGTGTTACATCACCTTTCCTTCTAACAACACCCATTCTTGCTTGATGGACAACTTCAGTTGTTCAACAGTCCGGGGTCTCTGTTGTCATATTTTGCAGTTCAGGCAGGCCAGTCTAGTACCTGCACTCTGTTACTACGAAGCCACGCTGTTCTAACACGTACAGAATGTGGCTTGGCAGTGTCTTGCTGAAATAAGCAGGGACGTCTCTGAAAAAGATGTAGCTTGGATGGCAGCATGTGTTGCTCCAAAACCTGGATGTACCTTTCAGCATTGATGGTGCCATCACAGATGTGCAAGCTGCCCATGCCATGGGCACTAACACACCCCCATACCATCACAGATGCTGGCTTTTTAACTTTGTGCTGGTAATAATCTGGATGGTCTTTTTCGTCTTTTGTCTGGAGGACACGACGTCCACGATTTCCAAAAACAATCTGAAATGTGGACTCACCAGACCACAGCACACTTTTCCACTTTGCATCTGTCCATTTCAAATGAGCTCGGGCCCAGAGAAGGCGGCGGCGTTTCTGGATGTTGTTGATGTATGGCTTTTGCTTTGCATGGTAGAGTTTTAATTTGCACTTGTAGATGTAGCAACAAATTGGGTTAACTAACAATGGTTTTCTGAAGTATTCCTGAGCCCACACGGTAAGATCCTTTACACTATGATGTTGGTTTTTAATGTAGTGTCGCCTGAGGGATCGAAGGTCACGGGCATTCAACATTGGTTTTTGGCCTTGCCGCTTACGTGTAGAAAGTTCTCCAGATTCTTTGAATCTTCTGATTATATTATGGACTGTAGATAGATGATGGAATACCTAAATTCCTTGCAATTGAACACTGAGAAACATTGTACTTAAACTGTTGGACTATTTTTTCACGCAGTTGTTCACAAAGTGGTGATCCTCACCCCATCTTTGCATGTGAAGGGCTGAGCTTTTTGGGGATGCTCCTTTTATACCCCATCATGACACTCACCTGTTTCCAATTAGGTGTTCTTTGAGCATTCATCAACTTTCCCAGTCTTTTGTTGCCCCGTCCCAATTTCTTTGAAATGTGTTGCAGGCATCCATTTCAAAATGAGCAAATATTTGCACAAAAACAACAAAGTCTATCAGTTTGAACATTCAATGTCTTGTCTTTGTGGTGTATTCAATTGAATATATGTTGAAGAGGATTTGAAAATCATTGTATTCTGTTCTTATTTACATTTTACACAACGTCCCAACTTCATTGCAAGTGGGGTTGTATAATCCAATGGCACAGGGCAGAAAACTGCTTCTTGTCACCACAGAACAGGCAAAAATGTCATGAGAAGTATCTGGTAGCATAGAGACTGTCCCTACGGAGGCAAAAGTGTGCATGTTTACGTCAGTAAATGTCAAGAATTTTTTTAAAAACAAGCAATTATACAGTTAGACACTGACCTGAGTCTCACTGCCATCGGGAGGTGCTGCTGTCCAACAAAGATAACGGAGCTACACTGAGTTATTACAAGCAATTTGCCAATGAATGGCTCCATCTTACAGAATGACCTCCACTTTTCAATGAAATTGTAATGGCTCAGTGGACAACATTGCTGCCAGGCAGCTATGAGGTTAAGTGACTAACTGCATTTTTTAAGTTTCTTTATATTTAGTGAAGAAAACAGGTTTACTTCTGTAGGGACTGTGCATGTTTAAGGATGAACCAATAAAGCTACTTTGATCTTTTTTAACCCTTTATGAAACAGAACAATTGTTTGCTTTTACGCAAAATTGAACATGTACATTAATGTTAGAGAACTTTACGTTATATTAACTGCTTAAAGCACACCAATTTAAAAGATACACTACAAGATGGGGAAATATTGTAACAATATTAATGTTAAATTAAGCAACGTCAGCCTGTTGGACTTATCAGCACAGAAAAAAATTAATTAATATAGCCAACTATGATTTCACTTCAACATGCTTGTGGAGGTCAGAAAACCTCCAAAAGTGGGTAAAACTAGAACTTCAGCATTTGATGAAAATGTCATATTGTGATTGTGGAAAATACTGTGACTGCAATTTGCAAATGCAATATGGTAAAAGTATTATGGTCTTGTAATGATGCAGTCCAGCCCACAAGTATTTAGACAGTGAGGTTTTGTAGTTTTGCCTCTGAACACCACCACAACAGTGGAGTTGAAATTAAAATAAACAAGATATACTTAAAGTGTTAGAACATTTAGCTTTAATAATAAGGATTATAAGGATTTAACAAAAACACTAAATGTATCACATAGGAAAATAGGAAAAAATAAGACATCCTGTTTTGTTATTTTTTTAAAATAACAATGAGCAATTAAAAATGAGGAGGTTTTGTTTATGGTCCCAAATCAAAACAAAGTGTCCATGTTTTACACAATATTTTAAAATAAATCCTTCAATTGTTGTATTCAATTTGAATATGAAAAGTATCAGTGAATAAAAAAATTGCCTTTGTCAAAAATCATGAGAAGTACTAAAAAAAAAAAAAAAAAAAAAAAAGCCAAACCGATAGCCGTTTAAAACTTCAACTCCCCCCCGCCCCCACCAGAGATGAAGATGTCTATACGAAGGTAACAATAATTTTACTGATATTCCTTTCTGGAGAAATACATTAATCTTACCCACAAGCAACAGAGTGCCAGTTTGTGTAGGTATTTGCTCCTGTCCACTGCTAGAAGGACAATGCACCAGACCACTAGCAGTGACTCGGAGTGGTGTCCATAGACATTCCAGAAAGGGCCAAAAGGATGCAGGTTTTCTTTGCAGCCTCTGACACCAGCAGGTGATTTCACTGATCAACATCACTTTGAGCATATGGGACATGTTCTGGAATGTCTTTGACACCACTGCTCTACAGATTCCCTGCAGGTGGTGAGCTCACATGGAGAAGACACCATGTTGGTTTCCGGACTAAGCTCAACTAAAGGTGCGCTGACACGAACATGCCTGAAAATCACACAATTTTATGAACTGTGTCGTGACGATCCCACCCGCTGTGTTCCCAGCTGGACGCCGTTCTTTGTTCTACCACCTGGCACGTGCTCTGCGCTGGACGCTGCGTATATAAAATAATTATTTTGTGGTGGATTAATCTTTTTTTTTTCTGCAAATTGGCCATTGAAAACAGCTCTAATCACTTCCTGAATCACAGAGGAGGCTGCAGCCGGAGCCCTTTGCACGCGCACGACTAACAAACAGCTGAAAGCATTTTGAGCCATCTAAAAAGGTAATTATTTGTCTGATTTTTATTATTTGTCTATTTGTTTGATAAAACAGTTGCGTGTTCTTTTCTTCTTGTCTGCAGCTGTTAAAGTATTTAATAACAGATTTAACTTCTTGTTTGCCTGGCAGCAGGAGGAGGCCCCAGTTTCAGAAGGAGGCCTCGCAAGGATATTTGGAGGGGTCTTTGGAGTATGACCAAACAGTCTACATGGGTTTTTTGGACAGATAAAAAGGCATATGACATTGTCCCTCTGGGTATCCTGTGGGGGGTGCTGTGGGACTGTGGGGGACCAGATTCGCTGCAACGTACGATCTGGTCTCTACAGTGCCCTCCAAAAGTATTGGAATTCTTGGTATTTCACACATTTTAGTTTGTTTATGCCATTTCAAATACAAATTTCTGAAATTATCTTCTTTAAACTCAAAATGAAAGTAAATGCCTACAAGATTATATAAATTAATTAAAAATATAAAACCAAAGATGATGGGTTGTATACCGTAAGTAATGGAACACTTTGGTATAATACCTGTAAATAATCACTTTTATTGCCAGTTTACTTAAGACATGTCAGGGGATGGATACATGAACATTTCCAAGTCACTGAATACGTCTTGGACTTTATTTACATCAATTATGAATAAATACAAACAGTATGGCACTCTATGGTAAATCTGTGTGGAGTAGATAGTTCTGTGTGAAATACCACATATTCAAATACTTTTGGGGGTCACTGTACGTGACCAAAGTAGTAGCTGTGACCACATTCTCAGCATTACATCAGATCTGTTTTCGATGGGAGGTGGACTCCGCCAGGGCTGCTCCTTGTCACAATCTGTTTGTGAGGTTCACGGGCAGAATTTCAAGGTGCAGTCAGAGACCGGAGGACATCCAGTTTGGTGACCTCAGAGTAGCATCTCTCCTAGTTGTAGATGATATGGTTCTGTTGGCTTCATCATGTGGTGACCTCCGATGTACGCTGATATAACATCAACATTATTTTCAGACCACTTTATGCCACTGATATGATACAGCATAATAATGCAAGTCCATCCTTTCAAACGCTGGTTTTTGAACTGTGTTGAATGGCTGCATCTCTTTAATTAGAAAACGAGTAACACTGTTTGTGAGTCTGCCACATTTTGCACTGTCGTGTTTCTATTTGTATTGTCGGGCAAATGCATGCTTAATAGAAACTGCTGGGGAGGGAGAGGGGGGTCTTTTCACGTCGGTCTGCAGTTTTTGGGAAAACTGGACGGGATGGTGATGTTTAAGGTGCATTTTCAGGTTGGTTGTATCTCCAGTTTCCACTGCCACAAGCAAAGTCGACATACTGGTTAGTTCACGTTGAGTTCTCCTTGCTCATTCGACTTCAGTCGGAAATGTTCCCACATCAGAGCTGTGGAATTAGGCTTTGAAACAAAGTCCATGTACTCTACAAAATTTTCTGAATGGAAACTTTCTGGATATAACTGTGCCTGTTTACTGAGGTACACTGTTCACTCCGTGTGTGTACACGGGCAGAGCGCCTCGCACAGAGTGGGCTGAGCCCACAGCCGATCCTCCTGCAGACGGCAAGCTGAGAGGGACAAAAAAAAAAAAGAAAAGAAACAGCGCAACTCACTGGAATGTTGGTGACAGCAAACGCACATGTAAAGGCTGATATATCTAGGCCAGCAAAATCATCATGTTCATCGATATATCAATTTTAGCAACAGGCGTACCCTTTACATGAGTGATTGTTCACATAAGTACCAGTCATTCAGCTTCTGTCCCTCTGTCTCTGCTCTCAGCAGGAGGCAGGGTCAGAACTCAAAATGGGATTAAGTAACATGTCAGTAACATAATGTATATCTGTTATTGTACATTACCTTCATTTAAGTGCATACAGTCGGGTGGTTTTCCCTGACGTGATTTATCATGTTCCTAGTGTTACCCGCCTTCACTGCAACTTTTTTCCGACAGGTTTTGCAAATTGGATCCCCGCCATCTTCAATGAGACCACTGTCATTCTGTGAAGAACCAAAAAACTGCCACACTAGCTATTTGACTCGCTTTTTCGGAGGAAATAAATCTCATGTCGTTGTTGCCTCTGCCATCGTTACAGCAGTCCTCCTGACTCTGTCGGCAACAGTGCCGCAGACCACAGCCAAAAACAATGACCATTTCGTGTTGTTGCCTCCAGTGACCACACGCATAGAGTAGGCATATGGAGATTGACTGATACGAATCGGTATCTAGATACAAATGTGCGCAATGCGAGTGCATCGATTCATTCAGTGTGCATCGATTCATTTGACGGGTGAAATCGTGATCGCATCGCTCGCTGCGTGCTTGTATCGATTTTTTTTTCCGAGGCACGTCGAATGCACTTATCCCTGCTTCAAGTTTTGTTTTGAACATGGACGGAAGCCTGAAAGCTCATTTCTACCACAACAAACATGGAGGTCCGTGAGTGGTTGGACATTTTTGATGCACCTAAAATATTTAAATCAAGCTTTTGGAGATACTTTGGCTGTTTTAAAAAGATGGGACACTTCACAAGACACACACTGTTTGTAAAGAATGCCGTGCTGCTAAACCATACGGCCACTGCAGCTCCACTCGGATATTCCTCAGATTGTAAACCTCCAGCAAAACTCTGATGAGAAAAGTATCTCAAATTACTTTTGCCAAAGCGGTTGTCAATGTCGCCATCGGCACCCCGCTCGAGTCCGAGTTAGGGGAACTTCGCCTGTTACTTCATCTTCCTGGGTGCGCTGCCCGCTGATGACTCTGGAGACCAAAGTAGCCGTAGAAGAGCAGGACATGCAGGGGATATGGGGAAGTGCGTGTGGGAGTCATCGTCATTCTTTCTGCTCCTGATGTTGTTGTTCGTCTCTTTTTCGCCGCTGGTTCTCAAAATTCGTCACTCCTTCGCATTTTGCAAGATGCCACTTCTTTCTGTTGCCGGCAATTTCTTCCCAGGTATCAATGGGGATGCCGGTGGAGTTGAGAGACTGTTTAAGCTGGTCCTTAAAGCGTCTTTTAGGCCCACTTCAGGGGCGATTGCCTTGGGCAAGCTCACCAAACAGGGTGACTCTTGGGAGATAAGTTTCTCCCATTCGAGAGATGTGCCCAGCCCAGCGGAGGCAGTGATGGAGAATTGCAGACGCTATACTCGGGAGTGATGCACGAGCCAGAACTTCATTATTCGTAACAAAATCTTCCCAGCTAATTCGAAGAATATGCCGAAGTTAGTATTGCTGAAAAAGCTCCAAACGCTTGGTGTCACAACGGTAGAGGGTCCACATTTCGCACGCGTATAGAAGAGTAGAAAGGATCACAGCCCGGAACACCATCACCTTTGTTTCGATTGTGAGGTCGCGATTCGAGAAGACGCGCCGATAAAGTTATCCAAAGGTGGCGTGGACAGCGTTAATGCGGTTGTCCACTTCCTTGACATGTAGCCATTTTTGAGAGGACACTTCCGAGGTAAGGAAAGTCTTCCACAGGCGCGATTCATTGGCCATCGATTGAAACCAAAGGGTCAATTGTGGAGCCACATGGGGATGGCTGGTTAAGAACTTTTCTCTTATCTGTGTTGACATGCATTCCAAAGCACTTGTAGGTTGACCTGTAGATTTTAATGGTTTGTTGGAGATCTCCTAGCGATGCACTAATCCTTACATTGTCATCTGCATACTGCATCTCTCTAAGATGGAAGGTTGACGTCTTCGTGTGTGCCTTCATGTGAGAGAGCTTGAACAAGCTTCCTCCGTCATAGTGGTAGTGGAAATCAATTGCAGGAGTGTTAGGAGGGATATCACGCAGCACAGCAGCCATGTACAGGGAGAAAAATGTTGGGGTGAGAACACAGCCTTGCTTTAGGCCTCCAGTGACAGGAAAGGGTGAGGAAAGGTCTCCTTGGTGAAGAACTCTTCCTTCCATGTCGTCATGCATTGCTCGAATGAGGTTGACAAAACATGGGGGCATCTGAAACGTGTAAGTACTTTCCACATGGCATGCCGAGGAACCATGTTTTTTAAATCCCAGAAAGTCATTGCCAGAGGCCGCTGTTGTTCACGGCACTTTTCTTGAATTTGCCGAGCACATAAAATCATGTCAATGGTTCCTCCAACAACTACCACGGAATATCTCTCCTGAGCACTGCGGGGAAAATCTTCGCCCGCATCCTTCTCAACCGCCTTCTCAAACTTTCTGAAAGTATGCTCCCTGAGTCACAGTGCAGCTTTTGACCCTCGCATGGAACCGTCGAAAGCGGTACACTGTCAATGAGTGACTCACTTTAAGTCACTCATTGAGAGTGATGTTATCTTACTGTTTAAGTTCTGACAGTGTGATCAAACAGGTTCCACATATGAGGGAACTGATTCCTGTTCCATAATGCTGAATGTGGTAAATTTGCTGCTTATTAGGAGTAAAACAAATCCTCTGCCTCTAGCAGAATCAGAAGAAGAAGAATACCACAGTACCATACTGAATTGCAGCTTCTTATTTCCTATTTAAATTTTTGGTATAATTTCTTTGCATCATGTTGAATCGCACTGTACTGCACCAAATTGCATCGTATCATGCTGTGAGGAACTGAATCACCAAATACATATCAAAACACATCGAATCAGAACCACGGGTGAATCGTATCGCATTGTCGGTGTCACCATGTATCTTGTCAAAAAGATTCTTCTTATAGAGAAGATTCTTGAAGAATCTTCTCGACAAGAGTCAAGACAGAAGTCAGACTACCAGAGCAAGAAATTTAGCTGAGAAAGCGTATGCGATTAGAAGCGAAATGTCCTCGCGTCAAGCAACCCAGTCTAGTCGAAGATTCAAGCTTCTCTACTATGGAAACCACCTGGACAACTGACAGCCTTCACAGAAATGTGTTGACCAGTGTAATTTTTTACAATTTGTAAAACGTGCACTCAATATTGTCTTGACACATAAACGTTGGCTATTAGTCGACAAACCAGCAGACAGTGTAATACATTTCCCCATTAGAAATGGATCTGGTCAGGGTATATCATCATGGTTTGAGCGCACAAGGACATATAGAGAACTCTAGCTACCCAGCATGGCATCATCTGGAGTTTAAGCATATTAAAAAGGATTCTGAGGGCGAAGCGTCTCCCCCGTCGTGAGGACGACAATTTAGGTCATATTATGGAGTTCATTTTGAATGAAAGAAAAATGTGCGCATATTTTATTAATTCAAGGGCCCAATTAAAGGAAAACATGCGCATGTTTTATTAATTCGAGGGCCCAATTAAAGGAAAATGTGCGCAAAAATAATCACGGCAAGGAAAATGTGCTCACGTTTTATTAATTTGAGAGCATGTTTTATTAATTTGAGGGCTCATTTAAAGGAAAACGTGTGCACAAATTATCATGGCCAGAAAAAAATATCACTTTAAGTGACCTCTCCCAGGTTCCGTACCATAAGGCACCTGGGTGTTCATGATAAGCATCAGCACCTTCCTCAAAATCAGAAAAGTCTGAAATTGTCGAAGATGTGCTTTCACTTGTTGACCCCGAAACCATGTTGTTGGTGCCTCTGGCAGGGAATCTCAGAACAAGGTTCATCTCCCCCAACCAGTGACGTCACCTGCCTGACCTGCATAAATGGCGGCAGCCAGTCAATGTCAAAGCCTCCCACACCACAACCAAAACAAGGTTGTTTGTAGATGTTTTATGGTCTTTAGTGTTTCTTGAACAATCAAAAGAACACATTTTTTTGTGTGTTTATTCACGCTATAAATAATCTGTGGGTGTTTCTGTTCCCCTTTAAGTTTGCTCAAGTTGTGGCTCCATTTTCTATACCCACTTACTCCAATTAAAAGTTCATAGGGGAGCTAGAGCTTATCCCAGCAGTCATAGGGCATGAGGTGGGGTACACCCTTGACAGGACGCATGGCAAGTTGTAGCTCTTATAATATATTAACAAAAAAATAAATGAATTACAACCCTTAAATTATATATTTTATTTTATCCCACTTTGCAATGGCCCATTAGTTCAGGCACTGAGGGGCCATTAGCCCTTACCAACCTTCAGAAATATAAATCACTTCTTTAGAATAGTTTAATTTATTTTTTCACATTTCAGTTCCAATGTTGAAAATGTTCATTGCACTTTGAAAGGATGTGCTTGCATTTTTATGCTAAATTATTGTATCAGTGTTATAAAATGCTCTTAAAATGATGTTGATAATATCATGAAATTTCTGTGGAAATTCAACAACCAGCAAACCATTATGGCCTATCTGCCATACTTCGAAACCACCCTGGATCCTTAACAACCACCATCCAGGCAGGCAACTGGTCCATCTGCACTTCCCGAAAGGAGCCATCATAGCCAAGTGATATGTCAGGGGCCCCTTGGCATTGTTCAGCTGGTGCAGCCTGAGGCACCTGCATGCTGAATCACCCCCGGTGTCTCCTAAATAACCTCTCATTTCACACAAAGTCATGATGATTAGAGACCTACCCACCTACACTCAACAAAAATATAAATGCAACACTTTTGGTTTTGCTCCCATTTTGTATGAGATGAACTCAAAGATCTAAAACTTTTTCCACATACACAATATCACCATTTCCCTCAAATATTTTTCACAAACCAGTCTGAATCTGTGATAGTGAGCACTTCTCCTTTGCTGAGATAATCCATCCCACCTCACAGGTTTGCCATACCAAGATGCTGATTAGACACCATGATTAGTGCACAGGTGTGCCTTAGACTGCCCACAATAAAAGGCCACTCTGAAAGGTGCAGTTTTATTACACAGCACAATGCCACAGATGTCGCAAAATTTGAGGGAGCGTGCATTTGGCATGCTGACAGCAGGAATGTCGACCAGAGCTGTTGCTCGTGTATTGAATGTTCATTTCTCTACCATAAGCCGTCTCCAAAGGCGTTTCAGAGAATTTGGCAGTACATCCAACCAGCCTCACAACCGCAGACCACATGTAACTACACCAGCCCAGGACCTCCACATCCAGCATGTTCACCTCCAAGATCGTTTGAGACCAGCCACTCGGACAGCTGTTGAAACAATCGGTTTTCATAACCAAAGAATTTCTGCACAAATTGTCAGAAACCGTCTCAGGGAAGCTCATCTGCATGCTCGTCGTCTCATCGGGATCTCGACCTGACTCCAGTTCATCGTCGTAACTGGCTTGAGTGGGCAAATGCTCACATTCGCTGGCGTTTGGCACACTGGAGAGGTGTTCTCTTCACGGATGAATCCCGGTTCACACTGTTCAGGGCAGATGGCAGACAGCGTGTGTGGTGTCGTGTGGGTGAGCGGTTTTCTGATGTCAATGTTGTGGATCGAGTGGCCCATGGTGGCGGTGGGGTTATGGTATGGGCAGGCGTCTGTTATGGACGAAGAACACAGGTGCATTTTATTGATGGCATTTTGAATGCACAGAGATACCGTGACGAGATCTTGAGGCCCATTGTTGTGCCAATCCAAGAACATCACCTCATGTTGCAGCAGGATAATGTTGCAAGGATCTGTACACAATTCTTGGAAGCTGAAAATGTCCCAGTTCTTGCATGGCCAGCATACTCACCGGACATATCACCCATTGAGCATGTTTGGGATGCTCTGGACCGGCGTATACGACAGCGTGTACCAGTTCCTGCCAATATCCAGCAACTTCGCACAGCCATTGAAGAGGAGTGGACCAACATTCCACAGGCCACAACTGACAACCTGATCAGCTCTATGCGAAGGAGATGTGTTGCACTGCATGAGGCAAATGGTGGTCACACCAGATACTGACTGGTATCCCCCCCCCCCCCAATAAAACAAAACTGCACCTTTCAGAGTGGCCTTTTATTGTGGGCAGTCTAAGGCACACCTGTGCACTAATCATGGTGTCTAATCAGCATCTTGATATGGCACACCTATGAGGTGGGATGGATTATCTCAGCAAAGGAGAAGTGCTCACTATCACAGATTCAGACTGGTTTGTGAACAATATTTGAGGGAAATGGTGATACCAGGCACCAACAACACCAACAACCAATCAGGCACCGAAGTTCCTGGGACCTACCTGTGAACCAAGAAATGAAAACATGATATCCTATTATACAGCAAAATAACAATGTCATATGGTCAGAACTAGGATTGGGATGACCAATGAAAATCATTGAATGTTCACGGTGAAACTCAAATATGACATTTATTTTAACAAATATAAGCACAAAATCACAAATACAAAAAACAGCATTAGCATGAAGACAATACCTGCATGAATTTACTAGACATAGACTACCCGTTTGAGCTGACTAATTCACCTGCCAAGGTTCACACACTTTCTTCAGTGAGTGAATGGAGTGGTGGCAGCTCCAGCATGTCTATTTTTTAAGGGTGCTACAGAAGCCTTGAGGCAGATACTTCATGCCCAAAGTGAAGTGATCAGGATATGCCTGGAAGGGGAGCAGGTCGAGGTCAGGTAAGGACTGGTGGTCAAGCCAGAGCTTGCCAAGAAGCCTGTGGAAGAATCCAAAGCTAAGATCTGCCCCAAGTAGGCCTACCATATGATTAGCCTAAGATTTACAGGCCATACACAGGCAAAACTAAAACTTGGGAAAGAACTCCTCCTCCTCTAAATTGGTGTCTCATGCAGGACATCATCAGGAATTCACTGGGCATAACCCCTTTGAATTAATTACATTAAAACATTTTAAAATATTTGGCACAATAAAGGAAGCAGTTTAGTTGTGAAAAGAACAAATGGGGCCATTAAGAAAAAAAAATTATTGTATTAAAAAAAATAAAGGGTCATAAATGATCCCACTTTTCAGTCATTTCAGTTGCTAAACTGGCTTGGTCGCTTGAAGGTTAAGCCAAGCATGCTGAGGTAATGTATGAATTGTTCTGAACCATGTTTTTGGAGGCTGAAATGCCTAGTCATGCATTCTTCTGACACAACTGATTTTGAATCATTTTAAAATCTGATGTCCCTGCTCTTTATTACATGACCATTCTTTCCCACATAACCATTAATGAATAAACAGCAACAACAACAAAAAACACCTTCCTTAATATTTAGCATTACACAAAATGTGCGGAAAAAATCCATGCATTTACTCCCAGCTTGTTAGTAAGAGTGGATACATTACCACATTTATCAGAAAAGCCTTGTTATTGATAAAGCTGTAAGCCTTGTTACCCCTTTGTCCAGTACATAAACAGTTTATGTGTCATTCATGCACTCCACTAAACCAAAAATACATGACAGTACTAAGCAACTTCTGATGCTAACACACCTTCTAAATGTGCTTTAAAAACTCTGAAGTCATCTGTAGCTATTGGCAGCAACAACAAATATAATACAATGCTAAAATACCCTCGGCCGTATAAGCATTGTGTTCTTTATAATTGCAGTTGTTTAAATATTAAGATCCTATTGTCATACGTACAATTTGTACATGTTCAAATCAAATCATCATTTGTTCATGTTGTGTAAATCAAGGAGTATTTGTAGATCACCCTCTGAACATTTGCATGTATTAATATTAATGAGACAAATTTAACTCCATAGAAAGTTAGCTTTGAGTTAGCGAAAGTTAGCGTGCAAGATGACGTCCACAAAATGTCTTGTGAATGATACCAGAGGTGTCATCAAGTTACAAGAACAGCGTTTTCAGTTTATTTCTCCCTAGCTTTTACATAACATCCAACCCCAATTCCAATCAAGTTGGGACACTGTGTAAAATGTAAATAAAAACAGAATATAATGATTTGAAAATCATCTTCAACCTATATTCAATTGAATACACCACAAAGACATTTAATGTTAAAACTGATAAACTTTATTGTTTTTGTGCAAATATTTGATCATTTTGAAATGGATGCCTGCAACACATTTCAAAAAAGCTGGGACAGTGGCAACAAAAGACTGGGAAAGCTGATGAATGCTCAAAGAACACCTAATTGAAAACAGGTGAGTGTCATGATTGACACTTACCTGATCAAAGAACACCTGTTCGGAACATTCCACAGGTGTCCTAAGTCGCTAAACCAGGAAGTGACATCACCATGTTAACCTCCGTAAAATGTCTTATAAATAAGTTCAGAGGTGTTAATAGGTTCCAAAAACCGTGTTTTCAGTTTTAAAAGTGCTTATTTATCCCTAGATTTTACATAATAAAATCATGTGTTGTGCTCTCGGCGGATTTTCATTGCAAGGAAAATGGTGGCATGACTGGAGCAGCACCGCATCAAATTTTGCCAAAAACTGGGCGACAGCCAGGTGGAAATTATTCAGAAGATTCAGACGGCTTTCGGTGGCTTTTCAGTCGTGTCCGAGAAATTGTGGAAGAGGTGGGCATCATTTTTCGGAGTGCAGCATGTCCTGTGAAACTTCAACACGAAGGTGCTTTTGCTCCACCGTCAGCTTCAGCACGAATTTCACCGCCACTCTTTTCATGGCCAAATCTTCTGTCACAGTGGAATGTGCCGAAAAAGTGCTGATGTCCACCTCTTCCGCAATTTCTCGGATAGTCACACGACGGTCCCGCATCACCACGGCATTCACTTTGTAAATGACCTAGTCATTTCAGCATGCTGATGGCCGCCCAGAGCGCAGCTCGCTCTCCACCGTTGTGCGGACGTCTTTAAACCGGTTGTACCGCTCCTTAATCTGTGTGATGCCCAGAGGATCGTCACACATGTCCTCACACAAAGGCTGCTTACCAGCAAATGACGCAATCGACAGGCGTGAAAAAGTTCACATATGCACACGAAGGTTCAAGGTTGGCTCATGCAAGCACACGTGATTTAAATCCATCAGGTTTTTGCAAAAAATAAAAAGGTCCGATACTTTTCTAACAGACCTCGTACCATAAACAAAGCGGTGAGCAAGTCGCTAACCTGGGAATTGACGTTACCGTGTTAACCTCCGTAAAAAGTCTTAAGCCTGGGTCCCACCAAATAATAAGCCATGAATAATGAGCCACACATGGGTGTGTCAGCGATTATTGGAAGAATGACCCACGTTTTCATCTATCACGTATCTGCTATGAAGGTGCCTCTATGTACCTCTTTGTACCCTGCATGTGCCACGTAGAAGCCTCTAGTGAGCCACAACCGACCGGTCATTAGAGCCTCGAATGGCTCGCATCAGCCACACTAAGCCACGTAGTGCCGTGATAGCGCCATAACAACACCATGTTGGCGCACGTTTAGGCATGATGGGTTTGGTCCAAACCTCCAGCCCTCCTACACCGGGTCCCTTTCAAGTGTGGGTTTTCAATTCACAGATTCACAGCAGCATTTAACGATGTCACATTTTTTAAATGCAGTCCAAAAATAGACGCTCCAGTACAGACCCGCGGTTGTGCGCTGTGCACCGGGGGGGGGGGGGGGGGGGGGGGGGGGGGTGATGGTCTAGTGGTTAAGGTGTTGGGCTAGAGACCAGAAAATCCTGGGTTCAAATCCCCATCTGACTGGAAAATCACAAAGGGCCCTTGGGCAAGGTCTTTAATCCCCTATTGCTCCAGGTGTGTAGTGAGCGCCTTGTATGGCAGCACCCTGACATCGGGGTGAATGTAAAGCGCTTTGAGCGTCTGATGCAGATGGAAAAGCACTATATAAATGCAGTCCATTTACCAGGCTGCTGTCCACCTGTAATGCACCACACAAGCTAGAACCTAACCAAGGGTTCCTGGACAGCCACCTCTGTGCTCCTCGCTGGTTCCGCGGCTCATTGGCATTATTTCTTCTGCGGCTTTAAACACACACCATGATCCCACTTTAAATTTTATGTTTGTTCATTTATTTCTGCAAAATCGCTCTTTTGCACGTGTGCTGCTGTTCTCCATTCATGGACAGCCGTCACTGTGCTCCTTCTCACTGGCTTCCTTTCCATCCGTGGCTTGCTGGCTTTATTTTTTCCGTGGCTTTAAACACAGTCATTTTCACACCGTGATCCCACTTTAAACTTTGTGTTCGTCCATTTAATTCTGCAAAATCGCTCTTTTGCGCGCGGTACCATTCTGCATACACAATGAGGTGGCCGCTTTAATTATATATATGTATTTTTCTTTATTTCTTCCGCAGCTTACAAGTTACTGTGATACAACAACTTTTAACTTTGTGTTATGTCAAAATCGGTCTTTTGTGTGCTCTCCTTCTGCGTTGTTGCACAGCTCTGCTCGGCTTTTAACGGCTTCACTGGAGTTATTTCTTCCACGGCTTTAAACACACATCTACTTTCACACAGTCATCCAAATTTTAACTCTGTGTTCGTCCAATATTGACTGAAAAATCACTCTTTTGTGAGCTGCCATGCTGCCTAAATGCTTGTTTGGAGCGCGATGAGTCACTGCATCAGTGCACACACAGTGATCCATTAACAAGATATTAAATCAGCTATAGACATACTTTTACAGCTAGGAACTGTTTTATCAAGCTAGAAAAACATTAAAAATAGTTACCTTAAGCTGTTCAAAATACATTCCACATGGAGCAGGAAAGAGGAAAAAAGCGTAGGGATGAAACAGTCCTCTGTGATTCCAGAAGCGATTAGATGTGCTTTCAGCATCCAAGGTTTGGCAGTAAATGATTAATCTGCTACAAAATAATTATTTTATATACAGTGTCCAGCGGACAGAGCAGGTGTAATTGTGTGCGCAAGATGGCAGCCGCTCCAAAAGTAGCCTCTCAGGTCCTGCATAGCTGCCAGGCGCACGGATAATGGGCTTTTAGCAGACTTGGAAGCACCACGCAAATATCTCTAAGTCGTCGCAGTAACTCGTACACAAACTGCGCTACACTGTTGTTGCTAAATTTTGAACTTTTTGAAATTAGCGCCACGCTCAGAAAGGAGCCTCGTTAACTGAAGACATTGCCTCTAAGAGCCACTTAGAGCCACAAAACTCCCACGATAGTTGAAAAAACCCTCTCGTTGCAAAGAAAACATCCTTCATTATTCGGTGGGACCCAGGCTTTATAAAAAAGTTCAGAGGTGTTAATAGGCTACAAGAGAATGCGACTTTATAAACCTCTTAAAATACATCAAGATTAGCCACCTTTGAACCTGTCCAAGGTCTGTGTCCCAAGAGTGTTCCCTGTGAATTTCAACACTCTGGCAGTAATAGGACTGGACTTACGCTGAGCACAGACAGACAGATGGACAGACAAAAAGCCTTCGCAATACTCTAGCCATATTTTGGCCTCGGGTAAAAATTACTGCAAATCCAAATTATGTAAAGATTTTACTGTAACAGACTTATAACATTTATCAGCATAATATGAGGGACCTCATTTTGAAATACTAAAGCAAAGCAGATATTACTACATGCGTAACGTAGCATGATAAAGGTAAGGGGGATCAATCACAACTGCCATTCCGGCACTAGCTCTTACTCATTTAACTGCTGACTTTTATCAGCTGGACTTAAAATCTAATAAACTACCCAGATAGATTTCAATGTGTGGTGCTTCATACCAGTGTGTACATTTGAGCAGTGCCGGATTTCAATAATGATACAAAAGAGGATGACTATGGATTCAAACAAAGGTGAAGTACCCCATAAAAAAAGGTTTTAACACTTAGCATGTAAAGAAGCTGGGAAAAGCCCCTTTGTCCTTTAACAACTCTACCATGACCACAGCAGCTCACTAAGGTTTGCAGTAGAGACCCTAAAATATGGATGGAACTTATGAAACAAACTCAAAGCAATAGCGTTCATGCTCAGGCGGAAATAAAGTTAAAACTTAAGAGATCTTTAAGACAATAGCATAAATTGTACATTATTTTAATTGTGCAAAATTCTAAAACTAAACGAGTTATTTAAGCTTTGTGCTAGACAACACGTAATCATGCCAAACAGTTCCACAAAAACTAATACATGCACCACTAAGTTTTAAGCATTGAACAAAAATGGTTATATGGTATCAGCATGTAGCATCAGCTGAGACCCTGGATTTTGACATTTCTGCACTCATGTTGGTTTTTGAAAAAGTAATTTCAGACAAATGTAGGTATTTTGTGTTGGAGCAGCCAGGATATCAAAGTCAAGAGAATATGACCACACACTCACCTACAAAATTAACATTTATTCAAACACTTTCACTTTAAAAAAAAGTTTTCAAGAACAAGATCTTTGCTGTTGAATGCATAAGATGATTTTGGAGTGGCATGTGTGTTTACATTATTTCTTTTTGACTCAACAATATCTTTACCTGCTAAGTGTTTACCATACTTAAAAGTCAACTAGCTATCAATTCTATTTATTTATACAGTGCCAAATCACAACATAATTTTATGAAGCGGCCCCAAGGCTCTTCACAAAAGTAGGGTCTAACCTTACCTGAGCAAGCACAGTGGCAGCAGCAGTAAGGAAATACACCCTTAGGCAGGTTATCATTTTATTTTATTTTTTTGACTGTGGTAAAGAAGACCAGACTCAGTGGGGTGACCATCTACTTTGGCCAATACTATAAATAACACTTTGACAAACAAAGTACAACAAAGAACACAACTGACTGCATCATCATCACTACTTTTGAGCTTTCCTTGCATCTCTGATGACCTTTGGGCTAAAAATATATATATAAAAAAAAATTAGTATACCAAGCTACACTACAACCAAATATAAATAAATGGCGCTATAAAATGTGGCACAGAATGACATCAACAAACTGATAAAAATGAATGTCTGTTCACACACACTGCTAAGACTTTTCACCTGCCACTGCACAAGGAAAAAGCGCAAAGTAAACAATATCATCATATGCAACTGTAGTATGTCATCACATTTTTAGCATAAAGAGAAGGAAGTCACATTTATAAATAAATTACATACAAAAGCAATAACTCCCCAATATTTCCACATTAACCGTTCTCCTTTAGTAGATGGTTTCTAATAATCAGCTGTCATATTCCAACTACCTAGATAATTATTAAGCCAATAAGCCACTGCTCGTGTTGAGCCAAGCCATTTTTATTTTATATAAAAATAAAAGTAAAGAGGTTTCATGTGTAAAACAGCAGAAACATTGTTCTGTCATTCACACTGTATCCAACACAGACATCACTGCAAATCAGACTGCGAACATAATATCACCGTGTTTGGCCTATAATTAACTACAGCAAGTCTAAAGTTGTTACCAGGCCAGTTATTTTGGGGTAGGGATGTAAATGTCAACTAAGCCGCGAATAACACACGTTTCATTGATTATATCCGGTGGTGCTGCTAAATGGGAAAGCCGATGACTGGGTTTAGATTTTGTCCGACATGACGCCTGAAAATGTTAGCGCGTATATGTCCACAAACTACCGGCAGAAAAATACACCTTTGGCCCGAGAAGAAGAAAAGACACTCACCTTCTCTGCTCAGACGCATGGCTTCTCGATTTTTCCCGAAGTCTTTGAAACTTTCCTCTGATTCAGCACCTGAAAACAAGGCGATCCGACACACAGACAAATAAATAGTTGCACTTGCTTGCTTGGCCGGGCTGTTGCTACCAGCAGCGTTTCTTCATATTCCACCAAAAACTGCATGCAATCGGCGAGCGAGCGAGCGAGCGAGCGAGAGAGAGCGAGAGCGAGAGCGAGAGCGAGAGCGAGAGCGAGAGAGAGAGAGAGAGAGCGAGAGAGAGAGAGAGAGAGAGAGAGGGGGGGGGGGGGAAAAAAAAAAAAAACAGGACTGGCAACTGTGGCGCTCTGCCTCGCTTCTACGCGCACAATCGGGACGACACGGAACTCACC